>NW_027185771.1:20886487-20953902 GCF_028583685.1 Petaurus breviceps papuanus
GAGAGAGAGAGAGAGAGAGAGAGAGAGAGAGAATTGCTTTCAGCAAGCATGTGGAGGCTGGGGTGCTACTACTACTGAAGGCTGAACTGAGAATTGAGGACTGAGAACTGACACAGAACTCAGACTTGTGGTGGCAAGACATTCAAGGGCCAGCTGGAGCTGCCGAAGACTGAGGAAGCATGACTGTGGTGCTGGTATTTTGTACAGATGTTTTTGTGGCTTTGTTAATGTGTATGAATGTACTTGTGGCTTTGTTAAGCCTTGTCTTCCTAGGAACAGAAATTGTGATGGATTTGAGATGGACTGGACACTGTGAGCTCCAGTGTGAAGCAGGCAATGCACAGAGAGCTGGACAAGGGGCTGGGAGCTGCCTGCCTTTGGACTCAGGTAGCAGTTAGATTCAGGTGGGAGCTGGCACCATGGAAGCGGAACTATGGAAGCTGAAAGCCTGCCCCGAATCAAAATGAAAAGACCTCTCCATGGGTACTGAGTAGTGACTGATGAAACTGTCTGAGTAGTGACTGATGAAACAGAATACTGAGTAGTGACTGATGAAATTATAATTTACTTGTGACCTAGGGGTGGATGGCTTTCCACTACCCCTTAAGAGGGTACTGAGTAGTGACTGTTGAAGTTGTAACTTAATTGCACCCCATTGGTGGAAGACATTAACTGCTGTACTTTGTGATCGAATTAAGGACTCTGTGATTGATTAAACGAATGTACTTTTTTCAAAACTATGTGACCACTTTGGTGAAAGCAATGTGGCCATTTTAGTGATAAGTTGTTGAGTTGTGACATGGTGAGTGCTGTATTTTTATTTTTTGTGATATGTTATAACATTGTGAATGCTGTACCTTGATTTTCTGTGAATATTTTTCTCTGATTTGTTATTGAATAAATAGAGAGTTTTCTATACTATGTAATCAGACTCTTGAAAGCTGTTCACTGCATTAGTCCTCTGGAAAGCTGCTCATGCTTGGCTTTATAAGATTATGCTTAGACTTTCAGAGGTCATATGCTTCTGGTCATGGTCTAGAAGGACTGCTAAAAGATTTGCTAATTAAAGAGATTTATATGTGTATGTGTATGAAGCTATTTGCCTCAGTTTCCTCATCTGTTAAATGAGCTGTAGAAGGCAATAGCAAACACTCATCTTTGTCAAAAAAAATAACAAACAACAAACAAATAGGGCCATAAAAAATCTGACACAACTGAAAAACAAAACGTGAAATCAAAAGAATATATGAGTAGAGCTTGTTTGTCACCATTAATATGCTATGTGCATTTTCTCTTCTCTCCTTTCTTCCATAGATGAAAACTCCATCTCCTCCAATTGCTTGTAAGTTCCAGAAGAGACTGGCCCATATTTTCATATTCTTTATGCTTTCCAGGATGTTTTAATGCAATGTCTTCCCCAGTCATATATGGCAGAACCAACTAGTAGCAGTGTCTCAGAAGCTTTCATCATAAGTGCAGTAATATTGGCAGGTTCATTTGGATGTCCTATGGGCAACATGAGAGTAACAGCATCTCAATAAATGGTCAAGAGAAAGAGATCAGTTTTGGAAGGCAAAGCAGTCTGTTCTTAGGACAATGAACACAAAATATCAGGAATAGGAAGCAAGAGGCTTTATTAAGATGAAGAATTCAAGGTAAACTATGGCAGCAAGGGACAAAATAGAAAAATGTGGTGATGATAAAATGACAAAAGCCCCAGATCCCAGATTAAGCCAAACAGTTTAATCTTATATACAAAGATGCACTTCCAACATGAATTCTTCAAAGTTGTGATTTAACCAGTGACCTTTTGCATCCTAGAATTTGACCCTGCCTCCTACCATGTTCCATTGAATGAGTTTGAGTTGTTGGTCACTCCTGATCCCTGTTAGCATTTCCCACATGGGAAGCAGAGGTATTTGGATGGCAGGGGACACCTACAGAATGTATGGCTCACAAGGTATTCTGGGTCCTGGTTTTCCTGACCATATGGAACCACTTTAATGTAAGCCACTCTAAGGTGTTACTGTTATTCTTAAACAGCTTCAACCTTGATAATGAATCTGCTTTGGTCATCTGTGAATAATGCAGAGTTTCACAGGGCTTGGCATGCAAGTAGACAAGAAACTGTTTACTCTGAACCAATGAAATGGAATGGGGAAATAACACAACACCCACACACTCCCACACACCCATGACCCCACATATACATACACATACACCCAATCCTAAAACGAAAACTTAAATAGTCATAGTTCATTCTGGGAAAGACTGACTATCTCCAGCTGAGGGAATTCAATGTAAACAGTTTTTGAGTTAGATAAAGATGATTGCCTAGTGTTCATTAGGACTGAGTGTTAGTCATAAGATTATAAGAATACCTAGCTCTTTTAAATCCAGTAGAACAAATTTTAGGTTTGCAGATCAAGCCAGGATCTACTATGCATAAAAAGTGACTGTAACAGCACAAACATATTCAAATGTTTTTTATTCTTTTAAGTGCACAAATATTAAAAAATCAATCCATTCAGAAATGCATGTTTGGATTCTCCACTGTTGTCCTTTCTGTTTATAATCAGCATGGTGCAAAGATGATCCTGAGTTTTGTATTTTAATTTTTAGTGTGAACTTAATCATCAATAAACCTCAATGAGAAAATATGTCAAGAGAGCTGTAAATGAACATGTAACATTATCTTATGAGGTTTATTCTTTTAAATGTATGAACAAATTTAATGAGGCAAAAATTAAATTGATCTTATGTTCCAATATGAGGGTTTTCTTTTGTTTTCTCCAATGTATTTTAATATTTTGGTGATACACTCTTCATATCTTTGCTTTTTCTGGTTTTTGTTTTTAGTCTTTCACTTCTCAGTAAATTATGCCTCTCTCCCCACAGAGAGATCATAGGGCCCTCCTTCAAAATGAATATAGTACTCAATACAAATCAACACATTGGCAGTGCTTTAAGTATATCTCTCATTCTATACCTCTAGTCCATCACCTCCCTCCTGAGAAATGAGACATACTGCCATCAATCTTTTGAACTCATTATTGACTAAAGCATTGATGAAATTTTTAAGTAATTTTCTTTTACCTTACCAATAGATATGTAGAATGTAGCACCTCACATAACGTATGCAAGGCATGTGGAGAAGATTTTCCCAAAAGCCATGGAGGAAAAAAAGAATGCTCTAATTCACTACTAATTAGAGAAATGCAAATTAAAAGAATTCTGAGATTCCATTTCACAATTGACACAGAAGACAAAAAAAAGAGAAAGCAAACAGTAAATATTGGTGGGCCTATGGGAGGATGCTGATGCACTCTTGATGAACCTGTGTATGGGCATCCCATTCTGGAAAGCAACTTGAAATTATATGCAAAAAATTAAGGAACATTTCATGTATATTGACAATAGTGAATCAATGTCCTCCTGCTCCAACATTTATCATTTCTTTTTATTTTATATCTGTGGTAATTTTGAGATTGGGTCTCAGGATTCTTTCAATGTGCATATAAGTATATATGAATAGATAGATAGATAGATAGATAGATAGATAGATAGATAGATAGATAGATAGATAGATATGCATATATGTGTATATACACAAGTTCTTTTGTGATAGTAAAAAATAAGTGAAAATTTGAAGACTATTCATCAATTGAGAAGTGGATAAATGTGTAGTATATGACTGTGATAAAAAATTATACTATAACTTTGATATTATTAAAATGAACAATTTTGAAGACTAATGAAATGAGCAGAACCATGAGAATAATTTGTAGAATAACAAAAACACAGTAAAGACAAACAATGTTGACTCTAATATGTTTGTCTTTATAGTATTTGTAAACTCTCTGTACCTTGGCTAAAACTATGCATTATAATAACTATGATGGATGAAATGAACATCCGTGATTCTAGGGGAACAAGGATGTAATGTGCTACCTATCTCTTCATATCTATATTTTTGTATTGTCACTGAAAGAATTTGTTTTTTTCTTGAATATTAGAATATTTGTTACAAGGGATTTGTCTTCTTTCCTTTTGCCCCTTCCCCTTTCCTATTGGATGAGAGATAGAAGACTGGAAAATTATATCCATTAAAAAAATAAAGAGGTTGGGGTAGCTACAGGGGTGAAATGTCACAAATACTTTCATATAAAGTCACCATATACTTAAAATTTTTTTTTGGCTTTTTTACAAAAGATCTCTCATGGGGTAGGGTAGTCTGGAAATGTCTGTAATGCAAAAATAAAACATAGCAACACAACGTAAAAAAATGATTAATTGTACAAATATAACAGAAAGCTTAGGTAAAGACAAATTCTAAGCAATAATGATTAAATGGTTAGATATATAGTTTAAAAAAAACAAACCTAAAACTGAAATAAGTCATGTGAACACTCATTATTCCTATGACTTGGATTACTCATTCCAATCCATTCTCACACTGGCATGTTGAGGTTCTCAGAGAATAAACACCAGCACAGTGATATACTGAAATATTCTCATGGTCCATTAAAGGGTGGAATGTATGACCTCTTTCAGCATTCTAACTCTTGAGTTCTCATGATGTACTTCCACTTAAAAGTAGCCATTCACAATTAATAACAGTTTTAGATCTTAAATAATTGTGTGTGTAGTCAATTCCAATTTATTTTTAGATTTTGTACTTTCATATCATAAATATTTGTTGAAAAGAATTTTGATAATTAACTACTTCTTTTAAAATTCCAGGTGCATAGGTTTACTTTTAATTTTTTGCATTAAAAATAGTTCTCATGATCTTCTATGATCACCTCTACCTGTCATTGTATTAAAAAATTCTCTTAAACATAGTTGTGAAAGTTATTTTCTTCTATGTATCTCTAATTTAAAATAATAGTAAAGTATTCATTTGAAACTTAACATTATACATGGAGTAAAGGCTTGGTATAAATCAAAGTTCATATTTCTTTCCAGTTTTTGCAGTATTTTTGGTTGGATTCAGAATTTTTAACCCAGCAGTCAATGTACTTTTATTTAAAAAGCATAATAATATAATCTTCAATTACTTCTGAAACGTGACTAATTAGTTAGATGCATTAATCAATTTCTATTTTTTAGCTACTACCAAATCACTTTGATGACTTTTATTTAATAACATAATTTTTCCTATTAATACTATCTCCCTTTCATTACTAATTTTGAAAAATATTTGTAACAGTATTAGCTAGCATGTTTAAAGTTTTGCAAAGTGCAAGGCATGTCATCACATGAAATATGTTTCTCTAAGTTCTTGATATTCTGGACTTCCAGGTAATTTTCTTATCTTTTCTAGTTGCATAAGATTTTTTCCCAGTAGTTTAAATGATTGCAAGAAATCTGCTTATAAATTTTCACAAAATCATCATTTAATTACATTGGCGCTACCCAACCATAAACAAGTTATACATTCGCAATCATGTGTCTTCTCATAGTGTAATCTAAAATGTGTTCTATATTTATATCCATGGAAATCCTGAATATATCTCATTAGGTTGACTCTGAGATATTTCAAACATTTTAAATAAAAAATAAATAAAATTAAATTTTAAGTGAAAAAAATTAAATTTTAAAATAAAGAAAATTTTCCTACTTTATTTTGTTAGTTATGTACAAAAATATATATGATTTCATGGGTTTCTTTTATATTTAGCTACTTAACTTAAATCAATTGTTTTAAAATAATTTTTAGGATTTTCAAAATAAATCATCGTAAATATGGGGAGTGAACCTATGATTTCACTAGTATAAGGAGGAAACTTCCTCTGTTGATACAGATCGAGGACATACAGTTAGTGTGCGTCAGACAAGGGTCTTGAACACAGATAATTCTGGCACTAAGGCAATCTCTTTAGTACAACACAATGCACCAACTAATTATCCTATCATCTACAAGATTCTTTTGACTCATTTGCCTATTCTTTGTCTTATTTCTTTTTCTTGTCATTGCAATAATTAGATTTTTTTAAAAATTATATCGAGTAATAGTTGTGACAGTGATCACCTTTCTTTGTCCCTGATATTATGGGTAGATTTTCAAGTGTTCCTCAATTAAAACTAATACTAGATGAATACTGTTTACAGCACTAAGTAAAAGTATGATTGGTCCTATGTATGCCAGAAAATGAATGAATATTCTATTTGTCATGCTTTCGCTTCATCTACTGATATGATTGTGTGATTTATTTTGTAATTAATTAGGCCTATTTTATTAATATTTTCATATTTCCACTCTGATCATAGAGCATGGTCACTTGAATACACTTGTGTGCATCTATGTTAATGTTATATTCAACATTTATTGGATAGAGGGGTGTACAATTTTATCTATTTTATCTTGTTCTGCTTTAGACAATAAGATACTATTTGATTTACAAAAAGAATTAAATAAATTGTTTTCTGTCCTTTTTTTTCTTTTTTCAAATTTATGTAATATTAGAGTTAAGTGATCTTTGAATGTTTGATAGAATTAATTTCTTATTTCTTATCTTCTCTCTCTTTAATTATTCCTAATAATCAGTAATCCATAGGTAAATTTTTCTGATTGTGATTCTTCCCTTCTGCCATATACACTCTCCCTTAAAAATTCCCTTTTCATGAAACTATTGTTTACTGTTTAATTTATTTTATTTCTACAAAATTCAATTTTGGGGCATGTTTCTTTCCCCTCCCTGCTTCTGAGTTGTTAGGTTTATGGATTGCTTTTTCATCCTATTCTGGAATCCATATACAAGAAATAACCTCTTTCTTCCTCATTTCTTCCCTAGTACACATCTTTCCTTTTCTTTTCTGTCTTTAAGCTTAACAAATTAAAATGACACAGTCTATAACTTTATCTTATTTTGTGCAATCTTGGATTCCTGAAGAGTAGTATTTTCTAGTGAAAATGATCAACTTAATCCTCATTAGGATGTAAATACTTGATGATTGTTGTTTCATTTAAGTTTATCAAAATTATTTCTATTTCTATTTTTCTTTTCTTATGTTTAGTTTTATTTATGATATATAACTTCAGTCTTTTTCTACTGCCTTTTCATAATTTGATTTATAATACTTGCTTCACAATCTTGATAGCAACTGTGGTTACTTCTATTTTAAACATTGTTTATTTTTAATTAATAAATGTTTATTTTACAGGTTCTACCTCATTTCCCTTTTCTCAATGAAAAAAAAGAAAGAAAAATAAAATGTTCACAACAAATAAGCATATTCATTCAAAATAAATTCTTATATTGAATAAATAAAAAATGTGTCATTAGACACATTAATTCATCATGTAACTTTCAGGAGGACAGCATTTTGTTCATCAGTCATCTGTAATTTTTCTTTATCACTGCATCAATCAGAATTCTTAAATCTTTCAAAGTTCTGTTTTCCTAGAATTTTTCTGAATCTTTGAACTTCACTGAAATTGTCTTTTCATTTCTCATAGCACAACTTCATTATACCCATATGACATTTTTTAATCATTTCCAGATGGTGTAGCTAAGTGGCACCGGGGATAGAGTGCCAATCTTAGAGTCAGGAAGACTCATATTCCTGAGGTGAGATCTGGCCTTAGACACTTACTAGTTGTGTGATTCTGGGCAAGTCATTTAACCCTATTTGCCTCAGTTTCCTCATCTGAAAAAAGGAGCTGGAGAAGGAAGTGACAAATTGCTCAAGTATCTTTGCCAAAAACAAAAACAAAAAAACAAATGGGGTCATGAAGTCAGACATGACTGAAAATTAACTAAATTACAACAGACCAGATGATGAGCACCACCTTAGTTTCCAGTTCTTTGTCACTAAAAAGAATGGCTATCAACATTTTTGTTCATATTAGGTGGTTTCCCTCTTTTTCTTAGCTATCCTCAACTTATGGGACTGTAGTAGTATGTCTCAGTCAAAGGATATGTATACTTTGATTTCACTTACTAAACTATACTTGCTATATATCCATATTGTTTTCCAGATTGACTGTATCAATTCAAAGCTCCACCAAAAATGCATCAATATGCCTGGTAGTCCCCTAAATATTTGTCATTTTCATTTTTAATCAACTTTTCCAACCCGATGTTTTTGAGGTGAAACCTCAGATTTGTTTAATTTGCATTTTTATATGAGTAATTTGGAGTAGTTTCTTTCATATGGCTATAGATAGCTTGGATTCATTCCTTTAAGCACAGCCTTTTCAAGGCACATTAATGCACTGTTGGTAGAGTTTTGAATTGGTACAGCCATTTTGGAAAGAAATTTGTATCTATGCTCCAAATTTTACTAAACTGTTCATACTCTTTCAACCAGTGATGCCACTTGAGATACAGAAATACAAACACACACACACACACACACACACATACAGACAGACACACCAAAAAACACAGAGAGACACAGATACAGAGAGGAAAAAGATCCATGTATGTAAAAAAAAAATGAGTTGTATTTGATGTATAGAAAAACTACAAAATAAAGGGAATCCACATTAGTTAGGGAAAAAATAGCAAATTATAGTTTGAGGAACTTCTGGTCTAAGAGCCAAGATGGCAGAATAGAGAAAACATGCAGGTGAACTCTCCCAACATTACGCTCCAGATAATTTTAAAATAATGCCTCAAATTTAATTCTGGAGAATGGCAAGTCCAACAAAAGGTCAAAGTGAGATTAGATTTTCTAATAAAATTTTCTAATAAAAAATAACATAGGAGGTCAGAAAGAATCATCCATGATATGGAGATGGGGTCTGATTCAGAGCCCATTTAGATGAAACACAAGTGGTGGTATTAATGGGGTAGTGACAGAATTAGTGGTATTTTCAGAAGCTCACAAGCCAGAGAATGGAAGGGAATCTGGGAAAAGGTCAGAAAGAGATGGCACTGGACCTCTGTGGTAGGACTAGATGCACGACCAGATGCTGTTTGTTTACTCTATCAACTATGCCCACTTCTGACATGTAGTTCAAGAGCAGAGAGGAACAATTTTGGTCAAGAGTGAGTAGGAGCACTGAGAAGTAGTGTTGCTTTTGGTCAGAAGACTTCAGAGACACCAAGAAATAGCATCCCTTCTGGTCCCAAGGGAATAGAGATCCTGAGAAGCTGTATCACTTCAACTGCAAGGGATAAGGGACCCTTAAAAAGCAGTTTCAATTGCAATCCCAAGGGATCAGAGTCTCTTCCTCAATAAGAACCATAGTGCAGACCAGGAGAAGAGTGGCCACATCTCACCCTAGACCACACCACCTAGGAAGCACTTTAAATTTCCAAAACCCCGGAACTATATCTTAAAACAACAGTGAAAAAAGAGACAAAAAGACTGAAGACTGAGATAGTGTCCCTCCACACCCAGAGAAAACAGTCAAATAGGGTGTAAACAAGAACGAACAACAAAGAAACCTCACCATAAAAATTGACTATGGTGACAGGGAAGATAAGACACAAATTCAGAAGAACACAGTGACATTAAAAGAGTTATGAGGAAATCCTCAAAGGAAAATTCAAGTGGACACAAACCCAACAAGAAATCATGGGTAAGCTAAAAAATATTCTTTTTATAATTAAATAAAAGTGGTAGAGGAAAAAATAGGCTAAAAAACAGCAAACTGTGAATATTGTGAAGACAACAGTTTGGCAAAAGATGCATAAAAATACTGAAGGAAATAATAGTCTAATATAGGAATTTGCCAAGTGGAAATAAAAGAGGCACAGAAATTCACTGATAAAAATAACTCCTTAAAAAACAGAATTGGGGGGTTGGGGTGGCTAGGTGGCACAGTGAGTAGAGCACTGGCCCTGGAGTCTGGAAGACCTGAATTCAAATCCAGTCTCCAACACTTAACACTTACTAGCCATGTGACCTTGGGCATGCCACTTAACCCCAATTGCCCTATCCTCCCCCCCTCCAAAAAGCAAAAAAAAAAACAAACTAATAATTGGTCAAATGGGGGGAAACTTACAAAGCTCACCAAAGAAAATAATTCCTTAAAAATTAGAATTGAGCATTTAAAAACTAATGACCACATAAGATATCAAGAAACAATAAAACAAAGTCAAAAGATTGGAAAAACTAGAAGAAAATGTGAAACGTCAGAAAAACAACTGACCTGGAAAATAGATCAACGAGAGATAATCTGTGAATTGTTGGATTATCTGGAAGCCATGATCGGAGAAAGATCACAGATATCATATTTTAAGAAATGATCAAGGAATACTATCCTAGAAAAAGAAAGCAAAATAGAAATTGAAATAATGCACCAATGATCACCTACATGAGATTCCCAAGGGTGGGGGGGAAACAACCCATGGGAATATTGTATCCAAATTTCAGAACAATCACATCAAATAAAATGTTTCCTGCAGTCCAAAAGGAATTCAAATTCCAAGGACTCATGATCAGGATCACACAAGATTTATCATCTAGTAAGTTAAAAGAGTAGAGGATGTTGCATTTCAGATGAGAAAAGAATTATGTTTATAACCAAGAATAACCTACTCAAAAAAACTGACTATAATCCTTCAAGGAAAAAAAATACTTAATAAAATAAAACACTTTCAACACTCTTGATGAAAAGCTCAGTGCTCAAAGGAAATTCGACATTAAAGTACAAGACTCAAGAGAGGCATTTGAAGGTAAACATGAAAAAGAAATCATAAGAAATTCAGTAAAATTAAAGTTATTCTTTCTATATGGGATGATGATAGATGTAAATTCTATGGACTTAATCATGTGTGGGAAAGGGCTGATCATGTTGGGATAACGTAAAGAAAAAAAATTGATAGAAGAGAAAGAGCGATGCCCTGCAAGAAGGAGGAAGGAAAAAAATTGTCTCACATAAAAGAAATGTAGAAGAAAAAGTTTTACAGTGGAGGGGAAACTGGTGGGGAGGCAGACAATACTTGAATCTATCTCACTCATTTCTGAATTTGTTCAAAGAGGGGAGAAAAAGCATATTCATAAATACTCACTTGGTAATAAAATTCTATTTTCCCCAACTGGGACATAAGAGAGGAAGCGAATAGGAGGACTAGGTAGAGGATGATAAAAGGGAAAGTGCATAAAAATAGGCAGTAGTTAGAAGCAAGAGATAACTTAGAGGGGGGACAATATACAAAAAGAGAGAGAGAAGGATAAATAGAAGAAAATAGGATGGAGCAAAATACACTGCTTGTAATCATAATTGAGAACATGAATTAGATGAACTCACAAATGAAATACACAATACACATATATACACATCTATATGTACATGTATGTATATGTAAATATATGCACACATGTATACACAAATCTCTCTATGTGTGTGTACCAAAAGATATAGCATACAAATTCTTAAAGGAAAAGTTAAATGAAAGGAAAAAGGAATTAAAGAGTAAAACTATACTAGTGGAGGTCCTCAACTTTTCCATCTTAGAGCTAGATAAATATAACTATAAAATTTAAAAATGTAATAAAGAAGTTAAAGAAGTAAATAGAATATTAGAAAAGATAAATAGAATATTAGAAGAGTTAGATATAATAGACCATTGGAAAAAATTTAATGAAAATAGAAAAGAAAATTTATACCTTTTTCTCAACTCTACATGGCACTTTCATAAAAATTTATCATGTGCCAGGGCATAAAACCAAAAGCAAAAAAAAAGGCTTGTGTTAACAGCATCATTTTCAGAAAATAAATTCAATGAATATTATATTCAATTATGGGCCATGGAACCATAGATTAAAATTTAATTGGAAATTAAATATATAAATCCTGAAGAATGTGTGGTCAACAAACAAATCATAGAAACAATCAACATTTTTTTAAAGAGAACAAAAACAGTAAGATAACATTCTGGAATCTGTGGGATCTAGCCAAAGAAGTACTTAGGGAAAATTTATATCACTTGGTGTCTATATCTGTAAAAGAGATAACAATCGAATCAATGAATTGGGCATACAAATTAAAAAAAAAAACTAGAAAAAAATTTAAAATTCACAATTAAACACTAAAACGAAAATCCCAAAAATCAAAGGAGAGAATTATATAAATTTAAAGTTAAAAAAAACAACCCATTGAACTAAGAAATAAAACTGAGACCTGGTTTCCTAAAAAATAAATAGATAAGTCATTGCTTAATTTAATTTAAAGATAAAGAAGTAAGAAAAACAATTCACTAGTATCAAAAATGAAAAGGGTGAATGAACCACCAAGGAAGACAAAATTAAAGAAATTATTTGGAGTTGTTTTGTCAAATTATAGGTCAGTAAAACTGACAATATAAGTGAAATGGACTAAGATTTATAAAAATATAAACTGTCCACATTAACAGAATAAATGGAGTCCTTAAGTAAATAATTCAATCTTTGAAGAATTGAACAAAGTATCAAGGAATTCTGTAAGAAAAAAAGAAGGCCAAGGACCAGATTGATTTACAAGTGCCTTCTAACAAATACTTAAGGAACAATTAATCCTAATGCCATATAAAGTATTTGGAGGAAAAAAAATAGGTCAAGAAGGAGTTTTGCCAAATTCCATCTGTGGCACAAATATGGTTTGTGTATCTGTATCAGGGAGACAAAAACAGAGAAAGAAAACTATAGACATTATATATATATATATATATATATATATATATATATATATGTATATGTGTGTGTGTGTGTGTGTGTGTGTGTGTGTGTGTATGTATATATATATATATATATATATATATATATATATCAATGCAGATGCTCTATGTATGCTCCTTCTAATTGTCCTTATAGAGATATAGTTCCCAATAATTTTAAGCATAATTTTCCTTTCTAGGGATATAAACAATTTAACCTAATTAAATAACGTTTTTTCTTTCCTGTTTACCTTTTTATGTTTCTTGTTTTTAAAGATTGAATTTTCTTTGCAATTCTGTTCTTTTCATTAGGAAAGTTTGAAAGTCCACTATTTCACTGAATATTCATCTCTTCCCCTGAAAAATTATGCTCGATTTTGCTGGGTAGTTGATTCATGGTCACAATCCAAGTTCCTTTGCCATCCAGAATGTCATATTTCTAATCCTCTGATCCTTTAATGTAGAAATTGCTAAATTGTGTGTAATATATACTGTGTCTCCTTGATATCTTACTTGCTATTTGCAGTATTTTCTCTTGACATGATTATTCTGGAATTTTATTACAATATTCCTCAGAGTTTTCATTTTGTGATCTCTTTCAAGAGGTCATTCTTTCAATGAGGTATTCAAGGAGGTATTCTTTCAATGCCTATTTGATCCTCTAGTTCTAGGACATCAGGGCAGTTTTCCTTGATAATTTCTTGAAAGACATTGAACAGGCTCTGTTTCTGTGTGTGTATCTGTGTATGTGTCTGTGTATATCTGTGTGTCTGTGTGTTCATGATTGTCAGGTAGTCCAATAATTCTTAAACTATCTCTCTTTCTTCTATTTTCAAGGTCAGTTGTTTTTTTCCAATGAGATATTTCACATTTTCTTCTAGTTTTTTTCATTTTTAATTTTGTTTGACTGACCCTTGATTTCTACTGGAATACTTCCATTTGTCCAGTTCTAAGTTTTAAGGAATTATTTTCTTTAGTTTGGTTTTATACCTCCTTTTCCATTTGACCAATTCTATTTTCTAAGGAGTTGTTTTCTTTAAGTGCATTTTTTTCCCCATCTGACCAATTGCTTTTTTTTAAGGAATTGTATCCTTCCATCTATTTTGTACTTCCTTTTCTAAACTATTCTCTCTCTTTCATAACTCTAATTTCTTTTCATGGTCTTTCTTCTTTGTGTCTTATTTTTTAAATCTTTTTTGAGCTCTTCCAATAAAACTTTTTGGGCTTCAGACCAATTCATATTCCTCTTTGAGACTTCTCATGCAGGCATTTTGACCTTGTTATCCTCTTTTGAGTTTGTGTTTTGATCTTGCCTGTAGCCATAGCAGTTTTTTACAGAAAGGGCTCTTTTTTTAAATGATCATTTCTTACCATATTTTGTTACTTTTAAACTTCAGCTCTGCTCCTGGGAGACCAGGAGAACTGTTTCAAGCTTCTTGTAGTGTCAGTCAGGGGCCTGGTCACTGGCTTTCTGTGCCAGGGCCTCATGTGATGGCAGCTTGCCCACTGTTCTGGGGGTGGTCCCACTTAGTTTTGCCTGTTATGCTAGGGTTAAAGGGTTGGCAGTTTGCCTTCTGCATTGAGATTGGAGGCCTCACAGCTGGTCTTCTGTGCCACTGGCCTCCTGAGCCAGGACTAAAGGCTCTTGATTGCTGATCTGTCCTGTGGCTAAGAACATTCTACTGGCTTTCCCAGATACTAACTGTGTCAGGCTGTGCTACCCTTTTACCCAGTGAGACAGACCTTTCTTGAAGTCTAAGTTAACTTAAACTGGAAAATTCATTCACTCTGTCTTTTTGTGGGTCCTGTCACTACAGAACCCATTTAGAGGCCTCAATAATGTCATTTCCAAGGGAAACAGTGGAGAGCACAAGCAATTTCCTGGCTGCCCTCCACCATCTTGCCTCTGCCAATCCATGATATTGTTCATCCTAATTGTTTGTAATATTTATTGCTTTGACCTACAAGTCCTTGACAATAGCAAAGCCATTTCTCATAGTACTAACTTTGAAGTTTATTTTCGTGGGTGACCTATATATTCTTTATATTCACACTTAGTTTGGAAGCAATTGTCCTTTTTCATTTCTTAAAATATTATACTCAAGTTTATTAAGTGATTTTTGTTTATGTTTCTTAACAAGGAAAAATCATTTTTAGTCACTCCTGTTTACCATGTCATTTTTATATTTTTTTATTCTTTTAAATTTTTAATTTTTTTTCAGATTTTACTGTTTTTTTTTTGTTTTCAAGATTTATTTCCACAAGATTCAGAGTTCCAAATTTTCTCCCCATCATTCTCCTACCCCCATCTTAAGATGTCAAGCATACTGATTATTCCTTCTCCCAATCTGTCCTCTCATATATCCCCCCTATGTCTCCCCTTACCTACTTCCCCCTTATGTTCCTACCTCCATTGTCCTCATTTCCTAAGGATGCCTGTCTCCTCTCTTTCCATCCTTGGAATCTCTTAATCTCTTTCAAGATAGAATTTAAATTCCTGCCCTTTTTAATTGTATTTTAATTTATTAAGTAAAACAGGCATTATATATATATGTACATATATACATACAATAAATATACATATGTGGGTATGCATACATATATACACATATATGTGTATGTATACATGTATGCAGATATAGATATTTCTTTTTTAACATTTTCTATGTTATATATGTATTTATTCTGTTAAACATTTCCCAAATGCATTTTTGCAGAAGTTATTTTTTTTATTTTTATTTTCAGCATTTGTTTCCAAAAGATTTTGAGTTCAAATTTTCCTCCCCATCTCTCCCCTACACCCCGCCCAAGATGGCAAGCATACTGTTTACTCAGTCTCATAGTCTGTCCTCTCTTATAATACCCCCTATCACTCCTAACCTCTTTCCCCTTTTCTTTTTTAATTCAATTTTGTGTTTGTTTTTAGTTTACATCATTCATTTGCACAAGATTTTGAGTTACAAATTTTATCCCTGTCTTTCCCCTACCCAACACCTCAAAACAATGATCTCACACTTCCACAGTCTGCTCTCTAACATATCCTCCCCCATTCAACCTCTGACTTTCTGGTAGGGCAAGATGGATCTCTCTCCCCCAGTGCCTGTATGTCTTGTTTCCCAGTTGCACGTAAAAAAAAATCATTTTATGTGTGTGTGTGTGTGTGTGTGTGTGTGTTTAACATTAGATTTTAAAACTTGGAATTCCAGATTCTTTCCCTTCCTCCCTCATCACGCACCCTTACTGGTAAGATAAGCAATTCAATATAAGTTGTACAAGAATAGATACACAAACAATTTATATATATATATATATATATATATATATATATATATATATATATATACACACACACACACATACATACATACATACATATACACACACATATACACACATACGTATGTGTGTATATATACATATACACACATATGTATGTGTGTATATATATACATATATATATATATATATATATATAGTAAAAGCCTGATTATATTTCCCTCCATTCTATTCCACCCCCCACTTGATCTATTCTCTCGTTGACCCTGCCCCTTTTAAAAGGTGTATGCTCTTAACTACCCTCCCCCTCAACCTGTCCTCCCCTTCATCATCTTTCTTCTCATCCCCTCCCCCACACACACATCTCTTATATGGTGAGATACCCTATTTAGTGTGTATGTCATTCCCTCCTTAAGCCAAATTCAATAAGAGTAAGGTTGACCCATTCCCTTTTGCCTTCCTGTCCTTCTGCTCCATTGTAACAGTTTTCCCTTGCCTCTTCTATATGAGATAATTTACCTCATTCTGTCTTTCCCCATCTCCTCTCATTATATTCCTCTCACCCCTAAATTTCACCTTTTAAATTCACCTTCCTATTCAATTGATACTGTGCCTTCTGTCTATGTATACATGTACACATATATACACACACTCACATATGTATTCATATGTACATATACCCTCCTATATAGACATATGTTATGTATTCATATAGATATGCATTTATATTCCCTTCACCTATACTGAAACTGACAAAAGTTTCATAAGTTTAAATTATCATTTTTCATTGTAGGAATGTAAATAGTTCAACTTTGATCAGCTCCTTAAGATTTCTTTTCCCTGTTTACCTTCTCATACTTCTCTTGCTTCTTGTATCTGAATGTCAATTTTTCTATTCAACTCTGGTTTTTTCATCAAGTAAGTTTGAAAATCCTCTATTTCATGGAATGAACATATTTTCCCCCTGAAAGATTATACACAGTTTTTCTGGTTAGGTGATTCTTGGTTTTAATCCCAGCTCCTTTGCCCTCTGGAATATCATATTCCAAGCCTTTCAATCCCTCAGTGTAGAAGCTGCCAGATCCTGTATTATACTGATTGTGTTTCCACAATACTCAAATTGTTTCTTCCTGGCTGCCTGTAATATTTTGTCCTTGATCTGTGAACTCTGGAACCTGTCTATGATATTCCTATGAGTTTTCTTTTGAGGATCTTTTTCAAGAGGTGATTGGTGGATTCTTTCAACCTCTATTTTGCCCTCTGGTTCTAGACTGTCAGGGCAATTTTCCTTGAGAATTTCTTGAAGGATGATTTATACGTTCTTTTTTGATCATGGCTTTCAGGTAGTCCAATAATTTTTAAATTATCTCTCCTGGATCTATTTTCGAGGTCAGTGGTTTTCCCAATGAAATATTTCACATTGCCTACTTTTTTTTCATTTGTTTGGATCTGTTTAATAGTGTCTTGATTTCTCATAAAGTCATTAGCTTCCATTTGCTCCAATCTAATTCTAAAGGAATTATTCTCTTCAATGAGCTTTTGAGATTCTTTTTTCCATCTGGCAAATTAAGCTTCTTAAGGTATTCTTCTCATTAACTTTTGGAGTCTCTTTGCCATTTGAATTAGTCTATTTTTTATGGTGTTATTTTCTTCAGTTGGGTTGTTGACCCTCATTTCATAATTTTCTTGCATCATTCTCATTTTTCATTCCAATTTTTCCTCCTCTTCTCTTATTTGATTTTCAAAATCCTGGTTTAAAAATCCTTTTTAAAATAGCTCCTCTATGGCCTGTAACCAATTCATATTTTTCTTGGAAGCTTTTGGCGCAGCAGTTTTTATTTTGTTGTCTTCCTGCCATTCCATGCTTTTATCCTTTTTTGTCCCCCAAAAATGAATCCAAAGTTGGATTGCTGTGCTTGCTTTGCTTTCTTTGCTAGCTCATGTTGCCACTAAATTACTCGACTTTTGAGCTTTTTGCAATAGTAGAACTCTGCTTCCAAAGAGGAGAGCCTTGTCCCAAATTGCTGGGATTTTTCACAGCTGCTGGAGCTTTTAGTTGGGTGCCCTCTCAGAAGCCTCCACGGGATCTGGCACCTGGTTACACATCCCAGGACCTCCACCCAAGACAGAGATCCAAGCAGGCTAGAGCAAGAGCGATTACCCCTTAGAATGGTCACTTGTTCCCCCTACAATCTGCAGGCCAGGAGCTCCATAGCATCTACATGGCGGCAGCTGCATGGCCACTGTGCCTCAGCCACTTCTCCCTTTTGGGATTAGAGGCTGGACCACACTCTTGATCTCCCTGTTCCCAAAGTCCACACTGACCTTTGGCATTTATGGGTTGATAATTCTGGAAACCACCACAGCTGCTAGTGATCCACTCTCCCAAAGTCCCTCCAGCTGCTTCTGGTCAGATATGCCCTGAGGCTTAAACCATGGCTCCTGTGAGGCTGGGCTCTGCTAACAGCACGCTGTGATGGACCCTTCCTGCTAGCCTGCTGTGCTGCCTTCAGCAGGAGATTTGTTTCTCTCTGTCACTTTGTGGGTTTTGTAGTTCTAAAGTTTGTTTAGAGTCATATTTTATAGGTATTTGAGGTGGTTGTTTGGGGAGCTCAGGGAGTTTTCCTGCTTCTACACTGCCATCTTGGCTCTGCCCCTCTCCTTTACTTTCTTGTAGGGCAAGATGGATTGCTATACCCCATTGCATGTATATCTTATTTCCTGGATGCATGTAAAAACAATTGTTTTAACATTTGTTGTTTTTTTGTATTTTTCCCAGGGCCCAAGATCTCTATTTTCACTTGCAGCTTTTTGTACATAAATGAGAAAACCAAAAAAACTTCAAAGATGACCCTTGCTCCTTTCTCACTCTGTCTGAGTATGATGAGATGAGGAGCTCTTCTTTCTCTGCCTGTCTAAGGTTTGGGATGGGAAAGGAGATAGGGTTTTGTCCTGTTGCCTGGTTCTCTCTCATATATATATATATATATATATATATATATGAAATCTATAGTCTTAGAGTTATGGTCGTGGAACTCATTCTGCACCTTTGGAGGAGGAGACATTCAGTCCCCCCTTCCCTCTTTGATGACTTTTATTTTAATTTAATTTCATATTTCCAAAGTTGTAGCAATATTCTCACCAACAATAAAGGTTGTGAATCCTGTGTATGTCCATAGGGAAATGGAGAGTATCATATCTACTTGGCTTTCTTGACGATGCTGAGGAAGGTTGGCATCCAATGTCCAGTTTTATTCTGATTCTGGCTTTGGGGAGGGGTATGTGTGAAACATTGAGGACCTCTTAAGATGTTGTAGCCATAGACCAAGAGCAAATTTGGTTCCCATACTGACTCTCTCCTCATTCTTCCTTGTGTTCAGAGCCTTCCTAAGCATAGTCAACAAAGGTAGGTCCTGACTTTGGGCCACATCTCCCTGAAGCTCCACTGCCTGAACAAAGGGCAGCAGGTGTGGAGGGAGAGGTTCAGTCATCTCTGGTCCATCTTCAGAGGCTGCCACTGCCACCAATACATCTGGCTTCAGCCAGGCATAGGCACTCACCTCTTCTTGGTTGGGCTGGATTCGTTCCTGTAGCTGCTGCTCTGTTTCCTGGGAAGTCACCAGTAAGTAGAGAACAATGTGGTGATAACTGGGGTGGTCTTGGCTCAGCATGGGGGGATAGGCAGCCTCCCCAAAACCTAGAGGAATCCAGGAGTACTGGCCTTGAGGCAGCTACAGACCTGTCTCCTCTCACAGCTCCCAAAGCCCCCCCATCCAGCAGCTCCCCGTCCAGTTCCACATGTCCACCTGGAGGGACCCAAAGGTTGGGGTCCGAGTGCATGCTCGGTGCCCTCCAGGTCAGGGGCATGGTCTGGTCACGGGACTGCAGGATGACCACCACCGCCAAGTCCACTCAGCAGTCCGGCAGCTGCTTCAGCCCCGCAGCTCCCAGAGGGCTGCTGTTCCAGGGCCGAAAAGGGGCAGAAAGGGGAGTGCTGCAGCGGGAGCTGCGCTGTGGTGCCCGAGGAGGTGACGGAGAGCAGCAGCCGCCCTGCTCCAGGCCGCTGTAGACCCGCCAGGGCCCCGGGCTGGGCCCCAGGCCCAGGAGGTCACACATGCTCCCCGCAAAGCCCGCGGGCTCTGGGTGCCTGGAGAGGAGCAGGAGCACACGGGCCCTTAACATTTGTTTTTAACATTTTGAGTTCAAGATTCTCTCTCTTCTGCCCTCCTCACTCACCCCCACTGAGAAGACAAGCAATTCAATATAGGTTATACATGTATAGTTATGCAAAACATTTAGTCATATTGTAAAAGACTAACTATATTTCCCTCCATTCTATCCCATCCTCCATTTATTCTATTTTCCCTTTGACCCTGCCCTTTTTCAAAAGTGTTTCCTTCTGACTTCCCCCTCTCCCAATCTGCCCTCCCTTCTATTATCCCACTGCTCTTATCCCCTTTCCCCCTACTTTCCTTTAGTGTAAAATACCCAATTGAGAGTGTCTGTTATTCCCTGCTTAACCCAAATCCAATCAGAGTAAGGTTGTCTCACTCCCTTTCACCTCCCTGCTCTTCCCTTCCATTGTAACAGCTTTCTTTTGCCTCTTTTATGTGAGATAATTTACCCTATTCTATCTTTCCTTTTCTCCTTCTCCCAATATGTTCCTCTCTACCTCTTAATTTTATTTTTTAGATATCATCCTTTCATATTCAACTCAACCTGTTCCCTCTCTCTATGTATACATGCAAAAATTATATATACATATACATTTATATGCATATGTATGTGTATATGTATATACATATATGTATATGTGTGTATATAGGGATAGGTAGATAAGGTAGATTCCCTTCAACTCTCCTCATACTGAGAGAAGTCTCATGAATTACAGATATTGTCTTTCCATTTAGGAATATAAACAGTTCAAATTTAATAAATTACTTTAGATTTATCTTCCTTGTTTACATTTTCATGCTTCTCTTGATTCTCATATTTTAAAGTCAAATTTTCATTTTTCAAGAGGAGATCAGTGTATTCTTTCAATTGCTTTTTTTCCCCTATAGTTCTAGAATGTCAGGGCAGTTTTCTTTGATAATTTCTGTAAAGATGATGTCTAGGTTCTCTTTTTTATCATAGCTTTCAGGTAATGCAATATTTTTTTAAATCATCTCTTCTGGATCTATTTTCCAGGTCAGTGTTTTATTTAATAAGATATTTCACATTGCTTTCTATTATTTTTCATTCTTTGGATCTATTTTATAGTATCTTGATTTCTCATAACATCATTAGCTTGTATTTCCTCCAATCTAATTTTGTAATTATTTTTTCAGTGATATTTTGAAGTTCCTTTTCCATCTGGCCAAATCTGCTTTTTAAAACATTCTTCTCTTCATTGTTTTTGGACCCCTTTTGTCATTTGAGTTAGTCTATTTTTTAAAGTGTTATTTTCTTCAGTATTTTTGGGTCTCTTTAGCAAACTGTTGACTAATTTTTCAAGATTTTCCTGCATCACTCTCATTTCTCTTTGCAATTATCCCTCTACTTCTCTTACTTGATTTTCAAAATCCTCCTTGTGCTCTTTCATAGCCTGTGAGCAATTCATATTTTTCTTGGAGGCTTTTGATGCAGTTCTGACTTTGCTGTTTTCTTCTGGTTCTATGTTTTGATTGTCTTTGTTGTCCAAAAAGATTCTATTGTCTCATTTCTCTCCTCTGTTTGCTCATCTTGCCAGTCAAATCCTGGACTTTGGTGCTCTTTGCCACTGTAGAACTCTGTTTCCAGAGTGGAGAGTGCTGTGTACCACATTTGCGGGGTTTTGCACAGCTGTTGTCAGTGCTTCTTCTAGGTGCCTGTCTCAGAACTGTGAGGAGAACTGCCTCCCCAGAACTTGAACAAACTCTGCCACACCAGCGCTCCTTACCCCATGGCCACCACCCAAAACTGCAACCCTGAATTAAGCTGGACAAAGCAATAGAATCCTGCCTCAGCACCTGCAGAGAGATGCCTGCAATTGCCCTATTTTCAGCTGCTTGGTCCCTCTACCATCTGTGAGCTTGGAACTCCAGAAGCAGCCACGACAGAAGTAGCTGCAGCCATTGTGGGCAAGAGCTTGAACATGTTCTTCTCTCACCCAGTTCCAACAGTTTCCCAACTGACTTTTTACTTTCTTTTTGGCATTTATGGGTTGAGAAGTTTGGAAAACAGCACAGCTGCCAGTGATTTGATTTGCCAGTGGTCTGCTCTGGCCAGTCTGTGCCACTGGTCTTTGTCAGTGCAGCCCAGGCAGGACTGCACTCCACTCCAACCCAGTGCGCTAAACCCTTCCTGTTGGTTTGCCAGACTGTCGTCAGTTTTAGACGTTCTGTCATTTTGTAGGTTCTGTAGCACTACATTTTATTTAGAGTCACTTTTTACAGGTATTTTAGGTAACTGGGGATGAGCTCAAGTAAGTTCCTGCTTTTATGCTGCCATCTTGGCTCCAGCCCCATGTCATTTTTAATTAGCATGTAGCATACATATCGACTGCATCGCATATTGAAAAATATTTTACTTTTATTCTCATATTTCTGTAATTATATTGTAAAGTTATGTTTGCTTCATTCGGATTTTAGGGGTACCACTTATGATGGTAAGATATTCTATTCTTCGTTATTTAAACTTTGTCACATTGTCACAATACCATAGAATCAAAAGTTTGTTGTTATAGAGTTATAAGGGAACTTAGAAGTCATTTAGGAGAATTCTTTATCATTTACATATGAGAAAACTATTGACTCAGAAGGAAAATTAACTGCCAAATGTCACATGGACAGTAAGAGCTAGATGTGGAATTTGAATCTGTATCCTTTGAATATAAATCCAGTCCTCTTTCTGCAACACCACACTGCCCACCAAACTCAACTGCTCTAATTTTAGTCTTTTTTTTTTTTTTTTTAAGGAATCAGGGTTAAGTAACTTGCTCAAGGTTACACGGCCAGGTATTTCTGGGTGTGGTGCTAAGTATCTGAACCCAGATTCGATCCCCAGGTCATCCCGACACTGGAGCTGGTGCTCTTACTCGCCGTGCTACCTGGCTACCCCTCTAATTTTAGTCTTTATTCCTTATTTCAACTCTTCTTTCATTTTACATAATTTGTGTAACAGAATTTGGATAATTTCTAAACTTGGGGTCAAAGTACCTCTGCCTATTCCCATCCATAGCTTCAATGGTAAGATCCAGGGTCATCCCTCATTCTTAACCCCAAAACCTGTTTCCTAGAATCTAGATTATTCTAGTACTTTCAGCACTTCTTAATGTCATGGATGGGCCACTCCTGCAATGCTTGACTTGAAAGCTGTGCCAATTTCAATCCAAGTCCATTGTAGAAGTCCCAGACCAGAAAGTTTTGATTAAGAAACCCTGCTACTTCTTCAGTTCTAACTTGGGACCCAAGATAAGATGAGACCTGCTGGGAGCTTATTTAAACTTCTCCCATAAGAGTATTAAGATGTTTTTTTTTCAAAAGCTGGGGATTGCAGAATCCGGGATGATGTTCTTGAGTTAAGAACTTTAAATTGTATCCCTTACCCTCTCCTAATATTATGGATGGGGTTATGAAAACAAAGAGGCATTTCCTTGCTTATGGAATAGATCAAAAGCTTGTAGATCATACGTTTGCCCCCTTGCCCTCCCCTAATTCTTCTCCCTTCCCTTCTCCTCTCTGCTTCTCCTTTCCTTTTTTCTCTCCCCCCACCTTTTCTGGGTGTTTGTGTGGAGGAATGGTTCAATTCACATTTATTAATGTTCTTCTTTTTATCCATTCTTTCTAGGTTTTTTGGTTTGTTTGTTGGCTTTTGGTGGGGCTAAGGCTGGGCAACTGAGGTTAAGTGACTTGCCCAAGGTCACACGGCTAGTAAATGTTAAGCGTCTGAAGTCGGATTTTGACTCAGGTCCTCCTGACTCCAGGATTGGTGCTCTATTCACTGCACCACCTAGCTGCCCCTACCCATTCTTTCTTAAGTAGCTTTCAAGGAAGGTGGGCTTCTGTGGAAATGTCATGTCACTATCTTTCCTAAAGTTCATCACCCTGAATTACCGAATGCAATATCAAGTGGAAGTAGGTCCTATAGTGTTATAGTCTACAGGATTAAGTCAACTAAGTGGGATAAATAGAATCATTGCATTCATTGACATGTAAAATAAACTTTAATTTTAACATCCTTAAAATGCTATGCAGTATTAAATTGTAAGCTCCTCGAGGACAGGAACCATCTCTTGCCTCTTTTTGTGTACCCGACATTTAGCAAAGTTTCTGGCACATAGTAGGCATTTTTAAGTAATTATTAACTGATGAATAGTATGTCTGGCCTTTAGTTCACTCACTTGTTTCACATGATCCATCACTGAGTTTGCAAGATTTTGCATACATTCTTTAATTTTTCATCATTAAACCACAGTTCATCATTTTGAATATTAAGTGTATCTCTGATGATCAGTCCATTTTTTCCCAAGTCTATCACTGTTTATAGGACAGGGATTTTCAGTGAGAAAGGAAACTAGCTCAATTCGATTTAATCTGGATGAGGTTGGACATATGGAGTTAGCCTAATGTTGGTCAAAATATATATATACAAAAACTTTTTTCTATTGAAAAATGAAATTATATAAAAATTATTGCTTGTTCTATGTAATATGAACATTAAATGTAGAACAGACAGAAATGTACTGAATGTGGTATTAAAGAATGAGCTTAGCTAAGCAGTAAATACTAGACACTGAATGTTGAATTATTTTTGGTCCCAACACTCAGAAATGCAATCTATTAAGGTATGGAGTCATTGGGATAATGACAATAATAAAATAATAATGCTAGTGTTTGTTATAATAATGGCATAATACTTGACATAGAGCAACTTCAATGCTTATTAATTGATCGACTTTTAATACTGATATTTATTGTTATTATTATTTGTCCTGGCCTGTGATTTTATGTGTGTAGGGAATCTCTACTTAGAGGTCTCCTAACCAAAGTGTATCTACAATTGTTCTATAGTTTAGAAGCATTGAGAATTGCTTAAGGGCACTAAAATTTTTGGTTACATAATTAATGTTTCAAAAAAATGTCTTTTGGGAACTGGATGTCCCAAGTCTGAGAACTCTCCCTATGGTATCCCACTTTGCCTTCAAAACTGACATTTAAATAGTGTTTTATGTGTTGCAAAACATTTTACATATATTATCTAACAGGAGCCTCAAAATAACCCTTTGAGATAGAGATTACAAGTATTGTTATAATCATTTCATAGGTGAGAAACCTGGAGCTCAGGGAGGTGCTGAGGTCCTTCCCAGCTGAGATAATGTTGACAATAGCCAATCCATAGGCGATCAGTTATACCACAGCAAACATATTCAAATAAATCTTAGTTATGATGAACTGAAGCATTTAGTCTCTTAGTTTATACAAAGACCATACTAGAAATTGAAATATGAATAGGGGATACAAGAGAATGCATACTTACATGCCTTGCTTTATTCAATGAAATGAAATGTATTTTAAAAAAAAGAACTAAAGGGAATCAAATTATAAATGCAAGATGAAAATTTTCTTATTAATGGGAATTTTGTGGACCTTTTTTTATAAAATATAACTTCCTTTTGTAATGTTAAAAATATTTCCCAAGTGTAATTAAACTGCAAGCAAGATCTCCATACAACTAGTTTTTTTCTCCAATAATCCAAGTATCTGACTTTTTTATTTCATATGAGAAAAATTTCTTTGATAGTTAAATATTTCCTCGGTGAAAAAGAAAACTCGGGCTTCTGAACACTGTTACTAAATAGCAAAAGAAAATTAAAGATGATTGCAGGTTTTTTAAACTGAAATTCTGTAGTAACTTATTTGTTTATTACAGTTTATTCTCCTAGTTTCCAAGATATCAACACCAAGGTAGGGAATCCTTTTTAATATATACAGATTTCTTACTGCAAATATATTTCAGAGGCAACTGCTGTTATGCAAAAAATGCTGGACTTGTTTCTATTCCAACCTTTGCATTTCTAGCTATGTATGACCCCAAGCCAGTCAATTCAATTCACTGTTCTTGGTTTCCTCATCTGTATTAAGGAGATATACAGAAACAAAATGGTATGTTGGATACATAGTGCACTTCAGAGTCAGGACCACCTCAAATCTAGGGCCCCCTGCTTCCATATATTGGCCTTGTGAAGGTGGGCAAATTATTTAACCTCTTGATACCACAGGGAAATTTATACTGGCTATAAAATGAAGAGGAAGTTAAGATTTATACTGACAAAGAAATGTCCTTACCAGGAATTCCCTGGAGTGGTTATTTGTTTAGTAGACAGAATGCAAGATTTGGAAATTGGTTAGACCTGAGTTCAAATTGCACCTCAGATATTCATTGTACCCCCAATGGGCTAGCCACTTATTCTCAGTCCCAGTTTCCTTATCTATAGAAGAGAACAATAATACCACTTTTCTCACAGGATTGTTGCAAAGATCAAATGAGAAAATAGATGAAAAAACAATTTTCAAATGTTAAAGCACTAATATTAAATCAATAAAATCACAGTTATAATAAAATGCATATGTACATAAATCAATGAAATCACAGTTATAATAAAAACATAAATATTTACATATATAATTGATATAGTACTTGCTTTCTCAATGGGTGGAAGAAGGTACGAAGGGAGAGAATTTAAAAAGAAATCAATGTTAAAGAAAAATATAATTTTTTAAAAAATACATACATATAGATAAAATATGCACATTATTTAAACCCACAGTACTGTGATGATAGTGCTTTCTAGGCCTCAAAGTGTTATATAAATGTGAGATTATTTAACCTCTCTGAGCCTGTTTCCTCAATTAATCATTTATATTTATGTAAGGCTTTAAAAATTGACAAATGCTTAATTACAATCAAACTGTGAGGTAAGTCATTCAAATATTATAATTCTGATTGATATAAAAAAGAAATTAGTTTTAGAAAAGTTCACTGATTTGCCCCAGAATACATACCTCATAAATATCCAAGCCAGAACTAAAAAGCAGTTTCTCCTGACTTCAAGTACACCCTTCTTTCCACCACACCATGCCACTTTTTATCTATAAAATAGGGATAATTTTACCTGCCTTTGACTATGTTGTTCAAGACTCAGATATGGTAATGTATGTATACAAATCAAATTATAGCCATATCTCATGCAGAATAGAACTGATGTGTTGATTGTCTAAGAACAGGTATGACTCTATCACTCCTCTACACGATAAACTTTTGTGATTCCCTAGTGCCTCTAGAATCTTAAAGAAACTTCTATCTAGCATTTACAGCCTGTCATAAACTGTCCCCAACCAACTCTTTCTAACTTAATTAAACATTTTTCTCTTTCACTTATGCTACAGTATGGCTAGACTATCTTCTGTGCTCCTCACACAGGGCTCTCTGACTTTTCTCTATGTGCCTTTCTCATTTCCAGGCCAAGAAGAAGTTTCTGCTCACCTCTACCTCTTGAATTCCAAACTCTGTTCCTGTCACCTTTTACTTCATGTGAAGCATTTCCTGGTCTTCATCTCCCCAGGCACCAATGGTCTCTCATTGCCCCCCAGCCCAACAAAATTTTTGTCTTTATTTTGTGAATATGTTGTACATAGCTAACTGGTAATCACTTCCTATTACACTTAGGTGCTTCGCTTAATTCAGTGTGAGTTTTTTGAGGGCAGGGACTCATTTTTCTGTTTGATGGCTCAGTTCTTAGCACATCGCTTGCTACATTCTGAGTGTCTGAGTGAGCAATTGAGCTAAATTTGGAGAATGTCATGACTGGAAACATGTATTCCAGGCTCTGATTCCTGCCCCCCCCCCCCAACAGACAGTGAGACAGAAACAATGAAGTAAGGTAAGTAGAGGGGTGGGAATCTATAGTTTTATGGTTATGCAAATAAGCTCCTTGGGAATAGGAACCCTTTCTCTTTCCTTCTCTCCTTGTTTTATCCTCTCTTCCCCACTCCCCCCTCCCCTTTTCTTCCTTTTCTTTTGTTGTCTGTTTTATTTATTTTTATTTGTCTTTTTTTGTTTAAAATTTTATGTCCTCAGGATATATCAGTATGTTATAAATACAGTGAATTTAATAAAGGTGTGCTGTATTGAATTGAAATCAATTGAATTGATGGGGCAGAGGATCTGATAAGAAAGTAGAGATGGAAAAAGTTGACCTCTTTTGTTAGAGGATAAAATGGCATACCTTTGGAGGTGTGGCAGGCTATGTATCCACAAGCTTGTCAATTCTCTCTTTCCATGTCATTTTTTTTTTTCGGGAAGGGACCAACCAAGCAGATGCACCAGAATTGAAGCAGAAAATCTATTCTTTGAGCTTTGATGTCCCTTTGAGCTGTGTCAATCCTGGCAGCAGGCACCTGCTTTCTGGGTACTGCCAAAACCCACCAGTTGGCTGACTCTTAGAAAAGGGCCCACTGGCCAGAGAGGCTTTCAGAGAGATAGGTACTTTAAAATAAAAATACAGAAGCTCAAACACCAAACATTTCTTCCCCATTGTGAGAAACTCAATTCACTGTCTGAGAGGCTGTTTTGGCAATTATTTATGACCGTTATCTTAGTCAAGTCCATCAAAAAGAACAGTAGATGCAGTAAAATAGATTAGTCTAAATTGGTCACATGTTTGGTTGTCTGTTAAAACAACAACAGCAACAAACCTTGAAATTGATGTTTTAATGAACTTGGTCACCTGCCATCACTACCCCTGTTGGCCTCCTTAGAGGTTCCATCCATTGCCAAGTATATCACCCAATTCATTTTCTTGTGGACATTATGTACCAATCATCATTTATTTCCATCTTCTTTCTTAGCCTTGCTGAAAGAGCTCAGTATCAGGTTAACAGTATTCCTCTCCACACCAGCCTCTGTTCTTATCTTTGGGTGTTTCAGTATGCCTTTAGCTCACCTATCAAATACCGTGACTCAAAATTCTACCCAACTGTTGTGACCTCCCACCTTCAATACTTCTCAACCATAAACAGAGCTGGTCCTATCCTTATTTCCATCATCACTCAACTGTGTTTCACCTTTATGGTCCAGAGATCTGAAATTCTTCTTTCTAACCATAACTTCTCATATTTCCATATCTCTCATCCCCACTCTAAATCTCTTCTCCATCATCACCACAACCTCTGGTCATCCCATTCCTCTTTTCTTTCTAACTCCTTCTTTACTGTTCTGGCCTCACCTTGCTCCCCTAAAAATCCTGATGTACTGGTTAACTCAACTTTATAACGTCCTTTACATTTAACTTCATACCCCTTGGCTTTTTATCCTGTTAATTCTCATCCCTTTCCAAAAAGCAACGCTGGCTTACCTGTCTATTTTCTTTATTCTCTGCTCTTAAAAGCATGCTGCTAAATATATACTAAAGAAAGTCCCTATAAATTTGTCTTATCACATTGCAATTAGGTCCTCATTAGCACAAGTATGCCTTCCTCTTGCAATCTCCATGGCATCTGCTACAAACCATCTCTTCTCTCCTCAAGAAACCTATATTGCTACTCTCATGTACCCTTCCTTTAGTCAAATTAGCCTGCCTGCTATTTCTCAAATATGGTTTTCCATTCCCTACCTCCATTGTCCTCACTTCCTAAGCATACCTATCTGTCTTCTCTCTTTCCATCCTTGGAATCTCTTAGTCCCTTTCAAGACAGAATTTAAGCACCTTCCCTTTCTTATTTTAATTTATGAAATAAAACAAGCATTTTCATTATATATATATATATATAAAGATATAAGCTTCTTTTAAAAAATTATGTTGTATATTTATTTGTTCTGTTAAACATTTCAGAAATGAATTTTTTTCAGAATTTATTTATTTTTGATTTTCAATATTCATTTCAACAAGATTTTGAGTTCAAAATTTTCTCCCCATCTCCCACCTACCCCCACGCCAAGATGGAAAGAATACTATTTACACTTTCCCACAGTTTGACCTCTCTTATAACACCCATCCGCCTTTCCCCCTTTGCCCTTACTTTCTTCTAGGGCAAGATGAATTCCTATACCCCCATTGCATCTGTATCTTATTTCCTGGTTGCATATAAAAACAATTATTTAACATTTGTTTTTAGCATTTTGAGTTCCAGATTCTCTCTCTTCTTCCTTCCTCACCCACCCCACTGAGAAGAAAAGCAATTCAATATAGGTTATGCATGTGTAGTTATGCAAAACATTTCCATAGTAGTCATATTGTAAAAGACTAACTATATTTCCCTCCATTCTATCCCATCCTCCATTTATTCTATTTTCTCCTTTGACACTGTCCCTTTTCAAAATTCTTTGCTTCTGACTGCCCCCTCTCCCAATCTGCCCTCCCTTCTATTATTCCCATACTCTTGTTCCCTTCCTCCCTACTTTCCTTTAGTGTAAGATACCCAATTGAGAGTGTATGTTATTCCCTGCTTAACCAAAATCCAATGAGTGTAAGGTTGTCTCCCTCCCTTTCACCTCGCTCTTCCCTTCCATTGTGACAGCTTTCTTTTGCCTCTTTTAAGTGAGGTAATTTACACAATTCTGTCTCCCTTTCTCCTTCTGCAAATATGTTCCTCTTTCTCCTCTTAATTTTATTTTTTAGATATCATCCCTTCATATTCAACTCACCCTGTGCCCTCTGTCTATGTATACACACACACACATATATACATACCTATAAATACATATAAACATATATGTAAATGTGTGTCTGTGTGTATACACACACAGACACACACACACTTATATTCCCTTGAACTCTTCTACTCTTGAGAAATCTCATGAGCTACTCATATTGTCTTTCCATGTAGGAATGTAAACAGTTAAACTTTAATAAGTTCCTTAAGATTTCTCTTTCCATGCTTCTTTTCATGCTTCTCCTCATTTTTATATTTTAAAGTCAAATTTTCTGTTCATCTCTGGTCTTTTCATCAAGAATGCTTCAAAGTTCTCTATTTAATTGATTAACCATATTTTCCTCTGAAGTATTATACTCAGTTTTGCTGGGTAGGTCATTCTTGGTTTTAATCCTAGCTCCTTTGACTTCCCAAATATCATATTCCAAGCCCTTCGATCCCTTAATGTAGAAGCTGCTGGATCTCGTGTTATCCTGATTGTGTTTCTTCAGTACTCAAATTGTTTCTTCCTGGCTGCCTGTAATATTTTGTCCTTGACCTGGGAACTCTGGAATTTGGCTATAATATTCCTAGGACTTTTCTTTTGGGAATCTTTTTCTAGAGGAGATGAGTAGATTCTTTCAATTTCTATTTTGCCCTCTGGTTCTAGAATATCAGGGCAATTTTCCTTGAGAATTTCTTGAAGGATGATTTCTAGGGTTCTTTTTCTGATCATGGCTTTCAGATAATCCAATAATTTTTTAAATTTATCTCTCCTGGATCTATTTTCCAGGTCAGTGGTTTTTCCAATGAAATATTTCACATTACCTTCTATTTTTTCATTTGTTTTGATCTTTTTTTATGGTATCTTGATTTCTCATAAAGTCATTGGCTTCCATTTGCTCCAATCTAATTTTGAAGGACATATGCTCTTCAGTGAGTTTTTAAAATTCCTTTTTCCATCTGGGCAATTTGGCTTCTTAAGACATTTTTCTCTTCATTGTCTTTTTGGGACTCTTTTGCCATTTGAGTTAGTCTATTTTTAAGGTGTTATTTTCTTCATTATTTTTGGGAGGTCTCCTTTAGCAGGCTGTTGACTTGCTTTGTATGATTTTCTTTTATCATTCTCATTTCTCTTCCAAATTTTTCTTCCACTTCTCTTACTTGATTTTCAAAATTCTTCTTCAGCTCCTCCATGGCATATAACTAGTTCATATTTTTCTTGGTAGCTTTTGATGCAGGAATTTTGCCTTTGTTGTCTTCTTCTGGTTCCATGTTTTCATCCTTTTTGTCCCCCAAAAAGAATTCTATGGTCTGATTGTGCTTCCTCTGCTTGCTCTTTTTGCCAGCCAATTATTTGACTTTTGAGTTCTTTGCCATGGTAGAGCTCTGCTTCTAGAGTGTAGAGCTTTGTCCCAAATTGCTGGGGTTTTCACAAATGTTGTCAGAACTATGAGGAAAGTGCCCTCTCTACAGCCACTCTAAGTTCTGGCACACTGGCCACACAACCCAGCACTACCATCCAAGTATGTGATCCAGATCCAAGTAGGTCAAAGCAAGAGGGATTACCCTCTGAATGGTCGCTTTGTCCTTCAAGATCTGTAGGCCAGGAGCTCTGGAGGCAGCCATATGACAGCAGCTGCAGCAACCACACGTCTTTTACGTCTTACCCCAGGGGCAAGGTCCGGATCATGCTCTTCAGTCATCCAGTTCTAACAGAGCTCCCCACTGACCTTTTACTTTCACGTTGGAGTTTTTGGGTTGAGAAGTCAGGAAAATTCTACAGCTGCTGGTGATTCACTCTCCTGAAATCTGCTCTGGCTGGTCTGTGCCACTGGCTCATAAAGGACTGTGCTCAGCTCCCTGCTGGGTGTGATAGACCCTTCCTGTCGGCCTGCTAGACTGGCTTCAGTGGGAGATTTGTTTCCCTCTGTAACTTTGTGGGTTCTGGAGCTCTAAAATTTGTTTAGAGTTATATTTTACAGGTATTGGAGGTGGTTGTGACAGGAACTCATGGAATTTCTTGCTTCTACTCCGCCATCTTGGCTCAGCCCCTGATTTTGCTTTTAAAGGTATTCTTCTCCTCATTGGTTTTTTTTGGACTCTTTTACAATTTGAACTAGTCTATTTTTTAGGGTGTTTTTTCTTCAGCATTTTTGGGGCCTCCTTTAGCAATCTGTTGACTAATTTTTTGTGATTTTTTGCATCACTCTCATTTCTCTTCCCAATTATTCCTCTACTTCTCTTACTTGATTTTCACATTGCTTCTTGAGCTCCTCCATGACCTGCAACCAATTCACATTTTTCTTGGAGGCTTTTGATGCAGGAGTTTTGACTTTATTTTCTTCTGGTTCTATGTTTTGATCTTCTTTGTCTCCAATGAAGGATTCTGTAGTCTGATTTATCTTCATCTGTTTGCTCATCTTGACTGTCAATTGCTTGATTTTTGAGGTATTTGCTACTATAGAACTCTGCTTCCAGAGTAGAGAGTGCAATGTCCCAAATTTCTGGGGTTTTGCACAGCTGTTGTCAGAGCTTCTTCTGGGCACCTGCCTCAGAACTGCAAGTAGGACTTCCTCTCCTCAGCCTCAACAAGTTCTGCTAAGGCAGTGCTCCTCCCCCCCGCCCCACGCCTGCCACCCCAAACTGCTACCCTCATCCAAGCAGGGTGAAGCAAGGGAATCTTGCCACAGTACCAGCAAAGAGAATCCTGCAATTGCCCTCGGGTCAGCTACTTGGTCCCCCCACTATTTGTGGGACTGGAGTTCCCAAAGCAGTTGTCCCACTGCTGAAGCTGCCGCCACATCTGCCATCCTGCTTCAGGAGCTGAATAGTGCTCTTCTCTCACCCAGGTCCAACAGAGTTTCCCTGCTAATATTTTACTTTTTCTTTGGCATTTATGGTTTAAGAAGTCTGGAAACCATGACACCTGCCAGTGATTCAATCCCCTGATGTCTGCTCTGGCCAGTCTGTGCCAACAGTCTGTACCTGTGCAGCACACTTGGGACTGTGCTCTATTCCCAGCCCTGTGGGATAGACACTTCCTTTTGGCTTGCCAGGCTGACTTGAACTGAACATATATTTGACTGTCATTTTGTGGGTTCTGTAACTATAAAATTTGTTTAGAGTAATTTTATGGGTGTTGGAGATAATTGGGAATGAGTTCAAGTTAGTTCTTGCTTTTACTCTGCCATTTTGTCCCCACCCCCATCCCCAGACTCTTCGGTGAACTTTTGAACTTTCTTTTCCATCTGGCTAATTTTGCATTTTAAAGCATCCTCCTCCTCATTGGCTTTTTGTACTTCTTTTGCCATTTGAATTAGTTTGTTTTTAAGGTACTATTTTCTTCAGTATTTGGGGCGGGGTTTCCTTTAGCAAGCTGTTGACTCATTTTACATGATTTTCTTGCATTATTCTCATTTCTCTTCCCAATTTTTCCTCTACTTCTCTGTCTTAATTTTAAAACTCTTTTTTGAGTTCCTCCATGGCCTGCACCAATTCATATTTTTTCTTGAAGGTATTTGATGCAGGAGGTCTGACTTTTATTTCTTCCTCTAGTTCTATGTTTTGATCCTCTTTGTCACCAAAGAAGGATTCTATAGCCTGATTTATTTTCTTCTGTTTTCTCATTTTCTCAGTCAATGATTTGACTTTTGAGCTCTTTGCATGGTAGAACTCTGTTTCCAGAGTAGAGAGTACTGTGCCCCTAATTTCTGGGGTTTTACACGGCTATTGTCAGAGCTACTCCTAGGCTCCTGCCTCAGAACTGGGAGAAGGATTCCCTCTCCTCAACTGCCACAAGCTCTCCCATGCCAGTTCTCCTCCTCACCCCAGGACTGCCACCCAAGCCTGTGACCCAGATCCAAGCAGAGCAAAACAAGAGGATCCTGTGTCAGCACCAGCAAAGAGATACCTGGCAATTGCCCTCTGATCAGTCACTTGGTCCCCCCACCATCTGTAGGCCTGGAGCTCTGGAAGCAGCCACTGCTGCTGCTACTGCTGTTGCAACAGCAGCTGGCACCTCCACCCCCTGGGGGCAGGGGCCAGATCATGCTCTTCTCTCACCTAGATCCAACAGAGTTTCCCGATGGACCTTTAACTTTGTCTTTGGTTTTAGAAGTCTTAGTTAGCAACCACAGCTGCCAGTGATTCAGTCCCCAGAGGTCTACTCTGGCCTGATTTGTGCCTGCCTGCACTCTGCTCACAACCAAGTATGATAGAGCCTTCCTGTCGGCCTGGCAGGCTGTCTTCAGCAGGAGATTTATTTCTCTCTGCCATTTTATATGTTCTGTAGCTTTCTCCAGTTCCTCATCCTCTTCCATGGTGCTTCTGAGGTCTCAGGTGGCAGGGTCAGCCCCAGGCATGTGCACCATACCATGGTACAGTCGATGTGAGCAGAGAGAAGGGAGGACCTAGAGGCTATACATACTTCGATCTTTCATTTCTCCCTCTGGATGCGGATAGTAGCTTTTTTCACATGTCTTTTATAATTAAAATGGGTATTTGTAATAGACAAAGTAACTTATTCACCCAAAGTCATTCTTAAAACAATATTGCTGTTACTGTATACAATGTTCTCTTGCTTCTACTCATTTTCCTCTGCATTATTTCATGAAAGTCTTTCTATGCTTTTCTAAAAATCCTTAAGCTCTTCACTTCTTATAGCACAGTAGTATTCCATCACTATCATGTAATTCAACTTGCTTATCCATGTCCCAATTGATAGGCATATCTGAGACTTTATTTTTTTTTGCCACTACAAAGAGAGCTGCCATAATTATCCCAATCATCTTTGGAAATACAACAAATAGTGGTATTTCTGGGTTAAAAAGTACAGGTAGTTTAATAAGTCTTTGGGCACATTTCTCTCCAAAATGGTTGCTTCAGTTTGCAATTTCACCAACAATGATTTAATGTCTCAATTTTTCCACATCCTCTTCAACATTTGTCCCTTTCCCCTTTGATCATTTTAGCCAATCTGATAGTTATAAAATGTTATCTCCATGTTTAAACTCCATTTCCCTTATCAATATTGATTTGCAGCATTTTTACATGACTGTAGATTATTTTACTTTTTTCTTGGAAAACAAGTGCCACATTAAATTTTTTTTTTTTCTGATCCACACCTTACTCCAACTGAGTAATTAGAGTTCACCCTAACTTGACAAAATTGCTTGAAATTCAATTTGGATACTCACCTTCGTGATCCTGGGCTCTGACTAGTGGTTTTCTGCTTTATTTGGTCCTTTCTCAGACATATATGTGACATCTAGGTGGATCATCTTCATGCTTGATAAATCACTTCTCTTCATCTCTATGTCTGATGACAGTAGTTATATTAACACTAGCGTTGTTGGAAAGGAAATGTCAATCAATTACTCTGTTACTACAATGAATATCTCACTTCTTAACCCTGTGTGTGTGTGTGTGTGTGTGTGTGTGTGTGTGTGTGAGATGAACCCCTTGAAGTTTATAGGACCTTAGTAGAAATAATAAAATCTAGAAATATAATGCTTAAAGAAAATGCTAACTTTCAGTTAGAGATTAGTGAAAATAAAAATCCGGTTTATTCCTTATCCAAGTTCATGAATCCTCCCTTGGAAGGCAGTGGATCTATACCAAATTAGGAATCTATGGTCTAAAGGAGGAGATTCTCACATGATCCTCAATATGTTTACTCTTCATGCTACAGCTTCAAGATCATATCACTCAAGACCCCAACTCCCACCTAGCTCAATTCCCAGAAGAATTCTATCCCCTAAGGAGATTTACTTGTATATTTTGTTTCATGAAGTGACCCTGATTCATATTTCTCATTGTCTCCTTTGCCTTTGTCCTCCTAATCACAGATCTCTCTTAGTTAATTGTATTCCCAAGTGCAAGGTAAATATACCCCGCTAATAAAGAGCTATTGCTTTTAGCATTATTGAATAGTTTGCTTCACCTGTGACTCCTGGCTTCCCTGGTTTCCTTCAAGGCTTAGCCAAGGTCACACATTCTGTAAAAAACCTTTCTCCACCCTTTAGAAATAGCTTGGTTCTAAGTACTCAAAAATGGGCACAACAGATTAGAATAAACTTTCATTTTATTTTTTAATAATATTTTATTTCTCCAGTCATATGTAAGGATAATTTTTACATTTTTTATTATAAATTCCATATTTTCTCTCTCCCTCACCTTCCCCCTTCCAAGCATATTAAGCAATTAATAGGTATACATGTTCAATTATGCAACATGTGTTACCATATTAGTCATGTTGTGAAAGACATAAAGCCAAAGAAGAAGACTGAAAAAATGCAGAAAGTAAAAATTGGAATTCTTCAATTTGCCCTCAGATTCTATTAGTTGTTCTTCTGAAGGTGGATTGAATTTTTAATAATGAGTCCTTTGAAATTGTCCTAGATCACTGTATTGCTGAGAATAGCTGTCATTCACAATTGATCATTGTACAGCATTGTTTTAATGTGTATTACAGTCTCCTGATTCTGTTCACATCATTTTGCATCAGTTCATATAAGTCTTCCCAGTTCTTTTTTCCTGAAACCATCCTGCTCATCATTCCTTATTGCACAATAACATTCCATTGTAATCATTTACCACAAATCTTTCTGGTATTCCCCAACTGCAGACATTCCCTCAGTTTTCAATTCTTTGCCACTACAAAGAGAGCTGCTATAAATGTTTTTGAAAAAATAGGTCCTTCCCACCCCCCTCTTTTTCTCTTTGGGATAGGGACCTAATAGCAGTATGGTCAAATGAAAGGGTTTGCACAGATTAATAGCCTTTTGGGAGTAGTTCTAAATTACCCTCCAGAATGACTGGATCTGTTTACAATTCCACTAACAATGCATTAGTGTCTCATTTTTCCCAAATCCCCTCCACCATTTATTACTTTCCTTTTCTGTTGTATTAGCCATTTTTCTAGGTACCTCACAGTAATTTTATTTTTAATTTCTCTAATTAATAATGATTTAGAGCATTTTTTTCTCATGACAATACATAGCTTGGATTTCTTCATCTGAAAATTACCTGTTCATATCCTTTGACATTTTTTGAATTGGGGAATGACTTGTATTATTACAGATTTGTCTTCTTATAAATTTGACTCTATATAGTTGAGAAATGGGGCTTTTATCAGAAAATAAGGCTATAAAAATGTCCATCTTTCTGCTTTCTTTCTAATTTAGGTTGCATTGGTTTTGTTTGGTGCCAGAACTTTAAAAAAGTGTAAAAAAAATTGTCCAATTTGTGTCTTGTAATTATGTCTTGTGATGTTCTTTGTCTCCTGTTTGGTTTAAATTTTTCCTTTCTCCATAAATCTGACAAATAAATAATGCCTTGCACTCCTAATTCATTTATGGTATCTATCACCCCTTATGGTTAAATCATGTGACATTTGGATCAATGTCTTGGTATATGGTATAAGAAGCGGGTTTATACATAGTTTCTAATGTATTGATTTCCAGTTTTCCCAGCAGTTTTTGTCAAATTGTGAGTCCTTGGCCCTAAAGCTGGGGTCTTTGAGTTTATCAAACAGTAGATTAATATGGTCAGTTACTACTGAGTCTTGTGTACCTAACCTCATCCACAATTCTATTTCTTAGTCAGTAGCATATCATTTTGATGATTACAATTTTATAATAGAATTTGAGATCTGGTACAGCTATGCCATGTTCCTTCACATTTGTTTTCATTAATTTCCTTGATATCCTTGATCTTTTATTTTCATTTTATTTTATTTTTCATGATTGCCACCATTTTGTCTCCACCCTAAACATTCATTTTTACAGAGGGAATTCTTATCCAAATATAGTTGAAATAGCCCTCTGGCTTCAAAGATGCCTTCTAATTATGAGAATCTGTGATTGTGGTTGAAGGGCATTTATTTAGGGGGTGATTGAAAGAAGAAACAGATTCCAAAGGGACCAGTTATCTTCAGGATCACCAGAGAAGCAGCATTAAAATCATGTGTGTTTCTTGACATTAGAAAGAAAAAAAGGAAAGGGCATTATCTGCCAGTTGCACAGTAGGCCAAATAAAAGCAAAGGGTTCATTTGGACATCATTGTGTCTTGACTAGGTGGAGGAGTGATGGAGGAATGAGCTACTGAGCAGAGTCAATAGAGAGACATTTAAGGATATCCACATAACGGCTTGGAACAGAGCAGGGTTAGAGAAAGGTGAGACAAGTTATGATGAGCACCCAAACTTTTGGCTGCCTTGCTGAATTGAATCTTTGCAAGTTAAGCCGTCAGAATTTTCCATCTAAGCTGTAATCACACGATAGCCCACAAAAGCGTTCCATGTGGATTTCTAATACAGAGCCTAACATAGTCACAAAAATTCTTATGAAACGTGCACTTTGTGCTGTGCATATGTGTAGGTGTGTTTGAAATGTCACGAACCAGAGTGCCTAAGTATAATTCACAGGAATTAATCACTTAGAAAAATGAAAGGGGGGAATTAACTTGCTTTAACTCTTCCGAGACATTGCCAGCAAGCCGCCAAAATAGAATATGCTAAATGGAAGCTTATTTTATCTTTTCCTGATGGACTGGAGTCTTTTGATTATCCTTTTGAAGCAGCTTTTCTTAATATCTCTACAGTTGAGTGTTATCTGAATCATTTACTCTCAGGGTTGGAAGGGACCTAGCCTAGAGGTCTTTAGTCCCACCGCAATCTGAAACATTCATCAATTCTACAACATTCTCTACCAAACGAAGACCTGTCTTCTGGAGGCCATGTGCATTTTTCTAGTGCCCTCAAGTTGACAAAACACTTTTCACATAACAATTCCTTGAAGTAGGCAGTCTATCATTAACCTGATTTTAGTGGTGAATAAATAGAGACAGAGAAAGGTTAGGTAATTGCCTGTGTTCAGACATAGCTAGCAATTGTCAGAACTGGGCCTTGAACCTAGTCCTTTTTTGTTTGTTTTTTTTTTTTCAGTCATATTTGACTCTACATGACCCCATTTTGAGGTTTTCTTGGCAAAGATATTAGAGTGGTTTTCCGTTTCCTTTTCCAGCTCATTTTACAGATGAGGAAACTAAGGCAAACAGGGTTCAATGACCTGCCCAGCATCACACAGATATTAAGTGACTGAGGCCAGATTTGACCTCAGGAAGATGAGTCCTCCTGACTCCAGCCCTGACCCTCTATCTATGGTACCTAGCTGTCCTGAATGACCTGCTAATTCCCAAACTAGGATTCTTTCACAGCATCTACGTTCACCAACTCCTCCATCCATTTGTCTATTTCTCTTCACATATACGCTAACAGTATTGGCTAGTTCCTTCAAGTTCTTCATTGTATTTACAAATGCCACATCCTGGCATATGATTATGAAGGGAGTCTAAAAGGAGGGACAGACTCTAAAGGGACTGACTATTTTTACGATCTCCAGAGAAACAGCATTACAATCATGTGTGTTCCTTTTCATTGAAAAGAAAAAGGAGAGGGCAATATCAGGCAATTGCACAGTAGGCCAAAGAAAAACAAAGGGTTAATTTGGACATCATTGTCTCTAGAATAGATGGGGAAAGGGATTAGAAAGCAATCTTTTCCACAGAGAGTTTCAAAAATAGTCCAGTGGTTTGGAATACAGTACTCAGGGTTTTGGGTTTTGTTTGTTTGTTTGTTTGTTTTTTCCCCAAGTCCCCAGAAGGCTGGCCCCTTCAGCAAGAGTCACTTTGTTTGTGGTGGTAGGGATAGTTGGCTTGCTTGTTTGTTTGCTTGTTTTCCTGTAGGAAATAATTCAATTCTCTTTTAGGGCTATGCTCCTGGAGTCTAGATCGAAGTTAAAACCAGAGACCTCTTAAAAGGGCCATATTGGTAGTAACAAGCTAGATTAGGAGAATTATTACTATATGACCTCCATCTTCTTTACTTTCCCTTTTTCCTCATCACTACAGCACTGGCTAGGTTTTCATTCTTCTGTGATTCTGATCTCCAGATAATAATAACAATAAGAAGAGTTAACAAGAATAGCAACAATAATAGTAATAATAAAAAAATAACTATCATGTTCAACCTTAAGAATTGTGAAATTTATATATATATATATATATATATATATATCACTTCATTTAATCCTCATAACAATCCTATGAAGTAGCTTCTATTAGTATTCTCATTTTTCATTTGAGGAAACTGAGGTACAGAAAGGTTAACTTCTCAGGTGTCACACAGTAAGAATCTGAGACTTGAATCAGATTTAGACAATCTTGATGCCACATTCCACACTCTAGCCACTCTGCCACCTAGTGGCCACATTCCTCTGTCCATGGCATATATAGGAAGTGACATATGTCTGGTCTATCTTAGCGATCATCTCTTTGCCCTAATCACATGCCTTTTAGTCCAGTAGCAGTATATGAACAATGTCTTCACTTCTTGGCTCACATGGGACAGTTTCTTATTTTTTTCTTTCAATGTCAGATGTTCTTGATCTCAGACAGAAAGTCCTTCTACTCTCAGTGACTTCTGTTGCAAAAGTTCTCATCCATGAACCCCACCGTCCTTTCTGCCTCCTGTCTGTGACTGTACCTAGAAATTAGAAATCATTCTCCATCTCTAACTGTATTATAGGTTAGACTCCCAGTTCTGGCTGGACTTTTTCTCTGGGTACTGCTTTGTATAGTTCATTCCCCCCGCCCCTTTTATTAGACTTTCTATGATCTGTTCCACTCAGTCCCACCTCTTAGCACAGGGAAAACTCTGTCCCTTAGAATATATATGCTACTTATCTTCATCTCAGAAGCCCTATATTCTTTCAAAGCTTAGTTGAAGCACCAATTTCTTCAAGTGGGACTCTCCTCATTCATCAAGTATTATAATACTTGATCATCCATTTAGACTTGGAAGGATTATGGAGTTTGCCAAGATCCAGGGGTACTAGATGGCATACTGAAATCCATGTTTTGTGACAACCTGCTTTCCCCTCTTCACTCTGCTTCTCACTTACAGGAAATTAAAATCATGCTCCTTTGTGGATACCCCACTCCCACCCCCGGTCATGTCTGCTTTTCAGCTCCCTTTTGTTCATTGCCTTTCCCCATCACATGTAAGTGTCTTGAGGGCAGGAATTGACTCTTATATTTCTATCCCCATCTCTTAGCATGGTAACTGGCCCATGATAACCACTTGATACCACTCCCAAATGAAGGTGTTTTTGAAATGTTATGAACCGGAGCTCCTAATTGTAAGGTCTACAAAAAAATTATAGTTCTATAAGAATTTTGAATGCAAATCCAGTGCTCATAACCTTTAAAATTATACTGTACTTCACAGAAGTACGAGATGGATACCATTATCTGATTGATTTATGCTCTTTGAGGGCTTAACTCAAGCTTCTCTACACATCATATGTAACCACACTCTTTAGTTATTATGCTCCTCATATCCAACGAACAAAACCTTTCATTATAGATCGATGGGCTTCTTAACTATGGAATATCCCCTCTGCCTTTGTGTATGATTAATTAAATTGAAAATGCCTTCTTATTTTCTTTATGTTTAAGGGAAAGGATGAGAAAAACAAAACTCTTAACATAAAAGTAAAAACAATTGACCTCTGCTCATCAGAAATAAAATTGACATTTTCATGTTTATTTTGTAACTTCCATTTTAAAGGATAACCAGTGATTTAAGAAGAAACCCAAGGTAGAGAGGAATTCCCCAGTACTATCCCCTTTCCCCATTCTCCACTCCCTTGCCCCTTGATTTAAAGGAGCTCTTTCCAATGAGCAAAATCAAAGTGTTCAGGGGGTTTTGCTGTATGTCTAGAGAATACTTTGCCTTATGGTGATGTGTTTGCCCATCTTAAGAACTTTCAGTGACTTCCTTTTGTTTATTAAACAAATACCACCACTTTAGCCTGCCACAGGGTAGTGGAGGACATTGTAGTCCACAATTTGTCTCCAGTTTATACAATGTAGTAAGTGCTAGCTTGGGAGTTGGAGGATAGGGGTGGGGGTGGTTTAAATCTTACCTCTGACCCTTATTATAGCTGCGTAGTTGGGCAAGTCTTTTCACATCCTTTGGCCTTAGTTTCCTCAGGTTGAAAATGAATTGGTTTCACCAACTATACTCTAGGTCTTTTCCAGTTCTAAATCTTAAGAATTACTCTTATAGTCTTATTTCATAATATTCTCCAGAGACAGTTTATCTAGTTGAAAAGAATGACATATTGATAGTCTAAGAACTCTGTTAGTGTACTTGGGTAAGTCACCACTCTCTTGGGCCCCAATTTCCTCATCTGTAAAATGATGGGGTTGCACTAGGTGACCTCGAAGGTTGCTTTCAGATCTAGAACTATCATTCCTCCCCTGTAATTGCCACGGGCTATTCATCTTTCATCCTCTATGACTTGAAAGTACTATGTCCTCAACTTTCCCCTTTGAAATCTTTTTTTTTTTTCCTCCTTCAAGGCCCACCTCAGGAGCTACATCCTTCATATTGCTTTCCCTGAGGCCTCTAGCCTTCCTTGATCCTTTACTCTCTTCAAATTTACTGGATCCTTCCCTTATGACTACTAAATCTTACATCCTGTAATTTATCCAGTGTACAACTCATGTTCCAAGATTCAGACTATAAGCTCCTTGAGAGCAGGGGCTATGTATCTCTCCTGCCCCTTCTCCATCTGTATCCCTACAGACCAGCCTAGGACCTTGCATAGCACAGTGACTCAAGAAATACTCGATGAATTGTGACTGCCTGAGAGAGTGGATTCAGGACTTTGTGGTCAATGCTGGTGAATGCTAGCAGAGAAGACTCCCCGTGACAGTTGAAGAAGAGCAAGCAGCCCTGCTTTCCCTGGGGCTTGGTGTGTTTAAAGTTCATAAGGCCCACTAAGTAAACAAACGCTTCGTCTTTTAAGCAGAGCAGAGAGAGGGAGGGAGATCTGGCTCCTGGTGCCCGGCTAGTCAATGTGCAGCAGCCGCTGCTCTACAGGACCACAAACCTGGTGCATCTCCAGTGAATGCCTAGCTCCTCCTCGAGAGGCAGAAGGGAGGGAGGAAGAGAAAAGAGGGAATTTCTGAGCCAGCAAACCCTAGGCTGGGGTTTCCTTTCCAATCCCCGGGACAGACTGAACTCCTCTCACCAGCTGCCAGGCTTCCGCTAGGAGGGGTAGGGGAGGTGGGAGGAGGGTCGGATGAGGGATGGGTTTCTCCACTGCCTCCAAACTGCCACTTTTCATTTCGCCCAGGAAAAGTCGATGGACCCAAGTCCAAGCTAGCCAAACCTAAAATCTTACATCGGAGATCTGGGGTCTTCAACTGGGGGAGGGGCGACGGGAAATGCGAAGCGGGCAGTTTTTGCTTCCCAATATTTCTCGATCTCCTTATAAGAGAATTGTGCCCAGTGTCTGGGAGATACCAGCCGCTCTGGGTACCTGGATGAACTAGACTACGGGCTGGGGGGTGGCGGTGGGTGAGGGATCCTGGCCTCAAACCCTTCTCCTTCTCTCCCTTGCCACATCAGTCTCTAAGCATCCTTGCTTAGAGACTTGAAGGCTCTTGATCCCTCACTTTCTCTGCCTTCCCCAAGGACCGACCTGTTTCTTTTCCTGGTGCTGCCTTAACACCTAGGGTGGTGCCCACCACCATCAAAACCGTACTTTCCTTCCCCCACCCCCAACTCTCACCGTCCGAGCCTCTTTCCTAATTTTCCTTCTCCGTCTCCCTTCCTAGAGCCCTGTCAAAATCTTTCTTCTTCCTCCTCCTCCTCTAGTCCTCACCTCCTCTCCCCATCTTCCATCTCCTCTTTCTCTTCCAGTCCCTCCCTCTATTTTTGGTACTTTTCATTCCTTCTCATCATCCTCTTTCTGTTCCTTCCTCTCCCTTCTTTCCCATCCCCCTCTCTTTTCCTACCTTCTGCTACTCTCAGTTTCTTCTTCCCCCGCCTCAATGTGCCATCTTCTCCTCCCCTCCAATAAAATTCTAGGTGGTCGAGATGGGGAGGATGTCGCCGGCCACCCCTATTCTCAGGACCAGGTTTGGGTGACAAGGGGAAACTGGTGGTGGTGGTGGTTGAAGGCCCGCTTTCTGCTCCTGCCCAGTCGCCCTCTCTTTTTCCTTTGGGCCCCTAGCGCGGTGTGCAGAAGTCCAGGTCAATCCCCTACTTCCACCCTCCCCATCCAGACTCTGGCTCAGATGCTCCTCCCGCCCAGCTGAGGGTCCCTCTAGGGACTCTACCGGCTTCCCCCCACCCCCGCCCCCAGTCCTCTTTCCATAGTTGCCTAGGTCCCTCCAGCAGCAGCAACCCGGGACTTGCGTGGATTCCCCACCCTCAACTGTGACCCTGCAGCCGGGTTTCCCCCAACTGATCCCGGGGGCCACAGAGGAAGGATGGCTGAGCCTGGCACGGAGAGATGCGCAACCTGGCTAAGGTCGCACCGCAGGGGCCAAGGACTCAGACCTCTATTTCCCGGCCAGCTCCCTGTAGTTCCAGCGCTCGGGCCCCTGTTGTGCCTGCCGCAGCCTGGTGCTGACACACAGGGAGTTGGGGGGTGGGGGTGGAGCCGCGAGAGACAACAGGTGAAGGCACAACACCCCCGCTTCCGTCCCAAGCACGGTCTAGTACCCGTGTGGGGAGTAGAGGAGCAATGCTTGCTCCCCATCCTCCACCTCCCTCTCAGGTCCCAGAAGCTGCTTCTCCTAATGCTAACCCCCCTTCCCCTCTTCTTTCCCCCATTTTTAAGGTTATTCTGGCCCGGGGAGCGCTAGTGACTCGCGGTGCCTTTGCTGGAGTGGTTGTAGGGTGACCCGAGAGGACAGCTGGAAAAGGGGGGGGGGCAGGGGGGGGGGGGGGGGCTTCCAGCCCCTCCCCGTCCCTGGCCGCTTTCCCGTCCCTGATTGGCTGAGCGTCTCTGGAGCCCAACTTCAGTCATTCAGTTTGATTCCCTAGTCCAGGCAGACCCTGAGCAGAGTGATCCAGGGAGGGAGGGGGGGTGGGTGGGGGAACCCAGGGGTTTGCACAGCTGGAGAGCGCTACTGGGTCAGGCCTTAGGGGAAAACGAGCAGCCTTTCTTTTTCCCCACACCTCTCCCAGAGGCCAAAGGGAAGCCAGTCTCTCTGCCTCTACTCTTGCTGTTACTCCTTTCCTCCACCCCCCCCCCCATCCTTTCCTCGGCTTGTCTCACTCTTTCGCTCTCTCTCCCTCTCTCTCTCTCTCTCCTTCCCTCCCCCCTCCCCCCTCCCGCCCTCCCCGCCACCTCCCCCCTGGTTTCTAATTCCTGCCACTAGCTCAGCGGCTCATTCAGCGGCGCCTTCAGCAGAGTGGAGTGTACCAAAGCTGAGATGCAGTTGTGTCTGCCCGCTGTCTAGTTGTGAATGGGACTTGTCTCCTTGCTCTGTTCTGGGGGTGACAGTATTGAGCCAGCCCTGGAGGACCCTAAGGTAAATGTTTGGGGAGCTGCAGTCGCAGCCCCCCTTCTCAATTTTTTTAATGTATTTGTTTAAGTGGGGGTAAGTAAATGAGACCAGCTGGCAACCCCTCCCTTTGGGGGTTGAGGGTGTGTATATGTGTGTGTGTGTGTTTCTTTCTATTTTTTTTTGGGGGGGGGATAGGAAATCTGCCGCGGCTGATGGGTTTGGTGTTTAGCCAAGGTGGATCGGCGCTCTAATGGCCAAAAAAAAAAAGGGGGGGGGGAAGCAGCTAGCGGATTTTCTCTCCTGCCTGGCCAGATGCGGGCTCCTTGAAATCACTCTGGTTGGGGGCTTTTGGCGGGGGTGGGGATGTGCCAGATGTGGGCTGTAATGAAGATCCACTTTCACCTTATCACCACTTTAAAACTGGGCTTCCTTCAGCGGCAGTGGCTCAGTGAGATTTTTTTGGGTAAGGGGATTGTGTGTGTGTGTGTGTGTGTGTGTGTGTGTGTGTGTGTGTGTTGGCGGCGGGGGTACAGCGCGCCCTTCTAGGGACCCAGAGGTTCTAGTGGTCCCGGCTCCCGGCTCAGAGAAAATACAAACCGAGCTAAGGGGCTGGGGAGGAGCGGAGCTTTTGTCTGAAGGGACTATTCCAGGCTGCGCGGGTCGGAACCTCTAAGGGTTTTTCCTTGAGCGTATCTGGTACACATCTGGAAACAAGTCTCCCTTCCCGCCACCACTTCCTCCCATCCCCGAAAAAAAAAAAATACACTCCTGGGGGGAAATCTTGCTCCCGAGATCCGTGAAATGCGAGCTCCGTTAATTTCCCCCAAAAGAGGGTTGAAAATCTCGCAGCTCTCACATCTCTCCTTCACTCCCTTTCCCCCCAATCAGCTCTATCCAGGGAGGGTTAGAATCCCCTTCCTGATTGTGGAAAACGGGATGGGAATGGAAGATCTGGGCAACCGGAGGGCAGCTCCTCCAGGAGACAGGGAAGGGCGGGGGAGGGGAAAGGGGAGGGGGAAGGAGGACATTCCCAGGCACTTTAATTGTTTCGTTATGTGTCAAGATATTGCAGCAGTACAGCCAGGGTGCAGGGTGGCAGGAATCTGTATTTTGCTTCCCCTGAATCCCGTCCCTCCCCTCCATCCTCTCGGCTTGTGGACGGGACCCGCAGGAGACAGTCCTCAGCTCCCTGGGCATTCACACCATTAACTTTTAGACCAGGACCATCTCTCCCGAAAGGTTCTTTAGGAGCAGAAAGGACAATCCAACATTCACATACAATGGTTTTCCCTTGGCCACATTTGCCCATTTATTGCTTAAACCTTTACAATATGAAGTTGGCGAAGACCAAGCCAGGATGAGCCAGTTGGCATCTATGAGACTCCTCATTCTAAATGCCCTCTGTCTCTTAGAAAAACAAAACAAAACGAAACATTGTTGTGACTATACACAACATTTACCTACCAAAAGGAGATCATTTATATTGACAAGAGTCCCCCAGAAAGTGGGCATAATGATGATGATAACAAAACAACAGCAGCAATAACAGTATCTCACATTTCTACAATGCTGAAATTTACCAAGTGCTTTCCTCCCAAAGTCAGCGAGCTAAGTGGTGCAAGTATTAACATTCCCATTTCATAGAGGAAGAAACTGCTTAAGTGAAGCCCTTTCGATGATCTCACACCCACTGTCGGGATCTTCTTTTATTCAGAAAGTCCTCTTTTAGTGACTTGGGCTCCTTCTCTTTTACTCCCTTCCGTGAAACATTCCTGGGTGCTGGAAGACCATGGGGTGGGCGAGTAGCAGGGGAAGCAAGGAGTTTCTCCCTGCTGATTTGCTCTGATGATGCAATAGGAATTTTACGGACCATTGCGCTGCTATTAAGAAATCACGGCTTTTAATTATTTAATAATGAAATTGTTGAATGGAGACAAGCCATAGCTAATGGAGGAGCAATTGTTCCATGAACCTTTATGGAGGAGAGAGATTTTGACCGGAGGAAGAACACCGATTCCAACTCTTCTCCCCCTTAAAAAAAAAAAAAAAAGGAGAAATCTTGCTTGAAAGACTCAAATCTTTTCCCCTTCCATTTCTTCTGTAAGTCTGATTCGTGTTTACTGTTTTTTTTAAAAGTTTTGTGATTAATTATAAATATCCTGTGATAATTAATCTGAAGAAGGGGTAGATCCATCCCTTTAATACTGCGATTTCCAAACCCTTCAATGATGGTGAGATTCCCTGGCTTTCTAGGGGAATGGGAAATGCAGATGTGTGATTGTGGCCCACAATTCCACGGCACAGCATCAGCACATTTTAGAATGTGAGACAACAAGTTCTTATAAAGAGAAAAAAAAGTGCAATAATTTCAAGGAGTGGTAAGGGAAGGGCTCTGACCTTCGTTCTAGGACCCCGGGTACCATTTCCCAGAACATCTGAGAGTCTAAACACTAAGAAAATAGAAGTTGTCAACGTACTTACAAGTGTATGCAGGGAGAAGCCCAGAGAACAAAGGGAGAAAAGTTACAAAACAAAGACATAGAGTTGTCATCAAGTGGAATTCTCCCGGACTATGATTTACCCAAGCACAGCAATGATGATTTCTGATCTGGCGCTGAAGAGCTCCGACTTTCTTGCCCTCTAATATTGACCTTGTATTTAAAAGTGAAATGGAGCATAACACAAAGGAATGTGGTTAGAATACACACCATGTATACATTTGGAGCCATTTAAACTTTACTGAAGTATGAATTATCAGGATCTTGTGCTTTTAAAGCACAGGCGAATGCATTCATTTATGAGAATACAGCAGCCTGATACATATATGCGTGGTTATGTTTTTGTACATATCCAGTCATTTTATGTGTGTGTGGTAGATTACTGCCCATTTGTGTAGCTGGTTTGTAAAAGTGGAATATTTGAGGGGTGGGAAAAAAAGGAGAGAGAGGTTGAAAGAAATAAAGGATTGTTTCCATGGAATTCAAAATAGACATAGTTGAATCAACAAGATTCTTATTGCTTTAGGGATAGAATGGATGTTTTCAGATTAAACTGTAGTAGCCAAATCTCTTGATTGTATTTGAGAAGTTGAATTATATTTAGGATACTTATCTGAACTTCAGATAGAATTCTATTTTGAAAACTACATTCTATTGTAGATTCAGATTTTGAAAAAATAAGGCTATAAAAAAATCTGCACATCTTTCTTTGTAAAATGCTGAGATTTCCTGGTTATCTTTTTGTTGTTGTTGTTATTGCTGTTGTTTATTTATGGAGGGTACACGCTCCAGTTATTTTGAGGAATGCAAAGCAATTTCATACCCTTCAAATAGCAAATGTCTTTACCATCGTAACATTGCTCAGATACTGGGGACAATTACATGACTATCTCACAAAGACCCTCATTTCAGGATCTCTGGCATAGTTAACAGGGACTTTGGTGTCTTTATTCTGTTTTCCACAACACCTAAGCAGCATTAACAGGGCATACTTTTGTGCAAACTCTCCTTAGCTTCGGAAACTCAGACAATGATAGTGCTTCAGGGAGATGTTAGAGATCATGTAGGCCAACTCCCTCATTTTACAGACAAGGAAAGTGTACCTTTTTTTAATTCATATGATCTGGGAAGTTGGGGATTCACATGTTATTCCAGTGTTCCTCTCTGTTATAAAGTATTTTCTATCTACCTAGAGGCAAACCAGTTTTATCTTGTTTGGGATAAGCAGATAATTCAATAGTTTTTGGTTTGCTTCATTGAGTAACTTTTCTTTTAAATTTCTTCTTTCTCCTTGACACATTTTCTCAGAGGCCCAGTATTTCTTTATATTAATCCTACACAGGGATTGATGTTATTTAACAAAGCTTTGTGTCTAACTTGTCAACTTTTCTGAGTTCCTTTATGATGTAAAGAATGTTTTCCTGCTAAATCCAAGAGATGTATATAAATGGATTGATTGGATTGATGACTGAAGCAGCCAAACAGCCTTATATTTTTTGTCTCTTTCCTGTCTAAGGAAGTTGCCTTTTTGCGCTATCAAGATCAACTTTTGGGGGGAAAATGATTCAAAGGTAATAATGAATTAGCTTCAGATGATATTTGTCAAGGTAAAACTTTAATCTTTGGAATTTTGATGAATGTGGGTGAGGTATAGACAAGAAAAAATTTTGTGTATGTATTTATTATTTTGTTTTTCAACCTTCAGGTCTTTTATTTTTAATTTTTTTTTATATTAAACTAAAGAAAGTTGAGACAATATTACCGAACATGAAAGACGGGAATTAGCTTTTCCCTAAGTATCCCTGTGCTAGGTATTAACAAAATCTACTGTTTGAAAGAATGGGGTGTACCAAATGCTTGAGATATATAATTAGACAGCTTTCTGCTATGATTTTGACATGATATCGAGAACATTGTACCTACTCTGATTCTGTATTCCTTTAGGGAAGATAACATTTCTGAACACTAGAGGGCAGTAAAGCTCTTCTCTAACTTGCTGCCCGTGGCCCATCTGCTTTCCAGGGCACCATGAAAAGACGTTTTGTTACCACCAGCCTGGCTGGCCCTCTCAGGAGAGACAGAATTCAATCTAGCTATGGTTCAGGCTAATGCTCAGGCAGTTTGTCAGGATTAACATCTTTCTAGTCTGTGGATTCCTTTACCTTCAACATCCTATTACCACCTTGGAGTTCACTAGAAAGTTTGGGACTCATGTAACTTTAGACTGGTTGAGGAGGGGTGCAGCTGGAGTCTAGGTATAAAATAAATAGTGGTGGTTTTCCCTAAAGCCTTGATTTGGGAAAGATTTTCCAGCACGTTTTCTTGTAAAAACAGCATAATTTCAGACTCAGGAGGAAGACACTAGCTAAATAAAAGAAATACATTTGGAAATATGAGAGACTGTTGTCAGGCTAATCATCTTGTTTTCTAATCCTCTTATTGGCCATTGTTTCAAGAGATTTTGAAGACTCCTAGAAGAATAATTTCATTTTCAAAGAGAACAGTTGTCAGATCCTTGGTAAACACTTGGGGAATGTGGGATTTGATTGTAATAGTAAATAACTATTGGTTTCACACCATTCCTGATACTGCTATACAATGAAACAATTTAGCAAAAGCACACATCTTAAATGAGGCACATATTCATAGGCTGAATTTGCTAGGATCATTTGTTTTTCCTGTGGTGATAAGAGACGTTGCTATTTATATTTAAATCATACATTTCTGGATGCAGAAATTCAGATGTGTTTTTGTTGCTGTTGGATAGTTTCATGAAAGTTCTGAATGAATAGAAAACATACCTATTAAAGTTAATTCATAAATATAGGAAAAACTCTATTTTTAACCCATTTCCTTAAGTAGATATCTATTTGTATGTTTGTTTGTTTGTGTGTTTTGTACTTAGTAAAATGATCTCTCCAGGCATTGGCTCAAGAGTTCATCCGAGTTCTTAGCTGTGTTGGAATAGATAGTGAGTTGATGTAGTAGAAATCAATGTAAATGGATTATGGGAGTGAGTATTAAGTAACTGAGTAGAAAATAAGATAGAGTGATTTGTAAACTGACTGCTCCTTCACTGGGAAGTTTATTTAACTTAAAAGTACAAACTTATTTTCATCCTTTCACAGTGTAAGGACTTGTGAGTGATGTCAGCTTGATAGCTCTTGAACAAACTTTCAGGTTCACTTAATTAGTCATCAAAGTTCTAGTTTTACAGCTTTCTTTCTTGCTTCAGTATTTCCCTGACTAGATGATCACTGTTCTCTATTCCAACGCTAAAATTTTGTGATTCATCCTCAATGATTCCACGAAAGAAAGACTATGTTCATGTAGTTGAGATTCTTTGGGCTGGGCTTATCTGGCCCTTTTAGAAGCAAGGAGGCATTCACTGAATGAATAAAAGGTATTAATTGCTGGCACTATTCTATTTTCCTCCAATGCGTTTCTATATTGAGAGCTTTCAATAATTTGAGAACCAACTGATTTCCTACTAGTCTTTGCACATAGTAAGCAATTCATAAATGCTTCTAGATTAATATATAGCAAATTCAACATTTCACTTCCATTTACATTATAAATATAACTTTGCAGAACTTCTCCCTCCAAAAAGAAAAGTTTCTAGAATAACAAAATGTAACTGGTCTCCATGCTAGGAATGCCCATCTCATTTCTGCCTATGGAAATTTTAGGCTGACTCTTCCATGAAGTCTTCCATATTCTTCTCCATTCTTAGTATCTAGCATGACTGCGATCTTTTCCACCCTGTGATACCTCAAAATGCCCCAGCCCTCCTTCATGCCCTTGTGGTAAACCATACTCAAATTATAAATATGTACATATGTGTCTTTCCTATTACCAGATTACTGGATTCTAAACTTCTTAGGGCCAGGAACCCTGCTTTATTTTTCTTTCTCCCTCTGTCTCTCCCTGCACTGAACACAGAGTTTTATAGACAGTAGATATTTATATAACAATTTTAAAAAATTTATCACACACATCAGTTCTCTCCATCACAATAAATATTTGTGAATTAAATATGCATCATTTCTTCTTAATTTCTTCAGTTCCTCTTTTAAAATCAGTCCATTCTACATATTATTCTTTGAATTATATTGTATGTGCTTTTTTCCTTAGCACATTAAAATACCTTGAAGATTCTTTTGATCTGATATTTTGTTTTAGCTGTTCATCATTGCTAAAAGTAGCAAAAGACAATGTTTTAAAGTATCCTTTCTATCTGTACCTGTAGGAATTGGGGGTCGACTTCTCTGTGTCTTTGGTCCCTGAAATAGTAATTTATTTTCCATTTGTGTTACAGGGATCTCAAATGTGGCCATGTCAATGTCAGAAAACGATGATATTTTACATTAGCTCATATCTCAGAAGTTGGATTTTATCTTCCTTTTGAAAGACATATAAGAAGTACAATGTGAGGAAGGCAGGATATACGTTAGGGAGAATATTTATGTTTGACACTATTGGGCATACATAAAAAAGCACAGAAATTTTTCTGTGGATAAATGGGTTTTGCTTACCTTTCCCTTTTTCTTTTTCTTCCCTTTCCTTCCCCTCCCTTTTAAAAATTTTTTTCTCCCAGAAGAGCTTTCAAGATTTTCGAGGCATGCTACTGATTTCACTGGAAATGGAACCACAAATGGGAGGGACCTCAAAGAATCCCCTTAGATTATGGAAGATGTGCAGACCTAGGGAATTGAAGTGACACGATCAAATTTCTCCAGGCAGGGCTAGGATTCAAACTCAGGTCCCCTGCTTCTAAATCCAAAGTCCTTTCCAGCCTGCCCCTCTAATATTTGGGTCCTTGGGCAAATCATTGCATTAGTATATCATTGACAATTCTGTGAATGAGAGGCTAAGGACTACGAAGTACTTTGGTAAAATGATTCTCTAGATGAACCCTTAACTAGAATACACTTCGGTAAGGTATTTAACCTCTCTTGGCCTCAGTTTCATCTTACATAAGGTGAGTGAGTGAGTTAGTTTGGCTGATCTCTAAACATCCTCCCACTTCTAATAGTCTAGCTCATAGACTGATACTTGATAGTCGTCAGGTTTAGTCCTGCACTGTTTAGATTGAACCCATTATAAAAAACTATAACAACAACAGAAACAGCAATTATCTCTCTGTTTATTTGTACCTTGTCTATTTGAATTATTCCATGAACTAAAGTGATCTATTCCTTCTGAATGTAAAATATTCAATAGTCAGTCTTGGTTTTAGAGAGAATTATTGCCTTTGAAAAATGATTCTTCCTTTCATTTCCATTTTTCAAATATCTATTTCACTTTGAGGCTGAGTAGGAGTATCATCCAATAGAATAGTATTTGATATTGAGACCTTCGTCCAAAGTTTAAAAACAGCAATAACAAAACCTTTGCATCACTACTGGGTGGCGTACTGGATAGAATAGCAGGCCTGAAGTCAGGAAAAGTCATCTTCCTGAGTTCAAATTTGGCATCAGACACTTATTAGCTGGGTGACCCTAGGCAAATCACTTAAGATTATTTGCATCAGTTTCCTCATGTGTCAGATGAGCTGCAGAAGGAATGGAAAACCCCTCAAGGATCTTTGCAAAGAAAACTTCCATTGGGGTGAAGGGGAGTTGGATATGACTGATGACTAAGTAACAATAACATATCTAGGTGAGACAATTGATCTCTTGAAAAATCATCTTGATTTTAGGTAAATTCTTGTTTCTTTTCAGGGTGACCTCTGCTTGAATTTTTATGAAAGAAATTTTCAAATTGATAATTTTAGATTGTAAGAAAACCATGAGTAGTCAGGATTTATCACAATTGATTTTTTTAGATTATTCATTCATAGACTCATAAGTGATTTTGTATAAATTCATTTTTTCCTATGAAATAATCATTAACATTTGTATAAAACTTTAAGGTTGGCAAACATCTTGTTCGATATTTTCTCTCTTGAGATTGGAGTGATTTCCTCATAGCTTCATTTCTGTGAACCGCCTCTAGGATACCTTTTATTAATGATAATTGAAAGCTATTCAGAAGGAAACTTTAATTTGAATGGTCCAGTATGACTGAATGAGAGTATTGCCTGGCTTCTCATCTTAGAACTCTGCCACAGTGATGCCCCACATGGAATGGTTCCTTATATCACAGTTCAAATGTCCTGGCAAGATCTCAGTTCCATGATCTCTAGGTGATAAACCAGACTGTTGAACTGTGTTGGTTGAAAAGCATTTGTGAGAGAAGGTAACATGAAAGAAGGTGGTAAGGTTGAAAGAACATTGGATTATGAGACAAAAGAGTTGGGTTGCAGTCCTAGCTAACTGGGTAATCCTTGTGGAAGTTATTTAATCTATGCATACCTCAATTTTCTCATTTATAAAATGAAGATAATAATTGTCCTAAGGTTGTTATGGAGATCAAATGAGATGTTTTTTTTGGGGGGGAAAAAGCATTGTAAATGTTAATTACTTTTAATCCAATAAATGTAAGCTGATGTGCTCACCATTTTCTGATTTATTTAGAAACAAGTCTCTAAGATTACAAGTTGCAGAACAGCTATCTGTCTTTATAGGTAAAAGGTCATTTCCTAATGGGAAGCTCCCTTCCCTAAACACAGCTGGGTGGCACAATGAATAGAGTGCTAGGCTTGTAATCAGGAAGGTCTGAATTCAAATTTTAATTCAAACGCTTATCAGTTTGTTAGTGGGATATCAAACATGACATTTTAACTCTACCAAGCATAGTTTTCCCAAATGCAAAATACAGAAAATAATAGAATCTACCTGTTATTGGGATTTTGTGAAGATGATATGAGATAATATATGTAAAACTCTTAGCACAGTGTCTGGCATGTAGGCACTTAAAATGCTTATTTCCCGTCTTTTCTCTCTACACTGAAGGAAAAAAAAAAACAACAAACTACAGCTCTGAGTTAAAAATAAAAGGTTTCTAAGCAAGGCTGTAAGTTGGCTAATGGGGCAGTGTGGTCCAGTCGATACCAGAAGTCCAAGCTGACTTCAGAGTCAAGAAAATATAAATTCAGTCTTATAGCTGACACATAGTGGTTATGTGATCCTGGGCAAATCACCCAGCTTCTTAGTGTTCCCGGCAGATCTCTAAGATTAGAAGTTGTAGAGAAGATGGCAGTCTGCATTAATGGAGAGGCTTTCCTCACCTGGGAACTCCCTACACCTGAGGAATCAAGGGTCCTGAGCAAAAACAAATAAAAATGATAACCTAGTCAGAACTGTGTATCATGAAGATTATTTTGGCAGATGTACAAAGATAGATTGCTATGGTGACAGGGAATTAAGTTAGAAGGGTACTACAGTAACCCTGGTGAGAGATAACTAAGGTCTGGGCGTGGATAACATTAGTGCCAGTGGGAAGAAAGGGCTAGATATAAGAGATATTGTGAAGATGGAGTTAAGCTGCCTTGGAAATTTGTTAGATATCAGGGATGAGGGTCAGAAGAGTCTGAGATGATTTTGAGCTTTAGTTGTGGCAGGCATTTGGGGAAGGTGATGGGTAAAGGTCAAGTCATGCTGTGTCTTGCATAAAACTTCTTCATACAGATTTCCAGTCTATATGTGTATGAACTTTTCCCATTGGTTTTGGGTATATGTACAGGAATACAGCAGAATTTAACTCAGTTCCATAAAACTTATTCATTAAGGCATATAAATGGGTATATAAAATAAAATAAATCTTGTCTCCTCCCCTGGAAGAGAACCTTTCAGTTACTGAAGATCAACCATTATTTATTAAGCAATTATTATGTGCCTTTCAATTATTGGAAGTTACCCAGAATTTAGTAACCACCTATTATGTGTCAGGTACAGAGAAATACAAAAAGAGACCCACCCTTAAGAATGTTCCCATATAATGACTTCTATTGGAAGAAAGTATTCTGCTCCTCTACTCCACTTAACAATGAGCCTTCTTTTCTCCAAGCTAAATATCTTCAGTAACTTAAACTGATCTTTATGTGAAATGGTCTCCAGGTCAGCCCTACTCAACCATCCAGTATCCTGAATGACTTCCTCTGAACCTGCTCCATTTTGTCCATGTATTACCCAGACCTGACAAGTTCCTTCCTCTTTCTATGGTCTGACCAGAGCAGAGAAGTGGTAGGGTTTTGATGAGACACAAATGTGTCATAGCATCATTGAACTAAATCTGGAAGTTGGTAGCAGTCTCCCGTGTTTCCCTGATAATAAGACACTGTCTTATTATTTTTTTTGGACAGAAAAACACCAGAGGGCTTATTTTCAGGGGAGGGCTTATTTTAATGAACATTGACAGCAATTTTAATAAACAGGTAAATGTGAACAAAAAAAATGTACCTTTATTCAATAAGCAAATCACTGGGGAAGAACAGGATGATGCGCTCACTGCTGCAGCTCTGATTAGATACAGCTCGGAGGGTGGTGTGCGTTTCATTGGGGGGGGGGGGGGGGGGAGAGGGGCGGTGCATACAGAGTAGCAATCTCAATAGGGCTTATTTTTCAGGGGAGGGTTTATTTTAGAGGAATCTTACACAGTAAGGGGAGGGCTTATTTTTGGGATAGGTCTTATTATCGGGGAAACACGGTAAGTTAGAAGTTAGAAAGCATCTAGTCCAATCTTAATTTACAAATGATGAAACTTTGGCCTAGGAAACGTGAGTGATTTACCTAAGGTCTCACTGTAAGTGGCAGATATGGGGTTCAAACTCAGGCCCTATTCTCATTTCATCCTCCTATTAATAGAACCTAAAAAATATTACATCTTTAGGTTACATCACTCTGTTAGTTCCCATTTTAGCTCATGCTCCATTAAAACTACTTTTCCCCCCACACATTACTATCCAGGCAATTCTCCAGTCTGCGGTTGTACATTTTCCCCTGTTAAGCTAAATGCAGGCCTTTACATCTATAATTTTGAATTTCGTCTTATTTTTGGCCCAGTGCTCCAGACTGTCAAATTGCAATTAACATATTTGATAAAGCATCCTGAAATACCTTGACTTTGTCTAGTATTCAGATGCCCACCACTGGTCAGTATCTTCATCACACTTTTCTCATAGATATTTGTATAAACCAGTGGTAGCATAAAGAGAAACTTTCAAGCTTGATACTTCTGCCAGAAAGTTTACTTCTGTATTTTTTTTCCCCATGTCTTTAGAGACTGACATAATTAAAAAATAAAGTGTTTCATTTCATTTCAGGCCACTCTGTCGCCTTTTTGCTTAGCAGGAATATGACAGCATTTCATTACTGTGTGAGTTTCAATGCAGGAAATAATAATAATAAATGAAATATTTAAAGAAGGGATATTGGTACATATTACATTCCAAGCATAAAGAACGCATTATCCTTGGATTAGTTATTTTGTACTTAGAATCATAGAATTTCACAGGTGTAAAAAATCTTAAGTGTTTACTGGTCCAGTTTCTCTTAGGCATGGATCCCTAATGTGGAATGGATTAGAGTCTTCTCACCCCCTGGACCAACTTCTTTGTATTATTTTGCCTCATCCATTTACTAAACTAGACCTTTCAATTCTAATGGACATGGGTTTAAAAATGGTTGAAATATTATGCCTAATTAAGAAATCCAAGAATTGGCATTAATGCACAGGACCTCCATATTTTCATTTGGCCCTTTCTTGTTTCCAAAGACTCCAATTCTAACAATTCTACATTGCTGTGTTATACAGTGGTTCAAATGTCTTAATGCAGTTTTAAGCTAAAGCTTAAATACACGGTGTTTTTTTTTTTTTTTTGCAGGGGGGTACCCTGTATTATAAGATTCCTTTGGATTCAAAATTCTACAGTTTCTACTCCAACTTCCTGTCTTTAGACTTTCCATTACATATTTAACTTCTCTTTGACTTTAAATAATATGTACTGTATTCAAATATTCTATATACTATCATTTCTTCCTCTTCTAATCTTCTAGGTTTTATGGTCTGCTCTAGTTCTAAAATTCTATATTTTAAAGTCCTCTCACTATAAAATTCCTTGATTTTCATATATACATACATCTTTGTATGTGTTTATATGTCTGTATGTACATGTTTACACATATATTACATATGTGACAGGAATAACAGTAGACTAAGAATAAAAAGATCAGGATTTGACATCTGCTTTGATGCTTTAACACTAATTTTCTGTGGCCCTGGAAAAATCACTTCTTTATTTTGGCCCTTAAGTATTTTTTCATTAAATTAAAGTAAATAGACTCTATAGAGTCTAAGAGTACTTAACTTGAATTCTATGAACTTATTTTCTTTAATATTTTAATGACTTTTTCCAAAATAAAAAAGGATTTCTTTGCAATCCTACTTATTTTATTTTATACATTTAAAATCCAGATTTTGAGAAGGGGTCCATAGGCTCCACCAGATTGCGAGAGGGTGATACACACACAATCTAACGTTTAGAACACTTGCCATCGATAATCAATAAGGTAAACTTCTGACATTCTATCATGGTATCATTCAGGGCCCTGTCGCATTTATTTGGAATAGTTTACCAGAACTGGTGGTTGCATGGACCAGGCAGATAGCTCATTTCATTTTACTTTTCATTTGGGGGAATCTCTAACAAAAGATTGTCATCATATAGTGACAATCACAAGTTTCCTGTCTGGTCTGGGTGTTTTCCCCTTAAAAATAGCCTACTGATTATTTGTGATTTTTTTTTTTATTAATCACTGCTACACTATCATAATCATGGCTTAAACTCTCTACATTCAAGCACCCTTGGTTGTAAGTGCTGGATCATTTGTCAGTAGGCATTACTGTTCTCTTGCAGACTGAGAGCTGTGTGCCTTTGAAATTCAAGGCAGCTCATGCAGAATCATGTCAGGCCTCCCACTACCCCATTCTCATGCTGTGCTTTATGAGCCAAAGACTCTCCAGCTTCAGAGTTTACTGAGACTCATGTCCTCTATCCCTTTCTTACCTGGCATGCAATTTCTAGACCATTTTCTCTTAGGTGAGGAAAAAAAAAGACAAAAGGAATCAGTCTTAGGTAGATTATAGGATTCTTAACTCTGCCTGTTTTCTCTCTAATAAAGTGGTATGATGCATATGGTTTTGAACTAAAAATCAGAAAATCTGGGTACTAGTTCTGACCCTTCTAGTGACTTTGGATAAGTCATTTTACCTCATTTTTCTGAAATATACAACTAGGCAGTTGAATCATGAAGGTCTCTCCCAGGTCTAAATGTGTATGGTTTTACAACTTAAAACATTTATTTTCCTAAGCAACAATACCTAGATTCACATGACCCGGGAGTTAGAGTGCTGGACTTGGAGCCAGGAAGACTCATCTTCCTGAGTTGAAATCTAACTTGAAACATGTAATAGCTGTGAGACCTTGAGCAAGTCATTTAACTCTTTCTCAGTTTCTTCATCTGCCAAATGAGCTGGAGAAGGAAATGCCAATCATTTCAATATCTTTGCCAAGAAAACTCTAAATGAGTTCCCAAAGGGCCTAAAATGACTCAATAATTTATATAGCTCATTAAGATTTACAATATACTTTTTACATTTGATTCTCACAACAGTCCTATGGGATAGTTGCTATAATTCTTCCTCCTTTATAGATTAGTGAACTGAGGCACAAAAGAGCTTCGTGATTAGCACAGGGTTGCATAGCTAATAAATATCAGAGCCATCCAGGTCTTCTTGACAAGTTCAGCACTTTATCTAATTGTCCCTGTGGCTGTGAGGTGGTACAGAGGGTAGAGTGCTGGGCCTAGAGTAAGGAAGACCTGTATTCAAATTTAGCCTCAGATGCCTAAGTATCTGTGTAATTTGGGGCAATTTACTTAACCTCTGTTTACTTTAGTTTTCTCATGTGTAAAATGAGCATGATCATAGCATCTCCCTCTTAGGGTTCTTGTGAACATCAAATGAGATAAGAATTGTAAAGCACTTTAGCATATGCCTGGCACTCTGTAGGCTATACATAAATCTTAGCTATTATTATCACTAGGCCACTAACTAAATGTTGATGCTAAAAGGGATGTGTGAAAGAGGGGAAAAAATGCCAGGGAGCAGCTAGGTGGTGCAGTGAATCATCAGCCCTGGAATCAGGAGGACCTGAGTTCAAATTTGGCTTCAGACACTTAACACCAATTAACCTTGTGACATTGGGCAAGTCACTGAACCCCAATAGCTCTGCCTTCCCCCCCTGCAAAAAGCAAAAAAATATGCTGGGCTAATAGTGAAGATACCTTTATTTTAAACTGGTTATGAGACTAAGTAGCATTGAATTTTGACAAACCTTTTCTCCACTTTGAGGCTCAGTTTACATATGTGTAAAATAAGTTTGAATTAGATCATCATTTAAATATCTTCCAACCATCCTATTCTTTTACTGTTGATGTTTCTTTGGAAAATAGACTCTGATAAAAAGTAGCAGGTTTTCAATACAAACAATCTTTTTGCCCTGTTAACTAATCAATTACTTGAATAAGCTAAATCCACAGGAAATGACAAATAACAAAAACTACTAACGCTGTGACATTCTACATTGATAACTCATTTTTGTTTAATCACCTCTTGCCAATAATAATAACAAAATAATAATTCACATTTATTTTTATTGTTTTAAAATTTGCAAGGTATTTTACATATCAATTCAGCAGTACAGAAATAAATTATGAGCCACCAATTCATAGGATATAGAGTCAAGGTCAGAGCTGAAAGGGAACTCAGAATATGGAATTTTATGTCTAGAATATATGTTAAAGAAATATTAGTGATAAATGGAATTTAGACCTTTAAAAGTCATCGAAAAACAATGTTATGGGTAGAAAATAACATTAGAACATTAAATGTTACTGCTAGAAGGAAACTAATGAAGAGCCATTAGAATCAGTAGGGGACTTAGACATTAGTATGTTAGGATATATAATTATAGAGCTAGAAGAAGCCCAAGACAACATTTACTCCAATTCTCTCACTTTAAAAATAGGGTAACTGATTGCAGGGGAGGGGGGAATACAGTTGGGAGTGGACAATGAACCTTTGAATCACTGGGAATTGAATATATCCCATAGATTGGTTGTGCCCAATTACTAAAGAATTTACTAAAAATCTTTTTTTTGATTCAAGTGAGAGGTGAGGTTTGTTTATCTCTAAGGCCCAATTTCGAGGGTATTTTATGATTTTTGCAGATCGTGTGCTTTTCTTAAGGCAGTATGGATCCTTCATTCTGGTTTGGCAAAAGAAAGTTGTCTTTCTAAGATGGTGTGTGACTTCTTTAAATAGAATAGTGTTAATCATTTTCCTCTTTTAGCTCCTTTCATGATTTTATGATTTACTGATTCCTAGATGTCTGCTCTCCTGTGATTGTACAGATAAATAGCATAGGGAAGACCAGGATCATATTTTCTGCAACACATTCATGTAACAACTTAAAAAAAATACGGAGGCAACAAGGTAAGACACTTCAAAACACCACAGTCAGTCTTAATAATAGCTCATATTTCTACATGGATTTACAGTTTGCAAAACACTTTCTTCACAACAACCTATCAAGATAGGGAGTAGAATTGTTATTAGATTCATTTTATGACTGAGGAAACTACAGAACCAAGGTAGTGCAATATCTTGCCCAAGGTCATCTCTCTTCAAATATAAACAATAGATCAATAAAGAATAGAAAAGAAACCATTCCCATAAAACACAGTGTCATACAGTCACCAAACTTGAGAGTTAGAAGGGACTTTAGAATCATCTAACACAAGCTCTTGTGATATAGGAAGAAATGAAATAATTGAAAAACATTAAAGATGCACACATAGTATGACATTGTCATTCTTGATACTATTGAGAGAAGTGAACCAATCCTTAATTATAATATAGAATCTCAGAAACTTATATTTGGAAGGAGCTTCAAAGGCCACCTTGTCCATATACATATACCTAAACAGGAGTTTTCTCAACAACATAACTAAAATTTGTCAGTACAACAACCATCACCTCTACAACAACAGTCATCATTATAATAATAGTATTTATACAAAACTTTAAGGTTTGCCAAGTGCTTTACATATATTATCTCATTCTATCTTTAAACTCTGGGAATTATTATTCTCCCCTTTTAAAGATATGGAAACCTTCAGCACCTCTTTCTGTTTGGATGGCTTCTCCCATTCAAAGAAGGCATCTAGGCCAACCATCTTTTCAGTTCTTATCATGCTGCCATCTTGTCTCCTTCATCATGTCCCTACTAATGTTGGGTATGATTCCCCTACACCCCAATCCTCTCCCCTTTTTAACTTCCTTTAATGTTTTATCTTCCCATATTAAAAAGTTAAAATGATCAGGCACTGTCTTTCTTCTTGCTTGTATTTGTATTCCTGGTGTTTGGCACTTTGCCTGGCACATAGGAAATATTTAATACATATTTACTGACTTGAAAGACTGACTAAGGATAAGAAGAATTAAGTGACATGCCCAGAGTCACACAACTGGTAAATGTCTGAGACAGGATTCCAACCCAGGTCTTCCTGATGCCAAGTGTAATACTCTAGCTACTCAATTTGGGGCCACCTCATTACCTTCTCTCAGCTATTGCCTAATGATGAGTGACTAAGTCAGTCATATGTTTTTTTTTTTTTTAACAATTTTGTCTTTTGGAAAGATTTGTCTTATACTGAACCCAATTCTGCCTTCCTTTGCAATTTCCATTTAACTGTTCCCAGTTTCAACTAGTGATAAGTGAAACAATTCTAATCATTCTTCTCCATGACAGCCATTTAAATACTTGATGACAGAGAGTCTATCATCAAAAGACAAAACATCTCCGATTGCCATGTTGTTTTGTCATAGACATGGTTTCATGTACCTTCACTCTCCTGATTCCATCCCTTTGGATGTAGCTTATCAATATCCTCCCAAAAGTAGCACGATCAGAACTGATCACAATATCTGATGTAGTCTTACCAGGACTAAGGATGGTGTAACTATCATTTCCCTCATTCTGAACACCACTCTTCTATTAATGCAGCTTAATATTGTTTAATAGTTTGTACTGTCGTGTCAAACCATTCACTTATATTTACCTTATGGTACTTAGACTTCTTTTTCATTACCTAGCTATACTTTTCCCATCTTGTGCCTGTGAAGTTAATTTGTTTCAATGCCGTTTGGGCAACACACACATGCACACACAGGCAAACATGGAAACATCCCTATAAATGTACATAATTATATTGTTCTAATTAAAAATCACCAAATACAATCCAGTCTATCATTTTGAATCCTTTGAGGGTTTTTTTGGATTTTTAATCTCATTCAGCACATCATTTTGCTCTCTAAACTTTATTTCATTTATGGATTTTTCATACATGCTATGCCTTTAACCAAGTTCATCAGGAGCTTGTAGGTATCTTCTCTAGGAATGATGTCATGGAAGTAAGATGAGTGGGACCAGAGTACCAAATACAACAATTTCTCTCCCTCTGTCTCTCTCTCTCTCTCTCTCTCTCTCTCTCTCTCTTTCTGGATCTCTCTCTGTTTGTCTGTCTGTCTCTATGACTCTGTCTCTCTGTCTTTCCATTCCTCCCTCCCTCTCTCTCTCTCAATATAAGTGTATACACACACTTATCGTATATGTGTGTGTGTGACACTACTGTGTACAAAGAACTTGCAAATTGTTGAGGAAGCTAAAAAAAGTTTGGTTAACACATGGTTCTTGACTTTGGTCAATAAAAATTTAGAATATAGAATAAGAAAATATGTTCATTGAGATTCAAAAGAAAAAAAATATTAACAGCTTGACTGGGTTAGGTAAGTCTTCTTAGATTATATAGCTTATGAATGACATTTCAGTTAATGGGTAACAATTCTCTATGTAAAGAAAAGGACAGAAAAAAAAATTCCAGACAAAAAGAGCAAGATGAGCAGAGAAATGAAGGCAGGAAAGTACAGCCTATTGTGGTAGGGTGGGATTTTCATTGCTTATATATTTCAAGGCAGAGGGGAAGCAGTTGGTCCAGTAGAGAAAGTCATATGGATAGAGTACTTGGAGTCAGGAAGACCTGAGTTCAAATCCACTTTCAGAAACTCAACAGCCGGGTAACCTTGAGGAAGTCACTTAATCTCTTCCTGTCTTAGTGTCCTCCTCTGTAAAATAGGGATAAGAATATCACTAATCTCCCAGTGTTGCTGTTAGGATAAGCACAAGACAATATTTGCAAGGCACTATTCAAACCTTAAAGCAATATACAAATGCTAGCAGCAGCAGTAGTAATAGGGAGCAAGTCTGTAAAGGTGGTATAAAAACAGATTGTAGGATGTTTTCAATACCATGCTAAGAAAAATCTATTTTACTAATGAGGCATTAGGGAGCCACTGGAGATTTTTGAGCAGGAAAGTGACACAGTCTGACCTATGTTGAAAACTTTGATATCATCTTTTAAAATATATCTAATCTTTTTAATGATTTTATGTGAAATTTAATGATCCATGATGATTCATTTTCATTCAGAAGACATTACATTGCTTTCCATGGACTCTCAATGGTGAGCATCCTTCATAAATTACACTAGTTGGGATGCGAACTGTGGTTATTGTAGGAATGCTACCCGACAGCGGAGGACGCTCTCTTGAAGCTATAGTTGAATTTCCCAGAAAGCTGCATTAAGGATGCAATTCACATCCTATCAGATGTGAGAAATTGCACTAATACAACTTTAATTTTCAAATCAAATTGAACAAGAAATGAGTTTGGCTGAAATAATCAAGTCTATTGCAGAAGTGCCAACCCTGATGCTTACTGAGATGTGACAGTCCCTTCTTGCTATGACCTTGTATTGGGGAGATGTTTAGATGGAGGTCACAGAAGGTGGTGGCTGCAATTATTTCTTCCAATCCTTCCAATAAGATTCTTTAGGAAATTCTCAGCCTCAGATCTGTACCTGACTGCACACATAGATCATGTCTTCCTCCATCCTTCTAACTACCTTTGCTATATCCCCGCTGCCGCTTGGGTGCTGTTTCCACTGACCTCCTTTAATAAAAGTGGTTCTGCCTTTATGAAATTTGCTTTTATACCTAAATTAGGCTGTTATAACTTAAAGCCAGTACTGCTGAATTGCATTCATGGATTCCAGGGTAGTTTGGGTAAGGACCCCCCAGGGGCCACAAACAGTTGCCTTCCTGAATATGAGGCTCTGATTTTCAATTTACTAATCATCTGCTTAGTGAGGTCCCCTTGGATGCCTCAGCAAGGCATGGAGGTGACCCTGGGTTCTTAAAGGCTAGGCCAATAAATTGCATGATTGGATTGTTCCTGCCAATCTAAAAAGAGCAAGGTTAGGACTTAGAATATTTGTCCCCTGAGGATCAGCCTAACTAGGTTTTGAAAGTCTCAACTCCAGGTTGGCTATAAAGTGATGGTTGTTTCCTCAGTATCAATTGTCAGGTGCTATCTACCAAGTGCTGGAGGGGTTGAGATTTGAGTCATAGTAGGAGGGTACCTATAAATTCAATCTCACTTTTTTTGGAAATACTAAAGTTAAAAAAATCCTGGAGTCCTTTTGATATCACATTTCTGGAACTAGAACTTGAGAATTTTTTCAGAATATGGCAGTATAATTAACATTGGCTCTGAAGTTAGGAAGCCTAGTTTCAAAATTTTGCTGTTTGTTTAGCAATTGTGATGTTAGATAAGTCATTTCTCCTTTGGAAGGTGTCTTTGTGCTCCTCTGTAAAAATGAAGGGTTTGGAAAAGTTTACTTCTGAGGTCGCTTCTAGCTCCAAATCTTATCCCTTACACCAGTAAAATCACAGATCTCATGCTTATCCATCTCTACATACCAGTTTCATGTCTAGAAACCTCTTTCTTCACAACCATCTATTTTTATGTTGTGCTCACCTTATTACCTCCATTTTATAAATGTGAAAACTGAGAGTCAGAGAAATGAAGAAAATTCTCCAGGTTCAACACCTAGCAAATGGGGAAAACAAAATCCAAACCAGTTTTCACATCTGTTAATCTTCCCCCTCCCTCAACTAATATTCATGCCTTATCAAAGGTAGAACAAAGTACAATTTTGTTGATGCTGTGGCTTGGTTCCTGTAAGAGCATCAGAAATGATTATTTGTAGGATTTTCTATATTTTAAAGTTCTGGAAAGCACAGATTTCTCCACAGACACTTTTCCAACCTAGCAAGTGTATCCCATTTAGTGTAACATGCTTTGAAATCTAAGTCAATTACAGTAAAGCTATTATTTTTAAATTATTTGATTTAAGTTGTTTAAAATATTATACATTTTGCCTTTCATCACAAAATGTGTTTCATAGTAAGTTCCCATCATCTGACCGAGGAAAAGTCATTTAACTTCTTTGGCCTCAGTTCCCTCAGATATAAATGAGTCTTAAGCTCAGTTGTCTCTAAGTTCTTTTCCAGCTTGAAATCTGAGATCTACAATTGAATGTTTACATACTCTATTATTTCAAATAATAATTACTCAAAAATAACAAATTGCCTTATTTGGGAAAGAATATCAGTATCAACATTAAATTAGCACTTACCAAATACATAGTACTTATATTCTGCTAGAAGAAAGGAAAACATATTACATAAGCTATTTTACATTAAAATATGTATTAAATGACTATCATATGGTATCCCTTAGCTAGGACTTTGAGGCTAGGGTTATTGACCTATTAAAGACTTAAAAGTTCTCTGGATACAATCCAGGGGGTGGGGGTGGGGTACTTGAATTTTGTTAGAAAAAAAAATACATCGTCATTCTCATTAATCTCTAACTAAAATTTAATACCACTTTCAAATATGTAAAGTCATTATTCTGAGAAGGGGTCCATAGATTTCACTAAACTGCCAATGCAAAAAAATGGCTAAGAATCCTTGGTCTAAGTATAAAAGACAAAAAATAAAATTATGCTCTTTGCCCTCAGATAGGTTATAGTTGAATGAGTACTCTGTGTGTGTGTAAGAGAGAAAGAGAGAGAGAGAGAGAGAGAGAGAGAGAGAGAGAGAGAGAGAGAGA
>NW_027185771.1:20953912-20965459 GCF_028583685.1 Petaurus breviceps papuanus
AGAGAGAGAGAGAGAGAGAGAGAGAGAGAGAGAGAGAGAGAGAGAGAGAGAGAGAGAGAGAGAGAGAGAGAGAGAGAGAGAGAGAGTGAGTGTGTGTGTTTGTGTTTGGAGGATTAGAGGTTTAACTATACACAGGAATTACCTCTGCAGGCCTTGATTTCCTTACCTATGAATTTAAGAGATTAGATTACATAAAGTCTATTGTCCTTTTTAGCTCTCAATCTATAAACCACTAAGGTATGTATTTTACCACATGAATAATAAAATGTGATAGGGGCTTAGGGAACTTGAGCATTGTTCTATGAGAACTCCAAGGAGAAAGAAATCATTTTCATCCAGAGGATGTCAAGAAAGGCTACATAGATAAGGTGCCACCTGAGTAGGGGGCTTGAAGAATCAGAAAGATTTTTAAAACAAGGCAGGTATCTGTGCAAGTATGGAGAATTACAATGGAAAGGTAAAAGATAGTAAAGAGTAACATGTGGGCACAGGATACCCAGTTCTCCAATTTGACTAGACTAGAAAACATAAAGGGAGGTGGTAGGAGAAAACTAGACAGGGAAGTGGGGGCCTCTTTATGTAAGAATTAGAAAGACAGAATAGGAGTATAACCGTAATTCCATGGTCAATTCCAAAGGTAAAAGAATGATTTCATTAGAGAAGTCTGAACAGGAAGTATATTAGGAAGATTACTTGAACAGTATGTTAAGGATGAGTTTTAGAGGAGGTAGAATTGAGTCAGGGAAACAATTTAAGGGTCTGTTATAATAGTCTAGAGAAGGTGAGATTTGGGTGTCAACTAGGGTGAATGCAACAAGAGGCAATCTATGTAAAGTATATGAAAGTATAAACCAGCAACTCAACAATCACATAGATATGAGGTCATGAAATATTGTGCATCATTTTAAATGGAAAACCATGTAGTTATGTCACAGGTAGACACAAACTCTTCCTTCATTTTAACATCAATAAAGCACAAATAGGTAAATTTCTAGTGTGTTTTTTTTTTTCGATTTAAGTCAAAACAGATTAGAAAATTGATAATCCACTAAAGAGGCTTATTAAATTGAGAAGGTAGAAAATCAATCAAAAAATAAAAATGAACAAAATAAAATTACCACAAAACCAGAAATTAAATATATACCAGCAAAAACCAAGAATACACACTTTTTTTTTTTTAAGCAATCAGGGTTAAGTAACTTGCTCAGGGTTACACAGCCAGTTATTTCTGGGTGTGGTGCTGAGTGTCTGAGCCCAGGATTCGATCCCCAGGTCATCCCAACACTGGAGCCCGTGCTCTTATTCACTGAGCCACCTGGCTGCCCCTAAGCAACTGGGGTTAAGTAACTTGCTCAAAGTTACATGGCCAGGTTTTTCTGGGTTGGTGCTAAGTGTCTGAGCCCGGGATTCGATCTCCAGGTTATCCTGATACTGGAGCCGGTGATCTTACTCACTGTGCTACCTGGCCGTCCCGGGAATACATACTTTAAAGAAAATAGAGGATCACACTCAAAAATACACAATACCCAAACTAACAGAACACTATATAGAGACATTAAATAATCTAATTTCAGAAAGGGTAATTGAACTGCCTGTAAAGGAAGTATCAAAATTGGGCATGGGTGAAGGAGAAAACCCCACAGCTTCCTGTTCCTAAAGGACTTGCAGGATAATTCTGTCAAATTTTAAAAGAACAACAACTACTAAAGCCATTAATAAATTTGAGAAATTGCTCCAAAACAAAAAGAGCACTGCAAAGACAGAGTAGAATGATTATTATAGACTTGGATTTGAGTCCTGGCTCTGACATTTTCAGATTTATGTAATTTAACCTATTAGAAAGGGGATAATAGTCCTTGCCTATTTTCCAAGGTTTGTTTTTTTTTTTTTTTGAAGAAAACAATTGGGACTTTGGGCATCATCTAATCCAAATCCCTCATTTTACAGTTGAGGAAACTGAGTTCATGCAATAGTATATGGCTTATCCAGGGTCACATGGGACATAGGATGAGAGGTGTTGTAATGGAAAGAGTGGTGAACCTGGAGTCAGGAACACTGGAACTCAAATCGAGACTCATGCATTTCCTAGTTATATGTCTCTGGGCAAGTCATTTCCATCTGCCTTAGTTTCCTCATTTGTAATATGGAGATAATAATAGCAACTATCCCTTGAAATTGTTGTGAGCCTCAACTGAGATAATATTTGTAAAGTGCTTCTATAGTGGGACTCCCCTTTCCTTCCCTTAAAAGTCACATCTTCTGAATCCAAATCCAACATTATTTAAGGCAGCAGGATATTTAGGGAAAGACAACCCTTCTTTCTCTTTTGAGTGGTTTAGGTGAATTTGGAGTGGTATAATTTTAGAGTTGGAAAAGACCTTAGAGTTCAGCTAATATAAGCACCATATGGTATAGGAACTTGCTATTCAGAAGACCTGGGCTTCAGACTTCGCTTGAATACTTCTGGCAATGAATAACTCATTATCTCATTCAGCAGTCTTTTTTTTTTTTTTTTTGCTGGTAGGACAGCCCTAGTTGTTATAAAGTTCTTCCTTATTTGGAGATAAAATCTTCATCCCTATTATTTATGCTCATTGACTGTACTTTTTCCCTCAATAGCAAAACAGAATTAGTATAGATGGTAGTGTTCATCTATATACCATCGTTAAAATTTTTGAAGGAATTCTACACAGCACAGAAAGCTAGGTAGCTTTGGAGATAGTCAGACCCAACTGATTTTTGCTTCAGACACATACTAGATTTGCAATCACAAGCAGATGATGCTTCATCTTTTTTTTTTTTTGCCATGGCACCCCTTGAGTTCAAGAAAAGTTGCTTATCTGCATCAGTGCAGATAGTTTCCACATTGTAAATTCTAGACGGTGATGAAATCACCAGATTACAACCCTACCCTATAACAACTCTAGTCCCCAAACAAAGACAGACAAGTGAATAAATGAATGAATTAATGAAGATGGGTGGGTGAGTAGATGGAAGGATAGATAGTAGATGGACGAGTAGATGAATGGGTAAAGAGATAGATAGATAGATAGATAGATAGATAGATAGATAGATAGATAGATAGATAGATAGATAGATAGATAGATAGATAGTATTGAATTGGAATTTGAAGGAAATGCTTATGAATCTTTGTGATATTACTGCCTAGGCCTGTGATTTTGACAGATCAATTTATTTCTTGAAGCATCAGGAAATTAGACCAGGTCACCTTTTGAGGTTTCTTCCAAATTTTATATTTTAAGACCTTTATAGTACAAATATTCTATATGCTAAAGTCTCTTACAGTTCTATCGCAGGAGATGATTCTGTCTGATGACCATGATCATATCCATCCCCCTCAATTCTACATTTCCCCCTTTAATTGTCCTCACACTTTAAAGTTCATAGCTTTGGAATGCAAAGGGGTCTCAGGGCATATGTTTTCATGCTTCCTCATGTAAGAGCTGGGTCTAAATTCTAGAGAGTTGGAGTGACTTTCCAAAAGTCACATAGATATTAAAGGGTACAAGTTGGAGTCAAACTCAGGTCCTCTGTCTCTCAATCCTGTGCCCTTTCCAGCAGCACCAGACCAGTCACCTTTTCTGAGTGTATGCCCAACTTGCCTATGGACCTTTCCAAGTGAGCAAGCAATAAGTCAATGAACCATAACTAAGATGTGAACACAGACCTGAAGGCTCCCTTGCAAAGTCGCTTATTTCAAGCTGCTATATCTAATCAGGGCACATCTACACTAGTCTAGGTACATGGGGTCTCTTAGGTTTTAATGACCTTTGGGGTAGAGACTCGGCATCCTCTTGTCCTTGGCATGCTTTTTTTAACAGCATTTTTCATGTCCTGTGGTCATACTCAGGAATGATTATCTCTGTGACACAGGTAAATGTTTTTCTCCCCAGGTGAAGAAATGGGCCACTGACTGATTAATTATCGGGCTTTTCCCCAGCTGCAGTGCAGCACACATTTCTCACTTCAAAAATAAATAAATAAGTAAAGGAATGGTTGGCTTTTATCCCCACACTTTTGTTTGCTATTGTTAGTTGCCCTTCCTTAAGCAAAGAGGTTATTAATAAATACATATTTATTTATACAAATGCATGTTGTATTAACTTATGATCATGCCGTCATATAGAGTTATAAATAAAAATAAACCTTCCCATCTGCGTAACACTTTGCTGAGTGTTTTCCATATATCAAAGAAAAGGTTTCAAGTGTTTGGATAATCACCCACCTTCATTTCTTAGATGAGGAAAACAAGGTGCAGTGTGGTTGTTCTAAGAGTCTTGCCCAAATTCTCAGAGGAAGTTAAGTGAGAGCAGTGGAGTTAATTGGCATCTACTAAGCTTCAAAGACATTGAACCTATATCTTTTGTTTTCCTCTTGGAATTGATCATGTCACCTAATTTGGTGGTGATTCTCAAAAAAGACCTCCGCCAAAATGTCTTAACTAAAAAAAGATCTTATTTGAAGAGGTGAGTGTTTGCAAAGGGAAAGTACTTCATATGTGGTTATTTAATTGACATGCCCAAAATTATACAGGTATTTAGCATTAGACCGGGTATCTCTCCTCTTATTCCAGGCTCCTGTCCTCTACTATGCTGTCTCTCATCTGCTTGGCTAAGACTACCCAATATTTTGCACTTTAATGAAAATAGATACCCCTCGTTGGCATTGATAAGGTTCATAAAAGGTAATACTTGGCTTGGGGTACCATGCCTTAAGTAGAATGTGGAAGTTGTAGCATTTTCTGGGCTGAGTCATATGAGTAGATAAAGTGTTGGAAATTGGTGCTCTGTGGAATGGATAGAAGAGCTTAGATGACTTAGGCTGAATGAATAATAGTCCTCAAATATATGAATGATTGCTTTGTCTAGGACAGTGATCAACTTTTCTTTGCCTTTACCAATATTGAATAAGAGTTACTGGACATAAATTGCGGTGAGGGAAATTTAGGTTAGACTTGAACTGCTTCCTGACTAGGAGTCGTTAGCCATAGGGAGAGAGTTCATGAAATTGTTTTCACTGGAGAACTTTAAAAAATAGCAAGCATTCATTGATCTTGATTGATTCATGTCTGAGGAAAGATGGTATCTCTCCTTTTCTTTATAACTTGAGAATTTGGCATAAGGAAAAATAGCCATATGGATACCACTAACCCCAGTCCCCAAAGATATACGTTATGGACTTCTTTAAATCCAGGCTGCTCTCTTACTTTCATAAGTATATGGCACCAATAATTATAGCAATAACTCCTTTTTCCCATGAACACAATTCTCTTAGCTTTTGCCTTTGTGGTCACTGTAGATATAAAAAAAATGCAATCAGATTGTGTGACCATGAGAAATCATTTAAATTCTCTAAGCCTAGTTTCCTCAGCTGTAAAATGTGGCTAATGAGATTTACCATGCCCTAATCCTACTACTCAAAAATCATACACACACACAAACACATACATATACAGACACATATAGATGTGTATATATACATATCTATATGTATATGCACACACATATATGTATGTAGTCACCCATCTCTTAGGCAAAGAAGATTATAGATATGTATGTATATATACATGTGTGTGTGTTTGTGTGTAAACTTGTAGGCACTGTTGAACTGCTCGGATGGTTCCACTGTCAGACTTTTTTTTAAAGAATATGGATCAATATTACATAGGATAAGAAACCATGAATAAGTTGCGGTTTGTGGCAATGGAGGAAATCATGTTCACATTAGTGGGATTTCACATGCATGGAACTTGAAGCATGTTTCAAACATTGTGCTAAGTAATGTATTAAAAGACAAAGCTGAAGTAGTGTCTGACCTCTAGAATTTTATAGTCCATTGAGTAGATGGAGTTCAGCATATACCAAGGAAAATGAATACAAATATAATTTAAAGGTAGACAGTGAAATACAAGTGCAAAGGATTTAACTAATAAGTGATGTTAGAGCTGAGTCCTCTAAGGGGTTAAGGAATCTAGGAGATGAAGGCAAGGATTCAAAGCACAGGAACCACCTCTATAATAATAACTAGAAGGAAGTAAGCTGAGTCTCAGGAACAGATAGTAGGTCATTTTGATAGATGTTTAGAATATGTGCAAAGCGAGTTGGAGCTAGATTGTGAGTGGCTTTTAATGCCAAACTAAGAATATGTATTTTACACTAGAGGTAAAATATGAGGCACTAAAGTTTTTAAGTAGAGAAGGAGAGGGTCATATTGTCCCCTTGTACATTGGTAATATTATGTTGGCAACTATGTGGAAGATATGCTAGAGTGACAGCAAAGACATCAAATGGGAAGGTATAGTGATAGTTGAGTGTAAGACAGGTAGGGCTTGAAGGTCAGGTAGCTGTCCTATGACTGGAGAGAAAGGGATGGATATAAGATATTTTGGAGGTAAGATTAATAAAACATGGCAATTAATTGGATATAGGACACAATGAAAAAAATGTAGGTATGGATTATTCCAAGCTTGTGGATCTGCTAGCTAGGAAAATCCTACTGTCCTCCACAGAAGTAGGGCAGTTTGGGAGAGGAAAGAATTTAGGGGTTAATATGAGTTCCATTTTGGACATGTTGAGTTTGGGATTCTAATGGAACATTCAGCTAGAAATAAACAGAAGTCACCTACTGGTGCAGAATTGGCATTCAGGAGAGGGATTATGAATGAATTTATCAATTTGAGAATCATATGCATAAAAACAAATGGTGAATGAATCCTTGGAATTTGATAAGCTCACCAAGAAGGTACAAGTATAAGGGGAAAAACGAGAGGAGATCCCATAAGTGTCAGGCAGGAATGAGGAAAGGCGAGACAAGTGTTCTTTAAGTACTTACTGCATGGCAATGGCGATGTTTCCTGCCAATGCTGTAAATTTAAAAAAAAAAGAAAAAAGTTAGACCATGCCATGAGTCATGTCACATTTTAATAGAAGAAAATGACATACAAAATGCAACTTAAAGTGGGGTCAATATTGAAGGTACCCAGGCAAGGTCATGGTGTTGAAGACTGGAAAATCAGAAACTCATCTGGGAGAGGAATGATGGTTTCCTAACATGAGCTATTACCCCAAAGGGAGATCCTGGGAGGAAGAAATTAGTGGGAGAATGGGGATCTCATGGCAGAGGGATGTTTCCTAGTAATAAGGCCACCGGGGTAGAAAGAAAATCCAGAGTGAAAAGACTCAATGATGCTGAGGAAGGTTCTGAGGTGAGATTGTAGCTGAGGCATGGTATTGATGTCCAAATAGTCAGCCTGAGATGAATGATGAATAGTCAAGGGAAACTGCAAAGGGGAGTAAAATAGGTAGGACAAAAACAGATCAATGTCACTACAGAAAAGAAAGGGGAAATTATCTAGGAAATGGCTGTAATCAGTAATACCAGAAACTGCCAAAAGGTTGAATTTTATCAGAGTTGAGAAGAGACCATTGAATTTTTGGAATTATGTTATTGGCACCCTTGGTGTTTGACCTCAAGTGGTGGGAGCAGAAAGTATATTATAAGGATTAAGAAGTATAATGGGTATTGAGAACTTTTTATCAGAGTTTGGCTGTGAAATGAAGAAAATCTGTAGGATCATAAGTTGAGGAGATTTTAGGCTTAAATGATTTTTTTTGTTCATTTTGGATCGGGGAGGATCGATGATCACTTTCTAGGAAGTGGGGAAGGAGACAGTAGAAAGAAGAGAATAGGGATGAAACAGAAAAGGAATGATCTAAGTGACAAGCTCCGAAGGGAAGAGGGCACAAGTAGATGATCAAGGGCAGAAATAGAAAGGTTTGTCTTGGCAAGGAGAAGGACCACATCTGTCTTCAAGCCTATAGCAAAGGGGAGAAAAGAAATGAGAGAGAGGGATTTTGATGCATAGTGTAGAAGAGGGAACTCATGCCAGATGGCTTTTATTTTCTCCATAAATTAGAAGGTTAAATCCTCTGAGGAAAAGGAAGGGAATTGTACAGTATAAGTGACTTGTAAGAAAAGAAAGTTAGGAATATTTTCTATAAAAAGTATTCTAGACAGTGAATCACAGAAGAATCTAATCATGCCCAGACATGCAGCAGAGAGCACCCAGTTGACATTAGATAGAAGTAATTTGTATTTGACACAGTTGGCATAGTTGTGTTATTTCCTCTAGTACAAGGGTTCTTAGCTTGGGCTCCTCGATTAAAAAAATGATTACAATATTTCAATATAATTGGTTTATTTTGTGATCCTATGTATTTTATTTATTTTAAAACATTTTTATGGGTGTCCATAAGTATCACCAGATTGCTAAAGCAATCTGGGACATGTGTGTGAGTGTGCATGGGCACACACACACGCACAAGCACACACACACGACATAAAAATGCACTCAAGTTTAATAGCCCGTGCCTTAGTACATATCAAAAGCATGCAGTTAGAAGCAAAGAATACTAGGAATAACTAAAGCCTGGAGTTTTTGAAAACACTAGGAACAGCAGGAAAACAGGACAAGGATATTAAAGGTAATAATTAAATTATTATTTTTTAATTAATTAAATTAAATAATTAATTATTATTATTATTATTAGAATAATTAAAGTAGTAAGTGTGTTGACATTAAATAGTACAGTGAAAAGAACACTAAGTTTGACGTCAGATGTGCTGGGTTCAAATCTTGGATCTCCTTATATGCCTTTGGACAATACATTTAGTATCTACAGGCCTTGCTTTCTTCATCTGGAAAATGAACCTTTTAAATTAGATGATCTCAAAGGTCTATCTGACTCTCAATTTGTGGCTTAAGTAAAGCATGAAGCAAAAAGAACTTAATGCCTGAGAAGTAGCCAGACATATTATGTCTTTTTTAGTCCTCCTGTTAGAAGGAGATTTTTGAATGCAGGAATTGTCTTGCTTTTTTATTTGTTTACTGAATGATTAAGACAATGCTTTGAATTCTCTGGGGAAAAAATTAGAATAAGTAATGTTAGCATACATAGAGGTAAGGTTCCTAATACCTTCTTGTTACATTTAAAGTAATCTCAAATTTCTTTTTTTGTTATTTATGGGATACATTAAAATACTTATTAAAGCATTTAATAATGTTTTTTTCATTCATTAATTTTTCTGGAAAGAATCAGGTTTCTGTTAGTTCAAGAAGGTGAGAAGAAGAAAGCTAGGATTTGTTAAAAATAGAAAAGGGGTTCCAGTGAATGCAATGGAAAAAGAGGGCAAAGAAGGAGAGATATTGAAGTATGAATGATTTGGTTGGTGTTACATCATGGAGAGTGGTATTAGGAGGGAGGAATCATCTGAATCACAGGTATAAAAGGAAGATATAGACATGTTCTAGTCATTGGACAGGGGAATTAATAGTTAACTATGATGATAGGAGCCTGCGTTAGCCCCATACCCTCTGCCAACACCAGGGACCAGAGACTGGAAGAAGCAGATATATTTAGGACATGATTCTAGGTCAGTAGATATTTGTTGATTACATCTCTAGGAACCCAAATTAATTCTCTCTTTCAGTTCCTTTACAACATCCCAAGGGAGTAGAAGATGACAAATCCAAATGGCACCCCTCATGCAGTGTATTCAGCTCATGGCTGACTCTAGTATCCTGAGCTGGATTTTTTTAGTGCAGAGAGTTATGGTGCATTGACATTTGGTGGTTAAAGACCTCTAAGTTCTATGATTTTCTCAAATAGTATTGCCATTCATGGGTCAGAGTAACTTCTGCCTATAGGAAGTCCAGTTCATTGACATTTCTACACTCTGATAACTGAGGTCTGAGACATTTTCTCATAAAATTTGTTAACTAAAGCAAAATAGGTATTTTCTCTATGCAGGGGAATAGGCTCTAGGGTAAACAGACTTCCAACTACATTCTCTTAGCAGGGGTAATTGAAATTCTCTCCTCTTGAATCAAATGATGGGAGTAAAAAGGAATAGGAAGTCCAGGTCCTTGGTTTCAACCGTGCTCCCATCCCAAGTCCCCACTCTGAGTGTTCCCACTAGGGCAATGGAAGGGAGAGGCACTGTTTTCTCATATGGATTAAGTTACAAAATAAGATAAAGTAATGTCTCAAACATAGGGGCTACAATATCTTATTTCGCTGAAATATTTTCAAATCTCTCTCTTAAAAAATATATTGAGAAACTAGTTTAACTCAATTTTGTTTAAAAGAACTTAAACTGCTTTTGATTCCTATATGTTAATCCAAGTTAAGGCAGATGGTTTACAGGGAGCATTATTGTAACAGTGATAATGTTGCATAGAGGGAAAAAAACACACTGTCCATTTTTTTTTTATCAATGCAGTTGTTAAATAATCATGTGTGACTGTCCTAATTAGTCAGCCATTTGAAAAGATAATTGGGCCCCTGTAAATAGGCAGAAGATTAGGAATGATGGTTAGATGCACTGATTTTTGTGGCAGATAGATGATGAATGGGGAGAATTTTATTAGTTCTCTCCGGCATGGCCTAATTTTGCCTCCCTCTACACTTCTTTTCAATGCTCCACCTCAAGTCACTGGTAGGATTATTCTGGTCATGAGTAATTACATGGATTTGAGATCGTCCTTTTAACCTTGTGTCAGTGTGAGACTTCTATAGGTTCTTTGGTTGTTCCTTGTACCACTAAGATACAGCTTGTGTTTCTCTCATGAGACAGTGGGCTAAGCTGAGGTCAGCCCTTACAAGTAGCCACCAGACCCTAGGGAGTTAAACAGATATGAATCGTTTTCTTAGTTTCTCCAGAAACACACTTAGACACAGAGACCTGTTCAACCAGAGGCACTAAGGTCCAGACCACACTTCTTTGTACTAATACCTTAGATTGTGAAAAGGAAATTGTCCTTAAGGTGGTAGAGGATGAAGTCCAAAAGTGAACAGGAAGGAAGAGGGTGCAAAAGTCAGCTTACCCTGGGCTTTCTCTCTAAGAGGTATAGCTCCCAAGCACTCTCCAAATTTATGCAGGAATATTTGCTTCTGGGGCGGCCAGGTAGCACAGTGAGTAAGAGCACCAGCTCCAGTGTTGGGATGACCTGGGGATCAAATCCGGGCTCAGATACGCAGCACCACACCCAGAAATAACTGGCCATGTAACCTTGAGCAAGTTACTTAACCCTGATTGCTTTAAAAAAAAAAAAGAAATATTTATTTCCTGCATAGAAGGGATAGATTTTTCTGTTTCTTACAGTTCAACCCTGACAAATATTGGTAGTAAGGGGAGTTTTCCTTATAGTATAGCTTCAGGCATGGAGAAATCACGTTTTAATTCCATGTCACATTTCTTGCCATTTTCAAATTCCTTCACTGCTCCTGGGCACCTAAGTCATCTATTATTCGATTGTGAAGAATGTGCTATACTTCTATTGATCCCCCTCATTGAAGCCACAGATAGAGAAGTCTTCATGGTTTGGTTGAGACATGCTTTCTCACAAGCATGGAATTCATGAAGCCTGTATTGTAAAATTTGCAGAAATAAGGCCTAATTTTGTGAGAGGCAAAGCACTACCGTGTTTCCCCGATAATAAGACACTGTCTTATTAATTTTTTTGGA
>NW_027185771.1:20965559-20994798 GCF_028583685.1 Petaurus breviceps papuanus
CGGCGTGCATTTCACCTGGGGGGGGGGGACGGTGCATACAGAGGGTACCGTAATGTAGTGTGCAGCGCAGGGGATCACCTTCACTACAGTAGCAATCTCAATAGGGCTTATTTTCGGGGGAGGGCTTATTTTAGAGGAATCTTACACAGTAAGGGGAGGGCTTATTTTCGGGATAGGTCTTATTATCGGGGAAACACGGTAGGTGCTCACATTCAAAAGGAGAAGGAAAAGACCCAGTTACAAGACTTTGGAAATATGAAATTGCAAAACTCTATATGGTCTAGGACCAGAAGAGTAAGCAGTAAATAAAATAGCAGCTACACTAAAGAAGAAAGCAAGGAAAACAACCTAGTGTCAGGCTAGAGTAAAAAACAAAACAGAAATGAACATCAAGTACTGAAGAGATTATGCATAATGTGACCCACACATTAGGGAGGTTTTGCTTCCTTGGCCTTCTCCTTCCTAGGAATGAATGTCAGCTGTGGACAGCTCTCAGTTGCTATTGAATTCTCCTATATTTGAGATGAGTTTAAGAAGCAACAATTACATGGGGCGGCCAGGTAGCAAAGCGAGTAAGAGCACCAGCTCCAGTGTCGGGATGACCTGGGGATCGAATCTGGGCTCAGATACTCAGCACCACACCCAGAAATAACTGGTCGTGTAACCTTGAGCAAGTTACTTAACCCCAATCACTTAAAAAAAAAAGAAGCAACAATTATTGACAACATAATAGTGGTGATCTTCTGGGCCAAACTTAGTAGCCCTGGCTAGTTCCCTAGGGAAGATAGTTTAAACAAAATCTAGTTTTCTTTAAAACTTTTAGAAAAAAAATCCCCTAATTTCAACTAATGAAAAAGAGAACAACAATCAATATGACCTCCAAACTTTTATTTCCCAAGTTATTAGAAGTAAGTCTAGACATTAGATGCTTTAAAGTTCTTTTTTTCTCTCTTTCTTTTTTCCCTCCCGTGGATTCTCCTGTGGCAAATCAATGTTTTGGGAACTTATTACTTTTCTCCCCCTCAACTATTCAGATACTATCAGTGAAAATATCAAAGGTATTAAAAAGAAGAGATGGTGTCAAGGTCCATTTGGTCTAGGCAGTAATGCCTTGATGAAAATAAGCTAGTATAGTATTGAAAATTACTTTAGCTAACTATTTGTCAAAGCACACTAGGAAATAGAAACAAAGCTTTTTAGTTATTGAAATTGTTGAAATATGACCTTTGAACATAGAGAAGAAAACCATTATCTTTTCAGGATGGCTAAAACATGTTTCTGACTAGAGAGAGGCAGGGATTAGATGACCTCTTGAGTTCCCTTCTAGCCTTAAGATTTTATGAAATTTCCACTTATAACTATTTGATGTTTTTGTAACTATTATTTTACGTGGTCAAGTAGATTTCTTCTCTAGCCTAGATACAATTTCAAATATGAAAAAAAAAGTTTCAAGTAGTATAGCAGCTCTAAATAATTAAAAACAAATATTTTTGTGTTTTGTTTTTAATGGGAAAAAGAAAAACAAAGGGGTTGTAAAAGGACAGGCACAATTGTTCTTCACTATTATTTTCATCTTAGTTCAAAACTAGAATTATAGACTGTTAAAACTAAAAGAGCATTAGAACAAATATAGTATAACAGCTAGAAGTAACCCAGAGTACAGAATTTTAGAATGTGTTCTGATAATCTGGAAGAGAGATTAGAATGTCAAATCATACATGAGAGGTATTTGTAGTATAGGAAGGAATTCCTTTGGAACAGGAGTCCAAATGTTTCATCCTCATTTCCATTACTAAAAAGCCAAGATAGCCTCAATTGGTCTTCGACCAAATGAGAGATGGTTAGAATTAGGAGGCAGTAGATGCAGTTGAAAATATCTTGCACTGAATCAGAAGTATTCTGGATATGCCTTTGTTCTAACCATGTCTTTCAGTAAGTCTCTTTCCCTGTTTAGGTCTCAGTTTCCTCCTTTCTTTAAATTAGGAGAAGCGTAGATCTGGATTTCTTAACCTTTTTTGAGTCATCAACATCTTTGGCACTGTTTTAAAGCTTCTAAATCCCTTCTCAGAATAATGCTTTAAAATTCACAAAATAAAATATGTAGAACTATAAACAAAACCAGATGTTAGTGACAATAAAGCTATAGTATTCCCATCCAGGCTCACAGATATCTTGAAATTTAGCTATAGAACTGTGGGACCTATGGATCCCAGGCTAAAAGCTACATTAGATATTATTTAAGATCCCCTTAAAATATTTCAATGAGAACACTGAGGTTTCCTTGATGAGTTCAATTTGCAAGGCAGAGATGAACTAACTTACAGAAAGGATGGGCAGATGCTTTTAGTAGACTATTATCAATGATATTGGAAAGTGTATAGAGAAAGAGAGAGGTAACAAAACTGGAGAAAAGTAAATACGGTCTTCCTTTTCAAATAGAGGAAAGGAAATGAAGCATGCAAATCATTAGCCAGTAGATTTGATTTTAATTCCCAGCAAAATTTCGAAGGCATTCTTAAGTGATGGTTAGTGAACAAGGGAAAAAAGATAACAGAGAATTCACATGGGTGCATCGTAGAGAGACCATGCCTGAATGGTCACATTTTGCTTTATTGACAGTATTACTAGACTAATAGATAAGAGACATGTTGTTGATGCTGCTACCTTTCGGCAAAACATTTAACACATTCTCTGATAATTAAAGAAGGAGAGATAGGGATTAGGCAGCAATGGGCAAATTGGAACTGGTTTCAGAGGGTGGTCATTAATGTGACAATGTCAACCTCAAGGTGTGAGGGGGGAAGTCTCTACTGGACCACTCTAGGGAACAATGCTTGGTCATGTGGATTTTCAAAAATTTTCCATAATTTATATAAAGGCACGATTGTAAGGCTTACCAAATTCAAAGATCACAGAAAGCTGGAAGACATAGTTAACATGTTAGATAACTAAGTCATGGTACACATTGACACAGATATAATTAGATGAAATTCAATAGAAGGAAATAAGTATCTTATACTTGGGTTTAAAAAAAATCAACTGTAGGGGCGGCCAGGTGGAGCAGTGAGTAAGAGCGCCAGCCCGTGTCAGGAGACCCAGGATTGGTTCCGGCCTTAGATACTTGGCACCCACACAAAATAACTGGCTGTGCAACCTTGAGCAAGTTAATTAACCCCAATTGCTTAAAAAATAAAATAAATTAAAAAATTTAAAAAATAAAAAAAATGAACTATAAACATTGCCAATTTGCGGCAGAGGGGTAGTTCATCTTAGTGAACTATAAGCCCAATGGAAATGAACAGTGTGGCATGTAAGTCAAAAATGTTGATGCATGATTAGGATGCATTAAAAGAGACATAGGATAAGGAACTATAGTGGTGATGACCTCATTTCACTCTTTCCCAATCAGACCAAATATAGAATATTGTGTTTAGTAGTCACTTAACTCTTTACCCGAGTTCAAATCTGGCCTCAGACACTGGCTGTTTGACCCTGGACAAATCATTTAACCCTGTTTGCCTCAGTTTCCTCATCTGTAAAATAAGCTGGAGAAGGAAATGGCAAACTAGTATCCTTCTCAAGAAAATCCCCCAAAAATGTGGTCATTAAGAATTGGGCATGACTGAAAATTACTAAACAACAATACCACACTTTAGAAAGTATATTGAGGGGGCGGCCAGGTAGCAAAGTGAGTAAGAGCACTGGCCCCAGAGTCGGGATGACCTGGGATCAAATCTGGGCTCAGACACTTAGCACCCACCCAGCAACAGCTGGCCCTGTAACCTTGAGCAAGTTACTTAACCCCGATTGCTTAAAAAAAAAAAGTATATTGATAAGGTAGAATGGATCTAAAGGAGATCTGGTGGAATGATGAAAACCCTAACATCTGTGGCATATGAGGATCTCATTTCATGACTATTAAAAGATTTAGGGATATATGACCTGGCCAAAAATAATACTTGGGTACCGGATAATTGTGATTAAGTATTTTAATGGCTGTGAAAGTAGGCTTAGACTTTGCTGCATCATTGCAGAGTGAAGAATGAGAGAGAGGAAAGACTTCATAAAGCAGTTTTTCACCCCACAGAGGAATAATCGCCTAAGAGGTCATAGTTTTCCCCTCACCAGAGATGGGTAAGACTGACTGACCACTTCTTAGGTATTTTACAGAGGCCATTCATAAATGGCCTCTGAGGGCCATTCTTTCTTTGAGTTTTTGTGGTTCTTCTTAGTTTATAATGATGCTTTCTGTAACAGTGGAGGTGCATTTTCTAACTTGACTAAGAAAGGAAACCTAAGACATATTTTCACTAGGTTTTCAGATGCAAAAGCATTATGGAAACTTCTTTTCCTTTATTGGATTGCTTTGGGTCATTCCCTGACTGTACCTCCATTATAGATTTTGTCTTTTTCACTTCAATTAACTCAACTAGCAATACGATTGAGAATGATTGAACTTTATCAACCTCACTGAGTTTCCAGGAGAAAACAAAAAGCCATGCCTTAGAGCAGGAAGACACAGGTCACACTAGGCTGAGCACACAGCAGGTGCTCAATAAATACTTGCTGATTGGCTACCTGATCAGACAGAGCCCTAGGCTTCACAGTAAATGTTCACTATTCTTTACTTGCCAAGTCTATTGTGTTCCAAGTAAGGGTGGATTCTAGGCTTTAGAGTTAAAACACACAACATGAGCATTTTCAAGGGGTGGGACTATTTCTGACATGTAGAGGTATCTTAGAAAGAATTCCTTCAGAGTTCCTGTCATCAATTTAGGAACCTATGATTATTAGAACACCTTTTTTTCCCTTCCTGGATGGGCCTGTGATTTTAATGGTACTAGGAAATCCTAACAAGCAAGCTCCCTCTGCCAATTCAGATCAACACCTGTTTGAAATTTATAGCCTTAGGGAGTTGGGGTCTGAGACTCTAAAAAGCTAAATACTTACCCAGGATCATACAGATTGTATATACCAAAACCAGTAGTTGATCCTAGATCTGGAGATAAATCCTCTGACTCTGAGGCTAGCTCTCTATTCAGCATCTTGCAATTCCTCCCATATTTAAAAGCTGATCATATACAAACGTGGATTGGATATGCATCATATAATTAGGCTTCTTTGTATTCTCCACTTATACTTCCTTATAAGGTTGTAAGATTTTTGAGGGTAAAGGTTATATTTTGTTTGCTCTTGGAGCTTGCTACATTTAATGCATTGTGTGTAATAAGTGATTGATAAATATCTTTTATTAGTCAATTAATAATAATTAATGAAAGAATGCATTATAGAATTTGAGAATTAGAAGAACTGTTAGAAATAATCAAATCTAAATCCCTCCCTTTTTTATTGGTGAGAAACTTGAGTGCCAAAGAGGTTAATTGATTTCCCTAGGGTAAGACAGCTAGTCAGGGGAAGGCATGTTATTTCAATGACGACTCCTTGAATCCTAGATCATATTACTCTTTAATGATATATGCTGCAATGCATACTCTAATATTTTATAGGCATATATTGGCAATCATTCTCAAGTGCCTTCAGTTATTCTATGTATAAAAATTTACGTTAATATAGAGCCTTAAGACCTAAGAAATGTTTTCCTCACATAACCCTTCGAGTTAAGTAGCAATAAATCCGTATTTAAATAATAATAGCTGACATTTATGTAATGCTTTGAGGTTTACATAGTATTCTACCTACCTTACCCTGGTTGATTTGACTCATTGTCATTACCAAAATAATAAGTGGCATTTTTATATGAATTTGAAGTGTGCATTATCTCATTTGAACCTCACAACAAGCCTGTCAAATAGATTCTAGCAGGATTCCCATTTTATAGATGAGCAAACCGAAGTTCAAGGAGAATAAAGCATTTGCCTTAAGATCAGTATTTGAACCCTGGATCAAAATCCAAAATTTTTTTTTCTCTATACTCTCCTGATGTTCTGTGCTAATCATTGTTTGTGTCTTATTTTTCCAGCAAGGTTGTAAATTTCTAGAATTCAGGCATTGTGCCTCGGTTTCCCTGTTATTTCCCCATCATCTTCTTGGAAAACAGTATAATTTTCAGCCTGCAGTGAATATTTAATAAATGCTGAAGTAGCGTATCTCTTGATAGAAACAGAGAGGTCCTTGGTTTGTGTCAGTATGTCATATGTATTCTCAAAGCACTGATGGAAAGAATCTGCCCCCATTGGCAGTGGGTCTTACAGAGAAAGTGGCAGAAGTAATGAATTTTAATCAGGGTTAGAAGTACTATCAGAAGACTCAGTTTTCAAAATGCCCCTGAGATGTAATGATTTGGGAGCTCAGATAGAGTTTGGCTATTTGCATAGGTGGTTGGTCATGTTTTTCTACAGCAAAGGGCAAAGTTGTCCCTAAAGAAACAAGGTTTATGTGGTGTAGTAGAAAGAATAATGCAGTGTAAAGGACAGGATCAGAAGCTCTCCCTTCAGATTCTGGCCCTGCTGCTTACTAGCTGCATGACCTTGAAGAATTTGTTTTTCCCATTTCCAAACTTTATATTCCTCCCCACTAAAATTATGGGGTTGGGCCCTATGTTCACATGAGTCTTTCCAATCAATAGAGACTAGGACTGAATTCTTTGTGAGTATTATGTCCTAATGTTTGAGTCTCAACATATTGAGTCACAGCATATGGAAGACAAGGCAGATCAAAAGAATAATGGAACATGTTACCAAAAAATATCAAGATTCTTGTCTAGTATTGTCATTTGCTAGCTGTGAAATCTTGGTCAAGTCTTACTTTTGTGAGGTTCAGAAAGCCTTTACCTATTTATTCAAAAAGTGGGTTGTAAAGGCAGAGAGTGCTATATATGAAATATAAAACATAACCCTGAAGATTGAAGAGGCAGTAACTAGAATTCTTGAGTACCAGACTAGATGTCTTGAATTCCAATCTCTGACTGTAGCAGCAATTCTAGGGCAGCTAGGTAGTATAATGGATAGAATATCAGAGGTGGAGTCAGGAAGACCTGAGTTCAAATCAAGCCTCAGATATTTATTAGCTTTGTTACCCTGGGCAAGTCATTCAACCTGTTTGTCTCAGTTTCCTCATCTCTAAAATGGGAGTAACAATACATCTCTCTATCAGGAATTGTTGTGAGGATCAAATGAGATAATAATTTTAAAGCACTTAGCCTAGTACCTGGCACATAGTAAACACTCCATAAATATTAGCTTTTATTATTATTATTATTATTAAGTCATCCCCCCTTATACCTCAATTTCTTCATCTTTAAAATGGGATAAATAAATCTCATGTTGATATTTGAAAGGTTAAATTAGATAATACGTGCAATACTTTTTTTTTAAATTGCAATACTGAACAAGTACAACATAGGATAATAAAATGATTATTGAATAATAAGTATATTTGAATTAATCAATATTTCTAATGTCTCAGATCCTAATTCTCTGAAGTTCAACATACATATATTAAGTGCCTATTATATGCATGATTGTGGTAGGCACAGGAGATGCCAAGTTTAAAAAAAGAAAAACAAAATGAGAGATCCTCTATTCTGTCTTAAAGAAGCTGATGAGGTAACTACATTCATAGATAGATGGAAAGAGAGAAATATAATATATATCATTAATATAATACATGTATATGAAAGAGATCAGAAGATGATTAAATACAGAACGTCCTAACGTAGTTAAGCAAGGAAGAAGAATGAAACTAAAGGTTATTGGGAAATGCTTCATGGAGCCTTGAGCTAGGAACTAGGAGCATGTGAGCTCACATGGTGTATGTGAACTAGGCCTTGAAGGATTGTAATGCTGTCAAATAGGCAGATATATTGGGGTTGCTATGGGGTGCAGTGAATAGAGCACTGGCTCTGGAGTCAGGAGGACCTGAGTTCAAATCCGGTCTCAGAGACTTAACACAAAACACTAACCGTGTGACCTTGGGCAAGTCTCTTAACCCCAATTGCCCTATCTTCCCCCCTCCAAAAAGAAAAGAACAAAAACAATAGGCAGATATACCTGGAGAATGCATTCTAAGTGGGGGGAAGACCTATGGAAAATTACATGGAGGTAAAGGAAGCCAGGGGAGCTTAACAACATAATTTTAAGCCTTAATGATGGGCAGATGGTGGTATTATCAGCAGAAATGGAGAAGCAAGAAGGAGGAATAATTTTAGGAGCGAGTTGCCCTGCCCTTGAGCCTTCTGGGAGATAGGTTTATTCTCTGGACTAGGAAATGGAGGCAGAGGCAACTTCTGAGTTTGATGTGATGGCCATAAGGAACTTTTAAATTCTGGGTTATATCAGCCCTCTCATCAAGTAAAGATTTGACCAGTCTCCTTTATGTACTTTACTCTTAGCACTAAGTCAAAGAATATTCCAGATTTGGTAATGATGAGCTATGTTATACTAGAAGGTATGCATTAATGAAGAAGCTCACAGATGGCACAAGGGAAAGGGGTTTTTTTATGCTGAAGAGTGAAAGCTGGCACAATCTTCCTTAAACAGTTTTCTCATACAAGCATCATGAAGGAACCATCCCTGAATAACATGAATGTGCTTAGAAGAACAGATTGGCATTACTTCTTGAGACCCTTTCCAGCTCAATTGGCCTCTGATGGCTCAGATTATTCTCTTGCTGATACAGCTGCTCCAATTTGCAAGTTAGAGGAAAAAATTCCTAAAATTTCCCTTTATGAAGAGTTCCTGGCTATTGCAACTTTGTAAATTAATTTCTACTATATGATTTTGTTTCCCCTAAAATTTAAGTTAAATGAGCACATGAAGCATATCTGAGCTCAGGAAGCTGGAATTATTGCTTATTATACCAAAAGAGCCTAGAAACTGCTGCCGCCAGCACACACTAGATCTCCTTGCCAAATTGAGAGATATGACAGCCAAGGGCAACACTGGCTTAACATATAAACTCATTTGCAAAAAAAAAAAAAACTTATAGAAGAGGAGGAGGATGGTGATGTTGCATCACCTCACAAAACAGCAAGAATTAGTGGAGAGGAAATCAATATATAAAAAAGCTTGGCTAGAGACCCAAGTAAGCAAAATCAACACACGGGAATTTAAGGATGAAGCTGGAAGAAAGATGCCAAATAGATGAAACAATGAGAATATCTGAAAAGGTTTTGATAACAAGATATATTCTCCAAATATGACAATGAACTATTAAATTGATATTCTACTATCATGTTTCCCAGTGTGTTACATGAGACAGTAGAAATGAAACTAAAGAAAATAAAGATGGGAAAAGAATCTTGACTGGATGATATCTAATAAGGGATGTCCATTTGAAGGGTGCTGAATGATCATATTTCAATGTATCTGAAAAGAAAGGCATTGAAAAATATCTTGAAATGATTACTACTCCTTCACCAGCCCCCATAAAAAGATCATGGAAACATGTCTAAATTGTTATATGACTTGCTTGATAGAAATTATCAAAAAGATTCATCTTAGTTTTCCTTATTGTTATATTGATCAAGGACTCTTCTATGCTTTTAGTGTGTACATAGGAGCAAACATGATAGAGGAACTTTTTATCCTTGTGGCATACTCTACTAATTGTTGTTTTAAGTATAGATGTTTTCTGTGTTTTAGTACAATACATAATAAACTTTGTTCTTTTTTCATACCTTCATCAAGGATACCCTTAATGCATGAATAGATCATTCTTTTTTTGCTTTTCAGAGGGCAATTGGGGTTAAATGACTTGCCCAAAGTCACATGGCTAGTAAGTGTGTGAAGTGTCTGGGGCTGCATTTGAACTCAGGTCCTCCTGACTCCAGGGCCAGTGCTCTATTCACTGCACCACCTAGCCACCCCATAGATAATTCTTAATAATTATATATAATATAGATGCATATTCATATAAGTTATATATGTATGTCTGCATGTATGTGTACATGTGCAGAGAGGGAAACAGAGAGAGAGTGACAGTGACAGTGAGAAAGGAGTCTAGGTCATTGTGTGAATACTTATTCATGCAAAAGTTGGTTGCATCATCATGGGAGTTGCCCAGTCTAGAGTCTAAATGCAATAGGGATTCCTTTTAGATGTTAAGGTCCTCCAGATGATATTTTTTTTGTAAATGACATCATACTGATTATATCGTGCTCTGAAACACTGTAGAGTTTTCTAAATGGAATCTATAATCATTCAAATGAGTTTATATACATATATGGGGGGGAAGGATGACTGAAAAATGCCTATCTTATGACTTGCGATATTGTTAGTTGAACAATCTATAGAGAACTTGTCTAGCAATGATTATTACTTGGACAAGCATTTTAGGTGGACACTGAGTCACATTTTCACAACATGCTTTACAAGAGGTCTAATGTGTTGTGCTATCTGATGGTTATTGCACAATGATTATATGGGGAAACCAAGGAAGACTGTTCAAGTTTGCTCTCTTCTTCATCCACTTTCCCCAGTACCTTCTGTGAACTTCTATATAAAATGCATACCCTTTGATAATCCTGAGTTCAATGTAGTATTGACAAGGGTCAACTGGTCCCAAGAAATTAATTCAAGCTTTTCTTAATAAAAAGACCAATTCAGAAATGAACATGATAAGACCAGATTGGATAGCCCTTGGTTAAGTTGTTCAGTGTTTTAATGACTCCAATGTTTTCATTAAAACAAAGGTTCATGCGTCTTGTTTAATAGCAGCATTCTTCTTTATGCTGGAGTTGCAGATCATGTAATACTTGAGTCAACTACGCTTAAATTTAAACCAATGGGCATTGGAGATGAGTTCGATGGAGATGAGTTGTCTGCACTCATTGATAAAGAATTCCACTGGACAAGTGGAATAAAAAATGAGTGAGAGTGTGGGACTGGGAAGCGATGGTGCTCCTTTAGTAAGCATGAATAACAAGAAAACTGCAGGTGATAAACAGATGATGGTGATCAAAACAAATAGAGAAATTCAGAGGAGGAGAACATTGGGGAAGGATTCTCTGTTCTGAGCATTTGGGTTGATTTTCTTTCAGGTCCAGGCACTGGGTACAAAAGAAAAGAAGATAACTTCTAGAGTTTCCCAGTAAATACAGATCCCTGCCCGCTGGGTTATTTTAGGTCTTTTTATTAAAAAAAGCTTGAATTAATTTCTTGTGACTAGTTGACCCTTGTCAACACTACAGAGAACTCAGGATTATTAGAGGGTGTACCTTTCATATAGAAGGTCACAGAAGGTACTGGGGAAAGTGGATGAGGAAGAGAACGACCTGGCACAGTCTTCCTTGGTTTCCCCATATGATCATTGTGTAATAACCATCATCAGATAGCACAACATATTAGACAGACCTCCTGCAAAGCATTTTGTGAAAATGTGACCAAGATTGTAATGTAGATGAGGAGACATGAGTAGACTGAGATCTTCATTTCTGGAGGGAATTCATACTTCAATGAAATCAGGGTGTCATTCAAGTTTTGAAATATTCTTGCTATTCTGGGAAACAAAAATGAACTAATAGACGTCTAGACTTAGGGAGACAAAACAAATAATGTTAGAACTAGAATAAAGAATAGAACAAATAATATTAGAATCCTAGCATGTGATAACTAAAGGGAGCTTAGAACCCAAGACTTAATACTTTAGAGGTAAAAAGAATCTTTGAGCATAATTGGAATAATTAGCTTACATTTATAGTTGGAAAAATGAGAACACTTCCTATATAATCCTATTTAACACTCATAGAAATCCTAAATAGTAGCAAGAAAAAAGATGCTGTAAGTTTCCTTTTATAGATGAGGAGAGAGTCAAATTTATATACAACTAAGTTGTATCACTAGTATGAATTCATCTGATATCTTCCATAGGGATACTTCTTCCATACCATAGTTGCATTGTTAAATAGCATGCTAAAGCTGGGAAGGAGCCTTAGAAACCATAGAAACATAGATTTAGAGCTCATCAAGCTCTCTCCTCTAATTTACAGATAAGAAACCTGAGGCCCAGAGTAGTTTATATTAGTAGTATGGTGGTAAATATTTAACAACAGGGTATTTTAAAAGAAAAGGTGCAGAAATCCATGTTATTAACATTTTTTCCATCACTTTCTTAAGTCTACAAAACAATGCCAAGCCCTAATTTGTAGTACTTGCTAATTACCATGATGTAAATGTTCACAATGAAAATTTTAAAATCTGTTATCTTGAGCTGGCTGAGCACACTGAGTGTACTATGGGGAGAGTTAGGGGGTGGGTCATGAAAGAAGAAGGAAATGATGACATTTTCAAATAATGTGTAGCATATTCTTTGTTTAAATAGCATGAATTAGTGGCAGGGTCAGCATTAGAATTCAGGTGACCTGATTGTCAGAGACATTGTCCTTTCAGGGATGGGAATAAGCATTTTTATAGCACCTATGTACCTACCACTAGGCTGATTTTTTTTTAAAGCAATTGGGGTTAAGTAGCTTGCTCAAGGTTACATGACCAGTTTTTTTGTGGGGGTGTTAAGTATCTGAGGCCAGAATCGATCCTGGGTCCTCCTGACTCTGGGGCCAGCACTCACTACACCACTTAGCTGCCCCTTATTTTTTTTTCTTAACACATATTATCTTATTTTATCCTACAACAACTCTGTGAAGTAGGTGCTTTTGTACTCACATTTTGCAATGGAGGAAACAGAATTGCCTCATAGATTAACATAACTTTCTAGTAATCACAAAGGAGTAAGCATCTGGGGCTAGATTTGAAATCAGGTGTTCCTGATTTCAGGTCCAGTACTCTTACCACTAACCAACAGCTCCTTTAAAAGCAAGCTATAATAGAACAGAAACAATTAAGACAGAATTTAATGACTATTATTTTAAAAATAAGAAATAGTAATGAAAATTGAAATGCTCTTCATCATTTAATGATAAGACTTGTCTTTTCCTTAAATGTTAAAAAGCTTAAAATGTTACCTATATGTTGACATTGTGAAACTCTATGCATATATTCAAAGATTTTAAATTAATGATCCCTTTAGAAAATGTTCTCAATCTTTGGCAAATTTCACTAACACTGTCATCAAAAAGTTCTTTAGCACAAACTCACAGACAGTCAAAACGTTTCCTGTAATTTGCATATATTTTCCACACTTAAAATGTTAGTAATTAAGATTTTTGTGCTCACTTGAAATAATATATTATTATTGAAAAATAAATAGAATAATAAATGCAAAATGTTGGCCCTGAAGGCCTATGCAAAACATTTTCATAGTGCAGCAAAGCATATGCTCAGTTCTTCATTAAGAGATTTTAAAATAACTTGGATTTAGCAAGAAACTATTCTCTTTTATTCAGAATTAATTATATGCTGTTTTGTGCACCATAATTTAAAGTGCTACCCACTTCTAATATGTAATACACAGAAGAAACTATGGTTACGATTCATTAGAATTGGCTTCCTCTCTGGTATTTAAGAACATAATGAATACATGGCCCAGAAATGGTGTTTGCTAAGTGAATCAAAGTTGCATAAAGTACTGATAACTAACACTTACCAATCCTACATTTTCCAGCACAGTATTTCTCAGTAGGATGTGAAAAGTCAAGAGTGGAATTTATGCATAATTAGACTTTGTCCTTTTTTTTTTAATTGAAAATTTCAGTGTGAGTTTTCTAAAGATTGCAAAAACTAGGGAAGCTGGAAGTGCATTTGGAAATACTTACTTTCTTAATGGAACACAGGGGAAAATTTGTGATTTGTAGGAAACATTATTTTGTAGTAGAAAGGGTACCAAATTATGAGTCCAAAGACCTGGGTTCTAGTCTAAGTTCATTCCACATCTATTAAAAAAGGTGCTTCAGCTAAGTCAGGGTTTCTTAATCTGGAATCCATTTTTTATAAAGTCATTATTTATTTATATTTTACATGCATTTAAAAAAAAGCTGAGTTCCAAATTCCTTCCCTCTCTAGCCACTTCCCCACCCATTGAGAAGACAAGCAATATGATATCAATTATACATTAAAGTAATGCAAAAATATATTTCCATATTAGGCATGTTACAAGAGAAAAAAAGAAAAGAATAAAACAAAAAATATAGAAAGTAAAAAATGCATGCTTTGATCTGCATTCAGACTTTATCAGTTATCTCTCTTAAGGTGAATAGCACTTTTTAACTTGGGACTTTAGGATTTGTCTTGGATCATTGTAATGATCAGTTTAGCTAGGTCTTTCACAGTTGATCACCATTATAATATTGCTGTTACTGTGCATAATGTTCTTCTGGTTCTGCTCATTTCAATTTACTTCAGTTCATATGGATCTTCCTACAGTTTTCTGAACCCATCCTGCTCATTATTTTTTTAGAGCACAATAATATCCCATTGAAATTATGTACAACTTGTTCAGTCATTCCCCAATTGATGAGCATCCCTTCATTTTCGAAATTTAAAAAATACTGCATTTCAATATAATGTTTCCATTTTATTCCTATGTATTTTATGCATCTAAAATATTCTTAGAAGTGGTCCATAGCCTTCATCAGGCTAACAAAGAAAACCATCTCTCTCTCTCTCTCTCTCTCTCTCTCTCTCTCTCTCTCTCTCTCTCTCTCTCTCTCTCTCTCTCTCTCTCTCTCTCTGTCTCTGTCTCTTTCTCTCTCTCCCTCTCCCTCTTCCTCTCATACATTCCCAGGCTTAAGAATCTCTTTGCAGTAAATGAATTCTAAAGTCCTTTCCCACTAGGATCCAAATACTGTTTATCTTTTTCAACTTTCTTGTCACACAGTAGCTCATGCTGAGTTTTCAAGGCATCCAATCTACCATTTCTTTTTTCATTTTTTTTTAACAGGAACCATTGTCAAGCTATTTCTCCCCTGGCCTGTTCCTGTCCTTGAACTTTTAATTGAATGTTAAAATATAACATATACTTTGAGGTGGAAAGAATAAAGCTATCATTTGGAAAGGATCTTAGAGCACAAAATGTCCAATCTGAAAGGACCACGGAAATTTTATTATCTACCCCATTCATTTTACTGGGGAAGTGCCTTCCTCAAAATCACTCAGCAAGTTATTTCCAGAGCTGGGACTAGAAACAAGGCCTCCCAGTTCCCAGTCCTAGGCTTGGCCTACAATGCTTACCAGGATGTGCATGGACTGAATCTTGGATTTCCATTTGGAAGACAATGCAGCTGTGTTTGGTTAGTGTTGATTGTGGGTGCTTTCGGAATGGCGCCCACTTGCCATGATCAGAGGAGGAGGGGTTGATTAGTAAGAACACACTTCATTAACACTGCACTTTCTCAATCATAGTAATTGTGGCTCTTCCCTGAAAACATCAAGTGGAACAGGTTTCATTTTAACCAAATCAATCTAATGTGTTGAGATTTACATAATTCCCCCTCACTGCATTTATAGAGCAGCAGGGCTTTTAATTTACATTGTCTGTGTAGTCTGTAATCAAAGTGTTAAGAACACAAGGTTTATTCATTACATGTGCCATGTGGTGAAAGATTTACATAATATGCTGAATCTTGCTGGTAGATTACCCTGTCCCCAAACAGCCCTCATTCCCATCCTGGATCTAACTTATTTCCTCTAACTTGGTAATTTGATTTGACCAACCTCTGTGTTCTACTGAACATTTATTATACAAAGCTATTCGCACAAACTCAATAGTAGCTGACAGTCAACAGTCCCTGAGGTGAAAGTCTGCAAAGATCAACCAAGTTGCCTGTATTCAGAAAAGAAAAAAAATTAAAGATGGGGAACTTTTAAAGATGTAGATGCAGTTAAACAGTGGGCTCTGGTTGTATTCCTCTTTTCGCTGAAAGAAGAGATTACTGTGTTTGGCAAAATGTCTGATAGCTCTGATTACTCAGAACCCATCTTCTGGGATATATCAAATTTCTACTTAAGTATGCAACCTGTGCAAAAAGGAACATTGCCCAGTGTGCTATTCTGCGACTCCCAGGCTTTCTTTCATCTTAAATTATGTCTTTTTTACTCATTTAAAATTCCCTTTCAAAGTGCCAAAGAAGAGGAGATTTTTGCTTGAAAACTTCAATAGTTAAAATTGAAAAGGAAAGATCTGATCTTTCTTATAGTTGTAAATATGATAAGAAATTGGAGGAGTGTGGTTTAAAACACTTAGGTCAAATAATTCTCATCATTATCCTCTCATCTCAAAAAGAAATTATGAAGGGCTGATTATGTTCTAGTCACTGTGCTATCTCTCACATGAGTAGGAAGCCAGTTTGCCAACGGTATTCCCATCCATTATCTCATTGTTATTCATAGTACACAGTTCTCTGTACAGAACTCAGTAAGGTACAGACAGTGTTTAATAAATGTTTGTTGAATAAATGAAAGTATGCCAGAAAGGTGTGATAATCATCTCCATTTTTCAAATGAGGAAGCAGACTGAAAAGTGAAATGACTTCCCCAAGTTTGTGGGATACTGAACCAGAACTCATCCTAGATAGCAGATCACCTGACTCAATCCCCTGATTTTGCAGATTTGGAAACTGAGAACCAAAGAAGTCGATTGACTTGGGCATAGTTACACAACCAGGAAGGCCCAAAGTCAGGAGCTGAAGCCTGTTCCCTAAGCACTATTCCCAATGTTCTTTCCAGGAGGCCACATTAAAAGAACAGAGCTTCAGCTTATGCCCTTTGATTCCTCAAGCTAGGTTCTTTCCCACTTGACTCTAGTGCTATCCTACGAATGCCCTCTATGAATTTATCTGTTGTTGTTCAGTCATTTCAGTCACGTCTGATTCTTCATGACCCCATTTGGGGTTTTCTTGGCAAAGATACTGGAGTGGTTTGCCATTTCCTACTTCAGTGAATTTAACTGCCTGTCACACTAAAGTTCCCACATCCCGACTAGCTTAAAACACAGATTATATATTCCTACCTCTGTAGGACAGCACAGGTGTGGGAAGGAATGGCAACAGATTTACATAAGTACTTACTATATGCAAGGCCCTAGATTTATACACAGTTGAACGAGACATTCTCCCTGCCCACAGAGGGCTTAAATAGAAGCACAAAATCAATTCAATTCAGTTGAATTGAATCAGCATTTACTAGGGGCTAGAAAGGACCATTGATATTGTCTAGTTGAATTTGCCACTTGAGAAATACAGAAATTAAGAGTAAAATAAGGGGACTGACTTGCCAAAAGTCCCCTGTGGCAGAGTTAATCCTAGAAATATTTTTTTTTTCTGCTTGAAAGCCCATTTCTTGGGAGTATATGTATATCATGGAAAATGCATGGGTTTTGAATTCAAGGGATCTGGGTTTAAAATCCATTTTTGCCTCGAATGAAAGTTTTGCTTCATAAACTTTAACAAATAATTTCCTTTCTTTTGGCCTCACTTTACTCATGTATAAAGCCGACAGACTGGATTAAATTACTTTAACAAAACCTTCCAGCTTTATAGTCAATGTTATTTCATCTTCACAAATATTAGAGTAAAAGATGCTACCTTCCTTATACTGTTGCCATGAGGACAAGAACATTCTTTGAACTTTAAAGTGTCATTGAAATGAGAAGCATATTATAACTGCTATTATCTTCTGTGTGGAATACGGGTTTTGGACTGAATCCCAAGTATGTAAGCTATATCAATGAACCAAAAACTGTGTGTCTCAGGGAACCAGTATGGGGAAGTCCATTTGTGAGCCACACCCAAAGTAATGGCTTTAACACTTCTGTGTTTCCATTTTAGAATACTGAGTCATCCTGTGGACAGCTGAAAATACTGTAAATGATAATCTGAACAAATCATTACAGAAAGTGTCGAATCATAGAATGAGATTTGGAAAACTATCCAGTATTAGAACTTAGAATGTTCTAAAATGAATCTGAAATACCTCTTTGTGCTAGAAGCATCAGGACCAGCCACACTGATTTAAGGGATCAAAGTTAGAAGGAATGTTGAAATGGAATGTTAGTACATAAAATGTTAAAGTTAAAGGAGACCTTAGTTAGGATGTAGACAACTGGAGTCATAACCTTTAAACATAAACTATTGGATAAGAAAGAGACCTTAGTACATATACAATTTCAGAGATAAGAGTGTCCTACTAACATGAATGTTTGAAATTCAAGGGACCTTCAAGATGATCTATTTCAACTTCCTTATCTTACAGAGGAGACACCAGAGGGGTGTGGGACCATGACTCACCCAGTTTTCCACAGATAGCCTGGGGGGAAAACCCAGAAGAGAACTCTTCCAACTCTAAATTCTGTAATCCTATCATGTAGGTTAATTTGGGATACCCTCAGTTTGTCCACAGGATAAGGAATTTGTTTGCTAGTCATAGCAATTCCCAAATACTTTCTGCTATCATGAGGTTGAGATCTGGAGACAGTAATAGTAGCTGTCTCATGGGCAGCTAGGTGGCACAATGCCTAGAGAAGGCTTATCTTTGTGAGTTCAAATTTGGCCTCAGATACCTACTAGCTGCATGACCCTGGACAAGTCACTTAACCTTATTGCTTCCGTTTCTTCTGTAAAATGAACTAGAGAAGGAAATGGCAAACCACTCCAGTAGATTTACCAAGGATACTCCAAATAGGGTCACAAAGAATTGGACATGATACAATAACAACCTCACAGGAAGAAAGTAAATAAATACATCTATATATCTGTATCTATCTATCTATCTAGATCTATCCACCGATATATCTATCCATCTATATGCAAAGCATTGGCAAACCTTAAAAATCCTGCATCAATGTTTGGTAAGTATTAGGAAGAAAGTAAGAAATTTCATTTACCATACTATTAATAAGAGGCTACTATGGTAGAGTCTTCTGAGCTCATATTGCATAGTTGGAGATAAAATAAATTGGCCTTGATATAATCTCTTAAATGATCTCTTCAATCAACTAAACTCAAGACTTTGTGTTAGGTACAGGCTAAAAATAAGAACAATAGTTAGCATATATACAATACCTACTTTCAGACACTGTGCTCTCATTTGATTATCACAACAACTATGTGAGGTAGGTGCTATTATAATCTCCAATTTACAGGTGAGGAAACTGAGGCAGATAGCAAATAAGTGACTTGCTTAAAGTCTCACATCTAGTAAATGTCTGAGGTAGGATTTGAACTCAGGTCTTCTTGATTCCAAGCCCAGTGCTCTAATGCAGAGTGTATAAAGATGCATATTGAAATATTTTTCCAATAATTTACAACCTAGTAGTGTAGATAAGAAATAAAGAGAGAAGATATTAATGCAATTTAGAATATGGTGAGTTCATGGAAGATAAAATACTTAAAAGTGCTTTATGCACCTTACCATTATAAAATGTTTGCCAGGGTGATGATGATTATGTGAAAAGTATTAACTGTATATTATAAATTATTGGAGGGGAAGGTCACTTTAAGCTGGGAGGTGGGGGGACAAAAGAATGCTTTCTGGAAGAAGCTGCACCAGAGATGGACCCTGAAGGAAGAAAGGAAAGAATTTCACCAGAAAGAGGGAGACAGACAGAGACAGAAAGAGACACACAGGGACAGAGTGAGAGACAGAGACAGAGAGGCAGAGAGAGAGTGAGAGGCAGAGACAGACAGCAAGAGAGAGAAACAGAGACAGAGACTGAGAGACAGAGAGATAGAGAAAGAAAGACAGAGAGAGAGAAATAGAAACAGAGAGAGCCATAGGAAAACAAAGAGACAGAGAAAGAGATGGAGACAGAGAGCTGGTATGCGTCTAGTCCAGTCCATAGGTGGATTTCAAACCTGAGATTTGGGGATCTTGGGGTCTTTTACCTCCAACCTTGAATCTATCTTGTCAACACATTGTTTCCCCGTCTGACTGAACTGTCAGATAAGACTGCTTGTTACCTTTCTTTCTATCCCCATCTCTTAGCACAGAACCCAGCAAATAGTAGATTATTTTTCCTTTTTTGGAGGGGGGGAAGCAGGGCAGTTGGGGTTAAGTGACTTTCCCAAGGTCACTCAGCTAGTAAGTGTTGAGTGTCTGAGTCTGGATTTGAACTCAGGTCCTCCTGACTCCAGGGCCGGTGTTCTATTCACTGAGTCATCTAGCTGCCTCCCCCCGCCCATAGAAGTGTCTTTAAAAATCCTTCATTTTATAAGTGAGAAAACTGAGACCAATATATTTTTAGTCACTTTCCAGATGTCACAGAAGTAGTCATTTTCAGAAGTGAGATTTGGAACCTCATTCCCTAAATCCAGAGCCAATTCTCTTTCCGGTGCCCCACAGCTTTCCTGATAACCTATTTCATCGACGCAGTCCATCTACCCAGTCTACCATAGAACCTGTAAACAGAAGCAGCATTGTTTGGGGAAGACCTGCAGTGCTTTTGTTTTGTTCTACTGCTACTCTTGAGAGTTTAGGGTCACCTCTATGTCATGTTGAGACATTAGAGGAAGACCTTAAATGACAGAAGGTGATCCAAAGTCCTCTGAAGTGAACATAGAGCCACACACTATTAATGAAAGAAGGGATTTTTGAAAGTAAAATTTCAGAGTTAGAAGGAACCTTATAATTAAAGAACTGAGGAAGGAAAACAAAACAGAACAACTGAAGACCATCTAGTCCAACACTCTTATTTTGTAGAGGCAAGAAATGAAAGAGTAGTTGAGTGACTTACTCAAGGGTGCACAGCTAAGTAGTAACCGAAGTGGGTTTTGAGCCTAGATTTCCTGAGTCTTTGCATAATGCTTTTCATAGTATATTATGCTGCTTTAGGGAGGACTGCCATAAATTACCCGTGTTGTACAGATGGACCATGGGTTTCCACCAGTGTTGGCGGTTTTTTGTGTTCATTTTCTTGCTGTAAAGCAAACATAGTGAATCTTTGTTTAGCTTGTTAGTTTAGTTTCTTTTTCTCCACAAAATTAAACAATGGAAGTAAAATATTGCCCACTTATAATTCCATCCTATTGTTTTGATATTTCAAAATATTTGAGTTTTAGGGCTGGCATCCTTTACTTGAGCAAACTAAGCTGAAAATCTGGAGGCATTTTAATTGAGAACAATGTTCCTTCATAGCTAATATATGGAAGGTGGAGTGGAATTGAAATTATTTTTTTTAATGGACTTATTCTTTAATATGGTAAATTATGGCAAATATAAAACCAGTAGCAAATGTCTTCTGTAAAATAGAGGCCTTTGTAGTACAATCCAAGGTAAAGAAAGTTTGTCCATTGTCATGTGGTTTTTTTTTTTTGGTGGAATTGAAATTCTGCAGTGTTCTTCACTCTACTTTTACTCTGGGTGTTAGTGCATTGGAGTCTTGACAGCCACTCAATAGAAAGACGCTGGAACCAGGAGACAAAGCTTTGGAAGAATATTTACTACTTGCCAAGCATCACAGTTCTACCTATACTGTTCAATGACCCATTGCCTATGTCCAAAAATGGTCAAATCACCTCTGTATAAAGTCCTTACTATTTTATTTGGATGACGTAAGGGAATTGGAGGCTTTGTCCAAGATGTTTTGATTCCCATTTTTAATACCCACCAACGAAAACTATTCTCAATTTAATCTGGCTAGATATGTATGAGAAGTTGATTCCAAGGACCTACCTTTGTATATCATCAAGGAGGAATTATGGGGAAGGAATAGTACGCTCATAGTACCCTCATTGAATTGGGAGTACTTCCTCAGGCAGTGGGCAATAGCTAAACCTCAGACTGGTGCTTTCAAATGATATATAACCCACTGGGAGTTTTGTGTCCCCTAACAATGTATTGTCTAATTCAATATGTATATCCTGACTGTCTGTTATGTATAAGTCCTTGTGTGGGCTGCAAAGGTGGATACTTCCTTTCACAGGGATGGTCTAATGAAAACAACTTGTATACATGAAGACTCTAAAAAAAATGAAGTCATTATACATAAATACTTAAATGGTCATCTCTCCTCCAATGTAGATCACATCCTCTCTAGGCCAAATCAGTTCATCTTTGTGAGATGTTGTAGTTTAAAAAAAAAACATCCTGTTTGGCCAAGCTGGTCTTGAGACCATCTGTATTTTAATAGGGCTGATTCTTGTTAGAGAAATATGTGGTCCATCCCTGGACTTGTCCTCAAGGTAAGCCTAGCTTTGTAAGATCTGGTCAGCACTTGGCATAGCTTTTAGTCTCTCAAGGTCACCTTCATACCTAGAAGTAGCATCAGAGTAATGGGGAGGTATTTATTCTGCTGTTACTGCCCCTACTGCTGCTACTGCCAATGATCCATGTTCTCCACTTCTGGGACTCAGAGTTTGGAAGGGGAAATAAGATATATACATAAGTGACTAATAGAGACACAAGCAAATTGTCTGAGACTTTTCATCCAAAGCCATAACAATTTTGTTCAGTATCACTCTTGAACTATGTGAATCATTGCCAACAGTCAAGGAAAACCCCAGAGCTGCTTTTAATGAGTGAATCAGAGAGATTATGTGCTGGGTCATTGTAGCTCCCCGTTGAAACTAAATTCATGTATTTTCCTCAATTCACACATCTCCTATAAATCCAACTCTCCGTCTCAGAACTAGGAGCACAAGTTAGTAACAACCCTACTGTAAAGATGAATGGCTTTGAAAGACAATGGGAATTCTGATCACTGGTATAACCAACCACAATTTCAATGGACTGATGATGAAACATACTACTCACCTGCTGACTGAAAGGTGAGGAAATCAGTGCAGGAAACGAGACATATAGCTTTTAGACATTGCCAAGGTGGACATTTATTCTGCTTGACTGTGCATATTTGTTCCAAATTTTTTCCTTTGATTTTTGTTAACTGACAAAAATTGAATTTAAAAAGAATTTCTATATTTAGATATAAATATGTATCTTTATCAATATCTATCTCTCACTACCTGTCTATCCATCCATCCATCCATCCATCCATCCATCCATCCATCCATCTATATCTATCTCTATTCATACTATGCTAAAGAGTATAAGTATTTCTACTGGGGAAGTGCTTCTGTCTGTTACTCACTAATAAATAAAACACTTCAAAATATTTATTTTATTTTTTTAATTTATGGAATAAAACAAACATTTCTGTAACTATAATTTTTCAAAAGTTGATTGCATGTGAAACTGAAAATCTATTATGTGTAACTTGCTAGTCCTTGTAAATAAAATTACCATGTAAATTTCTTTCTTTTTTTTTCTTTCCTGCCCTCCCCCAACCGAGGGACACATTTTAAAAGTTTTACTAATTTTCTAGATTTTTAACAGTTAGTAAAAATTTAATTTTTCTTCCAAAGCTGCATTGTCATTTTTAAATATCCTGTTAGAGAAATAGTGTCTTATTTATGTATTGTTTTTTTTTAATGAGCTCAATTAGTGAAAGATCCAGCTTGTGTTTTGTTAACTTTTAGAGAGCATTTGCCTCAAAAAAAACTATGTAAAGCAAATAGAGTAGGTACCCTGCTCTGCCTGGTTTCAACTCCATGTAATAAAATGCCCCTCCCAGGATAAGTACATCATTTGTCATCTCATCACCATGCTGCTAACTCAAACCCTGACTGCCACTAAAAGGAGAGTGTCAAACTCCCCCCAATACCTGACTTTAGAGAGGGCAGAAATTGAACTCTCACCACTCTCTACTTTGTATCAACTCCCTCTCCTTGGTTTCAACTCCAGGTAACAAGTTTCCCCACCTCTTTTTTTCCTTCTTTTGTATGTTGTGTCCTGCTTTCCCCCACCTCCACATTAGATTATAGGCCACTTGAGTTCAGGTACTGCCTTTTTCATTAATTGTAACACTGGTGCTAATCACAGTGCATGACACATAGAGTTGCTTAACATGAATTTATTGGATTTAGATTTTTTTGGAAATATCTGGAAGATTTGTATTGGGACTGTAGAGTGGGGGAAACTTAATTTACCAAAGCAAATCAGGATTTCCTTTTTATGGATAGCAGTGGAAAAATTCTAGAGAATAGCTTGAGACCCCCCCCCCAAAAAAAAAAAAGTTAAGTTACTTGTCCAGAACTGTACATTGGACAGAGTAAGTATTATTATACCCATTATATGTATGCATGAAGCTGAGTCTCAGAAAAAGGAAGTAAGTTTCCTAAAGTAACAAAGATAGATACTTGTGTTGGGGCTTAAACCTAAGTCTCTTGACTCCAAGTTTGTTACTCTCTAATATTCTTCATGATCTCCGGTCTCATAATCTGAGATACCATTAATATGGAACTATTCCATTCAGGTAATATTAATTTCCACTTGGAAATATGCATTATTTTATATATGTATATTTTTCCATCTTTTGGATCAGGAAGTAAAGTTCTCCCATGGAGAGACTATTTACTCTCCGTCTTGTGTACTGCCTCTCAGTTCCCTCTATCTGCACCCCACCCTGTGGTGTCTAATGAAAGGAAACACAAGCAGGGGTCCTGATAAAAGCTTGATAAATTATTGACCGAATCTCTATTCAGATTTAAACTCTAAGATGGTTTATATCCATACCCAAATATTCTAGAATATTCCAAAAAAGCATCAGACAGACGCATTAGGAGGGGCAGGAGATCAGATTATTAACTTATTTTTTTGTGTGTTTGATCTAAAAAATACCTTCTATCGGGAAGAGTGCCCTTCAGTTGGACCTGTTGGAAGACTGAATTAATCTATGGATTAATTCAAGGCACTGTCTTTCTTAGGGCAAAATAAACAAGATTTCCAGCCAGTCACTTTTCTTCCCCAAAGCTTGTCTGACACTATTAAATATGAATGCTGCCAGCAGGAATACTAATTTCTCAAATGTCTCCAGCTAAAAGCAGTAGTTTGTGAGTTCAATAAACATGCATATTTACTCACTATCTAGTAAGCACATTTCTGCACATGTATAAGACAGAAGAAAGATGGGCGACCATGAAGTGTTTTAGATCAAAGTGATTACTAATATCTCCCTGCTACCTGAATTTTAGGAAGCTTTCTTAGATTTTCTACATTTATCAGAACATTTCAAAAAGAAAAAAAAAACATACAGTTGCATAAATTGCATTTAGTGATAATGTCTTTCGGGAGAAAAAAAAGCTTATTGAAAAAGTGGTCATAGTTTCATAGTGGGTGGCCAAGAAAAACAGTAGAATTCTGCCAAGGAAAGAAGTATATGCACTACTCACACACACACACACACACACACACACACACACACATCTTCAGAGTTTATATTTTTATGTCTCCTTTTCAGATAATGTAGCTAAGAAAATATTATTTTACATATATTAAAGTGATATGGATGTATTTAGTTAGAATGAATTCATGCTCAAATATTTAAAGAAAAATTGAAATACCCTCTTATTTTGAGAAGAATAAATTGAAATATTATAAAGAAAACATTTAATTCAGCAATCGTAAAACCTCAATAAATAGTGGGAGAGGAAATATACATATTGCTGAAGCTACTTTATAAACCACATTACCATGATTACATAGGTATTCTTCATCTGGAGTCCATGAACATTTATACACATATATTTTTATATGTACATATATATACACATATATGGTGACTATATTGGTTCCCTTTGTAATTCTATCAGTTTTATTTTGTTCATTTAAAAACTATATTTTTAGCAAGGGCCCATTGGCTTTATTAGCCTGCCAAAGGGCTCCATGACATAATAATAATTAATAATAAGAACGGTAATGTGTTAGCAATTGTATAGCACTTTGAGGTTTGCAAAGAATTTTACAATTATTATCTAATTTTAACCTCAAACAATGCTGGGAGATAGGGGCTATGATCACTTCCATTTTATCTTTCCTATTTTACAAATGAGATAATTGAAGACCAAATAGGGAAAAATGATTTAAACTAATACAAATAACCCACCATGATTGGAACTTCAACCCAGATCTCCTGATCCCTACAGCAATTTTCTTCCTATTAGGTCAAATTTCCTTCACTCAACTACTAAGTACTGAGTGTAAATGAGTACATTATGAACTTTACTGAGCCTCAGTTTCCTCCTCCTTAACATGATAGGGCTGGACAAGTACCTATCTCAAATCTCTTAGAGATCTGATCATCTGTTGTGGAAGAACTTGATTTGATAGAACAATTCATTATATGGCTAGATTCCTTATCGGGAGATATTGGGTAGGTGTGAGATAATGTTACTGTTCCTTTCCCCTTGGACTGATGTTGCTGTGTTTGTGTGTGACCCTTGGGTAATTACTTTGTGTGCCATAATTATTGTCATCATTTTTCATTTTTCTCCTTTAAGAAAAGCCATTCTCTCTCTTCTGCCAAACATGCATTTCATGAGTTTGAAAACAATTTAGTCTTGCTTTCCTGGAGTAGGAGATCAAGACACACATCTTCTCAGCAGGCGACAATGGCTCTGAGACTAGCGGGGGATCCTGCCGTTCCCTTGATGTCACCTATTTCCCTAGACCAACTTCATTCATCCCTGAACATGTGCCTGCCATTCAGGCAGGTTAATGAGGGCTGCCCGGGGTAGGAGATTGGCTGTCTGGGACCAACTGCTTTGAGTGGAGCTTCTTATTTTTTTTTCCTCTGTCAGATTTGCCCTTCAGAAAAGAAAAGAACAAGGAGAGAAAGCTATGGTTTTCCAGCTGAGACACAGGAATTGGAAGAGGGAGTTTGCAGGAGATAAATCAAAGAAAATTGACTAAGAATTGGTACAAACAAAATTTGAGCTTAACAAGTGCCCTCCTGGCTGAGAAAAAATTACTTCTCGTCTAGGGGGGAAAGGAAAGCATGTTGGCAAACCTTTAGCTGCTGGGGGATTGTCATGCTTTCCAGCTACTCGGGACCAAAGTGGCATAATTCACCACAGCAACCCACTAAGCCTGGAGCCTTCCTGGACTCCAGAAAGTCCCCCTCCCTACCCCTTTCCCTGACTCAAAATGAGTGCCTAGGAAGTGCCTAGGAAGCTAGTTATAAGGGAGAAGAGAAAAAACAAGCAAACCTTAATGTTAGTATTGTTTTAGAATACTACAAGCTTCATAAGGAGGAAAAAAAAAACATTTTGTCATAACAGTTAAGAAAGTTAAAGTTCAATTAAAATCAATAAACAATAGAGCATTTATTAAGTGCCCAATATGTGCCAGGAACTGTGCTAAGATAGTCCTTGCCCTCAAGGTGTTTACAGTCTAATCAGGGCATCAATGTGGCTCACGTATATACAAAGAAAGCTATATACAAGACAAATAGGAAATTTAACACTGGAAATTAAGAGGGATTTGGGGACACTTCATGTAGAAGGTGGAGGTTTGTTTAGGACTTAAAGGAAGCCAGGGTGATCAGAAGTCAACATGGAGGATGGATAGCATTTCAGGCATTCCTGATAGGTAGAGAAAAATGCTCAGAGCCAAGAGACCGGATGTCTTGTCCCTGGATTAACCAAGAGGTCAGTATCCCTGGAATGAAGAGGTGCAGAGTACATGCCAAGGAATAAGGTGTGCAAAGACTGGAAGGGTAGGAAGGGGCTAGATAACAAAGACTTTGAATGTCACAAAGAACATTTTACACTTCTCCTGGAGCCAACAGGAACCTGCTGGAATTTATTGAGTGGGTAGGGGGTGGTGACATGATCAGACCTATGTTTTTGGAAAAATCACTGTCATGGCTAAATGGAGAATGGGTTGGAGTGGTAACTGTTTTCAGGTTAACCTAAATTTCAAGGTACAGTGTTTTGAAATCTGTACCATACATATTTAAAAAGCCATGCATATTAAATAAAGGAATGACATGATGGGGAGGGGAGTGTAGTGGGGAGGCACTATGTTGTATTACAATGTATTTTTTTTTCTTTTACTAGATTAACATTAAGAAGAATAGGGCTCAAATCTTGGCTCTAATATTAGTTTGGCAACTTTACATGATATACTTTTCCTATGCAGGCTTCTATTTCATCATTTTTAAAAGAGTTGGTTGAACTCTATGATTTCTGGGGTCCCTCCCAGTTGTAACATTACATATTCTCAGTTCTGTACCCGATCTTCCATTATGTTCTAACATTCTAAGTTTAAGAGCTAAACTTGCAATTTTCTGAATTTTCTTCCAGTCATAGTTCAAAATCATTTCCAAATCTAGCTATCCATTCATTAACTTCCTTCAAGTGCAATTTGACAATCAGGGCACCTATCTGATAGATAATAAACAAAGTCTGGGAAAGTTCATTCCCTTAATGACTGCTTTTTCAGTTGGGTTTCCCAAGTCATTTATGCGTAGGAAGTTCTGAATTCCTCAGTTCAGTGTCTTGACTCCTGGATTGAACTAAATTATAAATTCAGATCTTCTAAATGACTATACTTTTGCTATTGCTGGCCCCTTTGGCCTGACAAGGACCAGTCAAATAAAATGACCAGTCATTGAATGTTGAAGGCAGAAGGAGCTTAGAAACAGATAGTGTCATGTTGGAAAAATATTGAAAGTGAGAAGAGAGGATATAGAAAACTTAAGGAAGCAAGAGCATTAATCATCACTGCCATGGTATTTATAGAATTTTTGAGAGTTTGCATTACATAAATTATCCGATCTAGGCTCCATAATATCACTGAAAGGTAGGTGTCATTATTACCCCCATTTTACAGATGTTGGAAGAAAAACACACTGATGTAATCACAAATCTTGTTCACTGATGTTGTCATTTTGCTGTAAATAAGGATTTACAAACTCTATGATTTGCTACCAAGAGTTCTGTTGCTTATAAAAAGATATCCCATAGCTGACATTGTGATGAGCATCTCCACCCTCAGCATGGTCTGATCCTCAGATGTCAGACATATATTTTCTCTCTGGATCTATACTTGCAGTTTTTCTTTTCCGTTTGGTGATATGCAAAAGTTTGCATTGCTTTTGGGTACGTAGGATCACCATTATGAAGCATCAGAAAAGGGAATTAATTTTAGAATATAGAATAAAAGACTGTTGGATTTGGAAAGGACATTAGAAATATCTAATGTTAAAATACCTTGTCAAATCCAGTTGTCATTTCTTTTTTACAAAGGGGAAATTGAAGCTCAGAAAGGGATAGTGACAAATACAGTATTCTACAGAAAGTCACTTGATGAATGTTTGCCTCAGTTTCTTCATCTGTGAAATGGAAATAAAAATAGTACTTACCTTTCAGGTTTGATGTGAAAATAAAAATAGATATTTGGAAAGTGTTTTGTAAATCTTAAAGTGCTATTTAAATGGCAGCTATAATCATTACCAGGCTGTTATAGATAAGTTTGAGAAGGTCCTTCCTTCCTTCCTTCCTTCCTTCCTTCCTTCCTTCCTTCCTTCCTTCCTTCCTTCCTTCCTTCCTTCCTTC
>NW_027185771.1:20994808-21011676 GCF_028583685.1 Petaurus breviceps papuanus
TTCCTTCCTTCCTTCCTTCCTTCCTTCCTTCCTTCCTTCCTTCCTTCTTTCCTTCCTTCCTTCCTTTCTCTTTCTTTCTCTCTTTCTTTCTTTCTTTCTTTCTTTCTTTCTTTCTTTCTTTCTTTCTTTCTTTCTTTCTTTCTTTCTTTCTTTCTTCCTTTCTTTCTTCTTTCCTTTTTATGTTTATCTTCATTATTATTATTATATTTTATTATTCTTTCTCTTTCCTCCTTTCTTTTTGTTTAAATATATACCTGTATGTATATATATATGTATATATGCATATGTACATACACATATGTATACAAAGGAAGGAAGAGAAAGGGAAGAAAGAGAAAGAGAGAAAGAAAAGAAGGAAGGAAGGGAAGAAGGAAGGAAGGAAGGAAGGAAGGAAGGAAGGAAGGAAGGAAGGAAGGAAGGAAGGAAGGAAGGAAGGAAGGAAGGAAGGAAGGAAGGAAGGAAAGAAAGAGGGATGTTGAGAAAAGTTGGTGGTCAACCTTTTAGTAATGATCCCTTTCAAACTCAGGCTGATTCTCAGGAAATAGATGTCTTACCTATTGCAGGCCTGTACTTGAGGTCTTTATAGCTTGGATGGACCCACCAGGACTCATATTTCTCTGGAATAGCCTTCAAGAGCCAAGGCTCACCTCCATACCGCGAGGAAGTAGATATCAGAAGAGAGTTAACCATAATGAGTCCCTCAATCCATAAACGCTTATTAAGTGTCTGCTGTGTGTCCGTCCTTGTGCTAAGTTCTGGGGATATAAAAAGGAACAGAAGAGAATTCTTCCCCTCAAGAAGCTTCCAATCAATGACAGCTCAGTTCCTCTGTCACTTGCCATGGACTTACCTCTCCAAACCGTAGTAGCAAATAGTGCAAGGGTTGTTACCCACATTTTGTATTTGAGAAAGCCAAGGCTCAGAGAGGTAAAGGGAGTCTCCATATGTCACACAGCCCTTCCTCAATTATCAGAAGTTGAAAATAAGATCCTGAAAAGAGATGTGATTTTCCAGTATTACAGAGACAGGATATTTCTGAACAAGTATTCAAACTCAAAACTTCTGAATCCTAGTCTAATACTCCAGCAATTAAACCCAGGTATTCTAACTCCACACTTAGTGATTTCTCCTTAATGGTACTTTGTCCCTTGGTTTTACTTAAGGTTGTGAGTGGGGGTAACAGTTTTGCCCTAATGATGAAAAATAGAACTATGCCTTTGTATCATTGCCATCAACAACTCAGTCTTTTTGATTCTCAGTATTTTTTCCCTGCTAATTAGTGAGTAATGGGGTGGCTAGGTGGCACAGCGAGTAAGAGCACCGGACTCGGAGTCAGGAGGACCGGGGATCATTTCCTGCCTCAGATACTTAACACCCACACAGAAAAAACTGGCCATGTAACCTTGGGCAAGTTACTTAACCCCAATTGCTTTAAAAAATAATAATAATTAATGAGTAATACATTCCTTTGAGGTGTCCTCTTCTTCTGCATGCCTATGGAGCCAGGAGAGGGGAAGGCAAAGAAAGTGGAACCAATGCCCCTGAAGGAAGTCAGTCAGGATTTGTTGGATTTTGTTTTCTCTCTCTGTCTTTATCTCTCTCTGTCTCTGTCTCTCTCTCTTTCTATCACACACACACACACACACACACACACACACACACACACACACACTTCCAAGTTGCTTCTTTTTGCCTTAGGGTATAGGGACATATCTATAGGTCTAAAAAGAACAGCAATCCTGCTAAATAATTTAAATGTTTTCAAGTTGATCTTAACCCATAACCACTAAGAGATAAGTCAACCCAGCTCTTGCAGCTAGGCCAGTCGACGCTTTAGAACAAAGGGACAGAATAGATAAATTACTAAATGGGGAAAGGCAGGCCAACATGCTGGGGTGGGGCGGGGGGGGGGGCGTGAGGCAGAAAAAAAAATCTTGGTGAAGAGCAGATAGCAAGGGACAGCAGAAACCACCTGACTGTCTCCCCTCCCCAATTCAAATAAGTATTTTATTAATAAAAGCATATCTGTTTACTGAGGATCAGAGATATTGAGTGATTTGCTCAAAGATTAATAGCATGATAAAAGGTTTGAGAATTCCCTAGGTCTTCTGCCTTTTGGTAAAGTTGTACAAAAATCCTAGCTCTTAGGGAGACCTAACAAGCTGAAAGCGAGAAAATGTTGGGAAAATTCTAGCTCTTAACGATGGCAAAGAATCCTGTCCTTTATATAACACAGGTGGAGTTTTATAAGTTTCAGGTTTATCTTTTTTATATTATATATTTAACAGTTGCCACCGAAGCCCAGAGAGGTTGACTGATTTGCCAAAGAATGCACAGCACATCAACATGGCTGTTTTTGTTGTTAATCAAAATACTTTGTTGAGACTAGATTGTGATCAAGTGATCAAAGTATACAGAATATCTTCCATTTTTTGAAATATTTTATTTCAAATTACATGTAAAAAAAAGTTTTAACATTTTTTTTAAATCAATTCCAAATTCTCTCCCTTCTTTACTCCCCTCCTTGCCACGTGAGACAGAAAGCATTTTGATATAGGTTGTACATGTTCAATCATGTGAAAGATATTTCCATATTAGTCATGTTGTGAAATAAAACACAAACCCATAAAGCACATACAACACCCTCCCCCACCCACACAGTGAAAAATAGTATGTTTCAATCTGCATTCAGACTCCATCAGTTCCTTCTTTGGAGGTGGATAGTATTTTTCCTCTGAGTCCTTTGTAATTGCCTTAGATCACTGTATTGGTGAGAATAGCTACGTCATTCACAATTGATCGTCACACAGTGGAGCTGTTATTATGTATATTATATATATTATTATGTATTATTATATTATATATATATATATAATGTTCTTCTGGTTCTGCTCACTTCTATTTGTATCAATTCATTTTAAGCCTTCCCAGGTTTTTCTGAAATCATCCTGCTCATCATTTCTTCAGCACAAATAGTATTTCTTTAGGACTTTCTATCACAACTTGTTCAGCCATTCCGCAATTGATGGACATCCCCTCGCTTTCCAATTCTTTCTTGCCACAAAAAGAGCTGCTATAAATATTTTTGTGCACATAGGCCCTCCCCTCCCCCTTTATTTCTTTGGGATGCAGACCTAGTAGTAATATTCCTGGATCAAAGGGTATGCATAGTTTTGCATCCTGCTGGGCATAGTTCCACATTGCTCTACAGACTGGTTGGATCAATTCACAACTCCAGTAATGCCTGAAAATTCTCCAGGTGTTCCATCTTCTAGTGAAAACCTTTTTAACTCTGTTAGTGAAAGGAAGGCTTAAGGGGACTTAGTTGATTTGTGTCAAAAAGTACCCTGATTATTGTTTCTATTTAAATTAAATCTAATTTATAATCTATTATACCATCTATTAAACTATCTATTAAACCTCTGTTCTTTGAAAGGTTCTTAGCTGGGTATTGGGGGAAATGCAAAGGAAAATCAGACATTTCCTTCTGTCTGTGATGTAATAGTCTAATAAAGGAATTGAGCTCAAGGAAACAAATATTTATTAAGCACTTACCATTTTCCAGCCATTTTGTTAATTACTTTACAAATATAATCTTATTTGATCCCCATTCTATAGTTGATGAAACTGGGAGAAGAGATGTTAAATAACTTGCTCAGTTGAAAAATAGCTTATAAGTATTTGGGCCTGTATTTGAAATGTTGTCTTCTTGACATGAGGGCCAACATTCTATGAACTGTGTCACCTCTCTGCTTCGAGAAATTAGAATAGTGATAATGACAGAGTAGAGCTGGATCCAAAGTACTAGCCAAGGGATTCTAGGAGGGAAATGTGAGTTCTAGCTTGGGAGATCAGTGAAGGCTTCATGGAAGGGATGCCTTTTGTGATGACCCTGAAGTATGATGAGGATAGGGGATTGAAGAGGAGATTCTAATAAGGGAATCTGTGAGCAAATACCCAGGGGCTTGCAAAATCAGGTCAGTGAGAAGGATTTTTGATTCTGGCAAAATTTTTATAATGTATTTTAAGCAAGATACCTTGTAAACCTCTAGAAACTGAAGTGGGCAATCATAAAGAGCCAGCATGGTTTCATCCTGCCAAGGCTAGATGCATCAATAAGCATGGTTTAACTACTCGCCATGTGCTATGCTTACTATGGAGAAAAATAAAGGCAAAAAATACTGCATAACTTCAAAAAGCTCAGATTCTAATAGGGGAGACAGCATGAAAATAAGTAGACAAAAGATGATTACGAAGGAGAGGGAAGGTAAACTTAGAGTGTAGCCTCTAATTTCCCGTTTTGTTTTTTGGCAAGGTTACTATATTAATAGATAAGGGACAATGTCATAAATAGAGGTCTCCTATGTTTTAACAAAGCTTGGAACAACTTCTCTCATAGTAGTTTCATGAACAAGATAGCAAGATGTACACATGATAGTTATATAATTGGTGAGGTTATGTGTGGTTTGAATGGCTATTGCCGTGGAGTTGGTATTAATGGTTTTTAATGGGCATCTGATTGGGACGTCTCTACTGGAGTGGGAACTGGCCTTGACTGTGCTGTTCAAACATTTTTTTTTTTACTTCAGTGGCATGAAGACATAAATAGCATGCTTATCAAATCTACAGTGAATGTTAAATGTAGAGTCATAGGTAACACTTTGGGCCTCCAAAGATCCATACAAGTTGAACTTTGGGGCCAAATATAACAATATGAAATTAAATAGAAATAAATGTAGTCATAGGTTCAAAAATAGAACTTACAAGTATGCTATTGTGGAGTTCTGTGGTTTTAGTGGATTAAAAGCTCAATGTGAATTGACAGTATGGCACCAAAACAAAGAAAAAAAGCAACATAGTTTTAAGCTGTATTATAAAATGAATGCTTGCAGGCCTCTATGGGACTTTCAGAGGCAGCCACATCTCAAAAACGCCGCTTTCCCCACTCTGATGTGACTGTTCTTTGAGTCTTAAATGGGCTTTGGAGAATTTTATTGGTTCTCTTGAGCTCCCAGAGAAGTGTTTGTCTTCTTTGTGTTTCCTGGAATTTGAGGGATGGTCATGTCTTTATGGGGTCTATGAAGTCACTGGCACAGAAGATCATCATCCTGATCTGCACACATAGTAAGCACTTATACAAAGTGCTTGTTAACTGGCCTACTAAAAGCTGTCTACTTTTGTGTGATGTTTCCTTTACCCGGAAAGGCCATTGCAGGACCCTGATTGAGGAGGTCTTCACCTGATGAGTTTGCTGTCTCAGGGGGCAAAAAGAGTTTACAAACCGAGGTGCCCACAGAGCATATGCCCTGCCCTGCCTGGAAGAGGCATTTTGCCAGTGTATCCTTGGCAATGGGCCAGCTGTACTGAAACTAATAGAACTTCACCTCCTCTTTCCCATTACCTTGGGCTGTGGGGTGAGGTAGCTACCCCCAAGGGGCTGGCCTGGGTGATCTAAAGCAAGCTGTCATTGGGGCGGGTTGCTAAGGCTTGACTAACTCATCTCTGCTCTTCTTCTTGCACCATAAACCTTGGCAAAACCTCTGACTCATTTTTTGGTCTTGCGATTTCATCAGTTTAGGGGGCTCCCCTGTGAGGAAACTCCTTCTCCTAATGCAAATAGGCAGCTGGTCCTAAACTTGGAACTTTGAAGGGTTGCCTGCTTCAGTGTTCTGTTGCAAATGATGGCCTCAGAGCCAGGTTCTTAGACTTGTTTGCAATTTTGGTGACACCTGTGGACCCTTTCTCAGAGTCATGTTTTAAAATGCATGAAAAAATACAGAATGTTATAAGGGAAACCAATTATGTTGTATTTCATAGCTATGCATACATATATGTATGGATATGAGTATATTTATGAAATATATCTTAAATTTATATGTATGTGTATATTTATGAATACATATCAATATGAAACACAATGTAATTGGTTTCCTTCCCAATATAAGTTGTTTTCCATATGCATATATTCATACATATACACATGCATGTATACATACATACATATACATTCATGGGCCCTACGTTAAGAACTACTTCCTTAGAGAGTAGCCTGCCTCACAAGAATATCAATAACTATCAATGTGTATTGTGGTATTTTAAAATTCCCAGAATTTCTGGGAAATTTAATCATTTTATTAATAATGCCAGTATTTCAATAAAAGGACCAGTTGAAGTCTCAAATGCCAAAGGCATCATGGTAGCAGGCTCACAGCTTAATGCACATTGGAAGACAAGTATTCCTGAGGGTTGTAATCAATCCTGGCTGGTTAGCTGTTAACGAGAGGTAGAGTTTACAAGGAGAAATGAACTCACTCTAATGAGAGGCTGAGAATGACCTGTCACTCTTTGCCAGAGAGACCATCCCTACATTCAAACTATGTGTGGGCTGTGGGCAGCCAGCTGTGGGCTATCTAGTCAAAGAATCTATATCGCCCACCCAAGTCTGAACTAGTTGTGTAGAATGAGGAGAACATTAATCCTATCTTGCATCAGTCCTGTCCTTGAGAGATTGGACAGGAAATAGGACAGGGAAAAGATAGCTAGGGTCTCCCCAATTTTAATAATTGACTATTAATATGAGAGAGAAATAATTTCAGTATATAACTTTAAGGCTTCCAAAATACTTTCCTTACAACCAGCCTGTAATGTAGGTCATGCAAGAGTTACTATCTTATTTTATAGAAGAGGAAATTGAGTGTCAGAGAAAAGAAATGACCTGTCCAAGGCCACAGAACTAGTAAGTGGCATGTGAAATCTGTATTCCAAATCAGCACTCATCAATCCTCTGTAATATCAAGCAGCTCTTGGAGACTTTATAGGCCTCCAAGGACATAAATGCTCCCAAATATAGGATGATGACATTTCTATGGAGTGTGGGTAAGGAGAGACACTAATCAGAATTGAAATGTCCCCAAAAGATAGTGGGGCCCAAGAGAAAGAGTAACAGAATTAGAGTCAATCAACTAATCAATCAATAAACATTTATTAAGTACCTACTATGTGTCAAGCACTGTGCTAAGCACTGGGGATACAAAAAAGAGGCAAAAGACATTTCCTGCCTTCAAGAAGCTTATAATCTAACGTTGAACTTCGTTTAGAATACATACTTTGTTGCTTACTCATGGCCTTTGTTAACTTGGACCATACATTCCATCTTGCTGAGCCTCATTTTCCTTGTCCTTGGTGATCAACCTGTAGGAGGCGTGCCCACTCTCTTTAAGCATCTAAGGAGATGTGACATAGAATGGGGGGATGGTAGATACAGCGCTCATAGGTGCCTTAGGGTCCATCTAATCCAACATCCTCAGCTGAACACATTGCAGCCTAAGAAGATTATGACTTGGCCACGGTCATACAAGTGCTAAGTATCACAGGTGGAATTTGAAACTAGGCCCTTGGATCTTGAATCTTTCTGCTTTCAACAGCATTATTCTGTGAGCAGAGATCAGACTAATTTTTTTTTTGTTCTTCAGGAACAGAACTATGATCAATGATTAGAAATTGAAGAGAGATAGATATTTTTTCAATATAAGGAGGAAAAAAAAAGACCCAAACCTTTCTAACAATAGTAGTCGATCAAAATTAATTGTCCTGCTTTTGTACATGATGATTTCTCCATCACTGCAGGCCTTTAGATGGAGCCTGGAGGACTGTGTAAACGTCCTTGTGCACTCATTTTCTCCTTTTGTAAAATGGAGGATTGTTTCTTATTCAACTCCAGGTTAGACCAGTTACTCTCTCAAGTCCCTTCTAAACCTCAGATTCTGGGTTTTTTGATTGATAAAATATAGGGGCTTGGTTTCATCATTTCTAAATGACTTTCCTCCAATATTTTTAAGCCTCCAGACAGCTGGGAGGGGGGAGAAGTGGTATCACATGTTAGTGGAATCTTAGACATCTCCCTTCCTCTTTCTTACATCAGTTTCATTCATTACATGAAGGATGTAAACCAGGTGACTTCTAAATTTCCTTACACTTCATGATTCTATGTAGTAAAACTTGGATACTGAAGGGGGCATGAATGAGAATGAATCTTTGTTGTGTCTCTGAAAGTGTTATGGAATGGTTGTTCTCATCATGCCATGAGTGCTGGGAAGCAAGAAATTGTCCCTGTATCCTCTGGGACTGCACACCCATACCCAGACTCAACACTTATTCTTCACTTCAGGGTTTTCAGTGGGCAGGCAAACTAGTTGGCATGTTTATCTCCTACTTGTATCAGTGTAGAAGTCATTAGCAGTGGGTGTGTTTTTAGTTACAGTGGCCCATTCACAAAGCAGGCCAGTAACGCCAGAGAGGACAAGATGAGAGACTTCCTTTCTAGGGATTCTACCAAGGGCCTATGGTTAGGCTACCACAGGAGGCCAATTTCCCTGACTCATTACAGCCCCATTTATTTCATCTCCCCTGAAGGGTCAAAGACCACATCTATATCCTTTCGTTCTTCCTAATTCCACTGGATAAGGTTTTGCATCATTCTCCTACCCTGAAATTCTGTGATCCTAAGTAAGGAATAGGACTGTCAGGTGGCAGCCACTGTGACTGTCACCCCATACATACTGCTCTCCCAAGGCATAGAATAACATTTGACCGGAACAGTCATAGTCCATACAAGGACTGAGAAACAGACTTCAAATAACAAAATTCTGGCTTTGTACACATCCAGCTTGATAGGGGGGTGCAGTTGGTCTTACTGAACCACACAAATATTTACAGGATACAGAAATGCAGTGGCCAGATCCTGACGCAGGCTGGTTTTTGTTTAAGCAGGATCTGGCTGCAGGCTCTTTCTAGTTGTGACTTTCCAGCTGCCAGTCTCATTTTCTATTGCACTGCACTCAATTTCTACTTGGTTTAAATATCCATTTTGTTTCATTGTTAGTCTTGTAGTTATATCCAGCATCCACCCTGCCTCTCCATAAGCCAGGGTTGGAACTACCTTCTCAGGTTACCCCTAGAACCTTTAAATTTGTTTGCAGCTGATAATTTAGGCTTATCCATTATGACTATGGTGTGGATTAGATCCTTTTCAGCAGTCTTGATTTCCTTTGGGGGCACCAGCTTGTGGAAACATTGCAATTGTCCTTCTTTGAATTGTAAGTTCCTCATTAAATCTTACTGGGTCTGTGGAGGGGACTACCAATTGCTGTCTGACCTAGTTACAGAGGCCTCCAAAGTTAGCACTTACTTATCTTAATAAGTAGATGGTAATGATTTGCTTGTTGTAACTGAAAACATAATTTAATTTTATATCTTCCATTTTGTGGTTGTTACTTTAGGAAAGGAGTAGTGGGGGGAAAACAAACTGGTTTTGATTATGTAATTAATTGACTGAAAAGAAGGTGATGTTTTCCATTATGGCGCTCCACGATTTTTTTTGAACAGCAGCTGATGGAGTTGACAGAGGAGTATCTAGTGCTTCATTTATTATTTTTTTTCATTTACTATTTCCTCTCCTTGATCTTCTTCCATGTTACTCTTGGAAAGTTTTCTTTTGAACAACAATTCCCCTAATTCTTCAATTCCAAAGTTGTCTCCATTGAGCTCAAACAAACAAATAGACACTAGAGAATTGCTCTTAAGATCTTTGGAGGTATTTGTGTTTTTCCTAAATTCATGGAGATTTAAATCAGAACAGTTTGGCGTCTAGCTGATGACTCAGTGGGATTCCTATTTCAAAATTGCATTGCCATGATAAATTTATTTGGCGCTCACTGTCACATAGCTTAAAAGTCACGTAAAACATTCTTTCTTCCAGTATATCTACATCTAAAAATATTATCTTTTTGTTTTCTTTGCTACACTGAACATCTTTTGAGGGATTTGGAGTATGGACATTTTCATAGGCTTATAACAGCAAAGAGGTTACAACTACAAGACACCAGTGAAATTATCTTGTCCAACCACCATGTTTTGTTACACTTGAAAAGGATTTTACCCCTAAAATATGTGGGTCTTCTTTTAAAAAAAAAATTTCCTTCTTTAGAAATGGGTTAAATGTTAAGAAACAGCAATATTTGAACAAATCACAGCCCCCTGAGTGCTCAGTTGAGGGCAATTTAAGACTGATGTGTGGGGCAGCCAGGTGGCACAGTGAGGAAGAGTGCCGGCCCCAGCATTGGGAGACCCGGGATCTGTTCTGGCCTCAGATACTTGGCACCCACACAAAATAACTGACTGTGTAACCTTGAGCAAGTTACTTAACCCCAATTGCTTTAGAAAAAAAAGACTGATGTGGATATTAGCACCCTGGGCAATTAATCTTGGGGGAAGATGTCTTTCTCTTATTTATAAATTGATATCCTTTTGTTTTCATTATACCTTCATTTCTAAATATATCTGACCACCAATTTCTAGGCAATGAGATCATTAGGAAAGAGAGAAAAAATGGTTTAAAAAAACTTGGCAATCATTCAAGAAGTACATATTAATGGATGACTATGTGCCAAACACCATGCTAAGGTCTGAGGATACAAAGAATCCCCCCAAAAGTTCTTACCCTGAAAGAGCTTACAGTCAAGCCAGGGTTGACACAACATGCACACATAGTAGTGAATACAAAATAAATATCATGACATTTCAGGGGTGGGGGAGACAGCAATTCTGTGGGTGAGTGTGTGTGTGTGTCATAATCAGAAAAGAACAGATAGAAAATGACAATGGATCTAAGACGTGAAGGAAACTAAAGATTCCAAAAGGAAAACATAGGGATGGAGAAAATTGCAGGCATAAAGGCCAGTCATAGCAAGGGCACAAAGACAAAGGATAGAGTGGATCCATTGGGACAAGAAAGAAGACCATTTTGGTCATGCTGTTTTGAGCGTGATGGGGAGTATTCCAGGTTTTGTTTTCTTTTTTTCCCCCTCAATTATATGTAAACATTTTAAAAACTTTTTAAAAATTGAATTCCAACTTATCTCTCTCCCTCCCCTCCCCACTTCCCAAGAAGACAAGAAATTTGATATAGATTATTATTATAGATTTGACCTGACATGTACTGTCATGCTAAACATTTTTATATTATCCAGGTAGAAAAAAAGAAAACACAGACCAAAAAATCCCACAAGAATAATGAAGAGTAAAAACAACAAAAAAAGATGTTTCAGTCTTCACTCCGATACCATCAATTCTTTCTCTGAAGGTGAAAAGTATTTTCATCAAAAGTTCTTTGGAATTATCTCAGGTGTGGGGAACCTGCAACCTTGAGGTGTTTTCATCCCTGTGATGATTGTATTGCCGAGAAAAACTAAGTTATTCATAGCTGATCATTATACAATATTGTTGTTATTGTATACAATGTTCTCTTTCTGTTTATTTCATTTTGCATCAGTTCATGTAAGTCATATGGGAGCAATACATAATTCTCAAAAGGTAGATTGGTACCAGCTTGTGAAGTTCATTGAATAATGGAGTGACATGGGCACTTTAAGAAAATCAGTTTATCAGTTGTTTCAGGGATGGATTGTAGACAGAGGAGATTTAAGGCAGGAAGAATGAACGAAGAGGCTAGTACCAGTAGTCTTGGTGAGAGGTGACAAAGTCCTAAACTAAGCTGGTAGATTAGCAACTGACAAGGGGAGACTAATTTGAGATGTTGTAGGGGCAGAATTTATTAATCAACAAGAATTTTAAGTGCCTATTATGTACCAGGCACTAAGGATACAAAGACAAAATTGAAAAAATCCCTGTCCTTTGAGAGCTCACATTGTATAAGAGGAGACAACAGGCTTGCAAATAAATGACTCAATTTGGTAGGGTAGTGAAAATGAGTAGAGGAAGGCACTGTGATGGTGAACCTGAATTCCCGGAAGGATGCCTTTAACAGAAAGTGAGAACTTTGAAAGAGGGTTGGGTTTCATTGTATTTTGCACATTTTTAGAGATTGACAAGACATTCAGTCTGAAATGTCTAATAGGTAGCTTGTGTTGTGGGACTAGAAAGCAGAAGAGAGACTAAGGCTGGATATTTAGATATGTAGATCTCAATCATCAACATAGAAATAATAATTAAACTTATATGAGCTCATGAAATCAGAGAAAGACAGGTATACACACAGACAGAGATAGAAAGAGACATAGATAAACAGAGAGAGGCAGAGACACACTCCGAGAGAGAGAGAGAGAAGGACAGACACAGAGACAGAGAACATGAAGAAAAAAGAGTAAAGGGGTCAAGGACAGAGCCTTGTGAGTGTGATATAAAATGTGATACAGCAAAAAGCAATCAAGAATAATTTAGAAAGTTAGGAGAAGAAAGAAGAGAACATAGTTTAACTAAAACTCTCCAGAGAAGACAGAGTATCCAAGAGGAATGAGTATAGTATTAAATGTTGCAAAGAGGTCAAGAATGATGAAGATTGGGGAGAAGAGGGTCAGAAATAGAACACAGGTCTTTGGCCACTAAATACAGTGCTATTTGCTTACACCACTTTGCCTCTCCCTAAAATTCTGGGATTAAAAATATATCTTATTAAACTAATTTCTGCTATAGTATTTTCATCAAGTTCTGGCTCTATATTCTTCCCAACTAGAGACTCCCAGAGAGCCTGTTTCAAAAAAAGAAATGCCCATCTTGCTTTCCCATTCAAGCAAAATCTAATCAGCACACTCCAACCCCCAAATCTGTGGATCCTTATAATAACTACAGATAAGGCATTTTCTCTAATTGTTTTTTCAGCACCTGGTGCTTCCATACAGACTGCCCTTCCTTTTCCCACTTTGCCAATGCCAGATGCTTCAAATCTTCCTAAATTTAACATTGTTTTCTTATGGGGTATCAATATCTGGAAGGTTCAGAACATGATTCAAGGCTCCAAATGTGAGATTTCCTTTGTGCCTGGCTTTCACCACATTGCTTAACAATTGTCTCAGTATGTGGCTGAGACACAAACCTGCCCTGCTAAATAGGCATTGCTCTCTTTGTTTATTCTTTGCCGTATATAGTGACCCTAAAAGAAAAGACCTAGAAACTGTTCAAACTGTTTCTTCTACTTCTTCATGCTAGACCATCTCCCCAAAAGCTTGTGGCCTGTTTTGATTTCTTTATTTCATGGGGCCTCTGAGAGAATTTCTATATGCAAATCATTTCACATATGCTGTTCAAAGGAGGTGCTTAATAAGTGTTTTTTTCACTGAATTGAAGTCTCATTTAATCCAATAATGAAAATAACAATGATAAATTGCAAGACAAATTTAGTTTTCAATAATTCATTTTTTCTCCCCAAAGTACCTGTAAGATTTATTATTTCATTTGCCTTCTCAATAACCTTACAACACTGGTTGAACTAGTCATTATCCGTAATTTGCAGATGAAGCAATTGAAGCAATAGCATATGGTGACTGCTTCAGGATGCCACAGATAGTGGCAAAATTAGGAATCTAATCTCTGATCCCAAATGCAAAGGTCTTTACAAACTTCTTTAAGCTTGAACACATATCAGGGGATCTATGGAAGTACTTGAAAGCTTCATAGACTCTAATCATGGGTTGCTGTTACTAATTGTCATAATAATAATCAGAATGTATAGAGTGTTAGACCTGGAAAAAAACATATAGCTATTCTAGTCCAATCCATTCATATACTGATGATTAAACTGAGGAAGTGACTTAGTCAAGTTCACGCAGATGTTTAAAATAAGTGTATGATGTTCAATTTCTAATTTTTTCACAATATTTCTACCATGATTCTAACTTGCCCTCTCCTTATAGTGGAAAACAATGTAATTAGTACAGAATGATTGAGTTCCTATCCTGAAAATATTACAACATTTTTGTTTCATATTTATTTTTCTACTAAAATTTGTATTTTTTTTAAGCAATCGGGGTTAAGTAACTTGCTCAAGGTTACACGGCCAGTTATTTCTGGGTGTGGTGCTGAGTATCTGAGCCCGGATTTGATCCAGGTCATCCCAACACTGGAGCCGGTGCTCTTACTCACTGAGCCACCTGGCCGCCCCCAAAATTTGTATTTTTTTAAACATCACCTTTGTTTTAGGAGTTTGTCCCTGTCCCTCCTGTACTTTGTGATATATGTTCTGTGATAAAGAATAAAAAAGAGAATATCAAAGTTCTGCAAAAAACACACAATACATCAATTGATATGATATTTGTGGTTTTTACACCCAGAGTCTCCACCTTAGCACAAAAAGGGAGGAAAGTATTTTTTTTTCATTCCTTAACATTTCCTTTATTTTTCTTGTTTTTTGGTTGTTTTTTCTTTTCATTTGTATAGCAATTATTTTGTAAATATTAGCTTTAAGATATTTTTTATTTGACTCTACATCAATCCGTAAATGTTTTTTTGACCCTACTGTCTGTGGTTATAAATATTCTAATATATATGTGTATATATATATATATATGTATTTACATATTTTAAAAGGTATAAGACTAGAAATAGAATTTATAATTTAAAAGGCATAGACATTTTGGTCATTTCTAAAAACATAATTCTCTGTTTTCCAGAATGTTTTAACCAAATCGAAGCTCTATGAAAAGTGAATTGCTGTGCCTGTCATTTCACAATCCCTCCAACATTATATCCATCTTTTGCTACCTTCATGATTTATTCAGTGCAAAGTGAAATTGTAAAATTTTTTATTTACATGTTATTTTTATTATTTACTGTGTTTTTCTGTGACCATTAATTATAATTTTTTTATTTTTTTTGTTCATTGAGGAATACCAGATATTTCAATAATGTGTTTATTAGGGAATTATGAATTTCTCCCATCTTGGATGCCATACCATACATACCCTTACAAATATTTAATGTTAAGATTGCTGTAGGCTTTTTGAAATTTCTTCCATAAGTAGGTTCCCTTCTTATCATAACTTCATTGATCCTGTTTGCAGAAAATATTCCCAATTTCATGTAATACAAATTATTATTCCATAGTTTTTTTGTGATTGCCTCTATCCATTATATCATTAAAAGTCTTACTCCATAAAGATAACTTTGAGAGGTATTGGATCTCATTAATTTCTATTTCTAACAATAAACTTTAATATTTTTGTTATTTTCCATATTATTATATATAGTGTGAGATATGACTTTATCAAGTCACTTTCTTTCTCTGAGTCATTATTTTCTCATCTATAAAATAAGAATATGGTGGACCAGAAATGTGAGGAGGTATTTTCCAATTCTAAGATCCTCATTTCTAATACTCTTAAGTTTTAAGGTACTTTACAACTCAAACATTTTATTTCCTTTGTTCTAACCCTGTATATTTTAGAGTACTTTCCCGTTTTGACATGTTTTATTATGAGACTTCACACAATCCAATCTTAAATACAATGAGTTTCTATACCTATTAACCCAAAATGTGTATCAGTGATCTCAATGATGTTGATGGATAATATAATGTTCTTGAAATATTAAGACTATTTAGATTTCAAATAAGATATTTCATTACAATCTGTTTGTCAAAGCACTGGGGCTTGCCTTCAGAGATGAAACAAATAGGGACCTCCAAAAAATGTTGAATAAGAACAAAAAAAATAAAATATGCAACACACATCTATATCTGTCTATCTATTTAATATAAAATGTATATATTCCTATCCGTGTAGATATAGATGATATAGTTGGATTCAAAAGGAAAAAACCATGCATATATCAAATGAAGTTTATGCAAATTTCATTTTTAGAGAATTGTTGTGCAAACTAAAAGACTCATCTGAGGAACTAGAACGAAAACATTTAAAGCACAGTGTAGGAAAGGCTAACGGGAGGATTGCCATTTCCAACTTTAATACCTTGATGGTATTTCTCCCTTCTTCCGATACCTGCCCCCCCTCCAAACTTCTGCATTTCTTTCAAGGGCACCACCATCCTTCCAGTAGCTCATGTTTGTAAGTTTAATGTCATCTGTCAAATTTTTCACAAAAACCCAAACCAAAACACTCCTAACACCAACATCTTTGTATCATCCTTTCTGTTATTGTTCTTACTTGATGCAAGTGGGCACCAGTAACGTTTCTCTTCAATTACGTTAACACTAGTATGTATTTGTTAGGAAACAGTATTTTTTTCATTTAGATTTTAAGCCATCAATGAATGATTGACTCAGTCCAGTAATGGTTTTTATAGAATAGTGAAGACTTAGCATTTTCTAATTTGCATAGAAGTACAGGAAGTAGGAATTCACTAAACAGTCATGATTTGTTTAGATAATGATATTGCAGCAGCAATAATAACATTTATATAGCACGTATTCTGTGCCAGGCACTACACTAAGCACAATTATTATCTCATGTGAGCCTCATAATAGATCTGGGAGGTAGGGGTTATTATTGTCCTCATTTTACAGATGATGAAACTGAGGAAAACACAATTGAAGTGGCTTGCCCAGGACCTCACATCTAATATGTGTCTGAGGACAGGATTTTTGATTTAATTGGCATAAGTAACTCCCAGGTGAGGAATCTCCCTCCATCAGATTAACGTCTAAAAACTTTAGCTGAAAGTGACTTCAGAGATCAAATTTTTCCTTACTTCATATTGTTGTTCAGTTGGTTTTCAGTCATATCCAACTCTTCATGATCCTGTTTAAGGTTTTCTTAGCAGCCATACTAGAGTGGTTTGCCATTTCCTTCTCCAGCTAATTTTACACATGAGGAAACTGAGTCAAACAGGATTAAAAGACTTGCCTAGGATCACACAACTAGTAAATGTATGAGATCAGACTAGAACTCAGGAAAATGCATACTCCTGACTAGGATCAGCAATCAATCCACCTAACTGCTCCAGTTCATACTTACATATAAGGAAACTAAGACTCAGAGAGAGCGACAGAGACAGAGAGAGAGAGCGACAGAGAGACAGAGAGAGAAAGAGACAGAGAGAGAGAGACAGAGAGAGAGAGA
>NW_027185771.1:21011776-21021946 GCF_028583685.1 Petaurus breviceps papuanus
AGAGACAGAGAGAGAGAGAGAGACACACACAGAGAGACAGAGAGAGAAAGAGACAGAGAGAGAGAGACAGAGAGAGAGAGACAGAGGCAGAGAGAGAAAGAGACAGAGAGAGAGAGACAGAGAGAGACAGAGAGACAGAGACAGAGACAGAGAGAGAGAGAGAGAGAGAGAGAGAGAGAGAGAGAGAGAGAGAGAGAGAGAGAGAGAGACTAGGAGCCAGTAGATGGATGAGTGTAACTAAAGCTTTGTTCTTAAATCTTTTCTTACAGTGTTCCTTTCCACCACATGACACTACACCAAGTAATTGTGGATATTAAAGCTGAGCAGCCTAAAAATATAATTAAAAGTAAACAGTTCTCAAATCTGTCTTCCGTCCTTTGGATGAATTTGTAAGGACAGAGGATTGTTAAATGAATGGTCCTTTTCAAGTCCAGACCTCTAAGAGCTTTAGATCTGACTCAATCTTCTATATAAAGAGGATTTTCTCTTCATCCTTTGTCCACTTAAGATATTTTAACCATGCTGTAAAATATCATTAATATAAATGGTTTCTGATTAATCCATAAGAGTTTCCTGCTTCACATGTGATTCTTAATTTTCAGATAAGTAGATGGCATCAGTATTAGGAAATGATTGGTAAAGCTATGAAAATTGGAGTCAAACCCAGCTCAGGGATAAAGAACAAAGTACAAAAAACGGTCATTTTGGAGGAATTTTTTTGAGGGGATGTGAGGTTTGTTTTTGTTTTTTTTTTTTTTTTTGGTCATGAGAAAAACACTGGCTAAAATTCACAGGTTTTCTGAGTCAATTGCCTATAAAAGGAATAATAAATGAAATAAAGGATAAGGGAGATGAACCCTTGCTATTATATGTTTGTGTCAGTTTCCAACCATGGATGTCAAATTCATATTAAATATATTTGATGCAAAGATTTGAACTTACTCAATCTTTTCTCCCTTAACACACACATACATTCATATGTATAATGTATTTTAATTTATTAAATTTTAATTTTTTAAAAATCTTATTTTAAAACAAGGCATTTTTAGAGAACAAAATCAATGCAGCCAAAATAAGGAGAGAAATGATCAACTGGGGGAATTATTTTTGTCAAATATCTTCCATAATTATCTGATATGCATGAAAGATATGGAATTGATGCAGATATAAAATTCCAATAACTATAGGAGCAAAACTATAATATATCAAGATGAAGCAACAGTTTTCAAAAGAATTGAAAGCTACTAAAAGTTGCATGAAATAAGGTATCACATCAATAGTAATAAGTGACCTACAAATCCAAACATCTCTGATCCTTCACTTCTCATCTGCACAAATGCTAAGTGATATAGTCAATTTTGTAGGAGCTGTGGCAATATAGACCTTCCATTGCTTTGTTGATGGAGCCAGAGATCAGTCTGTCCAAACTAAATTTTTTTGGAATTATAACTATCTAATCATTTGACCTTATGATGAATACTGGGAAAATATACTAAGGAGGTCAAAGACGGAAAGACCCCTAAAAAAGAAAATATTCATAAAATCACTTAATGGTGTTAAAAAAAATAAGGGGATAAAATATGTTCTTGACTGTTATCTACAAACATACCTATGCAATGATCTTTTAATTGTCCAATCCACTGACCTTTAATTTGAACACATCCTAGTTGAACTCTGCAGCATTTGACACTCTTCATCACCTCCTACTGGATATGCTTTTCTCTTGGCAATACACGCTCACTCTGTTGTCAGTCAGGCAATAAACATTTAAGGGTCTGTTATATTCTAGGCTATGTGTTAAGCACTGGTGATAAAACAAAGAAAGACAAGAAACAGTTCGTCCCTTCAAAGAGTTTGCAGTCTAATGGGGCAGCTCACCTTCTGCCTCCTGAAAAGTAAACAAAAGCTATATATGTGTATGTGTGTGTGTATGTATATTATTTAGCCCTTAGCACACTTAGCATGACATGTATAAAGTGTTTAATTAATGTTTTTTTTAATATTTCATTCCACTCATTCATTCATTTACAATGACTTCAATAACATAAATGCAAATGTCACTAACAGGCATTGTATCTTTAATTAATTGTAATAAACGATCTCAATCCCAGAGAAATATTGATGAGACTTTTCAGTAGAAAGATGAGAGGCTCCAGATATGGGATTTAGTATGTGCTGTCATGCAAGGCTACATTTTATTGATTGTTTTAATTTCTTGCCAGATATATCTAATGAGAGATGTGAAGGAATGGGACAAGTTCAAGGAAAATGACAGTAAAAAAAAGTGCAAAAAATAAAAATCAGTAAAACTAAAAAGTAAAAGTCTTCAAAAAATCTTATCAAAGTTGAACTCCAATTTCTCCCCAGTTCACTCCTTCCTTAAGCAGAAATCCCTTCTAAAACATTCCCAATATGTAGTCATCCCTTCTCTACTAGAAAGACGCTATCAAGGGGGTAATTCTTGAACCCCTGTGGGATCCTGTTCCATTTCTCGACAGTACTGTTTGGCAGGGATCTTTTTTTACCTTAGGCTGAGATAGAATTTGTCTTCCTGTCTCTTCCATCCGTTGCTCCTTTCTGTACTTTCTAATTTTAAGCAGACGAAATAGAATTCCTCTTTCACATGAAGTACCTTTAAATGCACAGAGTACTCATGTCCCAGTCCTACCCAAGTCCTCTCTGGGATAAATATACTAGACGTTATTGTATGAGATACTTTCCAATTCCCTTACCACACTAGTTACCACTTTCTGTATGTACTTCAAATCACTAATTTCTCTGCCAATCTATGACACATAGAAAAAAAGATTTTGTATATATCAATTTATTCAAGGAGATAATTGGAGCCAAAAGAAATAAATGATCTTTAAATCTTTCTTATTTTACTATATGCCTTAGTACCATCTCCTTACCCTTTTCATTTGTAAGTACTTTGGGTTTGGCTACTTCTGAAACTGATAATGCCAGAGGAAAATGGTTTTGTATTCTGTAATACCTCTGATTCTTATCAAACTTTAGAGTTTATAAAGTAATTCTTGGTCATCTTCTATTCCAGTAGTGAAGGTGCTACCCTCAGAAAACAGATTTATCAAAATTAACTCCCCTGTTGTCACAGAGCTCAGAAATGGCAAGGCTATGATTAAAACTTGTACCTTCTAACTCTAAATCTCATGTTTTAGAATTACTTAAATGAATCATAAACATATCATTAGAAAATATTGTGCAATTGACTTTTTTTCTTTATATGAGGCGTAATATGTTTTCCCATAGGAGTATTATCTCACAAAATCTTGTCAATAAACCATTCTCTTCTTTCCTAAAACATTTTGGGGGATCCCCCCCAAAACGACTATCATTTTGAACTGTGGGGGAATTATGCTATGGTTCCATCTTCATCTTTTCCTATTGATAGAATTTTAACATTTTTATCAATTGTTGTCATCTGAGATGCTATAATATCAATTGAGGGTGTAGTTAGACAATACCAAATGTCAAATTAATTATATCAGATTACAGAGAGAGGAATCATGAGGTATTGGAAAATATAGCACTTATAATCAGTAACGATCTTAATTTTAATCCAGTCTCTAACATTTATTTATAGTGTATCCAAGGACAAGTCAATCACTCTCTCTGAAGTTCAGCCTCCTTATTTGTATAATGAAGCTGCAATAAATACTATCTATTTCACAAGGATGACTTATACTATCTAAACTTATGTTGGTAATACTATTTGTGAATATGTAGATCATTGGATTCCAGTGTTGATAGTTTAAATGATACTCTGAAAGAAGAGATTATATTTGAGTCAGGTTGTTTAATAGATATGGAGTAAGGGTCCCTCCTTATTTCATCTCCCAACTTTGAGCTTTTTCACTGGCTGCCCCCCAAGCCTGGAATTCTCTCCCTCTACATCTCTTCAGCTTTAAGCTTTAGCTAATGCCACCTTCTGCAAGAAGCCTTTCCTTAGCTAACCCTACCTACATTTTGCAAGAAGCCTTTTCCAGTTTTCCTTAATCTTAATGCCTTCCTGCTAACATTATCCTCAGTCTATCCTGCATTTTTATACGTTTTATTTGTACATTGTTTTTTAGTTGTTTGCGTCTTGTTTCCCCTATGAGACTCTGAGCTCCTTGAGAGTAGGATTGCTTTATTTTTGTTTAGGAGTTGCGAAACAGATAGTACAAAGCAGATTTTCACTATCTTAAAGATATGGAAAATGAAGTTAAGAGTAGTGAGGCATTTGTCTAAGGTCTCATGTCAAAACCAGAATTGCAATCCAGTACTGAATATTTTAATGTGATCCCTAGATTACCTTTAAGCTCTATTATATTTCAAGTCAATCTTTGCCATTCCAGTTTTAATAGTCTCTATTCTCAGGTCCCATCCAAAATTCACATTTTGTATTGTAAGCTTCCTTTCTAATACTAACATCCTACATCTCTGAAAAGTTAAAATTCTAGTCATGAAAACAAAATAAACAACATTGGTTCATTTTAAAATGAATCCCCTGATTTGCTCAATTGACCAAACTAACAATTTGATTTTTACTCAGATAAGCAATTGATATGGCAACAATTAAACTTACAAAACAGTAAAAACGCCCCCACCTTTTTGACTCTCTACTGCTTAATGCAGTTCTTGACACATAGTAGAGACTCAATAAATGCTTGTTAATTGGCTAACTATATATACAGCTGATTAATAAACAAAGACTTTGAATTGGGGCAATATAACTGTTATATTAGATTGTAACTTTGTGTTTGTTATATAGCTGGTTGTTTTTTAAACTTTTTTGTTCATTCTGAATATAAAAAGACAAAAAAAGAATATTTCCAAGTATACAGAACAATATATCTTTAAAAAATTCGATGTAAAACCATGGATTTCCATTTCTGCCTTTTTCAAAACTATGTGATACATACTATGCATCATTTTCAAAGCTACCTTGCTTTTCTGTGCTCCTTTCTGAGTTTTCTTTTGTTCTATGTTGTTTACTACACAACTGGTTGTTCTTTAAAACAATCTGGTGCTTAAACTGAATTTAACTTTCCCATAAAAACTGTTTTGTAAGTTTAATTGTTGCCATATTAATTGCTTATCTGAGTAAAAATCAAATTGTTAGTTTAGGAAAGATGAAAAAGAGTATTAAGTAAAACATTTTATTTACACTAATTTCTGACAATGCACTGGCAAACTCAGAGCTTCTTTAAAGTTAATAATCAACCTCTAGAAATCCTGGGGTCACAACTTTCCATTTTAATATTTGCTAGTCTAGAAAAGGTAGTTAATGTTCATAGCTTGAAGGAAAAAATATGATAATAATAATGTCCTATTTCTTTAGCACTTTAAGGATACAAAGTAACCTCAATGCTCACCATAATATTCCTATGAGACAGTTATCATTACATTATTAAATAAAATAATTCCATGACTTGGCATTTGTATTTAATAGCAATATTTGGAATAGAAATATTATACCAAATATTCTTTTAAATGGCTATTATCATTAAAATTATTATTTCCCTATTTCACAGAGCAGAAAGCTCAAAGTGAAACTCTTAGAGTTTTACAGCATAGGAATTGAGATATAAACCCACACTTCCTTCAAGACTAATGTCTGATGACCCTTTCTCCTATAACAGACTGAGTGTCTTTTATGTTCTACTATGAGATCATCTATATTTTTTTAAATCATTTTAAAAGTGCATTTAACACCTTTATCTATGTAAACATGGTTAGAATATTAATGTTTTAATAGCAAATTCCTCTCTCTCTCTCTCTCTCTCTCTTTTTCCCTCCTCCTTCCTCTCCCTTTCCCTTCCCCATTCCCTCTCCTCTCCCTCTTTCTCTCCCTCTCACCATTTCCCTGACACTTTTAATAACCCTACTGGAGAGGAGAGAGAAAGGGAGAATGTATAGTTAAAATTTGTATGGAAGAAGAAAGGGAAGCCCCTGACCAGACAGTGGTTTTCTCATATGCTGGGTGACTGTTTGTTTATTCGTTTCCCAAATATATTAGAAAGGCTGTGAATATTTATTTAGTTCTGCTCCTAATAGCCCTTCTAATAGGGAATTATTTGGGCACAATGAAAGACATTTGTAAATGAGGCAGATAAGACCCGCAGCAGACAAGGAGCGTTTTGTCCAACACAAGAATTCTATTGTTCCCTGTTCAGTTGTCAAGTGCCTGGGGAACCCAGAATTTATGGTGCTGGGACAATGGTCCTTTCAGTGGTAAGGCTAAGAAGCTGTGAGATTCCGTTCCTCTGCTTTTCAGACCCTCTAATCTTTTTATCGGGCCAGGACAATGCCGGATTCAGCTGCTGCAAGATCCACAGGGCTGTCCATTTACCATCAGGTATTGTGGAGTAATTACCATAGTGACAATGGCCTTTTTTTTCTTTTCTTTATTTTTCCATCAGAGTATGAACACTTGGAAAGATGCTTAGGTTGTCACTTTGCATTAGACAACTCTGAAGACATGGCTTACTTAAAAAAAAAAAAAGATAATCGTGTTAAGGATTGGACTTTAAATGCCACTATGTCAAATCCATTTGGGGCTCCAGAACTGTTTATTGGCCATTTATTGAGGTTTTCTTGTAATTACGGGTAGACTTTGAACATGCTACCCAGTAAATACAATGGATTGTCTCATTTCTTCAGAATTAAAATGTGCACTACAGGCAGCTTTTAGGCCTTGGACACAGCACCAGAACATAATTGAAAGACATGGCAAATCATCAAAACAATCAGAATCATAACATACTTATTTGCTGTTGCTCACACAAGACATCTCCCAACGCCTACTATTGTGCCTGAAATGTTCTCCTTCCTCATTTCTTCCTCTTGGCTTGCATGGCTTCCTTTAAGTCTAAATGAAGATTTGCCCTCCTCCAAGAAGCCTTCCCTGGTCTTTCTTTCCTATTATGATCCTCATGTCACAGTTGAGGAAAATGAAGCAGAGAGAGGGTGAATGACTTTCCCAGTCACACAGTTCATAAGTGACTGGATTTGAACTTAGGTCTTCTTCACTACAATTCCAATACTACACTCTGACCACTGGGCTACTGCTTTCTTCAGATTCACACTTATATAACAAATAATAGACAAAGGAGTATTTTTTTCCCTCCTTGTTTTTCTTGGTCCCAGAACTCAGAAATAATAGCAGTAGGTGTACATTGCAGAGAACCTTTTAACAATCAGAACTATGTGTAAATGGAATGGGCTCCCTCATGAAGTAGGGAACTCTCCATCACTGGAAGTCTATAAGGTGAAGTTAGATGGTAATTGTTAGGGATATTTAAGAAAGATTAGTCTTCAGTGCATATATAATTGTACAGGGCAAATAGAAGCTTGTCCCCAGGACCTGACTATAGAGAGAATTGACGGCATTTGTAGTCTTTCATTAGCTAGAAAAAAAATGTATAGTTTAGCACCTAGTTAGTAAGAATAATGAGTTAAAAGAGACTACCAGATGGCAGCTTTCTCTCCTCCTCTCCTCTGGCCTGAGCTACCTAGGCATGAATCAACTTCCCAGAGACAGCCTACAGATGCTGTACTATAGTTTCAGTCCTCCCCACCCAAACAATGCCCTTTTAATATGATGGCTTCATGCCATTTACCCTAGGCATGGTTCATGTTACTTATCCGGGGAGAAAAAGGGAAAGTGCTACTTACAGTTCTGGGTACAAGTAGGATTAGGTAATATGTGAAGTTCCTTCTAGGGTTGAATTCTATTTTCTTATGTAACCTTAGACCAGTCATTTTCAACTCCTCCCCACTTCATTCAATAGCTATTAAAAAATGAGAGGGTTAGACTGAAAAAAAAAAAAAACTATGGTCATAGATTGAAGTATTGGACAAATTCACTACTGTTGAAACAGTACCTTGGTTGCGAGACCTGTCTTCCCATAGCCCCTCCAACATTTGCCATTTTTATCATCTTTGGCGGGTGTAGGGCTAAAACTCCTAGGAATTTTAATTTGCATCTTCTTGTTAATAATTTAGAAAAGAAGTGTCAAACTTATTACATGTGGCCAATTGCTGGGAAACCAAATTAAAATGTAATTGAAAATGTCCTAACAAAATACATTAAAATACAACAAAACATAGATAATATTAATTTATGATTTTCTATGTTAATTTGCTATGGCAGGGTTCTTTTTATTTTTGAGTTTAACACTACTGATTTAGAACATTCACATGGTAGTTGATAGTTTGCATTTTTTCTTTAGAAAACTGACTATTCATATCCTTTGCACTACTTGTCTATTGGGAAATGACATTTGTTCTTAATTATTTAATATCAATTCACTATATACCTTGGAAATAAGACCTCTGAAAGAGATAAGCATGGCAGATTTCCCCTGCTAATTAATCACTTCTCTTCTAATTCTAGCTGCACTGATATTTTTTTTTGGTCTGTACAAAAGCTTTTACATTTTTGGAATATAAATTGCTCATTTTTCCCCCATGAATACTTTCCAATTTTGAAATCAGGTTTTTCCTCCCTTTCCCTCTCCTCTACTTCCCTTCCTTTCCCTTCATCTCTGATTCTATCACTCAATGATAATACTGGCATTACTTACCTCACAGCATTATTGTGAAGATCAAATCAGACAATGTGTGGAAAATTATTTTAAAACTGAAAAGTCACATAATGTGAGCTGTATTTATTATTCTTGCAGTGAAGGAGAGTTCTGATGAACAGTAGAAAAGCCACACACAGGGAAAGCAATTAATAATATTTTATTACTACTCATAAGAGGAGATGCCAGAACGAATGTCAAAAGTAAAATGTCTCAATGTGTATCCACTATCTACCGTGACTGCCAGAGGATAGCAGCACACACATAGTTGGGTAACTCCCAGATGTAGAATCACGCATTGGCTTTCCGTGCTCTGGAAGTACCAGAACCCCTTAGGTTTCAGAGTTATATAGAGTTTTAGAGAAAGTATCACTTGACATGAGTAGAAGACTACCCTGTCATCCAGCTTAGAAGGGAAAAAGAGTGGTATACCAAGGATTAACAAAATAAGGATATTTTCAAATTTCCTAATAAGGGGTGAGAAATAAGACTCCAGGATATAGAAAACTTAAATCTAATTGTACCAATCAAGCAAGTGACTGTGTGGGGTGGGATGTGGAGGGTACAAATAATGTCTAGCCATGGGGTTCATTAACTTCGCATTGTTGTTTGTCCTTCATTCTTTTACAGGGTTATGACATCAGGAAGATGATGCCATGACCATGCCTTAGACCCAAATCTCTTTGACTCTCAATGATTGGCCAACAACAGGTCGCAGCCAAGCCCATAGGGTCATTGTTTGGGCCTGTTGCTCAGAGGGAATGCAAATAGCAATTGTTTCTTTCTGGCCAAAAACCCTAAGGGTTTTCCCCTCCCAGATTTTTGTACGTACATGTTCACACACATGCATGCATACACATAACCACAGATGTATACATACATAAACACATGTACATGAGTGTATATTACATATATACATACGCGTGTATATGTGGACATATACATGCATACATGTGTGTGTTGTGTGTGTTTGATTAGACAAAAAAGGTCCTTCTTTGCCACATCTCTTATTTAGCCTTAATCACTGAATAGGCATTGCCTCAGTCAAACAGACCTGGGAGAGACTTTAGCTTAAAAAGGCCAAGGTTTCCCAATGTATCTAGGATCATCTCCAGTGATCCTGATCTGTATCGTGCTGCTGACGTGACTCCAGAAGAGAAAGTGAGGCTGGTGACTTAGCACAACCCTCCCTCACTTAAATCCAATTCACTTGCAAACTATGGCATCACCTTCCTGATATCATGGTCCTTTTCCAGAAAGAAGGACAAATAGCAACATTAACTGAACATTGGCATGAATGCTGGGGAGGCTGAGGAGAACATCAGATTTTCTTTGAAAGGAAATAACATGGTTTAGTGAACGTGAGACTTGGGTCTTATGGGCTCTTTTATCAGTTATCTTTGTGTCTTTGAGCAAGTACCATCCTCTCTCTTTGTATTAATTCTTCTCTGTAAAACTAATGGTTTGAAAGATTCATGATGGAAAGGGATATCCACATCCAGAGCAGAGTCTGAATGCAGATTGAAGCAAAGTACTTGCTCTCTCTCTCTCTCTCTCTCTCTCTCTCTCTCTCTCTCTC
>NW_027185771.1:21021956-21094469 GCF_028583685.1 Petaurus breviceps papuanus
TCATTGTTCACTCCACTGGTTTTAATCCTTCACAACTTGACTAATGTTTAATGTGAAGGTATCTGTAGAACTTATATTTGATTTCATGCCACCATGGTGGGGGAGGGGGGAGGAGGAGAGAGAAGGGGAGGAAATTTGGAACTCAAGGGATTATGGAACTGAATGTTGGAAACTAAGAGTAAATTTAAAAATTCAAAGTTTAAAAGCAAAACAAACAAAAAAAACTAATGTTTTCACTAAAGGATCTCTCAGGTCCAATTCATCCCAAACAACCTATAAAATCCATTCTTGCCCCAACACTATATTACAGCTATGCTTGGGAATACAGTAGGCACTCAGTGGTTGTGTGTTGAATTTGACTTCAACTTGCATGTCTGAAACTATTTGACTTAGCAATTATATTTGTTTTATAGTTCCAGAATCCTGTTTTCAATTGTTTATATGTGTTTTTATGGCCCCCTTCCTCATTTATTAACATGTGGGAAACATTGTAGTATTAACATGAAAAGTATCTTTGACTTATTGCAGTTTTGTCACTAAGTACATGGCAGCTATTTATCTAACCATTTAATTTTTTGAGGTCTCAGTTTCTAACTGCAAAATATCAGATTTGTCCTTAATGAATCCATGTTACTTAAGTTCTAGCATTCTGTGTTCTAGCTCTTAGTTCTTTACCAACTCTACTGATCTGTGTTCTAATTTGTAGTGTTTCAATGTTTTCCTTCCAGTGCCAATATTCTATCTCCTTAGTTTCCTGCTGATTCTAAATACCCCATATTCTAATTTTCTTTTTCCAATTTCCTTCCCTCTCCAGTATTTTGTGATTCTCATCTGGTTATATTTTTGTCTGATGGTGATTATTCCTTGGATAATTTCTGTTTAGGATTGGAAACTAGGGTTCATGAATCTTCTACATGAGTCAGAGATGAGTTAGAGAATCCCACAATGATGATACATGGCAAAGATCAAGTTTGTATCATAACAAAGAAAATTAGCAAACCATATATAGAAGGAAATCTGGAAATCGCAGTTGATGATTATTTACCATAGAATAGAGCAAATTGTGAAATGATTCAAACCTCCTGAATTGAATTATAGGATACTCCCTCTACCCTGACATCTTCTGTGTAAAATTTCAAGCTTATCTATAGCACAGGAAAATGTTGTAACAACTTAATTACTGAAGTAGTATGGGTAGAATGTCACATATATTGTCGGCAGCTCATTCAAATTCAGAATGTTCTGTGACTTTTACTTTTTGACACAAACCTAGTAATCTTTAAATCACAGACGTTGGAGTAGAAAGGAATACTGGAAGACAGACTTAAACTAGTAGGAACTTTAGTATATTGCATTTCTGAGCTAGGATGTAGCTACGAATATGGACCATTAGAACACATAACAAAAAATACCAGTCCTAGAAGCAAGATATGTAAGGAAATGAGGTCTAGAGAGAGAGGATATAACTTACCCAAAGTCATAATGTATGGTTAATGACAAAGTCAAGATGAAAACATGGATCACATGCCTCTTAGCCTAGTGATTTTTATGACAAATGAAATTAATCACAGACAAGGGTGTTGTTTCCTGAATTTCCCCATTGCTTCACATGAATTGATTCCTTTCAATTTCTTAGTTTCTAAGGATTTCATGTAGCAATAAATTATAAGACAAATGTGGTTTTTGAAACCCTTAAGAGGTTGGCCCCAGAATTAGTGATGTAAAAAAATAATAAATAAAAAGGATCACTTGCCAAAAAATCATAGAGTTGTGGTCTAGGGGGATGGGGATGGAATTAACAGATTTTGTTACTATTGCCTGAAGGGCTAGAAAGGTAAAGGAATATGGTACAGAGATGGAGGACAGGAAGGGAGGTGAATTTGTAACAAATGATTTGAGGACAAGCAGAGTCAGGAGGTGTGGGGGAGGAGAGGGAAGATGAGCATCGCAGTCAAGAATGTCATGTCAAAAAGAGATCTGTGCAAAAATGTCATAACATACCTTTACGGCTCTCTTAGACATAATGAACTCTCTGTTCTCTCAGCGACTCTGCTGAAAGCTGGAAGACCAACTTAGATGTTGGAATGTTCAAACACTTTTTAAGAAAGGTGTTACAGACACGAACTGACTTGATTAATTTTCCTTGTTCCCTTCCCCTCTGCCCCTGATATACACTCCCCTCTTTTTCTTTCTGTAGCTCAACTGTAGCTCAAAGCTGTTCTGGACAGGTGTGGATACCACTCATTCATATGAACTTTTATGTTCACTCACTTATTTGGAAGAAAAAGTCTTTCAGGAACTTTTTTTTTTTGCATTTATTTTATTTTTGCAGAACATCTTTGGGGAAATAGTGGGAGAATCTAAGGTATATTTGTATCTATTTGTATGCAATGAGAGAAATCACTGTTCTTAAGGCCTTAACAAAGAAGTAGTTGGGCAAGGTACCGCTAAGTAGGAGCAGAAACTTCTAAAGCATTAGAAAGAATACTGGTTTGGAATAAGAAGACCTAGCTTTGAATTCTAATTCAACGATATACATTACTGCCAATGTAACTTTAGGCACATTAACTAACCTTTCTAGGCCTCAATTTATTTTTTCTGTAAAAAGGAGGTGATTGGATGAGTAATCATATCTAGCACTAAGAGAATACATGAAGTTTTATAAATGTCCCCATATATAATACCATTTGAGACTGAAAAACTCTATGAGGGAGACACTGAAAAAACGTTTACAGATAAGGATACTGAGGGAGAGAGAGACCAAGTGTCTTGCACAAAGTCACCTAGATAGTAAGTATCTGGGGCGGGATTTGAACTCCTGTTATCCTGACTCCACACTTAACTTACAGTACTATCTACTGTTCCTCTTCCTGTCTCCAGTTTTACATGACTTTAAGGTCACATAGTAAATTAGATAGCACTGTGGATAGAAAGGTAGACCTAGGCAAGGCACTTAAATTCTGTCTGCCTCAGTTTTTTTCTACTTTAAAATGGGTCTAATTATAGCAGCAACCGGCCAGAGTGTTTTTGAAGATCAAATAATTTATAAAGTGCTTAGCACAGTGCCTGGCCCATATGTAATGTATATGTAATCAATGCTTGCTCCTTCAACCTTCCTTTCATTTTGAGGTAGGATATAAACACAAATCTCCCAAATCACATTTAACTTCTTAAGTTCCCCATTTGTGAAATAAGGACTGGAGTAGATTATCTGCAAGGTTATTTCCAAAGCACTATCCCCCAAAATGCTAGTACCAGGCTTGTTGGTGGATACAGCCTTAGTCCCTCATAGGACATGACAGCCTAGGATTATGTTTCTAGCTCTCTTTGAACCTGAGTTACAAATACAGCAAGAACATTCTCTCATCTTCAGTGAAGGACAGTTGTGAAGTGATTTGGCTCAGTCTACTTACTGTACTGTAAAAGTGAAGGTTCTGTGAAATTTATTTTGGAGATTTAGGGTGGGTGAAACTGAAAGATTATTTTAGAGACTTAAGGTGGAGAAAGTTTGGTTTCTGGATGTTGGAAATTTGAGCGAACTTCAAAAAAAATCTGTCACAGTGGGAGGGTGTTGAAGGCCTCTAATTCTCTCTGAGTTGGCTTGGGAAAGCAGACATCAGGCCTTTCTGTTGGAAAATGTCACTCATTTGTTCTTTTTAACTCTTTGAAATTGAGCAATTTCCCCTCTGCTTTTCAGTCCAATTATCAGATACACGGGTTCAAAGTCAAACCATTATGAACCCAATGAAAAGAATACTGATGGACAGAGGAGGGGGTAGACTTAGCCTCTTCCTTTTACTCACCCATCAAGACTCACACCCTTCTCCCTTTTGGGGGAATTTTAGGGCAGGGTAAGGGATTACTTTGTTATTGGTGTTTTCTCTCTCAATAAGGGAAACCCGGAAGGTAGTGCCTTGAAGCAATGTACACAGAAAGTCCAAAAGGGAAGAAATCGAGCTGCTTTTGCAAACCTGTCTTAGGATCTTGGGATGGGATTTAGATATGGAGAAGACCTTGAGAGGTAATTTGTTTCAACCCCTGTGTTTTACAGAAGAGAACACACAGGGAAATATTAACACAAATGGGGGTCACTTACTATCAAGTTTATATTCCTATATGAAGTTATTGGATTCCAGCTTTTTTCTTCCTTCAAAGCCCAGACTCCTTAGACTAAAAGATGTTTAAAGAAGCACCCTGGTTACCCCACAAAAAAATTGTGAGATGTATTTTTTTTTGTAGGCATCTTACCCTACTGACTTTCTGTGTGACAGTGTATATATCATTTCTTTTGTCTGGGCATCAGTTTTCTCATTTATAAAATGAAAGCAGTGGATATACAATTTCTAAGACTTCTTCAAAATTTAGTATCCTGTAAGCCTATGAATCAATACTATAGTCTTACACAGCAGTGTTTCTTTTCAGATTTTTAAATCTTCATTCAAGTCATATCCACTAACCATGGATGTGTTCTGGTGATCTGTCTTGGGTACTTAACTCTTTGCCTTCCATACCATCTTTCTCATTGATTTCATCAGTTGCTATGAGTTAAATCATCTCTGCTTGGATTGTTGCATGATTACACATCCAACGATAACCTCCATCTTGAGCTCTGCTCTAACATCAGATTCCTTATGACATATCACAACCAACTACCTCTTAGGCTTCTCAAACTGGTTATTCTACAATCACCTCAAATTTTATGTTAAAAAAAAAAGCCTCACTCCAAACCACCCTCCATTCATCTGCCGTTATGATTTTCCTAAAATGCTGGTCTGACCCAGTTACTCCCTATGTAATAAACTCTAGTGACTCCCAATTATTTCCATCATCCTGGTGTTCTTTAAGACTCAGTTTAAATGTTTCCATATGCAGGAGTCCTTCCCTGACTCCCTCCCCTTCAGAATGATAATGCCTTCTCTCTTGGATTACCTTTTAAGTGTGTGTATGTGTATGCATGCATGCATATATGTGCATGCACATATATACATGTATACATATATGTAATATGGGTATACAGTGTTATTTGCATATCATTTCCCCCACTAGAATGTGAACTTCTTCAGTACAAGGGCTGATATTTTTCCCCCTGTCTTTCTATCTCATCATGTAGTAAAGTGCCTGGCACATTGTCAATGTTTAATTAGTGCTTGGTGACAAAGAGATTCGTATTTTTTTTAATGTATCAACCACTAGCTTGGTTCCATGTACCAGGGTCTATTCATTGTCCTTCCTCACTGAGTCATTCTATTAATATGTATAAACCACTTTTCTGTGATGTATTTAACTGAATGGAAGAAAAAAAAAAGAGAACAGAATTTTTGAGTTGAAAGTAAACTTAAAGATGATAGTAAAATGCTATCTGACCTTGGAGTCATGTGACAGGGGTTCATATACTGACTGTGAGATTATGGCTAAGTCATTTCTCCTATGTGTCTTAGCTTTCATATCTAGTTATATCACCTTAATTAACTATATAGGATTGTGGTGAAGAAAGTACTCTGTGAAATAATAATAATCATTTCTAAACATACATAGCATATATAATTATTTATTTCTGTTATTTAGGGTGTCCCTAAAGTCTGGACACATAGGAAATCTCATTTACTATGCATATTTTCAAGAAATGAAATGAATGAAATTTTCAGCAACATTTTATTTATTAGCATAAATTTTAGCCATAACAATTTCATATGGAATAAAAGCTTTCATTAGCTATTAGGGACTATTTTTCATACTAATTAGATTAATTTAATTTAATTAATTAATGGGATTTCCTATGTGTCTCCTATGTCCTTATATGAAAACCTCATTTATGCTAATTAAATAAAATGTTGTTGAAAATTTCACTAATTTCATTTCTTGAAAATATGCATAGTTAATGAAATTTCTTATGTGTCCAGACTTTAGGAACACCATGTATAACATCTATCTGTTTATTTCTCAATTTATCAAACTTACTATGTTCCAAGCACTGGGATAAGTCTTTTACAAATATTGTTTCATTTGATCCTCAAAACAACCATGTGAGGTAGTTGCTATTATTATTCCCATTTTACAGTTGAGGAAACTGAGGCAAATGGAGGTTACATGACTTACCTAGGGTCATACAACTAGTAAATGTCAGAGGATAGATCTGAATTCAGGTCTTTGTGATTCCAGGCCCAATGCCCTATCCAACATGCCACTCAATTACAGTGAATGTGAGTTACTATTTTATATTTACTCTGTCATTCAACCACATCGTCCCTTTTGATATTTCTCATACATGCTATATCTCCCATCTCCTTGACTTTACACAGGCTATCACTTGTGTCCAGAATATACTCCCTCCTCACCTCTGCATCTTAGAAGTTTTACTTACAAGAGTTTTCTGAAGCTTGAATGAGATGATTGATATAGAGCACTTAGCAAACCTTAAAAGACTATATAAATACCAGTTCCTATTATTAGTCTACAGCCACCAGGACTCCAGTTTGGTGATGACTGCATCCCTGGTCATTTTACCACACTCCTGCCAAGAGGAACCCATGTTTATAGAGTAACATAGGGGTATACTAGTAAATGTTAAACAATCGGTTCTCGGGTTAGAGAGGGGAGGATGGATACATACTTTATTAACATGTTTTTTAAATCAACAAGACAATAAAGCCTTGATTTATAGCAATTGATATGAATATTCCCACTGAAAATTTAGCAATTGGTCCTTCTCTTGCAAGTTGATTAGAGCTGGCTCAAACATATCTTTGCCTCTTTTATTTTCAAGACCAGTTCCATTGTCACCTTCCAAATGTGGTCCTTGACATAACCCCAATTGCTAAGTCAGTCATTTCCCCTCAAAATTCTTTATTTTCTATGTCATGTACATATATATGTTTCCCCTGACAGAATGTAAGCTCTGTGAGAGCAGGGATGGTTTCATTTCTGTCTATATATTTAGCATCAATAGGGTCTGACATGTAGTAGATTTTTAATAACTGTTTGTTGACTAATTCATTAATTGATTGATACAGATGAAGAAACTTAGGTTTATAAATATTTAGTAGATTTTTAAATGTTCCCCAAGTTATTGGTAGAGCTGGACTTGACTTCAACCCAGTTCCATGCCCCCACCCCCACCACACTTTCTGAATGATTTGCATTGATATGTCAGAGATCTTTCTGCTTAATGTTGTTGTCTTGGGTTATGTCTCATTCAATAACATATAGATTTTTCCTCCCTTGCAGGCAGAACTGCAGTTTTTGGAGAAGCAGTCCCAGGAGAGTGATTTTTGTGGTGACTCATTAAGTGACCAATCAAATGGGTGGCGTGTGTTACAGAAATTGGCAACAAGTGTCCAATGGGTGAAGAAGGTAAGTCCAATTCATGCAATGAATAATGTGTAATCTTGCTTAGAGATCTAGGTTCAATTTCATGTATCCCAGCTTTAATTGAGGAACTTTCCCCACTTGATTGGATTTTGGAACCTCCCAAATTATCTTCCTAGATTAGAGTCACACACTGTGGAATGTTGCCCTGTTGGAAGTTATTTCCAAATGATGCTATTAACCAATTATATCCAAACCCATTTTAACTTCACTGAACACCTGCTGTGACATGATTCAGCCTATTATTTTTCAACCTTAGCCAGGGGGTTGATGACAAGACCATAATGTGATGAAAAGGTCACCAGACTTGTATTCTACAGACCTGGATTCTACTCTTTGCCCTTTACTCACCATATGACCTTATGTGAACATGTCATCTCTCTGTCTATAAAATTAAGGTATTTTAATAATTCATCTCTAAATTTCTTCAAGAATTAATATTTTGTTATCTGGAGCCAATAGCCCTCCATAATATACTTTTACCCCTCATGTATTTTCATGAAACTAATTTTCATAGAAGTATAAATAGTTAGGGGCAGGTAGCTAGGTAACACAGTAGAGTGTCAGACATGGAGTCAGGAAGACCTGAGTTCAAATCTATTTTCAGACGCTTACTAGATGTTTGACCTTGGGCAAGTCATTTAACCCTGTTTGCCTCGGTTTCCTCATCTGCAAAATGAGGTGGAGAAGAAAGTGGCAAAATTCTCCAGTATCTTTGCCAAGAAACCCCCAAAAGAGGTTGATAAAGTGTCAGACATGACTGAAATGACTAAATAACAAAATGTGTTAGTGCTGAAATGAACTCAATTCAGTCTCACCATAAAGCTGAGGAAATTGGGACTCAGGGAGATTAGGAAATTTGCTGAAAACGTCCATATGGCACAGTAGAAAGAATGGTCAGAGTACTAGATTCAGAGTCAGAATGTCTTAGGTTCAAATCCTGTCTTCATCACTTATTGGCTTAAATTTACACAATCTCTGTTACCGCCTATGTAAAATGGGTGCAGTAATAAACACTTGTCATGCCTTCTCCATAGGGTCATTATCAAGTGAGCAAGCATTGGTTCAGTATTTGCTATGTTCCAGGAACAACAAAGTTCAAAGTTAAAATAACACACGTAACATTCTCTGGTTTCTTTAACATGGCTAGAGTATAAATGGCAGTTAATATTATTAAGAGGTAGAGCCATGATCAGATCTAGGACTTCCAGCCCCTTCCTTTTTCCAGCACATCATGATGTTGGCAGGGTCTACCCTTATTTGAGGAGGATTGTTTTGGAATGCTTGCCTTACTGGGCTCTGATTAATGTGATTATTATGGAAGTAGCTACTAAGTGAGATTTCATTGCTTTGGCAATGTCAGAACCCTTGTCTAATATGCAGCCTCAAAGGCAAACAGCAGGGGGTCACCTCCTTTCTGAAAGGCTACTACATCCGCCTGACAGCACTGTGACCTTTTCTAGATCTTTACTCAACAAGGTGATGGGGGTCTTTGACTTGGGAAGAGCCAGAAAGCAGGGAGCTGGTCCCACTGCGCTAGCTCTCATCCTGCTGAAGCCAGGCTGGAAAAATTAGCTAGACAGGCTGAACTACAGCTAAAATCTTGTTTCTTTTCAAATGGAATCTCAGAGGGTCCTTTTAAAAATAGCTTTTTCTACTAAGCCAAGGAAGATATTTTGTTGAGTAGTTAGGAGGGAGCTAGAAGAAGAGATGATAGCCATCAGTTATCTTTAACCTTGGGAGGTAGTGTGGGCAACAGAGGAACTTGCCTGTAATCCAAATTATGCACTGTGATCTAGGTGGTTTTTAGGCAAGCCTCTTCCTATCTTTGTGCCTCATTTTACTCTTCTGTTAAGAAAGCCCAGTAGTCTAGAAAATTTAAGGTCCTTTCCTTTTGTCTGATGACAAAATTTCAGAGTCTGAAAGGATTTTAGACATGATTTAATCCAGAAGAGTTTAACCAGGAGTCTGTGAATTTAATAAACACATTGTCCTTACAGTCTTTGCAGCTTTACTGACTCTAGTTAAATGCTTCTAGTCAGCTTTACTGGCTTAAAATTTCTCTGGGATTTTTGGAATGTTTTGGAATATCTTGTGTGTATGTGTATGTGTCTCTCTTTGTGTGTATATATGTATATAAATATATAAACAGGCATACGTACATACGTATATATATATATATATATATACAAATATGTATGCATACGTAACTGTATCATTTTATAATTGGTTTCCTTTGTAATTTTTTGTGTTTTATTTTATACATTAAAAAAGCAAAACAAAACATCATTCTGAAAGGGGGTCAATAGGTTTTCCCAACCTTCCATATAGGTCCATAACAGATGCCCCTCAAAAAAAAAATTAAAACCCTTAATTTCATGCAGGCTAGGTGACTCAGTGAATAGAGCACTGGCCCTGGAGTCAAGAGGACCTGACTTCGAATCCTGCCTCAGACACTTAACACCTACTAGCCATGTGACCTTGGGCAAGTCACTTAGCCCCAATTGCCCTGCCTCCCCCCTCAAAAAACAAACAAACAAACAATAACTTTGATTTAAGTCAAGTCAGATCCAAACAAGAATAATTCAAGAATCTATCTAAAAATGGTCATGTAGATTTTATTTAAAGTCTTCCAGTGAGGGAACCCACTATGGCCCAAATTTGTGATTCCACTTTAGATAAGTCTAATTTTTAGGAAAATGTTTCTTGTCTCAAACCTAATTTACCCCTTTGCAATTTTAACTTGTTATATCTAGTTCTTCCCAATGGGTTCAAGTAAAACAAGTATATTCCTTCTCTTATGTGATAACCCTTCAAATGCCTAAAGTTGGTTATCATGTCTTGAGTACTCTTCCCTTCTTCAGGTTAAATATACCTAGCTCCTTTCCATCAATTCTTAAATTACATTAATCATTTTATTTATTAACTATTAATTTATAATTTAAATTTTAAAAATAAATTAATTTAAAAATTAATAACTTTATGAAAAGCATGAGTACATTTTTAGTTGGAGATCATGAGAGAAGTAGCATGATATAATGGAAAAAAAACATGGACTTTGTACTCAGGATCTTCTGCCATTTGTAACCTCTCAAACCTTGAAGAATGTAAGAAATTCTCTGGCATCCTACTTCCTCATTTATAAAATGAGAGAGTCAGACTAGATCATCTCCATGTCTTTTGCTGTTCTAAATTTATGACTCTGTGATCCTCAGTGCCTAGATCTCTATGATTTCATAAATATGTGCTGAAAACAAATCAATAAATGGATTCTTCATGAAATAAGAACTAAGCTCCTGCCAGAACCACAGGGATGTCGATAATGAGGAATGCTCCCATGTAATTGTGAAATTGTATGTATTGCTCCTTTCCCCATCCATATATTTTACATTCACTTATGTTAAACCTCTACTTGACAGATGTCTCATGCTGGGAGAAATGTCCTTGAATGATGATCATTTTATTTCTGGCAGAGAAATTGGGGCCCTCAGCTTCACAGTCCCTTTGAACATTTCAATACGCTTCCTGCCTGACATTTTCTAGGAGAATTAGACAATTAGAATTAGGCATCAATGGAAAGGAGTCAGGAGTTAAGTATTAAGAGCTTATATTAATTTTTTTGTGGAAATCTACTGGATTTTTTCATCCAGAGATGAAGAGGAACCAATTTTGGATAGTTGTGTGTCTGGCATAATTGCCATTTCAAAGGGCAAAAAAATTAACCAATCTTTGGTTCCCCATATATGGAAATAACACAACTAAAGGGGTGGGGGGCGTTGGAAACATAATCTTCTGAAAACGGATTTTTGTGCATTAACATAATTAACTCTCTAGCCGAAGTCCACTGAAGTCCACAGAATCATAGAATGTAAAGCTGGAAGAGATAGTAAACACTGTCTAGTTCAATTCCCTCATTTTATAAGTCTAGGTAATGGTGCCTGAGTCTCATGTGAGTCAATACTGTAGAATGGATTAAGAAATACCTAATGCTTCCTTGAATCTGTATTAATAGGTCCAAGTGGTAAAAATAAAGCAAGATCAATCCCTCTTTCCTCAACTCTGGCATGAAGAAATTCAGTCTTATATTTAATTCAGTGAACCTCATTTCAGGAGGAACATTGACAAATTGAGTTTAGACATAATTGTGAGGTGTTGCAAGACTATGTCATATAAGAGTCAACTGTAGGAATTGGGCAAGTTTAGCCTAGAGAAGAGAAGATATAGGGAGAATATACTCAGTGTCTTGAGGTATTTGAAGGGCTATCATGGGAAAGATGGATTATGCTTGGTTTGCTCTGCCTTTAACCCCCCACCCCTGGCTTCTCCAGCATCAGAAAAGCAGAGAGGCAAATTATGGTTCAATATGACCAGTACATGAATGATCAATTATTTTTAAGCACCTGGTATGCAACAGGTACCATGCTAGGCATATGGAAAACATGGACAAAGAATGAAACAAACCATTATTCAAAATCAACTTGCATTTTAATTGGGAAGTTTATAAAACTTGTATTGTACATATAAAGTTAATCTAAGCAAATATATACAATGTTGTTAAATATACAGTATTTAGCAGGTAAGGCACTACCAGTTGAGTAAATAAGGAATGACCTCATACTGAAGATAGTGCCTGAGATGATTGCTTCTTTAAAGAAGAGAGGCACTCTGTAAAGCAGAGTCGAAAAAAGAGATAAGTATGTAGAGAGCAGTCAGTGCAAATTCATATAGATGTGGAAATAGAGTGTGTCATGAATGAGGAATAGAGAGATGACCACATTGGCTGAATATCCAAGTAGGGAAGGACAAGTAAAATCTAATGATATTGGAAATATAGGTTGGGGCCAGGTTGGGTAGGGTTTTAAAAGCTAAATAGAGTAATTTTTATTTTACCTAAAAGCAATTACTTGGCTTGGTTGAGTAGGGTAGTCAAATCATCAGATATGGACTTAAGGAGAATTATTTTGGCAATTGTATATTGAATGAAATAGAAAAGAGATTTGATTAAGGGAGACCAATTAAGAGGCTATTGGTGTTGAGAATCTAAACTAAGGTAATAATTGTGTGGATGGATTGAGTGTGGAAGTGTTATAAAGGTAGAAATGGAAAGATCTGGCAACTGCTTAGATATGTGAGGGGAGGGTGAATTAGGAATTGTAGATAATGTTGGGGTTACAAACCTCAAGGAAAATAAGAATAGTGGTTCCTTCAGCAGAAAAAGAGAATTTCTAAGAAGACAGGGTTTAGGGGAAAAGTTTATGAATTTAGTTTAGGATAGGTTGAGTTTAGATGTCTCTGGATTATCTAATTGGAAATATCCAATAGACAATTGGTGATCTGGAACTGAAGATTTGGAGAGAGATTGGGACAGTATATATGCAGATGTGGAAGTCTTTTAAGGTATAGATATAATGTCAGGGGATGTTATCTAGCAACTAGAACTTCACCAGAGTGGAATAGATTGCTTCCAGTGCTAATGTCTTACTTCTTCATTAGTAGTCTTCTAGCAAAGACTGGATGGCTATCTCTTGCCCATATTGGGAATCTTGCAGAGGAGACTGACACTTCAGTGTTGGGTTTAAACCAGATAAGTTTTCTGCTTCCTTCACGTTCTGACATTTTGAATATAGTGATAGAATCAAGACTAGATCCAAGGTCTCCTGATTCTTGCACTACTATTACACCACCTTTCCTCCCAATGACTACTCTGTGTTGCTTTACTGACAGTACTGACAATACTCTCCCTAAGCTCTTGCATTGGTCTAGTTGACAGGAAAGTATAAGATACATCCTCTACTCACATGTAAAATTGGAGTTTGGGTTAGATGATCTTCTCTTAGGCGGCTTCTAACTCTGCTTCCTGTGATGCTGTGAACAGATGAGCTCTAAAATAGCTTCTAATTTGAATTACTTTTATCCAGTAGTCCTCTGATCACTTTTGGCTCCTGACTGTACTCCCAGTAGTGTTTCCATTAGTGGGTCTCTTGAAAAAGGGAATGGGAAATAGAAGGCACCACTAACTTCAGGAGGTTGATTCAATCCCCATACATATAGGATTCCAGAAGTTAGTAGTCAGATAATAAAAAGATTTACTAAGCACTTACCATATGTCAGGCACTGTGCTGAGTGCCAGAGATACGAAGAAGAGAAAAACATAATTGATGCTCTCATAGAGCCCATAATCTAATGTGGGAAACGCATAAAGAACTATGGACAAACAAGGTACATTTAGGAAAAATTTGACACAAAGCTTGCATTTGAGGTCAAACATATGCATGGTGACTTCCATTGTGAATATCAAAGATGTTTAACTCATCCCACAAAAGAGAAAGGAGGCTGCTTTGTTGGAATGCTATATGTGCTTCTCCCCACATAAAACTTATCAATACCCTATTCATTTTGATTGGCTTGAAGGTATTTAAAAAATCATTTTAATTTACTAAATTCCAGATGAATCCAAAAATGCACGTTCCCTTTTTCAGAATCCAAATTGAGGAAGAAAGATTATCCACATATTCTGTAATTAGAGATGTTAGAAGTATAAATAGTGACAAAATTGAGATAATACCTCTTTGGCAGCCAGCCAGTTTTAAACAGTAACCATTATACTGTCTGAAACAATGGGATGAGACCTTACTTGATTCGACCTTAAGAGCTTAACGATAGTTGTCTCTTCAATCTCTTTCTTTTACTAAATCATTGAGCAAAAATAATATAGAATTTACATATTTAGTGGCAGGCAGTGTGACAAAGTAGATAGAAAGTGAGACTAGAGTAGAATGACCTGAATTCAAATTTTCTCTTATGCACTTAATATTTGTGTGACCCTAGGCATGTGTAGCAGCAAGCACCCCAAGCATCCTCAGGGTTTGCTGCCAATACAGGTTCTTGGATCTGCTTTGATAAAGGAAAGCAACTCAAAATGGGTTAACAAGCTTACTTTAATCAGTCAAACATGTATCCTTTACCTAGTTCAGGGGAAAAAGGTCAGCACCCTGAACTTCAAAGTATACAGGCAGAAATATCAAGACAGAAACAGATCAAGTAGACAGATTTCCAAACTGTCCAACCATTACATCCATACCAAATCAACATCTGGGTTTCAACATCTGGGTTTTTCAAAGCGGGGGGGGGGTGGCTTCTGGACAATGGCTTCCCAGAATCCATATCAAATCACAGAACACTTCTCAAAGTGAGCCCCAAAACAAAGCTACACATCAGGGCTTATATAGCCTTCTCCTGGCTCAGAGAATGTCATAACCTTATTGACTCACTGGCCAATCAAGAAGTATCTACTGAAAAACAAGCCTTCCACCCCAGGCTCCAGGTGCACTTTAGCCTAGGGGCAGGGAAGATATTTAAAATTTACATTCCCATTACAGCATGTCACTTAAAATGTGACTCAGTTTCTTCATCTGCAAAATGTGAATAACTGTAGTACGTATCATACAAGGTTGTTATATAGATTGAATGAAATGATGTATAAAAAGAATTAGATGAAAGCCATTTCATCATCATCATCATCACCATCATCACCATCATCCTTGTTATAATTTTCCTGCCTTCCAACTGATTCTCATGGTCATTCGTTTCTTTTAGGAAACAAGGAAAGGAATGTCTTATTCACGATATCACACTTACTTTTAAGAAATACACCAATGTTCCTAGAATCATGATTGGGAGGAATCTCAGAGATCTCTTATCCTGGTCTTCTTTATCTAGTCTGCTTTATTGATCTACTTCTTTATTTTTTAACCTTTAACAAATGGTTTTGTCTAAAGGAAGGCCTTTGTTTTTTTTAGTGCAGATCTTTGACCCCATGTTCTCCAGTTTCCTATGATATTCAATGGCTCATTGGTGAGCAAAGGGAAATAAAACTAATTGCTCAGTATCTTAGAATATCATAAAGTGGAACTCACCATGGCCTGGGAGTAGAGAGACCCAAGGTCTAGTCACTGCTCATTTACTTCTTTGCTATGGACAAGTTTAGTGTCCCTTTCTGGGCTTTAGTCTTTCCATTTGCAAAATAAGAAGTGTGGACTGGAAAATCTCTAATTACTTCAGTTAAGCAAAAGCCTCTGGTACTTCTAAATGTTTATCTTCTGTGGTCCCTTTCTTCTGAAATAGTTTATAATTATAATACCTAATTACTCTAAAATTCCATGTTTTCACCTTATATGACCCAAAGTCCTCCAACCTCTAACATGTGATATACTTCTAAAATTCTATGTTCTAACACTTACTGTGTGACCTTGGGCAAGTCACTTAATCCTAATTGCCCTGCCTTCCCCCCTCCAAAAAGAAAAGAAAGCAAAAATAAAATAAAATTCTATGTTCCATTATCTGTTTTATTGTGTACATGCTATAGTTCTCATCTACCTTCAGTGGAAGAAAACTCAGAGAATATCATAAAAAATATATGATTATGATTTGGAAAGGACCTCAGCATTATCTAATCCAGCACCCTCATTTTGTAAGTGATGTAAAAAAAAGAGAAGAACCAGAAAAGTTAAGTGACTTGCCCATAGTCATGTAGCCAAGGGAAATTGAATACTATCTCGGGAAATGAAATTGGGGAAGTAATGAAAATAGCTTTGTCCCCAGGCTTTTAGATAATGGAAAGGATGTATATAATATCTATGTATTCAATCTCTTTGTGACTATAGTAACCATTACAAGATAGAGGATATTTAGGGCTGTTGTGATAAATGTTTGACAATTGACACAAAAAAAAATCTACACAGGACTCACTTTTTAAGTGTCATCTGCATTAACATTCTCTACATCATTTTCCTAATTCTAGATAATCAACAAAACAGCAAATCAAGGCTTGGCCCTTTTGAGCTTAGCTCCTACTCTCCCTGAAGATATATTTAGAAATGGTGTGAAAACAATGACTAGCTATTAATTAGCCCTTGTTGGTAGGTAAAGAAAAGTTTTCATTTCACTTGCCCTTTCAAGCAGTGAATGTTTCATGTGAGTTATCTTACCAGAATAGTGTTCATATGACAAATTTTGCCAGAACCAGAGAATATGGATACAAATAAATAAAATTTGAGGATGATAGAAAAATAAAGGTATGATCATGTTTCTCAGAAGACTCTAGGGAAGTTTCAAATCATCAGTCCTTTTTAGATCGACAGTAATAACTAATGTGAGTTAATTTTCCTCAGTCAGTCAGCAAGCGTGTGTTAAGTTTTCACTACTTGCTAGCCATAAGGCTAAATGCTGGGAATAATTAGGATGATGGCCAGTCTCTGTCCTCAAAGAGAATACATGCTAATGAGGGAGATAACCCCTCCCCCCTTTCTCTCCCTCTCTTTCTTTTTCCATTCATATATGTAGGTAATATTTCTGTATTTAAACATATATATTTTATATAAAAAGATATAAACAGGATAGATGAAGGTAATTCAAAAGAGGTGGATGTCAGCATCTAGGAGTACTGGAAAAAGTCTTCTGCAAAAGTTAGGAATGGAGATGAGTGTGGAAGGAAACCATGGATGATAAGTGTTGCAGGTAAGGGGGAATAGACTTCTAGTCATTGAAAAAAAAAACAATGAAGAACAATGATGGGAGATGGAGTGAAGTGTTTGAGGAACTACAAGTAAACCAGTGTGGCCAGAATATGGGCTGCTAGTGCAAGAGAGGTTAAATGTAAACTATCTGAAAAAGATAAAAGGGAGTCAAGTTGTAAAAAATTTTAAATGTCAAACAGAGGACTTTATATTTGATGATGGAGGTAAAAGGAGGGTGACTAAAGTTGATTGAGTAGGTGAGTGACATGGTCAGAAAAAAAATTAGAAACCTCATGTTGGCAGCTAAGTAAAGGATGGATGAGTGTGAGGAAAGACTTGAGGCAGGAAGTCTTATTAGAAGCCTATTGCAGCAGTCTATTTGAAAGGTAGGGCAGCTAGGTGGTACAGCAGGTAGAGCACTGGAATGGGAATCCAGAGGACTCATTTTCCTGAGTTCAAATCTGGCCTCAGACACTTACTAGCTGTGTGACTGAGGGCAAGTCATTTAACTCTGGTTTCCTCAGTTTCCTCATCTGTAAAATGAGCTGGAGAAGAAAATGGTAAACTGTTCTAGTATCTTTGCCAAGAAAACCCCAAAGAGGGTCACAAAAAGTTGGACATGATTGATTAGCAAAAACAGGTTGAGTAATGATGAAGACCTGTATTATGGTGATGGTAATGTCAGTGGATAGAAGGGTATATAATGGGGAGATGTGTGAAAACAGATAGGATATGTGAGGTGTTTTAGAGTGAGATGACATCAAGGTGGTAAACCTGGTATCTTTAAAAGTAATACAGAATTTTAGAAGAGTTTGAAGGAAAGATTAAGATAAATCCCAATTTCCTGTATACACCAGGGGAAAAATAATCAGAGATTTATGTGTATAGTAATAGGATTATTTATCTAGAAAGGAGCTTGGAGATCATCTAAGCTATAACCTTATTTAACAGATATGGTAACAGGTGAGTAAGGGAAATTGATTTCCTTAAGGTCATAGAAATGGTATAAATAAACAAACAAATGACAATTCAAAACCAGGTCTGCTTCTCCTTCCTTAACATCTTTAAAAATATAGTAATATGAACAGTATCATTCATAGCTCATATTTACATAGAATTTCATGTTTATAAAGTGATTTACATTATCTCATATCTACTTATAGATTTCTATCAGGTAGTAAGTATAATCTCAGTTGGTACCATTTTACAACTAGGTAAATTGAGGCTCATAAAAAGTTAAATAAAAAAAGCAGCATAACATGGTAAAGAGGTCAATACTTCATGAATAAAAGACCATGGTTCTAGTTCTCCCTCAGATATGTACTGGCAAATGACTTAACTCATGGAACTTGATTAATGAAACTTTCTAACACTGTAAGTGATATTCTAACACTATAAGTGATATATGCTAATATGCATTCGTTGACAGAGTTTCCATGCTAGAAAGTATCCACTTGATAAAATAGCAATTTCAGTCTCAAAATTTAAAATAAAAAAAGATTAAGAAGATTTAAGAAAAGGCCAAGCTTGTGTAGCTATTAAATCCATGAATAGAGACTGAAATAAATGGCATTTTTTGTTCATTGCTGTTTTCACTATTGCCTTGCTCTCTAAACATTATACTTATTTATTTATTTGTTTGTTTTAAACAAGCGGTCATAGAGAAAGTGCTTCCCCATTGCTGAGCAAGCCAAGCTTTCCCCTGCCTTTGTCACCCTAGAATTGGGCCAATTATTCTGAATGGGGAAAGACTCAAGGGAATACTTCCTTGAAATCTTATACCCACATTTCCCATGCACCTGATAATGTCGCTATTCTCTTCTGATTGTCAAAGTCAAAATGGCATCTCCAAGGCTGGTATTAGATTTCTCACCTTTCAGAGATCAAAGCTGCACAGCTGTTTATGTTATCCAAAGCCTTCCTGTCACTAAACAAGATCTCATCAGTCCATTTATTAAGAGCAGCACATCCAGAGACATCATCTCTGTCTTTCTTCTCATACATGTTACCTTTAAGGTGAGGACGTATACTTAATTTTATTTTCTTTTGCTTCCTTTGTCAACTTCTGACCTTAGTGCTGGCCAGTAGCAGGGGTAGGTAAAAGGCATATTCAAGAGAGATTTTTGAGGAGCAAAAAAATACAGTATTTAACCACATGCTAGCTTGATGTTATATATTTCTATATAGATGCTTCTTTGCTTCTTAGATAGTGAATTTCAAACTTATTGAAAATATGAAAAATTTTTCTTATACATGTTCGCTTTGTACTCCAACTCCTTTTGTGGGTGCTACAAATGATTAAACATGTCACTGATACTTCTCTGCCATTATCTGTCCCTCTAATAAAATATCTGGTAAGACAGAATAGGAGACCAAGTCTTCTTTGTCCTGATCCAATGTTTTTCCCATTGTATGTGCTGCCTGTAAGAAGAGGGCATATATTTATATTTTGGTTCCTTGAGATTCCCTTGCCAACTTCTCATCTCAGTGTTGCCAAAGAGGGGGGGGCGGGAGGGAGGAAAAGAGAGAGAGGGAGGGAGGGGGAGAGAGAGAGAGAGAGGAAAAAGGGAGAAAGGAGATGCAAGGCTTACATAAGCTTTAAAATAAATAAATACTGTATATTCTCACATGATTATAACAAAGTTAGTAGCAATAACTCATTCTTTTAAGATATTAGGGTCACAAGCTATTTTACAGTAATAATCATGTGGATATTTAATAATAGGTATTATGAAGTTCAGGGAAGTTAAGTAATTTGTCCAAGGTCATCCAAACCAAGAAATGCACCAGTTGAAACTTGAACCTGAGTATTCAGAATGGAATTGGAGCCCTGTTTTATAAGAGACAATGATGCCCCTTAAACATTTTGGAAACATCATGTTGGCAGCTAAAGGCAGGACAAATTGGTGTAGGGGGAGGGTTGAGTCAGGAGGACTGGTTGGAAGACTGTGGCAGGAATCTAGTTGAAAGGTGGGATAGCTAGGTGGTGCAGTGAATAGAGTGCCAGCTCTGGAGTCAGGAAGACTCATCTTCCTGAGTTTAAATCTGGCTTCACACACTTATTAGCTGTGTGACCCCAGGAAAGTCACTAACCATTTTGCCTCAGTTTCCTCATCTGTAAAATAAGAGGGAAGAAGGGAATGGCAAACTATTTCTGTATCTTTGCCACGAGCACCCAAAAATGGGGACATGAAGAGTCCAACATGACTGAACAACAACAATGAAATTGCTTCATATTGTATTTACCTTTATGATAGGTCTAGTATGAACTTTAAGCTCTTTCATAAAGGATTTTGAGTTCTTTGTTGTTGTTTTATTTCTGTACTATATGGGGAGGGGGTAAAAAAAATTCATTCACATAGGGAAAATTGTTCCTGAGGGCAATGAAAATCACTTCCTTGTATTTGGATGGAAAAGTTTATGTTCAGGCTGGGTAAGAAAAATCATTCTTGGAGCCAAGGAAATGGTAAATATCATTATTTCTTCCCCTCCAGTCTCCTCCATTTTGCTCCTCTCCTACTCTCCTCTCTGCTCCCCTTCCCTCCCCTTCCTTTTCCTTCTTCTACTTTGCCTTGAATGAAAACATGATGAAACAAGTCAGTCCTCACCAAAGCAGGCTGAGAAAATGGCCCAGGATATCCGGTCACTACTCAGAGGTCCTGAGGGAAATAGACCACTGCTACTCAGACCTCCCTCTATTTCTCTAAGGAATAGAAGAACCATTACTTCCAGAGGCTACTAACCCAATTTACCCATTTGTCCTCTGGGGCACAAGGTGCCTCAGGCAGTTCATAGAATGGAGGAGGCTAACAGAATATTCTGAAATTTCTTCTCAATTAATTCTGACTGGAGTGGACCCAGGAGATTGCAGGGACTGAAGGGGCAGGTGGCTAAACATGGAAATCAGAGAAAAAAAATGGTAGAACTCTTTAGAACTAGAAGAGAGACCCTGTACAATCTATATATAGTCATAATCCAATAGAGGTCTAAGAGCTCACATATGATCTACCATGATCCCTGGTTTTATAGATGAACAAATAGAGATCTAAAGAGGGAAAAGAAGGTATGCACATTACATCACTAGTAAGCCACAGAATGGGGATTCAAATCCATATCTCTGAATTCAAGTTGAATTTCCTTTCCATTAATAAAACAAGTGGTTATTAAGTGCACACTATAAGAAAGCAATGTGTAAGGATCTTAGTAACATACTTAGTTTAAGATATGATCCCCATTCTCATGAAGCTTACAGTCTAAGATAGTAAAATACCCCCTATAGATAGAACCTATATTATGATGTATATATAAATATTCATATTCATATGATTATATTAATAAAATATACAAGTGCTTTTAGATATTACGCTTGATGAAATCTAAGAGGGAAGGTCTGCATCTACTAGGTTGATCTGATGAATTTGCCTGTAGGAGGGAGCTTTTGAGTTACACTTCAAAAGAATTAGTAGGAATTTCAGAAGTGAAGAATAGAGAGAGGGACATCTAAGGCAGAGGGAATAATATGAACCAAGTCTTAGAGGTATGAAAGTGTAGGGCATGTCCAGGAAGCAGTGCAGAGAAGCTCAGGTGTGCTACAGTGTAGTGTGTCTAGAAGGAATTACTATGAAATTATTCAGAAAGGCAGGATACTGACAGGTTATGGAGGGCCTGAGGGTCCTGATTATCTCCAAGATCAATGTAAAATCCTTGCATTAGCATTTAAAGCCTATCACAACTTGGACCCTTCCTACCTTTTCAATCTTCTTATACTTTACTTCATTCCATGCATGAACCAATTTAGCTACACCAGTTTAATTGCCATTTTATACAAAGGCCATTCCATTTTCCAGCTCCCTATATTTGTACTGGTTTCTTCCCTCCATCCCCTCCTCTCCCCTCAGTCCTATGTCTGGAATCCTCTATGTCTTCAGCTTCCACTTCCAGCTCGCTTGGTTTACTTCAAAAAGCCTCAAATTCACCTTCTGCAAGTCTTCTTTGTTCCTTGCTGGCTTCTTTCCTCTGAGACTGTCTTTCCTTTGCTCCTTATCTTTTTGTGTTCTGTGTTATCTGCCTGTCTAACTCTCTTTTGAATTTGAGAGTAGGCACCGGGTTTTTGTTTTTGTTTTTTGCCTTTCCTAGTCTTTTCAGTGTTTAACACTGTGCATTGCAATGAGTAGTTGTTTGATATATGCATATTGACTGACTGACCTAATGACTAAGGATCAAAGCATCATAGGGCAGCTATGAGGCATCTGGTTCAACCTCTCATTTTTATAGATGAGTTACACAAATTTGGCAGGCAACAGAGAATCAATGAGTATTTTTGATTGAAGGTGTGATGAAACCAAATGTATACATAAGGAAAATGAATCTGGCAGTGGAGTACATACTGAGTTTTAGAGGGAGAAAACATAAGCAAGATAAAGCTTTTAGAATGTTTTTAGAATAGTCCGGGTGAATGGCAATGACTTGACTGACTAGCTTATAGCCTTTCAAATATATTCTCAATTTCATAATTCTCAGATAGTTCCAAATAATGCTGAGTGGCCATGAGCAGAGAGTTCTGATTTTCTTTTTCTTTTGTTCAGTATCTTCCTCCTTTTTGTGCCTTCATTTTTTTTAAAGAAGAGAATGAATTTATATATTTTTAAATCTAGTCTCCTGAATAGATGGAACATCTCCACATGAATATAAAAGACAGTTATTTTTTAATATCTTTCAATGTGTCTGTCCCTGTCTGATTCTATTTTAGAGTTTAGGGAGGCACAGAGTCATGTGGAGTGTTTGAACACTGTTGTTTTGCCTCCAATCTTACCTTTGAAAGACGGGCTCAGCGAAATAGTCATTCTTTGCTTCAAAAATATTTCTCACAGGCTTTGAGGCAAAGATGAAAATCTTGTCCTTTTCTTTATTCCCCCTTTGTTCTTCCCTCATTGTCCTTCAAATGTAAAGATGCTGGCAAGTTTACATAGGTGCAGTGACTCAACAATCAAGTCAGATAATTCTCCTGAATTCAAAGTTGGAAATCTTGTGACTTTGGGGGAGGTTCCCTTCTCAGGGTCTCAGGGACTTTGCCTGTCAAATGGGAATGATGAGTGGCTCTCTCTCTTATATGGATCTTCTGCTGATCTTATGAGATATAGCACGTGTACAGTACACTCTAACACTTTATAGTCAATCACTGTCAAAATGTTAGGTGTTTTTGCTGGTATTGTCAACTACAATATTGCTTATGTTAAAAGCGAGCTAATGATTCTTCCATCTTCTTTTTTGTTTGAGTTTGTGCCATCTTGGCTTGGAATCGGTCAGCACCAACCAAAACAACTGTGTGTGTGGAAGGACATGGCTAGATGATGCTTGTTTTTGTCCTATTCCTCAAAGAGGAAAGTAGTTTGCTCTATGTCATGTTATGCTACATAGAAACATTTAAGTTGGCCAACCACCTTTCAAATGTCTGCTGCTGGGCACAAAGTGTATAGAGCAGAGAGAAAGGTCTCTAACTGTTTAAATGGATTCAATTTCTATTCCAAAAAAGACATTTATTTATTTTGTCTAACAACACTTCCACTGTCTACTCATTCAGTTGCTTTTGTGAATCTTGGTGAAGGACTTTTTCTCTCACCTCCATAGATTAGAACCATCATTCTAGCCTCTTGGGGTCTTTTTAGATCTGGTTCTGCCAAACTTTACTTCAGCTCTGCCTCTGTGCTTTACTTCATCTGGAAATTTAGTACATATGTATAACATATGTACTACAAAGCCAAAGGTTGATCCATTATAACACTTCTCTGAAGAAATGTTATTTTCAGGTCACAGACCAGCCATTCACTACGAGGCTTTAGGTCTGGTAATTTATCCAATTGGGGAATCCAGAGATTTACCAAGAGGAAGAGACAGAACTAAAGCAAACTTAGACCTTTAGTAAAACCTCTAGTTTTACTAAACTAAACTTCTAGTTTTAAACCTCTAGTTCAAAAGCTCTTGTCACTCTACCACACTGCCCTTTTGGACTATTATAGTTCACCATATGATATGCTGTAATGGAAATGCAAATTTAAAGATCTTCCCTGCCCCTAGGCTAAAGTGCTCCTGGAGCCTGGGGTGGGAGGCTTGTTTTTCAGTAGATACTTTTTGATTGGCCAGTGAGTCCAAAAGGTTGTTACATTCTCTGAGCCAGGAGAAGGCTATATAAGCCCTGATGTGAGGCTTTGTTTTGGGGCTCACTTTGAGAAGTGTTCTGTGATTTGATATGGATTCTGGGAAGCCGTTGTCCTGAGCCCCCCGGCTTTGAAAAACCCAGATGTTGAAACCCAGATGTTGATTGGGTATGGATGTAATGGTTGGACAGTTTGGAAAGCTGTCTACTTGATCTGTTTCTGTCTTGATAATTCTGCCTGTATACTTTGAAGTTCGGGGTGCTGACCTTTTTCCCCTGAACAAGGTAAACAATATATGTCTGACTGATTAAAGTAAGCTTGTTAACCCATTTTAACTTGCTTTCCTTTATCAAAGCAGATCCAAGAACCTGTGGTGGCAGCAAACCCTGAGGACGCTTGGGGTGCTTGCTGCTACATATGCTCACAGTTTTATGGGTGGTAAGTGGGCAAATGACAAGTGGCGTGTGATATAACAATTCCCTACATCATTTCATAGTAGAGCTGCCTGTTGATTTGGAATAAAAGAACTCTGGCATAAATATGAACTCCTCTATTTACTAACTGTTATTTTGGGTAGTCATTTGACTCTGTGGATTTATATGATCCATAACCTTGACTTAACTTTTGAAAATCTAAGTAATCAGGGGCTGCTAGATGGTATAGTAGATAGAACACTGGCCTTAGAGGCAGGAGGATCTGAGTTCAAAACCCAGCCTCCGACACTTACTAGCTTTGTTACCCTGGACAAGCCACTTAACGCTGATTGCCTCATAACAAAATATAAAAGTCAAAGGAATCTTGAACATTAATTCTTAGGCCTGAAAACTTTGAGAACAATGAGTAGAAGTTGAGGAAAACCCAATTTTAGGCTTGATGTAAAGAAAAACTTCCCAATAATCCCGAATCATCTAAAGGTACACGAGACTGTCTGTGGAAGAAAGCAGGGTTCTTTTCCCTAGAAGTTTTCTAGAACAGGCTTGGAAGAGATTGGAAAGGTATTTTATCTTGGGTTTCTTCTTCAGATACTAGTTGAACATGATCGCCTTGGAGCTCCCCATCTCTGAGTTTCCACAATTCTGTAGGTCAGCTTTGATTCTTTAAAAGCAGAAAACACAATTTTACTACCCAAGTCCCTCTGGACATTCAGCACGGACCTTTTAGACCTGTTCCATTTTTCCCTGCAGGAAAAGTATGTCTTGAAAAATGTGAGCAGGCATAAGTCTTGATTTCACAAAATGGATTCACTTTAAAAGACACACACACACACTCAGCCCCCTGCACTTCAAGGCCTAAACAGGTATCACTTGTGGCTGACACAGTAATCCATGTTTTTAGAGTCTATTAGCGCCAATTTTGAAGTAGTACTTCCCCCACTTTATTCCTTGACAAACAGTGTTTACAGTCATTGAGATATTTCATTTCAATTATGCTCTGGTGTTGTTGGAAGACAGTTCCTGACAATAGCTGCATTGCATAAACCATTTATATTGTAACTCCAGCAGTTTTGGTTGCCAAACTAGACTGGACAGTTCATTAAGAAGAAAAATTAACAGCATATGTTTTGGGGATAATAGTAACAGAGGACGACAACCTGCATTCAGGGAGCCAGTTAGGAAGGTTGTCTGACAAGGGATTCATTTATCAACAAAATGCTATAACTCAGTTAAGGCCCCTGCATAGGAATCAGCAGCTTTTACATTGGAATCCTGATAGTATCACATGTCAGCCGTGGTTAACTTTGTCTTGAAATGTAGTTTGGCATGGTGAATAGATTACTGGTTTTTGAATCAGGAACACCTCGGTTTGAATCGACTTAGACATTCATAAACTATGAAGCTCTGGGCAAGTCAGTTATCTTCCCCAGGCTTCAATTTCCTCATCAATAAATTGAGGGGTTTTGGCACATTAACCACTCTAGCTCCTTACTAAATCTAAATCTATGACCTCATAAGGATTTACCAATGCATAATAAAATGTCCATATGAGACGTCACTTCTGTATAGGATACAAGCATTAAAGATGTGGTCTTGACCCTAATCACCCTTATCGACAGCTAATGCTAGTTAGGAGTCGTTGTGCATGTGTGTGGAGCTCTAGTTGGTAGAAAGGCCACAGTGGAGCATGAGGGCCTCTGTATCCCTTCCAACTCTAAGATTCTAGTGAACCATTAGAAAATAGGAAAAACTCTATATAATTAATTATGTTATGTAACTTGCAAGTGCAGTAGGACAAGATCTGGGGTTTTTAGTGGACTTTCATCTCAGTATGAGTCAGCAGTATTTCATGGAAAGCAACAAAAGTTAATTTTATCTTAGGCTAAATCAATCTAGAGACCAGAGTGGATGATTTGATATACATATGGTCCTCTTCTCTAGCCAGGTCACATTTGGAAAATTCTAACCTGTCCTGGGGCCCACATTTTAAAAGTGTAGAGAAACTATAGGTTTTCTTATTGTTATTCTAGTGCTCAGTCTATCACATAGCTTCATTACATGAAAATTGCAATTTTGAATAAGTCCCGTGCCTTCCTAATAAAGCTGCATTAGAACTTATCTATTATTGTCTTAAGATCTTCTAGTTATCAAGACTTAGCAATATTATATTTTGTATCTTTGACAACAGAAATTGATTCAGGAAATTTACTATCAATCAGTTACTTATTATGCATAGTTTGGATCCTAGTACTTTTATTTCCAGATTAATACATGGGAAAGCATTTATCAACTGCTTATTTTATTCCTAGAACTGTGCTAAGTACTGGGGATACCATTATGAAAGCAAAGACAGCCCCTACCTTTAATGAGTTTGTATTTTCATTTCCAGGGGTATAGGGGTATAGGAGTATTTTGCTTTTAAGGATAATAAATAGAGCTGTAGGGAAGTAGATTTCCACCTTTTCCAAAAACAACTGAGTTTCTTTGACCGCTATTAATTTTTCCAGAAATGGAAGGGGTAGAGGTTTGGGTAGAGCAAGGAAGGGTTGTAGATGGTGAGATAGTTCTGGAGGAGGTGATCAGGGAGGAGGACTCTATTTTAGTACTTCTATATAGGGTCTATTGATGAGAATTAGCTTGATATTTAAAGATAATAATAAGAATGTTTCTTTAATTGAAATTTTATAAAATATTTTACCTTCAAAAGCACTGTGAATTGTGGAGCAAATTTTGACTCCATGTTGTACGAGTAAATGGAAACCCAAAGAACTTAACTTTATAAAGATCACACAACTTATAAGGAACAGAATTGAGATGTACACCTGGATCTTCATACTCCCATGTTTAGTGTTCTTTCTGTCATATCATTTAGAGGCTGCTAATTTCTCCATCACCCAGTATTGTCCTGTCCTGAGCCCGCAGTCAGATGCTTAACTGATGTTTTCATATTTTATTGCGTCAAACTTTGCATGATTGGTCTATGTAATGGTAGAGAATTATTTCTGTTGCTCTCCTCCATCTCCAGAAACATGTAGTTGATCAATTAGAATCATGGTGGACCAGGAAGAATTTGGGTTAGTCCTGAATTGCCTGAGTATAAGTAGAATTAATTATCGAATGAGGTAATAGAAACTCAGACTCCTGGGTAAGGAGAAAAGATTTCCGTCTCCCAGGGAAAGTTGGATCACATGCAAAGGGGCAGAATTAGCTGACCTATTGGGCTCTCTATCAGATTTAGGATTCAATGATATTTGCTCCTCATGAAAGATATGCTGCAGGACTGTGAATCACATCTCTTTAGAGGAAAACGACTTCAAACATTCTCCGCCATGCAGCTAATGAGAGGTCTTTTGATGTTGGTTTCAGCTTACTGGTGTGAATACTGGGTCAGGTTCTCATCCTGTTAGACAGGATGGAAATCCGACTCAGGATTTGTAAATACGGATGCTTTTAATTTATTTTCACAAAGATTTAAAAAAATAATAAGTCACACACAACTTTTACCACAAATGAGAGAATAACAGGATCCCAGGAAGCAGGCCTCAGATGAGTCACAGCACATTAACCTAAAGAGGAAAATGAAAACAAAATGTGTTTAGTGACTTCCAACAGACCCCAAACCCAATTGTGCCATTCAGATGTATTTGGGAAGTGTAAATAAAATTAGAGTTTAGGACTACACAAAAGCCCTGACAGTATAGCATAGATTCCTTTTTCAGGTGGTAAACTAATTTTTCCTTGAGGATTGGTTTTATATTTAAAATATTTTGTTTTGAGTGACCAGTGATAACATTTACATGGCAACTTTTTCCACTGAGTTAGGTCATAGACTCTATGATTTCTAGTAATTTCGGACTCTTGTGAATGACGTATTATTTAAGTGCATACATTTCTTCAATGTCCTTCATCACAATTCTCATGCACAAGTCGTACTTGGTAATATACTGCAGGCAGCATCCACTATACCTCTCTCTCTTTTTTAAAATGTCTATTTTAAGTGTTTTAGCCTTAGTTTTCACTGTCTTCCATGATTGTTGCCATATAGCATCATTGGGAGATTACTACTTATTTGTAAAACACACTGCTCCACAGGAACTAAAGAATTACCCTTGAGTTAGTAATAACAAGGCTTGGGGTTGAATCTCAACATTTCCATTTTCTATTGTGTTACTTTTAGCAATGCATTTCCTGTCTCTGGGCCTTGGGGATTTTGTTTTTGTTTTTTTTTACCTGAAAAATGGGAAGGGGGTGGATTTAAACTAAATGGTATCTGAGGTTCACTTTCTGATCAAAAATCTCATGAACCTGCTACTGGAAGTGATATCAATATTTCCTAACCTCTGAGAAATTCTGTCTAAAGAGACTACAAGATGAGCAGAATTCAAATGTCATCAACAGTAACTGTGATTATAAATCAGAAGTTGGTTTCTTTCTCTTTAAAAATGAGGGTCTTTAAGGTGATCCCTAAGGTTCCTCCCAGCTTTAACAATTTCTGATTCTTTTCTAATATTTGAAAGGATCTATTATCTCACTGATGTACGTGCTTCCTGGATAGCACTCTTAAAATTCTTGCAATTCAATTTATATCTCACTTTTATTTTAGGTATACTACTTATTTTTGATGCACTTTTTTTTTTTACTATGACTTAAATAACTGAAAAAAATTTTATACCTCTCCAAATCTTATTGAAAAATAATGGATCATTGGAATTAAAGCTGAAAGGAATTTTAAATTTATATATCATGCCATCCATATATTATATGATCCTTGTCTTTAACTTCCTATGTGTGTATCGATAATTTCTATCTATCTCCTTCATGGCGCTCTCCTAATGAACTTAGATCCTCCTAAAGATACCATGATATTTTATGGAAATCAATGGTTCTAGGAGGTAAAATTAGAACAGTGCCAAACCTGGAATAATAAAGGTCTGTCTTTAAATCCATCCTCAGACACACTTATTAGTTTTCTAATCCTGAGCAAGTTACTGAGCCTTTCAGCCTCAGTTTACTTATCTGGAAAATAATAGCACCTACCTCCCATGGTTATTGTGAGGATAAAATTAGGTATTTTTAAAGTGCTTTATGAACCTTAAGAGTACCTTTTAAGTGCTAGGTATTATTATATTATCTCTTGACATCCCTTGGATATCAATGGACCATGAAGGAAGACACCATTTATTCTTTGTGTTTTTCCCTTTGACCATTACCTTTCTTTTTATGGCTATACATATCTCAGATTTATGCCATTTCCTTTTCACCCTGAACATCTACATGCCTTTCCATAGTCCTTTCTATTAACTGCAATTTTAGCGCTTCAAATATAAAGACTTAGATTCTTACGGAATCACTGGATGAATATTGACATTTAAAAAAAAAGATAGGTCTCTGTTAAAGGGAGAAGTTCATGATCATTAAAAGTACTGTAAAATTCCCCAGAGGTAATCCAGCCTTCTCTTATTCCCCTTTCCAGTTCCATTTTTCCCAGGACATGTGTTTGAAAAGATCATCTCTAGATATGCATGTACAAAAATAATTATAGCAGCTCTCTTTGTGGTGGCAAAGAATTGGAAATCAAGGGGATGCCCATCAATTGGGGAACAATTAACAATGAATGTAATGGAATAATGCCATAAGAAATGAGGAGCAGAAGGACTTCATAATAACCTGGAGAGATTTATATAAACTGATGTTGAGTGAGGAGAGCAGAACCAGAACTCAGTACGCGATTACAGACACATCATATCTGTGATGACTTTGATAGACTGGACTCCTCTCAGCTATGCAAGGTTATAAGACAACTCCAAAAGATTCGTGATGGAAAGGGATATCCACATGCAGAGAAAAGAACTTCAGAGACTGAATGCACATTGAAGCAAACTACTTTCTCTCTCTCTTTTGTGTTTAGTTTTGTTTCATTCTTTTTTCTCGTTGTTCACTCCCTTGGTAATAATTCTTCTTTACAACTTGACTAATATTTAATGCAAAAGGATTCGTAGAACCTATATCAGATAGCATGCTGCTATGGAGGGGAGGAGAGGGGAGGAGAGTGTTGGGGAGAAAATTTGCAACTCTAAGGACTCTGGAACTGAATATTGTAAACTAAAAGTAAATAAATAAATTTTAATAAATAAAAATAGGTGACAACAGAATACTAAAAAAAAATCATCTCCATCAGTTGTAGTTCAGAGACATATCCAGTTCTTAGCAAAACACATTCATCATCCTCTTGTTTTTATTTTTAATTTATTGTTTGTTTTTTCTTGTGTTGGTAGTTAAACCAAGATCATTTTGAAAGGCTTTAAAATATTTTATTGAAATATTTTTACATTACCTTAATTTTTTAATATCTCCCCTTCCCTTATTCATAAAAGTTATCACCTGTAACAAAGAATTAAAAGAGAAAGAGAAAAAATGACAAAACTAACAAAACACAACACCTAAGTATAACAATACATATGATATTTCGCAACTATAGTACCTTACTTCTGGAATAAAAAGGGAGTGAGGTCCATTTTCCCTACTCCTCTATATTTACATTTGATTTTATTTGTTGTGGGTGTATTTCCTTTCATTTTCTTTATTCCACCATTTTCCTTTGTTATTTTTAATTTGCTAACAAAGCACAGAGATGCTGTGGAAAGAATACTGGGTTTTGTATTAGATGATCTGGGTTTGAATCTGCACTCCACAACCTATTACAAAGTGTGATGTTATATAAGTCATTTATGCTTTCAGGACTTCAGTTTCCTCATCTATAAAAGGAAGGGTTTGGACTATATGATCTCTTACTGCTTCCAGTTCTGAATCTATTAACTGTTCCACCATTCCCCACTTCTCCCAGTTTCATCCTTAAATACCCTTGCTGAATTCAGTTTCTCTCCCAGCTTTCTGTGTTGATGTCTAGTCAAAAAATCTTGAAGTCCATGATGCCCTTAAGAAAAATCACCATCTCTTAGGAAGTCCATGACTGAGGGTAAAGATCTATTATTACTGTCAGCATATGGAATTCAAATCTACATGAGGATGTAAGCTATGAATAGACCAGTATCAATGCCATGTAGCCCAGAACTTGAGCTCATGGTGCTGATGGAGAGATCATACCTGAATCACCCAACCTAGGGCACACATTATCTGGGGAGTACTGGTAGATGGTTAAAGAGTAAACCAAACCAAGGAGACCCATAGATTTCCTGTAATGCTTCAAGACCAGGAATGACAGCTGTGTGGTATGGAGTCATCCTGGAAGGCACCATATTATTTATCCTTCCCTTCACCTCCTTGGCTTTGAAACTTAGATTTGACCAGTTTCACCAAGAATTGCTTCAGATTAAATGGAAATACTTAATCTACCATAGGAAAATTGAGGGCTAATTAGGGAGGGAGTCAGGAGTTTCATACTTAAAAAAATCAAAATTATCCCTATTCAATCTTGAGACCAAACAATCTGAATTTTATCTCAATAGCTTTTTACATTCACTGTGCTATATCAGAAAAGTTTGATTTGTTTTCCTCAATAATAAAAATTAGAATTTATGTAGTACTTTAAGTTTTGCAAAATATTTTACAAATATGACCTCATTTCATCCTCACAAGGGTGAGAGTTTGGTGCTATTAATGTCCATATTTAATAGATGAAGAAACTGAGTGAGAGGTTAAGTCATTCGTCGAGGTCAAATAGTTTCTAAGTGTCTGAGGAAGTGTTTGAACTCATATATTCTTGACTCTGTTGTCATAGCCACATGATTTTTCAGCGTTGAAAAAGGCTAAGAAAACATTTGGTAAATTAACAAGAACAGCTGGATGACAAAGTGGACAAAGTATTTGACCAGGAATTAGGAAGATTCGTCTTTGTGAATTCAAATCTGATCCCCAACACTTAGCTATGTGATCCTGGACAAGTCATTGCACTTTTTTGCTTCAGTTTCCTCATCTGTAAAAATGAGCTAAAGAAGGAAATGACAAATTGTGTCACTACCTTTGCCTAGAAAACCCCAAATGGGTTCACACAGAGTATGATACGACTGAAAATGATGGACAACAACAAATTAACAACTGAAAAATGCTATTATTCAAAATATACCTCCCTTTTATTTTGGGTGCTTTAGTATATGTAATATGCCATCTTTGACATATTATGACCTCTGAAGCTAGCAAACTATGTCTCTCTGCATCCCTACTGAGGGAGAATAGATCAATTAATGATTATTCCATACAAAAAACTTATTTTGCAAATTATGTTGAGGTTTAATGAAGTATCTTGCCTAATTGCACCCAAGTGCCAAGAAGCAATGCCACCACACTACTCAGCTACTCGAGTTTGGTTGTTATATTTTGCCTCATTATATATCATACTCACTCTGAGCCTCTAAGATCCTTCCTGAAAATGTCATAAAATGTAGAGCCATGCAGAAAATATGAGTCATTCTTTTATTTAACAAACATTTTTAAGCAACTGCTAGGTCCTGAGCCCTGGACTAAGGGCTGGAGAGATGCAAAGATTAGATAAAATATCAACCTAGACCTTATGAAGCTTACAGTCGAGTAGAAAACATTTCTGGAATGGCAGATACTTTGAAGGGATAAAGATTTGTTAGTCACACAGAATAAACCTTCTAATATCCACAGTAAGGGTCCTCCCCCCTTTGGAGGAGCTCTGAATTTCTTTAAATGACGTTGTTGGTCCAGGCATTTTTGGAACTCTGTTTTGGATATTTCCTGTAGATCCCACGGCACATCCTTTTAGGATTTTTGCCTTAGTAATAGTGATTCTTCCTCTGAGTGTAGATTGGGTGCTTTGGAAGGAGGGCGTAAGGCTATATATGGAGCCAGAATAATGTTGTGAGAACCATAATAGAACCTATCTCCCAGGGTTGTTGTGAGGATCAAATGAGACTATAATTGTAAAGAGTATAGCACAATGTCTGCCACATAGTAAGCACTACACAAGCATTAAGTCTTATGGAGGAAAACATAGTGGTTTTGGAATCAGAAAAACTGATTCCAAATCCTAGCTCTGCTACTTCTTAGTTGTGTGACTCAGGTAATCCACTTCTCCTTTGGGGCTTCATTGACTACATCTCTTTAAAGAGGGGGAAGTTGGAAGAAATACTTCCCAAAAGAAAATTTTTCATTCAAGTTCCTTGGCACTATCAAGTGGTACAAAATCAGAAACAGATAAGATTTTATTAGTGGAAATGGTGATACAAAAGATTCATGGCCTTGCTCCTGGCCACTGCCCTGTAAGGACATGGGGTCTTCCTTCTTACTTGTACCTGTAATGTCCTATATATGTTGGCATTCTTATTAAAATGTCATTTCTGGGGTGGCTAGGTGGCTCAGTGAATAGAGCACTGCCCCTGGAGCCAGGACATCCTGAGTTCAAATTTGGCCTCAGACACTTAACACTTACTAGCCGTGTGACCTTGGGCAAGTCACTTAACCCTAATTGCCCAAACTTTCCCCCTCCAAAAAAATTTTAATTTAATTTTTAAAAAATGTAATTTCCTAAACAGCAGAGACTGACTGTACCATTTATTTTGTATTCCCAGTGTCTATGATACTGCTTCAAAATAATTATTTTTTTCAAAAAATTTCTTTATTCATTCATCCATTCATCTCAAAGGTCCCTTGCAACTCCAAATACTACAATCTGTGATTTTCATTATCTTTGGGATTTCAAATCTGGTGAGTTAGATATGGGGGCAAAGAAGCAGTAGGTATATTCCATAAATAGATATCATCTTTGGAATCTCTATATGGGGGGACTACTTTTGAAAAAAGAAGCTCTCAAATTGATTTATTTTTGTTGTTCTATTATTTTAGTCGTGTCTGTCTCTTCATGAACCCATTTGGGATTTTCTTTGCCAAGATACTGGAATGTTCCTTCTCCAGCTCATTTTACAAGTATGAAAACTGAGGAAAACAGGGTTGAGAGACTTGCCCAAGGTCACCCAGCTAGTAAGTGTCTGAGGTTGCATTTGAACTCAGGATGATGACCCTTCCTAATTCTAAGCACAGTGTTCTATCCATTATGCCAAATTTGTTTCTATAGGTCATGGTAGCATCCCCATATAGTGAGTGCTTTTCTTATCACAGAAGAGTGTTATGTAGAAGCCTATCATGAGACACTTAAGAATGCAGGAGAGGATTGAGGGGGAGAGAAGAAGAAAAGGGGAAACAAGATATTTACATGTTAACTTTATTATATATTTTAAAGGAATTGCAAGCTGTACATAATACATTTGCAGTTTCATGTACAATTCTCTTGTTTGATTATACTCTCGTATAGAAATGCTTGCTTTATTCCATAAATTAAAAGTAAAAAAAAAAAGAATACAGAGTAGAAGATGACCCTTTGGGAAGTCCACCCAGAAGGACATGTTTGAAACATTGATGTTGCCACATAGAAGCTCAGGAAACACAAGCAGCAGGTGAAGCAGGAGAAGCCAGTTTTGCTCATTTGGAAAATAGACCTCAAGAACATTAACAGGATGAGAGAATTAAAAAAAAGGGATGATCTCTGCCAAGAAGGGCTGTGGCTACTAACCCAAGGACTGCCTTTCCCCACAGGGCTTGAACAAAGGATTGATGTTACCACAGATTCTTTCCAATAGCTCTCAGGCCCATAGATTCCCATAGACTATAAAGTACCCTTATTTATCTTCCCATTACACCACATATTCCTTGATATGTCGCTGATGATAGTAATAACTGGTATTTATATAACACTTTAAGACTTACATAATATTCTACATAAATTATGAGAATAATTTAATAATGTATTAAGCTTCAAACTACACTAAGCATTTAAAACACGTACAGTCATTTGAAATCTTTAAAATATACAAACATCATCTCACTTAAGCCATACAACAGCTATGTAAAATGAATAATGCAGGTTTTTGCAGATTAAGAGTCTGAAGCCAACAAGAGTGACTTACACATGGTAACATTCCTAGCAAGTGTCAGAATCAGGTTTTGAATACAGGTCATTGTGACATCACCTGCTAGGTGGTTCAGTTAATAGAGTGGTGGATCTGAAGTCAGAAGGACCTAAGTTCAAATTTGACCTCAGACACAATATTTATTTGACCTTGAGCAAGTCACTTAATCCAATTTGCCTCAGTTTCCTCATCTTTTAAATGAGCTAGAGAAGGAAATGGAAAACTGCTTCCTTGTCTTTGTCAAGAAAATTCCAAAGGAGGTCACACAGATTTAGACATGACTGAAGAATGAACAAACAACAACATTGTGACTCCAAGCTCAGAATTCTGTCTATTGTGCCACATAGCCCAAATATCATAAGATTGAAACCCAGGTCATTCAATTGTAAAGTAAGGTGTCTTAGAATCTGAGGATTCTAAGTATTTGAATCCCAGACTTCCTCCTTAGTAAGGCTGTGACCTTATCATTCCCTAACTTGGTCCTCAGTTTCTTCCACTGTAAAAGGAAAGCTTAGACTGTCTCCCTCCAACTCTATCTCACAATCCTTGCTTCTGTGAGTATTTCAAAGTGTTTTTTCTCACATGAGGCACTTAAAAATTTGGTGGAAATTAAAGCCCCTCCACTCTGCAAAAAGCCAATTTATTCAATCAAAAAAACGTTTATTTAACACTTATTATGGGAAAGACATTGTGCCTATTTTGATGATTAAAAAAAAAAAAGGAAAAAGAAATTCCCTGCCCTTAAGGATGGGGAAGAAGTGTGAATATACACTTACCCATTTGAGATGCAAAATAGAAGGTAGGCAAACTTAGAGAAAAAGGCACAGATAATTATGGGAGCCAGGGATGGCCTCCAGGAGAAGGTGTCATAGGAAGTGGTTCTTGAAAGCAGTCAGGTCTGACAAAAAGTGAGAAGAGTACATTCCCAGGTTTGAGTATGACAAGTACAAAAGCAGGGACATAGGAGATGGAGTGTGGGGCGAAGAAGAGCAAGGAGGATGGCATGACCAGACTGTGGGATGAATAGAGAGTAACGTATGAGAAGGCTCTAATGGCGGGAAGTGTCCAGATGGCAAGGGGCTTAAAATTCCAAAGAGAAAACTATGTATTTGATTCCAAGAACAACGGTGTTGCCAATAAGTCATCCAGCTGGGTTAGCTTGGCCAAACCAGTCCATCACCTGTCCTGGCCAGTGCTCTGTTGATGAGGTGTCCTGAACTTGGTTGATCTAGTTCATTGATTTCAGTCATCCAAGTCGTCTACTGGTCTGTACTGAAAAGCTTTCCAGCTTAGTACCTTGGACTAGACTGTATGCTATTTATTTGAGAACCCAGGGTCAGCGCCGCCCCCTGCAGTTAAACACCAAAGGAAGGCTGGATGAAAAGAAAGAATAATCAGGTGCTGGATATTAATGGTTGATTAACAGGATTTGCATTTATAGAGGTATCATTTCCCTTACAGTGCTTTTCAGCAAGAATGGGCCTTCTCTAAATGGAGTGTGATTTCTCACAATCTGCAGGAGTGATTTCCCCTCTACAGGTGGGGTGTAATCACAGGCCTCTGAAACAGAACCCTGAAAAGGATGTAATTTTAACTAGGGTGTCTCACTTATTGGTGGAAAGGCAATTAGCTGGTGTTCTATTTAATTAAACCTCATTTGATAGGGGAGCATTTACTCTATCTGCCTCCTTGTCACTTCATCAGTTATTTAAGGCAGTTTGTTTCACAGAATGAAAAATGTCTATTTGCTCAGACTTGACTGGTTTGTGGAACAGACTAGACGTGGAGTAACATTCTAATCCAAGCTTGGACATTATATTTAGTCATGGGCTCCTCATTGAAATGCTAATCAAGGCTCGTCTCACCTGTTAATGAACAATTTTGGAGGAAAAAAAACACCACACAGATGTTCTTTTACTGGGCATTTCTGAATATAACAGCAATTCCTTTGCAATAAAAGCTAATGTAAGTCCTACATATTACACATGAGACTGAGGTTGCACATGTTTCATATCAGTCAAAAGAACTGAAGTAAAATTAATTACCTCTACGTTGTTATGAACATCATTTCCTACTATACAATATTAGAACTGGAAGGCATATTAAAAGTCATGTCATGAACCCTTAGTCCAATGGGTTGAACAACATTAAACCATCCCTTAAGAAGTGTTCAACTCACCTTCTTTTGAACCCTTCCAGTTATGAAAGACCTGTGTTAATACCATGAGTCTGAGGCAATATGGTAGAGTGGGAAAAGCACTTGAGTTGGAATTGGTATCCCTCCATATACCTCTTGTACCTCTTCAATCTGCCTTTATACTTTCTAGCTCTGTGACTATGAGTAAGCCAATTAACCCCGGGAAGGTTTTCCTCTATTCCTATCTGTGAAAAAGAAAAAAAAAATACTTGTAATTTCTATCTTATACATAGTTGTGGGAAATTTGGCTTGACAGTCTTCAAGTATTCTAAGAGCGAATTTGTTTTGTTTGATTACTCACATTTATAAGTTTTTTTTTACTTCTCTTTCCTCCCCTTCCTTCCCCATTCTTTTCTTTGCTTTGCTTTATTTTCTTCTTCCAGTAATGAAAGGATAGAATAGAGAAAATCTAATTTTACTCATTAAAAAAATTAAATGAATGTAAGATGTTATTATTTCTGAAAGAATATAAATTCCTTGGGGGAAAGGACTATTTTATTTTTGTGTTTGGATACATAGAACCCAGGATAGTACAAGACATGTGATTGGTGCCTACCAAATGCTTGATCATTATTTTCATCCGTGTGGGAAATCTGTTCCTTTATGCCCTAATAGGGGGCAGCTTAGGTGTCACAGATTGCTGGGACTGGAGTCAGGAAGATGAATTCAAATCTGGCCTCAGACACTTGTTACCTGTGTGACTCTGGAAAAGTTATTTCACCCTGTTAACCAGAGTTTCCTCATCTATAAAATGAGCTGGGGAAGAAGGAAATGACAAATCACTTCAAAATCTTTGCCCCCAAATGGGGTCATGAATGGTCAGATAGGACTAAAATGACTGAATTACAACAAATGTGCCCCCAGTAGATAATTTCACAGCTTCCTGTGGATTCCAGCTTCTTTAGGGGAAAAAGAAAAAAAAGAAAAAAATACAATAACCTGGTAGCAAGTTTTTGGGTGATGAGATTCTCCCCACAACTTAGGTAGGTTTATTGTTCATCTGTTAGTCCATCAATGAGTAAATGAACCAGTATTTATTAAATGTTTACCAAGGACCAGGCATTGTGCTAAGTGTTGGGGATACAAAGAAAAAGGCAAGAAAATGCTTGTCCTCAAAGAGCTTCTATTCTATCAGGGAGAAAACATAAAGAAACAAGTCCTTACAAACACAACACAAATACAGAGCAGATAGAACCTATACATTAAGGGAATAGCACCCACAGCATCTGGGAGAGATCACGGATAAAAGTCTCCCTAAAGAGTTTGTGATTAAGGATGTCAAAGTTTCTAAGAATTGTTGAATGAAAGGAACAACATTCCAAGCTCAAAGAACATTCCAGGTCTGAAGAACAGCCAAGATAAAGGTATATCAATAGGGGAAGAAGTGACCCGGAAAAAGAGAAGGCAAGAGAATATGACTGAACTGTAGAAGAGATTAAATATAAGCAGATTCGAAAGGTAGGAAGGGGCTGTGTTGGTGAAGAGTTTTAGTGTTAAATAAAGGACTTTATGGTTGATCTTGGAGGTAGCATTAGACCATCAATGCAGTATATTGAGTAGTAGATGATATGGTCAGACCTACACTTTAGGAAAGTTTCTTTAGCAGCTGCATAGAAGAGGAATTGGAATGAAGGAGAGACCTGACTGAGGCAGGAGAACGAATTAGACTACTTCAGTAGTACAAGGTAAGAGGTAATGAAAGCCTGAACTTGGGTGGAGTAGTGATAAGGAGACGTATATGATAGATGTAGAAAAAAAAAATACAGGATTTGGCAAATGATTGAGTAGGTGGCGTGAACCAAGGAGAGGAGTTGAGACTGCCATTGAGGTTGAGAACCAAGGATACCAGGAAGATGGTGGTACCCTTAACAGTAATTGCTAAGTTGAGAAAGGGAAGAGTATGAGTGGGGGGGAGATAAGGAGTTCTTTTTTGGACATGATTTCACCTGCCTTCAGAGCATCTGATCTGAAAGGCACCTCGGTTTGAATTCTGTTAGTAGTTTCTGCTTTTAAATTGAAAACTGAAAATGAAAGTCTTTGCACTTTCAGATTTTAAAATACATTACAAAGAGATTATCATTAAAACTATCTGCCACAGGGCAAAACATAAAGAAATAGATCAATGAAACAGAATAGATTCATCAGATATCCAGCCAAATACATAAAGAAGATTAGTGTTTAATAAACTTTTGTAAAATAAAGCTGGGGAATGAATTCATTATTTAACAGATTTACTTTGGAAAATTGGGTTGCAATTTGGCAGGAAATGGATTTAGATTTATAGCTATATCTCACCCCTCAGAGAATTTCACCTGGGTGATAGACTTGAAGATTTACTTTTCGAAAACCATAAAAGAAAATAAAAGAATGCGATTTATCTCCGTTGCAAATGGGTATTTTTAAATATATTCAACCAACACAAAGCATTTCTGGGGAAGGAAGAAATCACTGATTACATGAAGGAAAACATTCTGAACAATATCTAATTAAAAGAAAAAATGGGACATTATTTATGGCAAATCAGATAGATAAAAACTTGATATATAAAATATATAAGAAAATTTAGACATGTAATATTCAGTCCATGATAGATAAGTGGTAAAAAATATATGAAAACTTAATTTTGAAAAGAGGAAACAGATTTTTAATAATCATTTTCAAAAATGTTCAGACTTATTAATAAAAAGAAGCCTAAGTGGAACTATGTTATCATTCATTTGCAAGTTCCATCCAAAAATGCAACTCCCAATTAATCCATGCCTGCCCAAACTATATGACTCTTAACAATATACATTTTTTTTCTTTATCCATATATTCATTCATTCATCTATTCATTGAATCATAAAATACTCTTTGAGCATCTATTTGTAAAGCCTTGTAGCAGGTTTGAAAAGAAGACAAAGATATATAACTGTTTTATCTTTCTTTGTCTACACAACACTAAGCATGGTTGCTCAAGAGGTAGTGAACCAATTAATACAGAAAAATAAAATAGATAAAAGTGATAATTATTGGTATCATTTAATAACTATTAAATTAGCAAAAATAATTAAATGTTGCAAGGAAATTGAAGCTGGTCAGATTGTAGAATAATGGGTATATCCATTTCTTGCTGATGGAATAGTAAATTGGGAAGCTAGATAGACACATACATGCATGCATGCATGCTTGTATAACAATATATAAGCATGTGTAGACAGGTATATGTTTATATATATCCACATACATGTGTGTGCATGTATATATACATATGTATTGCATTCATATACACAATTCAATCCATAATACATATTATTACATTTCTTATAATATTTAGATAGAATTTTTCAGCTTTTTCCTCCCCATGTTTTTATATTGTCACAGAAACTCAGAATTTGAGAGTTGAAAGTGACCTTAATCAGTCATTTATTCCAATCCTTATATTAAAGAAATCTCCACTCTAACGTAAATAACACATACAAATAGATATGGGCCCAGAATCTTTTCATCTTCGCTGGTAAAACAGTATTACCTAAGGTGTCACAATATATTGCACTCTGGGAAGAACACACAAATCCTAACATGGTTCATACTGATAATTTAGCTCATCATAGCACAAAAGTCAAGTGTGTTTTCTGTTGGTTTTTGTTGTTGTTGTTTGTTTGTTTGTCTTTGGGTGCTGCATGCTCTGGGGGTAAAACAGAACATCATTCTTCATTCTGAAATCAATTAGCACAGCATATAACCTTTTAATCCTTAGGCCATACTCATTGTAGTTTATTTTCTAATAACTTCTGACATGCTTTGATGATTTTCTCTGTGAAAAATCTAAAGTACATCTTTGGGTTATCTTTGACTTTAATAGATATTTGTATTTATGAATATTAAAACTATAAGAGCATCTTTCATCTCTTTCCTGATGTTTCTTCTGCCCCTTTTCCATCCTTCCCATCCATTCCATTCCACCATTGCTTACTCCACAGCCTTCCCCTGCTACTCATTACTAAACCTGCTGTTTATGTTGACATTAGCCCTAGACTACAAGTCAGATTAAGTGGGTTCTAAGTCTGAAGACTTTTTATTGATGTTGAGAGAAATATATATTTTTACAAATGTACAATGGGGAAAAAGCATAGAACAATCACATTATATAGAAGACTATTTAGTACTAGAAAAGACTTTTATTTTGCTTTTTGGAGAGGGGAAGTCAGAGCAATTGGGGTTCAGTGACTTGCCCAAGGTCACACAGCTAGTAAGTGTAAGTGTTAAGTGTCTGAGGCCGAATTTGAATTCAGGTCGTCCTGACTCTAAGGGTCGGTGCGCTATTCACAGCACCACCTAACCACCCCCAGACTTTTTTTAATGTAACTTTATAGTATCAAGCATAAAATATTAGAGCTCCATGAGATCATAGAACACAGAATGGTAACAATCAACAAAATTTTATAGATCACCAATACAATGACCTCCCACATTTCGTGAGATGAAATGAAATGAAATAAAAACTTGTGATGAAACATTTTATCTATTACCAGATAGAGAAGGAATGGACTCAGTGCAAATTGAAGCTTTTTTTTTTTGAGAGGTTGACTAAAACAAGAATTTGTTTTACTTGTGCATTTGTAATGAGTTTTACTTTTTTCACATTCTCATTGGGTGAGGTAGGTAAAGGTGGAAAAGAGAAAAATTGAAATTAAAATAAAACTGAATTTAAAAAAATCTTACAGATCACCATATTGAGTGCCCTCATTTTGTAAATAATGTTGTGTTGGTATTGGGAGGATCAGGTATTATTTTAAATTCAACATAGGGAAAATTTTTCCATGGTTTTTTAAGGTGATTAGAACATAGATTCTTAGAGCTGAAAGGAAACTCAGGGAAGACATAGTTGAACACCTTCATATCACAGGTGAGCATACTGAGGAATATGGAAGAGATGTGACATGTCCTGATCATACATGGTTTGCTGATAGTACTTCTAATATTTCTAATATAGGGTTATTATGAAAGACAGTTTGATATAGTGCAGAGAATCACTGACCTAGTGACAAAAAACATTTGTCTCATCTTAGACATTAGCCATGACCAAGGTATTTAATTGCTCTCAAAATGTAGAAAATAATAACTTTACTGTTTATCTCATAGGGTTGCTATAAAGATAATATGAACCAGAGATGTGAATATGTACATATAGACATATATACATGCATAAACACATATATACATATATATGCACACATCTTGGTAAATCATGAAGTGGCTGCATAAATGTCATTTATTATTATTAGGGAGCTAAATAGCATAGCAACAAAGTGCTGGATGTGGAATCAGAAAGGTGTGAGTTTAAATTCTGTCTTAGACATTGTGGTAGCGGTGTTAAACTAAGTGAGTCACTTGGTTTCCATCTGCCTCAGTTTCCTCAATTGTAAAATGGGGATAATAATAGCACATATCTTCCGATGTGGTTGTGAAGATCAAATGAAATAAGTTCCTTGCAAAACATAAGTTGCTATATAAATGCTAGTTATTTATCAAGTTTGGAAGAATCAAATGAGAAGAGGGAGGCAAGTGGATGCTTAGTAAATCAGAAAGGGCTATATGAGTAGAAGTTAGCATTCATAATGTTTTTGGGACCTGCTTCTTGTTTCTTGTGCCTGATACATTTGCTTGTTCTTCTTTAGTCTGTTGGCATTGACTCCTCTAGAACAAGAGAACTTCAGACTTGATAAGAATCATAGGCTCAGGCCATATCTTCAATTGGAACTGTCTGGGCTAAACATGCCTCTGGTTACTTTGTTATTCAGGGTATCTCATAGCTTATACTTTGACAAGAAATCTTTCACATGCTCACGTTCCTGTGGTCATCTGATTTCAAAGGTTTTGCAAAAGATATCCAAAAGAAAATAGCATAAATGAAGTTGAAGTCATATCTAAAAGTTCAGACTCACATCCAGCCCAGAAATTCAGTTTATAAGATCAAGGGATTCCAAGCTGGAAGGGACTTTAGAAATCATCTTCTAATCCAAGTCTTATCATTTTGCAAATGAGAAAATCAAGTGCCCCAACAAGAAAACTAACTTTGTCCAAAGTGGAATAATTAATCAGTTGTAGAATTAACAATCAATGTTCTTTAACTTTATACCCAATGTTCTTTCCATGATTCCATTATATTATCTGTAATGTTTATAACATTTATTTATAACACAAATTATAATAGCAAAAATAATAGATAATATTCTTATCCTATTTAAAGTACAGAGATAATCTGATTTAATCCTGATAATAACCTACCTTGGCAATTCTAGCATTGCCTTATGCAAAAAAAAGTCAGTAAAAGTCTTGTTTTATGATGTGAGTTTCACATGTTTCAGGTTGATTCAGTTTGCATATTTCAGGGGGTCTGTTTGATATTGCTAGTGGTTAGATAACCTTGGTTTTTTTTAATGCAGTGGCTTGAGTTCTATGCCCAGATGACTGAAGGAGAGTTTATAATTTTGTAGTCCTGGGTCAAATTCAGGAGTATGCTGGTAAATATTGAATAACAGACTCATCAGGGGAAAAAAATCACTCGTTATATACTTTTAAATTTAATCTGAATTAACATTTTCTCTACCACTTTGTCTCAATCAATGTCAATGAAGTAAGTTATAATTTTAAAAGTTTGACAATTTCTGAGGTGTAAATATTTTCATTGAAAATTTATCCATTGACTTTCAAAAACATATTGAAGTAGCAGTACCAGAAAACTCACCTTCTCTAAGAAGTCTTCCATGATCACCACAACCCTTTCTTTAAATAATTTCTTTTATGTTTACTGTTTATAGTGAACATTAACCTGGAAGTTTTATTTTATTTTTAAATGTGCATATGTATATAAATATTGTTTTATTTTATTTTAAAATATTTACATATAAATGTTTTATTTTATTTTTAAATGTGTATATGGCTTTTTCCCACCAGTAGACTGGTGATTCTGCCTAATGATTCTGTCTTCTCTATACTTCCTGGCATGGTTCCTTCCAAACAGATGCTCAGTCAGTATTTGTTGACTGAATTAATAGATGCATAGATGGGTGGATGGGTGGATGGATGGAGGAATAGATGGATGGGTTGACAAATAAATGAATGAATTAAAGGAGTGATGAAGTATGCATATTTATGAGGTACAAAAGAAATGGGAAGAAAATCAGATTTCTCATTTACATAGCATTTTTTCTTAAGCAATTGGGGTTGAGTAACTTGCTCAAGGTTACACGGCCAGATATTTCTGGGTGTGGTACTAAGTATCTGAGCCCGGATTAGATCCCAGGTCATCCTGACACTGGGGCTGGTGCTCTACTCGCTGAGCCACCTGGCCGCCCCTAAGCAATTGAGGTTAAGTAACTTGCTCAAGGTTACACGGCCAGGTGTTTCTGGGTGGATGCTAAGTGTCTGAGCCCAGATTGGATCCCCAGGTCATCCCAACACTGGGGCCAGTGCTCTTACTTGCTGTGCTACCTGGATTTATATAGCATTTTAATAATATACAAAATAAGTTCCCCCCAGTAACCCTGATAAAAAGATGGTGGAGTGAGTATTACTTCCATTTTAAACATGAAGAAACTGAGCCCCAGAAAGTTCGTGACTTGCCCAAGGTCACACTGAGGAACTGGGACTCATTGTGAAGTCTTATATGCTAATCAAGATGAAAAGATGATTGCCACAAACTCCTCAGCACCTCATTTCATGGTATATTCAGCACATCAGAATTCATCATTTCAGACAGAGGTGTGGGGATTAAGAAGAAGATACATTCCATACAAAAATTACATATTCAGAAATTACCTTCAGACAAGATACATAATATAGAAATGTTTCTCGTGACTTCCTTCTAAACTGACTAAGGTAGCAGAGGGTTCTGAAATGAATAATTACCTTTAAGTAACATAAAACGCCATCTCCAAACCTCTTCCCCCATAAACATATACCCTATAGAAGTTCAAAAGCACCTGGGCACACCAGAGACACTCCAGGCTCATATCCACCAGGCAACCATTTCTAGCAGAGTTGAATGTTAGCAAAATTCTTGAGTGAGTGGTTTCTCTCTGTTGTGCACCCCCTTTCTTTCTGCACTCTCTGCTTCCCATCATGCACAAGCACTATTTCTTTCCCCTTCTTCTCTTTTTCCTCCCTTAAAATCTTCCCTGAAAGTAAGACTGGGTAGGACATGATCACCACCATCAAGCATTCTCTGTGAGGTCTGTCATGTGGAAAAGGGTAAAAAAAACTCTAAACAATGGCCAGAGAGGGAGATTTCAGATGCATATGAGAAGGACTTTCTAAAGAACTGGAGAAGGGGGAATGGTCTGTCACAGAGGTGAAGATTTTCCTACAGCACTGGATGTCACCTTTGGGGGATGTTTTAAAGGAAGACTCTCATGGAAATGTCTAGATTTTTCAGGACTTGGCTCAAGGGGTATTCTGGTCAGTGTTTAACAGCAGACTCTCCATGGCAAAACTATATTCGTTATATAATTTTAAGCTTATTTTGTATTAAAATTTTCTCCATCACTTTATTTAGTATGGAGTAGACAATTCACAATTTTTTAAAAATCAAACCATGATAACAACTTAGCTATATGTACACTGAGAACCCTTTTAACTTTTGACTTCCTGTGGATTTACTATGAAAATCAATCAGAGAACCGGGATGTAACTAGAGAAAATAACAACTAAGAAGGGACTTGGTTATGCTTGATTCATAACACATATACTAAAAATGGACAAATCCAGAAATTAGAAATTTTGTGAAATATTATTTTTTGACATGGAAACATGCAAATGTGTTTTGCTTGATTATATATTTTGCAAGATCTCATATTTTTAACTTTTATTTTCCCCAATATGAGATAACAGAGGAGTGTGTATGCGTGTGTGTTATAAGAGAGCAAGTTAGAGATTATTTTTATTTTTAAAAATATTGAAAAAAATTTAGATGCCAAAAATTTAGTTTTCAGCTACACACACACACACACGCATGCATGCACTCATACAGGAGCAGAGTAAAGGGAGGGGATATCATTGCTTTCAGAGAATATCTTAAGTTCTGACCAAGGAAGAAGGAAATAGACTAAACAAATTTAATGAGGAAATCCTTGAGATTCATAACCATCTTTTGATCTTCCTCAATGCCTATTATAAGTCTGTGAACATAATAGTTATTTAATAAATATTGAATTAAAACAAGTGGAATCACATAAAGGGACAGGACCAGAACTAATGAGTTGAAGTTTATAGAGGTAAATTTGGGCCCAACATGCTTAATCTTCTAATTGATGGGGATACTTTCTCCATACTTTCTGTAGCTCACAATCCATCTGTGTCTTCTTAGTAATGTGATTCTTGTGAATATCTTTCCACAGATCTTTCAATAAAATGGGTACCCTCGGTGTTAAAGGTTTGCCTTTCCATTATTCTGTTGAGAGAGAGAGAGAGAGAGAGAGGTGTATCAGAATAATATTTTGGCTGTTATTTCTCATTCTTACTACATGATGAGCCGATCTCAATATAAAACATCCTCAAACATGCATAAAAGTGGCAAAGACTAACTTAACAATAATACTATGATTTCCCAGTCACTAGAGGCAATTTAGCAGTGACTGGGTCAGCTCTTTCCCAGCACATTTCAGAGAGCATTGTCCTTACCTCATTGGGTGAGAAGTTAAATCAGAATTACCCATCAAATCTGTTCTAACACTAAAATTGTTATTCTTTCATACATCATTTATGAATGTGAATAAGTTTCAGTCCTTGTATTACCTTTCACCAAAAAACAACAAAAAAATTGCATTTTAAGTCCTTCTATAGCTAATGTAGTGAAAGGTCTGGTATACTTCCAAAGAAATTTCCAGTATTATAAACAGGGAAATGAGATTTTTCTGTGGCTGTGGGAGACCATTACAAATGTCTTCTCCTTTTAGCCATGACCTCCCAGAGTGTCAATATCAGGAGACTGACTGTATTCATTCCTTTGCCGCATTTCCAAAAGAATATAAGGCCTCAGATAGCTGAAAGCTCTGGCTTTATTTTGAATCAGTAACTTCTCTTCCTTCTATGATGGGATCTCTCTGGCATTTCAGCTTTGTCAGTGGTTAATTCAATTTACCTCTAAGGAAACCAATATTGGCAGAAGTGTTTTTCAGGTATCAGGTCAATAGAGGCCTGTTAAATTTCATTTACATAGCAATTTCCCTTTTCAAAGAAATCTAGGCAAATGCTGAGAGGATAGACCAGTCCTTGGATAGTCTTTGAAGCCAGCAGAAAGCCTAGCTGTATGGAAGCGTTTGCATTAAGGATGCTAATTTGGCCAATCAAGTAATTAAGTCCAGAATCTTCCCTATGATTTAAGTAAATAATACGATTAGTATTCTATCATTTCATATGACCTCCCAAAGACTGAAAACCAGCAGCAGGGCACAAAAAAGATGTTATACCATTTCCCCATTCCATTTTCAAAAATCATAAATGAACTTACATTTAAATGATCTCTTTTATATTGATACCTATTTTATATGATTTTGTTTTCTTCAAGGATTAGGAGGCATTCATAAAATCAGAGAAAAAAACGTAGAAGGAACCTCTGAGGCCACCTAATCCAATTTTCTCATCAAATATTTGAGAAAACTGAGACCCAGGGGAGTTAGTTAATAAATAATTATAATGCTAATTATAATAATAATGAAATAGCTGAAATTTATATAGCTCTTGAGGATCTGAAATGTACTTTACATATGCTATATGAACTGATCTTCATAAAAACCTGGGAAATAGGTGATATTATTAAACTAATTTTAGCCAGGACAGAGTCACAGCCAAGTTAGTGTCTGGCAGTATTTGAATACAGATCTTTCTCATTCCAAGTCTAGCAATCTTGAGGGACTTACCCAAGTCATCCAGGTAGTAAATATCAGAGGCAGGATATATAAATCTAGGTCCTTTTTTTCCACTTTGCTCCCTTGCTACTTAAGACTCTTTTCTCTGGTTAGATGTATCATGGCTTACTTGGAATATAGGACTGGAAGTCAAAAAAAATTCTCTCTGATACCTGTTTTATCAGTTTTGTGACTCTGGGTGAGTCACTTTACTTCTGGAGTCTTTTGTCCATCTGGAAAAATGGAAATAACGCAGTCTACATCGGAGGGTTGTTATGAATGGAAATGAAACAATGTTTGGAAAGCACTACTTGACCATAGAATGTTCTAGATAAGTAAAAATAGGAGGGAATTATATGTTTTAATGCATGCATATATGAATAGGATTGAGAACTATTAAGGAACTTTGGAGAATATTCAGTCTAATTACTTGCCCTACTTCTTACAGAAGAAGACACTGAGGTCCAGAATGATAGACATTTATACATAGTCTTTCATGTAAAAAATAGCAGAGAGGATATTTCAACTCCAAAACTTTGATTCTATTTCTAGTGGCCTTTTTGTTATATCTCTGTACTTCAGGAAGGGATTCATGATCTCACTGATATCAGGCATCTTACCCAGAAAAACAGTGAACAATAATTTAAGATATGCCTCTTCATCATGTATAAATCTCACCTATGTCCTCCTACAGCCTTTCTCTAAGTCTTTGGTTTTGATTTGCTTTTTTGTCTCTTTTTAGCATTTTATGTGGAGACAGTATAGGCTGTGGGTCATTCATCTCTTATTCTTTCCTCTCATTCAGTGGCATACTAGTTCATTTCCAGATCATACATTTAGTGAGCAGTATATTTTATACCACTTGTGTAAGATGTGTAAGTCCCAACCCCATCATTTAAGTACTGTATATACTATGGCATTGCCTTTGAAGTTTATCATGGAGACTTCAATGGGGTTGGCCTAGGGGAGGGAGTTTCAGTTACTATTTTATTTGTTTCTTTGTATTTGAAAATCCAAGTTACCTGAGTCCTGGAAGGTAATACTTAAGGAAGAAATAACTGAAAGAAGATTTTAGTGGAGTGCTCTTGGTTCAGTTAGGAGCATTGTCTCTGAGACCTTTCACGACACCAGCTACTTTGTTCAACATAGCCTTATAAATTGTGGATGTTAACTACTATTAATTAAATTTCATGTAAGGGTTCTAAAATGTTTATTTTCTCATTTTATAATAAAAAGTAAACAGTGTAAAGAGAACCAGAAAGAAATGGCTTCAAGTTCTCCCTTTGCCATAATTAGGCTTCTATTACTGTGAACAAATCATAAACTCTCAGTAGCTCAGGAAGTTCTCCAAGTCTTGTCTATCCCCTCATAGGAAGGCATAACACACACCCTTCTTAGACAGAATGAATGGGAAAGAAAAAGAGGGTTGAAACACTCCCTGCAGTTATCTCTCTCTGACATACACACCCATGACTGACTTACTGCTTAGGGACACTGTAAGTTGTCAGGTGTAAAAGCTTGAGAATATTCTCCGAAATAGGCTTCCTGAGAATGATGTTCAACTTTTTAAAGACAGTATTAAAGGAGTATATACTATTTGTGATTTGTTTTTTTCCTTAGAATATAGGGTGAGCAAAATAAGAATTTGTATAGTAGTATCACAAACTTAAAATCAAGTATAATTATCCATAGGGGCACTTAGGTGGTACAGTGAATAGACTACCGGATCTGGAGTCAGGAACACTCTTATTTCTGAGTTCTGGCCTCAGATACTCACTTTCTGTGTGACCTTGGGCAAGTCACTTAACTCCATTTGCCTCAGTTTCCACTTCTGTAAATTGAGCTGGAGTATCTTTGCCAAGAAAACCCTAAATAGAATTACAAAGAATTAGACATGACTGAAACAACTGAACTACAATAATAATTTTCCCATTACAAATATGAGAAAATTGAGGTCCAAATAATTGAATCCCTTGCTCAATTCCATATACTCTAAGTAGTATCAGGAGAGATCTTATGAATCTGAATTCCATGCTTTTTCCATTATTGTGCTGTCCTCTTTGACATTTATCATATTATGATAGAATTTAGATTTGGAAGAAAGTCTTCTAGATAATAAAGATTTGGTCTAGAATCTATTCCAGATCAAACTCCTTATTTTACAAATTAGGAGCTTGCTGCTCAAAGAAACTGAGTGAAATAAACAAATATTAAAATACTATCAAGATACTTGAACCCAGGTCCTTTTGTTCCCATAATCCCATGTTTCTCTATTATACTTTGCTTCTTCAATAAAAATAACTTACCATATAACTCTCCAACTTTCCACTTGGCCTCATTGTGGTGGGAATGAGACATTGGATTCTTGAAGACTACGTCAGCAGAGTATAACCTTCTAACAAACTGAAAAGAAGCTTCAGATATATTTCTAGTAATATACTAAATCTGACCTTCAATGACTTCAGTGATTCCCAATTCAGCCTAAGACTAGTTATCTAATCCTTAGACAAGTCAATTTCTTTTTCTGGGCTTCAGTTTTCTCATCTATAAAATGATAATTTATACTGGATGGTAGTTAAAGCTTTTTTTATTCTATGTTTTAATACTCTCTGTCCCCACATCTCACTTTATAAGGTCCATTTTAGCTTAATATAGTATTTTCTGATATTCTATATTCTAAGTGCCTTTCTAGCTCTGAAAATCTATAAGGGTCCATTCACCTCTAGTATTCCATGTTCTTAGGCATTTTCCAACACTAACAATATGTAATTCTCTGATTATACTAACCAGATTGACTTCTGGCTCTATTGATCTTATAACAATGTAATATCACCTTATTTATTCTTAATAAACCTATTTCTATGAGGTTCTCTGGAGACTTTTTTTTGGCATGTATATTTTAAACACACTTTCTCGAAATTCAATGTGGTTAGTAGTATTAATATCTTATAAAAAAGCTATATTTTCTTTCTTTCCAAGTCAGTAGATGGGCATCTTAATTGTGTGTTCAAATAATTTTGCTATATAGGAAGACATTGTTCAGTTATATAAAACTGACTCTTTGTCTAATTTTTGTGAAGGGAACAGAGGAAAATCTTCATCCCTAAATGTCTATCCTTTGTATCTTAAAGAGTGTAGCATGGAAAAGTTTCTGGTAATGTCCATTTAAGAAATGAATCTTTTGTGTCCTTTATGAATATATTAAGAACTCATCATATGGAAGAAATTTCTACTGCAGAGGAAGTGTAACTGTTACATAAAGAAAAACTCAAGGATGGGACTAAAACACTTTGTGACCTTGTTAGAGGTGCTGAACATTCTCGGGTCTCTGTTTTCTTGTGTATAAGATGAGAGGCATTAACTTCCATCTGGGGGTCTTAATCTTTTTATGTCCTTGACTTCTTTGTCAGTTTGATGAAGTCTATAAAAGCCCTCCTCAAAATAACGTTTTTTTAAAGCATAAACAAACAAATGTGTCCATATGTATATATAGTCTTATATATATGAATATATATTATATAGGCAAACATGTAGAGAAACATACATGCATAAATATACATGCATGTGGTGTATTTGTGTCTGTATGTCTATTGGCAAAGAAAACCTACAATACTGACATAAAGATGTATTTTTCCCCAACCAAGTCATTGAACTTCATAAAATCTATCTGCAGATGTCAAGTTAAGAACACCTGACCTCTATGATATTTAATGTTTCTCACTAAAATACAGAATATGGTATAGTATTCCTTCCAACTCTAAGGTTCTGCGATCTATGTCCTAATGTTTTAGATTAATTTCTTCCAAATGATCCCTTTGAAAATGTTATCCTTTAAAATTATAAAGTCTAGTGCTAAGATTCAATTTAAATTACTTGCTAAGTATGCAGCCAGTTTGATTAATACTAAGAATAGGATTTAACAAACCTTCTAACCTGAAGGCCTTAAAAATAGCATAGATAGTTATTTATCTGTGGGGATGATGTGCTCTTGCCTAGAGTAAATTTGATGGAATTCAGTTGGATGGCTATTTGGCTTTATGGCATTGAGGATATGACTATCATTGGCACAGAGTTGAATTAGGTCTGTAACATGCCAATATATCCTTACATGATTCTATACTCCTGATTCTAATATAGTCCCAAAATTACTGATTTAAAGATCAGTTATCAGTTACTTAACAACTGATTGTTTTGTTTTGAATATAAAAACACAATTTATCACTGGGATGTAGCACAGAGCTATGACTGACATCAAGAGCCCTGGATACAATCACTGAGATTCATTTTCCTCATATGTTAAAATGGGGGGATTGTATTAGAAAAAATATCTTCCATCTTTAGATGTTATGATTATCTTCTTTAACATCACTATCCCCAATTTAAAAAAAAATCTGTTTCCTGATCACGATTGCCCGTTTTCTTACACTGCTGTTTGCTAAGGCTCAGAATCATTGATCTCACCATATCCTATCCATCCCAAGCATGTACCTCAGTTACTGAGTTCTATCAATGCCTCTCCCTAATGTCAATGTCTTTATTGTCATTCCAACAATCACTCTAGTGTAGACTTATCTCATCTTTCATGTTAACTTTTCCAGTAGCTTCCTATATGGTCACTCTGTAAACAGTCTACTCCACCCTCCTCTTGTGCCCTTCTGGGTCTTCATAAACTTACCTCTTACAGTTTGCCAATGACATCTTCCTAAAACCCAATTTTCATCATTTTAGTTCCCACCCACCCAAAGTCCTTCAGTGGCTCCCCTTTGTCTACCATAGAAAAACCAAACTTCTGATTATGACATTCAAGACTTTTCACAAGTTAGTCTCCAGTTTTTATACTTTTTTGGTGGGATGGATTTGGAGAAGTTTTCTTTTATAACCATGTATTTTTAAAATTTATTTAAGTATTATTATGTATTGAATAAACTATCATGAACATTTTCATTTACAAAGAAGAAAAAAGAATATACGTATGAAGCTGTGAATGGTAAATAAGCCAAAGTTTATTGTTGTTTTCCCAGCACTTCCTTTTTATTCTGACTATATCTTTATTTTTTAAGTACTTTTCTTATAAGCAACAGATTTTGGAATTTCATTTTATCTAATGTCTTCCTTTTTTATCTTATTGGATCATTTAGTCTATTCACATTTAAAATCAATTAAACACTTTGCCCTGGCTTTGCCAAAAAATGTATGTCACGTTCTAAACCTCCAGTCCTTTACCTTTCTAGCAAGTGGTGGTGTAAGCTTCATTATCAGACTTCTGAAGTCATGATCGGTCAGTATATTGAGCTGTAGGTTGTAGTTCTGTAAGCTTCTGGAGTTCTTTTTCTTTAAAAGTGTACTTATCATGGACATTTTTCTTATTCTGTTCATTTTACTCTGCATGAGTTCTTATAAGAATTCAAATTTCTCAAAATTTGTCATATTTATCATTTTCTACTGTACCATTGTATTCCATTGCATTCATATACTACAATTTGTTCAACCATTCCCCAGTTAATGGGCACTCACTTTATTTCCAATTTGTTGCTACCACAAAAAACTGGTGCTATAAATATTTTTCTTCATATGGGTCCTTTCCCTCTGTCTATGAAATTTCTGAGCTTTGTGACTAGTAGTGATGTCCCAATCATTTTTGATGTCAAAAAAGTGTGCACACAGTTTCCTGGCTTTTGGGGTATAATTCCAAATTGCTTTCCAGAATTATTGGAACTATTAATATTTCAACCAAGAGCATATTATTATGATTGTCTTCCCTATCATTTTTCTCATTTATCATCTGTTAATATGATAGGTGCGTATGTGTTTGTGTGACATGTGTATATGTTCACATGTGTCTACATGAATATACACACATGTGTATACGTGTTTGTATTAAGTGTTACTTTCCCTTCATCATGTGAAAATTGCCCATTCATATAGTTGGGCCATTATCAATGAGGGAGTTCTATTCTTGTATAACTGATATTCTTCCAAATTTTTCTTATGTTCCAACACTATTAAAAATCCTCTCTGGCAAACTGTAAAGCAATGCTTCAAGAACAAGTTACAATAAAACGTGGGGGAAGGAACTTAGTGGTGGTTTCTCATTTCTGAAATGGAAATAATACAATAATACTGCCTACCCCCTTCAATCCATGAACTATTATTTAAATATAAACTGGTTTAAATTTTATATACACACATATACATATGTCTATAGATTGCATGTATAGCAGGTATAAATATGCATATTCATATATACTTATACATATCCATGTGTATATTTCTACAAGTACAGACATTCATGTGTGTGTATGTGTATACTTTCAATTCTTTAGATAACACCACTCATCGCTCTGACATTTTTATTAGCTTGCAGAAGTTAGACATTAACACTGCTATCACTGTTCTTACTGGCCCTGCACTCTTGGGACAGGGAGTGTGACAAAACTCATCTGGCACAATTTAGATAGGCAATTATAGACAGGTCCTGATAACACTGACTCATCAGCAGCATTTTCTCCCCATGCTGGCACACACTGTGTTTGGGTTCAGTAGCAAGAGTCCAGCCCGATCCAGATGTCTGAGTGCACTCCTGCCCGCCCCAGTGATAGCATAAGGGAAGATATGCCTGACCCAACACCATGGTCTCTGCAGCTGCCCTGTGATTTCCAGCCTTTCCCTATCTCCCTCAGCACTCACTCTGCAGCATCTAGCTCCTAAAAATCTGTCTCTGAACCAAGTAATATGCTCTATACTCACATACTTCTGACACATAAAATAATCCTATATTCTACACCCTTTGAATCAATATCTCTATTGCCAAACATTATTAACCATTTCTTTACCAGTGAGGACATGATCGCATATTCCTCTCCTCACGTGCCATTGTAGCCAAGGTTTCCCTTGGTCTTATGAAGGATAACAGTTATAATGCTGCCACCATCTTAATTATTCACTGTCCCTGTATCCTGACATCATCCTGAAAATTGTATTGCTGAAAATGCCTTATTGAAAGCAACATCAATAGATCAAAGGAAGTATAATTCAGTTAATAAAGGTACTCATACTAAAAATTCTTAATCATTTTATGTGTGCATGCCATAACCATTAAATGGTTAACAATTCTTTGGCAGTCTGCTGGAATGTATGTATTCCTTATGAGAAAATTGGTTTTAAGTGCATAGGATGAAATGCATAGTCATTAAAAAGCAAACAATTTACATGGAAATGAAATTTCAGTATAATTAAAGCCAACAAGGAGGCACAGTAGATAGAGCATGAGGTTTGGCATCATGAAGATCTGAGTTCAAATTTGGCCCCAGACACTTACTACCTGTGTGATTGTAGTTAAATCATTTAACCACTGATTGCCTCAGTTTTCTTATCTGTAAAAATGGGAATAATAATAGTACCTATCTCCCAGCACTTGTTCTGAGGATCTAATTCAATATTTCTGAATATTTTAGCTAAATGATCTGAATGTAGGCTGTATCTCCTAGATCTAGCTAATGTTAAAACTGAGTGTGGGCCATCATTCATGTTATTTTTCAGTGTATGCCTGTATTATATGCCATTTCCTTTCAAAGAGGTCTGTGGAGTGATGATTCAAAGCAATTATTCTTTTATTTTTCAAATTGGCAATTATCCAAAGCAAAACACTTTAGTGAAGGCTGTTCTTAATGTACAGAAAATTTGCATTTATCATTTAGCATAATACTTGGCACATTGTAGGTATTATATGAAAATGAGCTATTATTATTATTACATTTATAAAATTATTTTTTAAAACAAGTTTAGACACCTTGGTTAAGAACTCTTGCAAAGGAGATACATACCTTTCATATAATGCTAGACAAATTTCATGATTTTTTGTGATCTCTCTAAAAGTCCCACAATTATAAACTCAAAAGGGTACCCAGAGGTCATCTAGTCCAACCCATACCTGGTAAAAATTTCCTGTATAATATTCTCAAAAGTGATTTTCCAGTCTTTGCTAAAAAGTGAGTGGGGATCCACAACCTCTAAAAGTTACCCACTTCACCTTTGGATAGTTATAGTTTTTAGGAATGTAATCTCGTCCCCCCATGCCCACTCTACCCCCACCTTGATCCCTCACTTTAAATCTGATTATTTAAATCACATGGTGACCACCTTCCTTGTTTGAAGCCTCTTTTTCATGTGGGTACTTTAAGCCTGGGGGTAACAGATGCTCCATTCTTTACCCTTCTCATACTCCAGCCTTTTACAGTTTGGGTAGGGCCTGATATAGTCTCTACTCTCATCTTTGAGAACCCAGGCCCCTTTCTACACTAAGTGATGTTGAAGGGGGACTTTACTTAGAGGTATGTATCTAAAAACACTCAAATATGCTTTTTTTCTGAATCAAACTTACTGCAGGTTCAGATCCGCTTCTCTAACTTGTTGACTAAAAGAAAAAAGTTCTGTATAAGATCTGAGCTCAGTATAAGTCATCAATGTGATATAGCAACAAAGAAAGTTAATGAAACCTTCGAATTAATTAAGAGAGTAATAGGGACCAGAACACCATGGATTGGGCAGGCAGGGTGATGGTTTTGCTCTGCTCTATCCTAATCAGGATACATCTAGGGAACTGTATTCAATGTGGGATGCCACAGTTAAAGGACATTGATTAACAGAAGTGCCCAGAGGGTGACAAAAAAGGATGGTGAAATGCTCTGAGTTCCTGATATAAGAGAACTGACTCAAGAATTTACAGATGCTTAAGCCCAGAGAAGAAAGAGAGACAGAGACAGAGACAGACAGAGAGAGAGACAGACAGAGAGAGAGACAGAAAGAGAGAGAGAGAGACAGACAGACAGACAGACAGAGAGAGAGAGAGACAGAGAGAGAGAGAGAGAGACAGAGAGACAGAGAGAGAGAGACAAAGAGAGAGACATAGAGACAGAGAGAGAGAGACAGAGAGAGGGAGGGAGGGAGAGAGGGAAAGAAGGAAAGAGGGAGAGGAAAAGTATTGTATTGGGGGTTTTGGAAAGGAAATTATAGCTGCCTTCAAACATTTAAAGGACTGTCTTATGGAACAAGAAACAGACTTATTCTTCTGGGCCCCAGATAATAGAAATTGGTATAATGGGTGGAGATTGAAAAGTGCAAAAAATATTGAAGGAAAAGAAAGCCAGGCTTCTAATTATTATCATCCATAAAGTTGAATCGTATTACTGTGAGGTAGCTGTTTCCCCTTTGCTGCAGGTTTTCATATAAAATCTTGATGTCTATTTTTCAGGTATTTTCTTGTTCAAGTATGGCCCCTGAGGTCCCTTCCAATCCCAAATTCTGTGATTCTGTTTTTCCTGGAAAGGGCTAGAAAGTAATGTATATGATCCATACCCTGAGTTCTGTCACAGATGAATTATCAGCTCTTCCCCACTTATCACAGGGTGGAGCTTGTGGTGAATAAAGACCCAGAGGCTCCTACACTGAGCACACAGGCTCTGCATCTGAACGATTTGTTTGGCCTGCTGTGTGGGCCTCTTCTTCCAGGAATCCTTTGTGCAGCTAGAACTCCTCCAGAATAGCAGCAGGCAATGAAAGGCCTATAATACACTCTTGACTGTTCTCATTTCAGCGGAACAATGTGCAAGGAACATTTTTCAGAGGTGAAGAATATTTTCGTCTACTTCAGGAAACTTTTAGAGATTATTATACAGAGCAGAATGAAAACTGAGCAGGGAGTCAGGAACCCTGGGGTCAAGTTATAGCTCTGCAATTGCTATCTGTGGCCCCTCCAGAAACATTCTTTCTTTCTCTAGGACTCAGGTGTTTGCTTGATTTAATCTGTAAACTGTTTTCATGTGGCTGAAAGGCAGTGCATTATAATGAAATGAGTACTGGATTAAAAGTCAATAAATGGCTAGGTTTAAATCTTGGTTGTGAGAATCACTAGTTTTATGACCACAAGAAAGTCACTCATTTGCACATACCCTCATATTCCTCATTTGCAAAATGAGAAAAAAATATGCTTTGGCTACTTAGCCATGTAAAAGAACCTTAGTGCAGACAACATTGGGAAAATGTCAACAGGCAGAGATTGTAGGATTTAGTCAGCTGGCATTTATTAAGTGCCTACTAGGTGCTTAGTGTTAATGTGTTGAGGCAACGTGCCAAGTTCTGGCAATACAAAGAAAGGCAAAAGGCTTCTCCTCTGCCCTTGAGAATCTCCCAGTCTAATTGGGGAGACAACATGAAAGTAACAATGAACAAAAAGGAGATATACAGGACGACCTTTAGATAATCGTGGAGGCCAGGTAGGTCAGGATAGAATTCTCCTCTCCTAGAAGGTAGGATTGCATCTGTGACTAGAAGAGAGAAAAAGGAAACAGAGATAAGGAATGGAAGTATTCCCTCCATGGTGCAGTCAGTGACAATGCCCAGAGTCTGAAGATGGACTGTCTTGTCCAAGGAAGCTGGCATAACTGGATTATAGAATAGGATTCAAGGAGTAAAATGTAAGAGGACTAGAAAGGTACAAAGCAATCAAGTTATAAAGGGTTTTGATATCAAACAAAAAGAGATAGTGAGAGAGAGGTATAGTGTTTTATACATATATAGAGTGAGATTTATGATGTTTATATAGAGAGAGGTATATGTACATATGTCTGTGTATGTATATATGTATGTATGTATAGGGAATCATTGAAATTTATTGACTGAGTTGACATGAGCTATACTTTGGAAATATTAATTTGACATCAGAATGGAGAATGGAATGGGGATGTGAAGATATGTGGCAGGAAGACTTACTCTCAGGCTATTATTCCATAGCCCAGGTGTGAGGGGATCAGGGTCTGCAACATGGGGGTGTCAGTATCAGAGAAGAGAATATTCAGGGTGGGTTGGAAGTAATCTCAGAGAGAAACCGCTAGCATTGAGGGACTGGGAAAGGTTTCTTGCAGGAGATGGGGTTAGTTGAGACTTGAAGGAAGCCAGTGAAGCTAGGAGGCAAAGGCAAAGAAGGAGAGAATTCCAGTTATGGAGGCAACCAAGGCAAGATGACCAGAGTTGGGGGATAGAGTGTCTCGTATGAGGAATAGAAAGACGCCAGTGCCATTGGATCATGCGGTGTTTGGAGGGGAGCAAGTTTTAAGAAAACTGAAATGATAGAAAAGGGCAAGGTTATGAATGGATTTAAAAGCCAGAGGATTTTAAATGTGGTCTTGGATGTACTGGAGTTTATTGAGCATATGGGAGGAGATGGGGGAAGCAAGAAGGCAGTGTTGGGTGTCTGACTCTGTCAGACTTGTGCTTTAGGAAGATCACTTGGCTTTCTGGGTTGGGGAGAGACTGGAGCCAGGGAATCTGAGCAGTGACTATTGCTGTGGTCCAGGAGGGAGGTGATGAGGGCCTGCACCAGCATGGTAACAGTGTCAGAGGGAGGAGGGGCTATAGTAAAGATGTGGCAAAGGTATAATCAATAAGAGTTGGCAACAGATTGGGTAGGTAATAAAAAGGGAACTTTAAATATGACCAAGTCTAACCTCCTTAGGCTATATATCAGGAACAATAGGAAACAGGCTAGTTTTACAGATCATGCAGATACTTAGCGGAGCTAGGAATCCAACCCAGACTTTCTCACTCAACATTTGCATATGTACTCTTAGAAATCATCTAACTCAATCACTTTGTTTCACAACTAAGGACCATGAACCTGAGAGAAAGAGAGCAAATTGTCCAAGGTCACACAGTAAGGTAGCAACAGGACATTAGACTATCAGGCCCACAGAGCCCCAGGCCCACATTTCTTTCTCTATGCCATGCTACAGGGAGCTTGTTCTAGGAATGTGGGATGGTGGATGTAAATAAATTCAGGGTACAGTGAGAAGTAACATAAACAATTTTAGGGCTGCAAATTTTGATCAGAGCACGGACCATGGGGATACTTGGAGCAATCTGGTCATATTAAGCTCACAGTAATTGGAAGCAGCTTGGTTTCCGTTGTTCTTTAGTTCAGTTCAGTGTGTCATCAACTCACATTGATTAAACTGGAAAGATACGTTTGAACCAAAGAGGATTGGGGTCACAGGTTGGATTTGGGAAAATGTTCCCTTTCTGCTCAGAATTCTAAATACTCTAAGCAATTATTATTTGAAACAAACTCTTCCCTTATCTTAGCAATTATGCCAGCAGACTCCATTAGCTCCCTTGTTGTTTTCTTAAGACCACCTCCTGATGATCCGTCCTATGACTGTTTATACTTAAAAAAGAGGCAATTTATCGAAAGTGGTTCTCTGCAGGATGTCAGCTCAAATGGAAAGGTATCCAAATTGCTTCCTTTCTCAGACACTTAACAGTCAGATCTCTCAAGCTGTCTTCTGGGTCATCATGTACTTTTTTCTTGCCTTTGCTCCTTTAGTTTTTGGAGGTGGTCATTTCAGTGGAAAGAATGGACTAGTGGCCCATGCTCTCGACTTGGATTCAGAAGACGTGGTTTCTTTTTAGACTCAGCCACAGATTCATTCTTTACATTTCTCCATTTTGGTCCTCATTTTCTTCAGATGTTAAAATATTCGGATTAAACTGGATGATCACTGGGGTTGCTGAAATTTCTTGACATTCATGGTTCTTGAAGGTCAAGTCAAGAAGCATTTTTTAAGCACTTACTGTGTTCTATAATTTGCTCTAAGCAATACAGATACAAAGAAAAAAAAAAACAGTCCCTTTTCTCAAGAATCCCCCAGTCTAAGAACATAGACCACATGCAGACAACTATGTACAAACAAGAAAGATGCAGGATAAATTAGAACTGATCTCAGAGAGATTATCAGATTTTTTTTGCTCATAGGTCAGTCCAAGCTCTGACCTTCTACATTCTAAGATTTTATGTAGCTCTAAAGGCCTATATTCTATGTTCATTCGAATTTCTCAGGTCCTTTCCATCCCTGAAATTTCCAATTCCAGGTTCTCTTCTAATTTTTAAATTCTTTAAAGTAAATAAACTGGGTTCTAGGAGTCAAGATGGTGAAGTATGCAGTAAAATGTCATAACTCCTCCATGTTCTCCTCCACACAACCATAAAATAGAGCCACAAAACAAATCCTCAAAAAACAGAACCAGCAGAAATAATCTTTTAGCCCAAGAAATTCAGAAGATTGTAAAGAAAGTTCTGTCTCACTCAGGTAAAAGGGGGACACAGTCCAGGACTTGAAGCACCTTAGCAAGCCAGCAGCAAACAAACCAGTGGGAGATCCGGAGTCCCAGTGAGGTGGAACAGACAGATGCCAACATCAGGAACCCCAACATGCCTCAGTATAGACAGGGGAACAGCCATACTCCAGCTCCAAGAACAGACATATGCTTGAGCCTACCCTTGGGCAAACAGTTACCGTACAGTTGCCAAACCACCATGTGCTTCATTGTAGCCCCTGTGAAATGCATAAATCCCCCCTGACCTCAGCACATACCAGGCACCAGCACTAGGACCCCGGCTCGGCACAAGATAAGCTGCCAGACTCTTACGGCCTCCAGCAGTGCCAACCATTCCCCACCCTACCCAGCTCAGCATAGCACCAGACATGAAGCTCCCACATCGAACATCAGTGCTGCACCAGGTAAACATTCAGGGCCTGCGACCTCTGGCAGAAGACGCCTGAGGCGATGACCCTTCCACTCTGGGAGCAGAGCTTAAATTTAAAAGGAAGGAAAAAGGCCCAAAAGGATGAACCAAAAGACAACAACAAAACAAAAAGAATAGATCCATAGAATGTTACTATGGTGACAGGGAAGATCAGGATACAAACTCAGAAGAGGACAACAATATAAAAACACCCATGGAAAAAATCCCAGAGCAAAACAAGAAGTGCACTCAGACCCAAAAAGAACTGATGGAAGAGCTAAAAAGGAGCTTAAAAAAAAACCCAAGTGAGTTACAAGAAAAGTTGAGAAGAGAAATGAGAGTGGTGCAAGAGATTATGAACAAAGAGTCAACAGCTCGGAAAAAAGAAAACAATTGCTAAAAAAGTAGAGCTGGCCAAATGGAAAAGGAGATATAAAAATCCACTCAAGAAAATAACTCCTTAAAGAGTGTGATTGAGGGGGCAGCTAGGTGGCGCAGGGAATAGAGCCCTGGCCCTGGAGTTAGGAGGACCTGAGTTCAAATCTGGCCTCAGACACTTAACACAAAAACTAGCTGTGTGACTTTGGGCAAGTCACTTAACCCCAACTACCCTCCAAAAAGCAAAAACAAAAGAGTGTGATTGGTCAAATGGAAAAAGAAAGTACAAAAGGTAATTGAGGAAAACAACCCCTTAGAAATTAGATTTGGGCAATCTAAAAATTAGATTTCCTCTCTGTATATCCCCCCCCTCCCTTCATGATTCTATGAGATATCAAGAATCAAACAAATTCAGAAGAATGAAAAAAAAATGAAGATATGAACAGGCAGTTTTCAGATGAAGAAATCAAAGCCATCTATAGGTATATGAAGAAGGGTTCTTTGTCACTTTTGATTAGAGAAATGCAAATTAAAACAACTCTAAAGGACCACCTCTCACTAATAAGACAAGAAAGAAAAATGCTAAATGTTGGAGAGGATGTGGGAAAATTGGGACACTAATGTACTGTTGGTAGAGTTGTGAACTGTTCCAAACAGCCTTGAGAACAATTTGGAACTATGGCCAAGGGGCTATGAAATTATACATACCCATTGATCCAGCAACATCACTATTAGTCTGTATCCCAAAGAGATCATTAAAAATGGAAAAAGGAACTACATGTGCAAAAGTATTTATAGCAAGTCCTTTTGGGGGGTGACAAGATTTTGGAAATTGAGGAGATGGCCATCAACTGGGAATAGCTGAACAAATAGTTATACGAATGTAATGGAATACTATTGTGCAGTAAGAAATGATGAACAGACAGATTTCAGAATAACCTGGAAAGACTTATAAAAAAAAACTAATGTAAAGTGAAATGAGCAGAACCAGGAAAACATTGTACACAGTACCAGCAACATTGTGTGATGATCAACTGTGAATGGCAGCTTTTCTCCATAGTGCAGTGATCCAAGACAAGCACAAAGGACTCATGAAGGAAAACGCTATCTACATCCAGATAAAGAACTGATAGACTCTGGATGCAATTTTAAGCATAGTTTTTTTTTCACTTTATTTTTTTTTCATGTTTTTTTTCCTTTTTTGATTTGTTTCTTCTTTCACAAGTATTACTAATATGGAAATGTTTTACATGATAACACATGTATAACCTATATCAAATTGCCTACCATTTTAGGAAGAGAGAAGGTGAGGGAGAAAAATTCTTATCTCCAAATCTTTTGAAAATGAATGTTAAAAAATTTGCCATGGTGCAATGAGGTGGCATGGGGAATGGAGCACTGGCCCTGGAGTCAGGAAGACCTGAGTTCAAATCTGGCCCCAGACACTTGACACACGTACTAGCTGTGTGACCTTGGCCAAGTCACTTAACCCCAGTTGCCTTCCCTTCTCCCCTCCAAATAAACCTGCCCCCCATAAAAATTGTCTTGACATGCAATTGGAGAAAATACATTAAAATAAATAAGAGTAAAAGGAATAAGCTTCAGAAACTTTTGAATATGTATAAATAGTTGTGTAGGATATGTTGGAAGTAAAAAGAAAGCTATTTGAGAATAATGTTTGGGGGTATTTGTGGGTTTTGTTTTGTTTTGTGTTTTGTAATGAAGGTGTTAGATTTGATTTAACATTGTCATCATGGCCTCCCATAACAATCTATCCCACCTTCTTGGGAATAGTATCATTGCTTATTTATGTCCTACTAAGCATTGCTATCTGACAACTTTCAAAATGTGTCTTATCCCTTCATACTAAGCTGTAAACTCTGTGAGGAGAGTGATGGTAGGTTACTCAGTTTTGTATCTCTGTTATCAGCCAGTGTATACACCCACCCACACATACACACACATATCTCACATATATTTATATTTACTGACGATTATTCTTGGGGTTAGCAAGGTTATATTTGATTTAAATCTCATAGACCTGGAAGTCAAGTAGCCAGATGCTATACTTGTATCAGTTAAAAGCATGATTTTTTTACAGAGTATAATTATTTGAGTGTTCATTGTGAAATTTTTATCCTCTTTCACTTTCCTCCCTTCCTTCCCTCTATACATGCAATCTATTCTGCAATATGATATAGGAATATATGAACCTGAATGATTGATTTAATAGCTCTTTACCCTTCACAAGTACAGAAATGTTTCAGTTATTAGAAGTGCACACTATTTGTTGCTCTAAGGCATTTGTAAGTGGGCTCAGGGCCTTTGATGTCATAAATAATATTACATTATGTAAAACATCTGTTTATTACTGACATTTTGCCCTAATCTTTCTTCTTTGTACTTTAGCTCAGAAGGAAAAAAAAGATCTTCAAATAAAAAATAATCATTCTTTATCTTCTTCCCCCTCCTTTTCTTCCTTCCCTTCTCCCCTCTCTCATTGCCTCCCCTTTTCTCAATTTCATTCATTCCTCAATTCTTCCCTGTTCCTCTCACTTCTTCCCTTCATTTTGATCCTTCCTATTGTTCATTCACTCCCCCCTTTTCTCCTTTCCTCTCCTTCTATCCCCCTTCCCTCTATCCTCACACATACATATGTAGTTGTTATTCATAGTCAAAGCTGACACTGCTGACAGTGTTATTTCCTGCATTGGCAATGTATTTTATTCATCTTAATGATTAACATTTTAAAATATTACAGTGAGAAAAAGAAAATCGAATAGCTTGAGTTGGGCAAAGATAATAAGTTCCTCCTTGGATAAATGACACTCAATTGCTGTATTTCCTCTATTCCAGTGATTTCCTCTCTCTTTACTATAATTCTGTATTAGACAACATGAGGTTTCATGACCCTGAGTCTTGGAAGTCACTAGAACTGGTGGTACTTAGGTTTTAAGAAATGATGAAATTCACTCATTACAACGAAGTCTCATGGGAAGAACCCTGAGCTTAGAGTTGGAAAATCCATATTCACATCTACCATTCATATAAACTATGTAAATGTGGACAATAATCATCATCATAAAACTGGTACAGTAATATATGTTGATTATCTATGTTCCTATTAGTTCCTCCCCATCAACATTGTGTTCAGAGAGAGGGAGGTAAGTAAGAATAAGCCATAATAAGTAAGAGGGAATTTGAAGGGTCAGAACGTGATGAGGTCAAAAGGAGAGTTTCAACCTCAATGTTAACATGGCTCAGACCACTTTTAGAGGTAGAAGGGCTAGAAGAATATGCCCATAGCTAAGAAGGAAGGAAAGATTAGTAGTGTGATGTTTTACTTTTTCTGGGCACTCTATTTTAGTTGAGATGTTAACAAGCTGGTAGATGTCCAAAGGGGCATATCCAAAGGGAATGATGGTGAGATTAGAGAGCATGCCATATGGTGATCAGTTAAATAAACTGCCCATCTTTCCTTAGAGAATACCTGTTTTTGTTTCACTTCAGTCATGTCTGACTGTGACCTGATTTGGGATTTTCTTGACAATGATACTGGAGTAAGTTGCCATTTCCTTCTCTAGCTCATTTCACAGATAAGGATACTGAGCCAAACAAGGTTAAGTAACTTGACCAAGGTCACATAGTAGTAAGTGTCTGAGGTTTGCTTTGAACCTGGGTCTTCTTCATTCTTTCAACTACACTGCCTTGTTGTTCCAAATAGAGCCAAACTATTTCCACGTGACTGCAAAGTAGAGAACTAAGATGGGCAATTGGAGATAGATTGATCTCTGCTCAATGTAAGTAGTGGCTGTGGGTCTAAATTTAGAAATGGCTTACTCTTTAAGAGATAGTGTATCTGAGTGAAAGGTGTGCATCTTGCCCTTCAAAGAAACTACTTCAATTTAGCCCTGCTGAGAACTCATCATAGGATGGAGAAGTAGAATGAATCTCAGATACACTGGTATTTAAAGATGAGGGATGGATGGCAGGTAATAAGCATTTTGGTGCTTACTATGTACTAGGCACTATGATAAAACATGGGAATACAAATACAAGTACAAAAAAAATATTTCTTGCTCTCAAAGAGCTTACATTCTAATGGGAGAAGACAAAATATCAAACGGAACTGAAATATGTATTGAGGGGCAACCACAAGAGTGCTTTGTGGCGAAATCTGGACAATCAAACATACGTTCATTATGGGAGTGAAGTATGGCTGGTCTGGGCACATCCAGGAAAGAACTCACCAATGAGAGAAGTGAATTGGCAAGGTGAGAAGGCCACAAGCATGAAAGTAATTTTCAGGGTAACGAAACAGCTGAGTCACAGTAGTAATATCCTGAGAGGCAGAAACACAGAAAAGAGGGAATAAAATTAAATGAATGAAATGATAAATGAAGAAACTAAAGCTCAAAGAGGTTTGAGCTGGGTTTCTCAGTGGATAGAACTCCAGGCATGGAGATAGGAAAATTCATCTTGCTGAGTTCAAATATGGCATCAGATACTTACTAGCTATGTGACCCTGAAGAAGTCACTTAACCCTATTTGCCTCAGTTTCCTCATCTGTAAAACGAGCAGGAGAAGGAAATGGCAAACTACTCTAGTATCTTTGCCAGGAAAACCCCAAATGGGGTCACAAAGAGTTGGACCTCACTGAACAACAAAAACAGCTAATGAATGTCAATGCCAGGATATGAATCTTGTCCTCTGACCCCGAATCCAATATTTCTCCACTGATGCACCCTGGTTTCCTAATGTATTTTTACAACATAGACCTCAAATCTTATAGTACCTAGCCCTAGTGGCCTAGATAGGTGTATATTTCTTAATACTCATAGGAGGATTCTTTAATCCTTGTCATCTGGCTTAGTTCTGATTCAGAAAATGCATTGCTGCTTCCATTATGGGCAAGTAAATCAACAGTAGTAAAAAGAACCCTGCTTAGGTCAGCTTCTTCTTCAGCCTTCACTGCATCCTTATAGAATGGGGGTGTCACATTTCCAGTTACTTCATTTGGCCCACTCATTAAATCCTGCAGCCTCCATAACAGATGCTGGGCGTTTGAACTTGGTGGCAGTCAAAGAGCAACAGTCCATGAAATGACCCTCTTCACAACATCATTTGCATATTCAGCTACCAAGGAGATGTCTGTGCTTAAAGGCAGCCACTCTGTCTAGTCCCTAAAACAGAGAAGGGGCATATTATTAAGTTTGTCATATCAGACTCCCTTCTCCTTTTCGGCATTGTTTTCGGAGATGAAGCTAATTCTGTGAATTTGATTTGAAGACAGAGACCAGCTCAGTGTTGAATGATGAGACACACACACGGAATATAATATGCTTGAATTAATTTGCATAATAGAATACTATTGGTTACAAAGCTATGTTTGTTGTAGGGGGATGTCACAGTTAAGGAACAAGGCTTTGAGGTGACTTCACAGATGTAGGCTAGAATTTTGAGTTATGATGTAGACTTGGGGGGTGTTATTCTGAATGTGATGATAGCATAGCTTTGATTTAAAATGAGCTTCCTAGAAATAAAAGGAATGAGTGTGCTCATTTGATAGCTGAGACTCTATGAGCAGGGGGTTGGGGGAAGGGGACCGGGAGAGACTGGGGGAGAGGGAGGAATGCAAGACAAATCTTAAATCCATTTAGAAATTTCCTAAGCTGCTTCTGCTCCTTCTCTTCCCTGCCTCATGAAAATTCCCAACAGCAACCTTAATATACTCAAACAGTCTTACATGCCATTTTCTTTAACAGAGACAAAACCTAGCATGAGGAGACTATTTTTTGCTAGAAGAGCCACAGGTTAAAAGTGGTTATCTGCCTATCAACAGAGAGGAGCTCGACAGGCCTTTTGCACTCTTTCTTTTGTAAATGCACCTTCCTGTCATATTATTACTTTGGTGACTTTGAAGAGAACTTCCTTTTTCTTTTCTGACAATATTTCCCTTCATCATGAAATGAAGTCCGTGTATATAAATGCTATTTAGGCTTCTTAGTGAGACCCAAAAGCAGTATCTTGTTAGAATAGCATTAATGGAAGGATTGTTAAGGAACCGTCTTGGGGATCGCTATTAAAACAAATTAGAGTATCGCTATTTATCCCTAATTCTAACTACAGTTGAGGTCTCATTTGGAATTCAGCCTTCCATTAATTTTTATGCAATATTCCTGCAAACCCCATCACATTGCTTCCATCAATCACCATGCATTACACCAGGCTCTAGAAGCACATTTCACAGAATGTATCCCTCAGGACCCACATCTATCTTAACATATGCAGAAGTTCAGAAATTCCGTGTTAGGGGAATTTTCTTTTAACTCCATACTGCTGCTGAAACCAATACAAATTTGCTTATTGTTTACTGTGGTGAGATATCCTGGGAGTTCCAGCAACCCTAGGATTGTACCTAAGAAAGAAGAATGGGTTCATTGGCTAGATGAACTTACTCCCTGTATAATGTGATTTCTAGCACGCCTATGACATTCTGGCTAAGCTCTTTTTTCCCCTCACACCAGATTAATACTTCTCTCGCTCCAGATTAATATTTCTCACATCGTCTCCCCAGAAGCATTAATTATGTCCATAATTATGGACTGCTGAGAATACTAGCCATTATGTAAAATGCAGTTTTACTTATACAAGACTTGATCTGAACTGCATTCATAAATACCAGCATCGGGCTGTGAAAAGCACAATCAATTGGGTGTCAAAATACCAACATTCTAGTCTAAGAGGTTCTGTTATCTAGCTGTTTGACCTTGGGCTACAATTCCCAGGGCCTTAGTTTCTTCATCTGTAAAATGAGGGAAATAATACTTGTCCTTTAAAACTCACAGGGTTATCATCATGATCTTCATCGTCATTGCTGACATTTATATAGTATATTTATGTTCACAAAGTGCTTTCCAAATATCATCTAATTTGACCTTCACAATAACCTGGGAGGGAAGTGCCATTGTTTTTCCCATTTTAAAAATAAGGAAACTGAGGTAGACAGAGATTTGTGAAGTTTGGAGTCAGTCAAAGGGCTGTACTTTAGGACCTAAAGGTCCACGTATTGCCTTGAGGTTGCATGTTCTCCACCCTTGAATCTAGCCTAAGGTCCCAGAGGTAGTAAGTGTCTAGGCTAGATCTGGATTCAGTTTATGTTAGGTTCCAGGTCTGGTGCTTTCTCCACTGTACCATCTTGTTATCCAACGATGCAAAGTAGATGAAGTGCTTTGTAACCATAAAATACAAAACTGCTTACTCTGATAACTCAAGAGACCATAGGTACTCTGAAAATCCTACCTCATGATGTTATTTTTATGAGTTTCAACAGCCTAAATGTGTTATTACTTGGTGGCAATAATAAATAATAAACCTTACCATATTTACTTAGGGCAGTCCTGGGATGATAAAGACTCATGTTGTTGTGGTAGTTCAGTGGCTTCAATTGCATTCAAATCTTTGTGATATCATTTAGGATTTTCCTGACAAAGTTACTGAAGTGGTTTGTCATTTCCTTTCCAGTTCATTTTGCAGATGAAGAACTGAGGCAAACAGAGTTAAGTGGCTTGTCCAGGATCACACAGCTAGTTATGTATCTGAGGCCAGTTTTGAACTCAGGAAGATGAGGCTTCCTAACTCCAGGCCTAGTACACTGAGCCATCTAGCTGGCTATAATAAAGAATCATAGAATCTTAGATTTGTAAGGAATCATATAATCCAACAAATGCCATTAAAAAGAAAGAAAAATAATTTAAATGTATATATGTTTGTGTGTGTATACACACACACACACACATATATATATAATATTTGTGAGCATATTGGATTGTGGTGTATATATACATATATATATATACACATACATCTATGCACATACGTATACACATGCATATCTATCCATCTATCTATCTTTGGGGAGAGAGAAACAAAGATACTGGTAATAGTTTTAGTAGGTAATTAAGTACATAATTCATAGAGCTCTGTATGAAAGACTTGGATTCAAATCCACCCTTAGACAATTAGTAATTATGATCCTAGAAAACTCATTTTACTTATCTGTGACTCAATTTACTCATCTGTAAAAAAGAGGATAATAATCGCATCTACATTTTAGGGTTCTCAGAAAATGAGAAAATATGAGTAAAGCACTTTGTAAACACTAAAGCACTATCTAAATACTGGCTATTATTATTGTTAATAATATAACAAGACTAGTACCAATAACTGGCCTTTCGATAACACTTTTTTTACTTTTCCTTTAAGATTTGCAAAACGGTTTGTGTATATGATTTCCTTATAACCTGGCCTCTTTTTTCACCACCCCAGAGAAACCAACTCAGTGTCATCACCATGTCATAATGGTAAATACAGAGGATAACTTTAGTAAAATAATGTGCCAGATGAGTTGGCATTACAATTACTATTTACATTTATTAACAATCAATTGGCTTTACATAACTATTTCTGTTAGCTATACAGTTTTGAGGTAGAATATAGCTTATCAGTGCCATCAAGTTCTTGGGATTATTCATAATATTATTCTCACGATGAATGTATGGAAGAACATATTTTCATAATAATTTCGAAAGTGCTTTGGTTTACAAATTCCTGACACTGGCTTCCTTGCTATTGGAACAAGACTTTCCATCTCTGTATCTGGTCATTTAATTTCCCTGGTTACTACTCTTGCCTAGAATACTCTTAGTCCTCATTTCCATCTCCTCACTTCCTTGACTTCAGTTCCCGGCCAAAATGTCACCTTCTATGGCAGCCATTCCCCAAATTCCTTAATTCAAGCATTTTCCCCCTGAGATTACCCCCAAATCTTTCCTGTATGTATCTTGTTGATGCATACTTGGCTACATGTTGTCTTCTCCATTGCACTGTGGGCTCTTGAAGGCAGGGACTATTTTTACGGGTTTTTGTATTCCCAGCACAGTACCTGGCACATAGTAGGCATTTATCACATTCTTTTTGACTGACAAATAAGATTTATAGTAATTTTATTATGTATTATAACCATAAAATTGACAATTTATGGAAGAGAAATGTCAAAAGTGTTTCAATATGACATTTTATTTCTACAAAATGGATGAAATTCTGCAAATTAAGAAATATTTATCAAGTGCTTACACACACACTCACATATATATACATATAAATACATAATTTTAAGATTCTCATCTTTCTTCAGAAGTCAAATAATGTGCTATTATGTGGTTTAGAGGAATTGCTTAGTTTAATTATTATTAAACTAATCTGGGAGAGTGAGAGGGATGAGACAATGAGGTAATAAAGAGACAATGGAAGTTTCCTTCCCCTTATTAACTGTGTGATCCTGGGAAAATCACTTAATCTCTGCCTCAGTTTCCTCAGCTGTAAAATGAAGATAATAATAGCACCTAACTCCCAAATTTGTTGTGAAGATCAAATGAGACAATATTTGTAAAGTGCTTAGCACAGTGCCTGGCATAGTATGCACTTCCTTCCTTCCTTCCTTCCTTCCTTCCTTCCTTCCTTCCTTCCTTCCTTCCTTCCTTCCACCTGCTTTTCCTCTTTCCATCTCTTCCTTCTTCCTGCCTCCCTCCCTCCTGTGTTCCTTCCTTCCTTCTACCTTCTACCTTCCTTCTATCATGTACCTCATATCCTTTGCAGACTACTGTGTTTTTTGTTTTGTTGGGGCATAAGATGTTGCAATAAAATATATTCCTTGATCATACAGGGATTATAGTACATTGTGATATAAAACATAAACACAGACTTCTTTTGGTGGATCTGTCCAAAAAAAAATTATTAAGTGTCTAGTATATGCCAAGAATCACTCTAAGTGTTGGTGATACAAAGAAAGACAAATTAGTCCCTGCCCTTAAGGAGCAATCAATGAAGAGACGACTGACCTGGGCCACCCTCCTGTTTTCTGGGAGAATTCTTTGCTCTCGAATCAGAGGGAAGATAAAGCCCTAGATGCAGAGGGTACTGCCAAAGTGGGAGTTCCGGGTTTGAAGTGATTTTGCAGGATGCAATGATTCCTATGACAAGATGGAGAAATCCAGAAAT
>NW_027185771.1:21094569-21119615 GCF_028583685.1 Petaurus breviceps papuanus
AGAGAGAGAGAGAGAGAGAGAGAGAGAGAGAGAGTTAGAGAGTTAGAAGAAATGTTTAACAACCCTGGTTGGAACCCTGCTGGAGGTTTACAACTAGTTCTTGAATCGTATTTTAGAAAGTACATTTGCAGGTTAGAGAGTATCCAGGAGGCAAAGAACAGGATGTTGAAAGCCACTAGAAACTCTGTCATACAAAGGTCAATAGAAGAATCAAAGTGTGTTTAGCCTCACATGTAGACTTAGAAGGGCCAAGACAGCTGCCTTCATATGTTTGAAGGACAATCAGGTGGAAGAAAGACTAGGTTTGTTTTGCTCAGCGGCATAAGGTAAAACTTGGAATGATGTCCAGAAGTAAAAGGAAAGTATATTTTGAGTCAACATAAGGAGATATTTAAGATAAAATTTAAATAGCATCAGTTGCCTTGTTTGTAGGGGAGTTCTATATTACCAGAGCTCTTCAAAGGGAGAATGCATGACTATTTATTTGGGGTGTTGGAAGAGGCATGACTACTCAAGAAAGAATTGAACTAAATGTCCTCTGATATTTCTTCTAGTTCTGACAATAAAGGTAGAAAAGAAGCAAGCCTATGTAATAGTTTTCTTCTTGTTTCTTTCTTCGTGTGTGTGTGTGTGTGTGTGTGTGTGTGTGTTTTAATCCATAGAGCATTGTGTAGTTTTAGTATAGTGATCCTGGTCCAACTTAATAATAATCCCCCACATTATTAGAACTACCTTGCTATTTACAAAGTATTTTTGAATAGTAGAGACATAACCCTAGAAAAACACTTAGGGATTAGTTTATTCTATTTGGGAAACCAAGATTCAGAGAGGACTTGCCCAGGATCACAAATCTACTGAGAGCCAAGATTTGAACCTAGATACTTTGAATCCACATACAGGGCTTTCTCCTTTATGCCAGTCATGCTACCAGGAATAATTATGATTGGAAGAAGTAGCACCTCCCATTGTACCCCAAATTAATCAAATTTCTAGTTAAGGCAAAAGGTCCAAGGTCTTTTGAAAGTTCCTATGACTACTAAAATAGTCAGACTAAGGTGTGATTCCATGCTCCGTGCTCTCTATATACATAGGTTTTGTTGTTGTTTTCTTTTGTTTGCTTGTTTTTTTTTTTAATTGATCTACTCATTTGTTTGAGAAACCCCAGTAGTAGGAAAATTCAATCTCCAACGTCAGTGTAAAAACCTAGTCTGGAACATTCTAGTCTCCCCGAGTCTCCTGGGGCGCTAAGGCCGGATGCCAGAGGGGTAGAAATCTGGCCTCAGTGTCAGGAAGACCTTGGTTCAAATTCTTCCTCTGACAAATATCGACTGGATGAGCCTGGACAAGTTATGTAACCTGTCTTCCAATAACATTAAAACAGCTCACATTTGCATAACACTCTAAAGTTTGCAAGGAGCTTTGTCACTTGATGCTCACCACAATTCTGGGAGGTAGGTGCTGTAATTATCCTCCTTTTATGGAGAAGGAGGAGGAGTTTGAGACTTCGGAAGTTGTATGATTTATCCAGGCACACAGAGCTACAAGTGTTTGAGATGAGATTGATCTCCCTTCTCACGGCTGCCGTTTTTTGGTTCCCATGAGTTCCACTCTAAATCCCACCCTCTGTAAAAAGTCTTTTTCTGGTCCGCTCCAGCAGATAGTGCCTTCCTTCTGACTTTTCATCTCCTTTGCATATATATCTATGAACCTAGTTCTCTTCATGTTTGCTTCTCCATTAGAATGTGAGCTTCATAAAGGCAGGAACTGTTTTTCCTTTTCTTTGCTCCCCCAGCCCTTAGCACAATATCTGGTTTTAAAACAATGATTATAAACTGACAAAGACAGGTCTTCTGTTCTAGTCTAGTGTTCTCTTGACTTCCTCAGCTACTTATCATCTTTATACCCATCAATATGCTTGGATGATACCAGTAGCCTAATTCTACAATTTCAATCTTCCCTGAGTAACATTGGAGCAGCTAGACACCACAGGGGATAGAGCTTTGGGTCCAGAGTCAGGAAGACCTGAGTTCAAACTTTGCCTGAGATACTAGCTGGGTAAGTCACTTAACCCTGTTTGCCTCAGTTCCTCAAATGTAAAATTAGCTGGAGAAGGAAATGGCAAACCAAGAAAACCCCAGATGGGCTCATGAAGAGTCAGACATGACTGAAATGACTGAACAATAACAAAGGTTACCAGACCCAGTTAAAATAAACTGTGATCATTTGATTGTTGCTACTGATTTGAGGAACCACTGTTCTAAAATACTTCCTTCATGCTACCCCACTGCCCTGTTCTGCAGCATACTTGCTAATGGATATGCGGATTTCTTTGACTATGAAGTCATTGACATGTTCTTTTCTTTTCCTTTCAGAGGCAAAATTGGGAAGGTGCACAGCATTGAGGTGATGCTCTTCCTGAATGGTGGTATTCTGTCTGGAGACGGTTCCATTTGAAAGTGCTGCGTGGCCTGCCAGGTTGAAGACTGTTAGAGCACCGGGTACAAAGGCTGGATTTACAGAGATACTCCTGTGCCTCTCACTTAACCAAAAATGAAGGAGAACTACTGTTTACATGCTATCCTGGTCTGCCTGGGAATGCTGGCAAACAGCCAGGCATTCTCAACTGAGAAGCTGAATCATGTAAGGCCTCTCCATGCTCACCATGAAAAAGGAAAGGAAGGTCAGGTTCTTCAACGTTCCAAAAGAGGCTGGGTCTGGAATCAGTTTTTTGTAATTGAGGAGTACACTGGACCAGATCCTGTATTAGTTGGCAGGGTAAGATATTGAATTCACTTTTTTATTTCAATGTTCATGGTGGTTCTGTGAACCTTAGCCTTCACTGTCTATAGTCATAGGATGTTAGTATCAGAATAAGAGCTGGAAAAGCCATTAGAGAAAGACAAAGCCCAGATAGGTTAAGTGATTTACCTGATGTCACACAGATGGCAAGGGGTAGAATCAGAATTAAAATCTGGGTTTAATGGAATATATAGATTTCCAAAACTATAGAAAGAGAGTTATAGGGGTAGCTAGGTGGTACAGTGAAAGCACCAGCCCTGAAGTCAAGAGGACCTGAGTTCAAATCTAGCCTCAGAAACTTGACACTTAACTAACTGTGTGACCTTGGGCAAGTCACTTAACCCCAATTGCCTTGCCTTTTTCTCTCCAAAAAAAAAGAGAGGTATCTCAAAAACTCACTGAGGAGAGAGTTTCTAGCATGAGAAGATGGTCAGAAGTATTAGATGCTACAAAGATATCAAAGATGTTTGGTACTGAAAAAAAGATGGGTAAAATTTTCACTTAAGAGGTCACTGCTGACGTTAGTGATAATATCATTTGAATGATGAGGTCAAAAGCCAGACTGCAAGTGACTGAGAAGAACAGGGAGGTGAGAGAGTAGATTCATGGTATTTAAACTGTTCCCCACCAGCCCACCCTAGAATGTTGAGTATGAAAAAGAAAATGATAGAAAAACTTGAGGAGCTGGTAGTGCCAAATGGAATATTTTGTTTCATTTGGTTTTGTTTTTAGGGATTTGGGACATGTTTGCAAGCAGAAGAGAAGAAGCAATTTTATAGAGGAAAAGATGAAAAATTGGGGGAGGTGGAGCAGAGGGCGAGGAGAGGAGAAAGTGTAGAGGGAAAGAAGAGTGATAACTAAAGGAGTGATTTTCCAGAGGAGATGGGATAAAGTGCACCGGTAGATAGGTTCTTATTGAGAAAGAAAAGGATCACTTCTTTCTCCAAGACTGGAGAGAGTTTAGGATTATGTTAAAAGTGCCGTGATGTATGGAACATGTGAGTAGAGAAAACCTCCAAAATATAGCTTTTATTTCCCCAGTGATTTATGAAGTAAAGTTCCCTGCTAAAAGGGAGAAAGGAAGAGGTGATATAAGTAGCCTAAGGAGAAAAAAAAATGTTTTGGAACAGAGACTGTGGTGAATAGGATAGAACAGCCATCAGGGAAGGCTAAAATGATTGTTATATAGCAATGAGGCCCCAGTGAAAATCACATAACATAATATTTTTTTTGTCAGATGAATTAGCAAAATTTTGTGAGTTCCTGTGTGGGCAGTGGCACATGTGTAGGAGTAGAGAAAATAGATTGTAATCAAGGGTTGTGGTTTGAAAAAGGATGGGTGAAGAGAGGTCAAGGGACTCGAGTAATGAGTAGTATCGAGTTAAGCTGGTAAATTATAGGGTCAAGATTTTGAAGACAGACAAGAGAGGGTGGAGAAGGGGTGATACACTGGGAAAACAGGGAGGAGGAGAGTGACTGGGGTTTGCAGTGAGGAAAGCGAACAGTTCTTTTCCAAATTTGACATTGTATATTTACTTCAGCATCTGACATTCTATGTTATAATATTCCTTATAGTAACAATATTTTATGCATTGAGGTATCTTTGGCTTCTAAAAATGTCTTCCAGGATGCTACTACTCCGCATATTTTTTACCAGATCTATTTTTTCTGACTTCTAATAATTTCATTCCAAAGCACAGATACCATCATTCAATGATTCTATAATTTTGTTTATTTATACTGATAAAGGATAGGCATGTTAAAGGTCTTGGTCCCTGGAGGGATAATGATGCAACAAAATCAGAACACATCTAAGTAATATTGAAGAGATTTTCTGAATTTTCACTATGGACAGGACAAGAGAATAGAAGATTAAATTTAAGTAAGATCATTTTAGCTTGGACAATGGAAATGGATTTCTAAAATATGGTTACATTAACTAGGTATTTCTTCCTTTGCAGATTCTGGCAAAGTGGTTTCTATGTCATGTATTAACTTAAAAGCAGGTGCTGATTTGTTCAATCTCCAACTTTTAAATATTTATAATTGGTATCAAAAGTAAAACTTCACCATGAAAGTTTCATGCTTTGTTAAAGTGGGGAAAATTTGTATTTGAATATTAAAAAAAGAAAAAAAAAACAGTTCACAATCCTTAGGGTTGGAAATTGGCAAAAAACCAATGCCTGGTTCACTTGATAGCTTTTAATGATTTACCAAACTCCTTTTTTTTGTGTGGAGCTTAATAGTAAATCATATCTGATTAAATGGAAGTAGTACAAATCCCCTTTTATGAGATTCAAATGAGAATTTATATCTAACTTTCATCTGTATTAGTGCTGTCAGTGAAATGAGAAGAATCTAAAATATTTTTCAAAAGTTAATAATATGGGTGATCACAAACATGTATATATATATATACACATATATCTATTTAATTCCCAAGAAGTTTCATGAATTAAAATACAGAATTATAGGATGTTAAAAGTGAAAAGGATCTTAATATATGAACTACTGTAGTCCTATATTATAAGAACTGGAAGGGACTTAAGAACATATAATGTGTGAACTGATAGGAATCTTAGATGTGGAAGGATGGTGTCTGCACATAAACAGTACTAGCTTTAGAAATAATAGCGCAAACTGACTTCACAGATGAGGAAACTGACATGCCAAAAAGGCACATAGCTTACCCTGAATGGCCAGTAAAATAGCCAGAACTAAAACTCACATCTTCTGATTTCTTCTGCATTTTCCATGACACCACCACTGTCCCACATTTAAGAGGAGAACTGAAATCAGACCTACCTAACCATCTCAGTAAGATCAGTCAGACTGCAAAAGAATTAAAGAAAATTGTTGTATTTTCAGTTACCCGCAATCAAGGGCTAAAGATAATGGCAATCTTTGATCTTTGCTTAGAAAACAATACAACATTTAAAAAGTGTTTAGTGTCCATTTTTCTTGCAAAAATACCTCAAAGCAAACCATATGTTGAAAAATTATTTTAAATTTTATCTTAGAAATATATTGCTTGAGCACCAACTATTATTTGTAATTTTTACCTAAAGGCATCCCTTTGGCATGGAAGAGAATTTGTTTAATAAAATCACTGTCCTTTGAATTCACAAAACCATGGAAGGCTAGCACTGGAAGGGACATTAGAATACAGAACATAAGAACATAGAGAATGTGGCAGCCAGAAGAGATCTTAGAATATTTTGTTAGAACTTTAATAAGCCTTAGAACAATATGTGATACTCTGTCTGGAAGGGATTTCAGAACTTTAGGATGTTTAGAGCTCTAAGGGACTGTAGATCACAGAATGCCAAAACTCAAAGAAACCTTAGAGATAAGCATGTACAATCCCTTCATTTTACAATTTTACATAGAAGTAGAGAGAGCGAGTGACCTGGGTATGATCACATAGCAGTCCCCTCCAACAATGCAGAGCACCATGCTCTGTACATAGTGGGGGTTCAAAAGCCAGTGTTCAAATGAAGAAAGTGAATGCTGATCAATGGATCAGTGAATAGTATTCTGATTTCGTATCCAGTGTCGTTTCCACTCTATCACAATTTTATTTTATAAATTTGATGTATCTTAACTTTTAAACACACATAGTAATTAGCACTTATAATATATAATGTTGGCATGTAAATATTCTGTTCATACACACATATGCCTATATAATACATGTTATATACATATACATGTGTGTCACATCGTGCATGACATGATATGAATTGTACATGTGTATCATGTGTGTATTTATATATGAGGGAGGGAGAGACAGAGTGACAGAGAGAGAAATAAATATTGAGAGATCGAGGCCCTAAGGTAAACTTGAAACAAAGAGTCTTCCTCAGACAAGACTACTGGCTTTGTGTACCTTGGCAAGTTGGTTAACTTCTCAGTGACCTAGAAAGCTTTCTAGGGCATATATTACAGAGGAAATGCTGACCTGCATTTGCAAAAGTAATATTCTCAGTCAATAGTTCCTTCTACCAATGAAATCAATTATCCAATCACTATACACACACTCACACACACATACACACATACACACACGTGCACACAAACACACTTCCCTTGGATCTCTACTCATTTAAAAACATTGTGTGAGAAGTATACTGTTTGCATTCTCTTTGAGTGATGGAAAAGTTACCTGCACAGACCCACTAGAGTACTTTGTCAAATCTCGCTTAACTACATAATTGCTTCTTTTTGACATCTATAAAAGATTTCATGGTCCTATGATAATTTGCTTTTGTAAACCTCTAGATATCTTGGACACTGCCATGGGTCTGTGGATAGAGTCATAAGTGTCCTCAATGTCTTCCTGTGGACAAATTGTCTGTGCTTCCTCCCACTTAGACTAGAATAAGGAAAAATAAAGATTGAAATGTAATTAGAGTAGTTAGGGTTGAATAAAGCGAAAGTCTACATAATATATTGTCTTTGGGAAAATAGGGATTTCTTTGTCTTGGAACTCATAGTATAGTAGAAAATAAGCTAAAATCAGAGTCTGGGGAGAGCTGGGTTCTTATTCTGGCTTTGATGACACTTGGCATTAAGAGTCACTTGTATGTGACTCCTGAAAAGTCATTTTTCCTATCTGGACTTCAGTTTCTTTCTTTGTAAAATAGGACAGGGATATTTATACTAACTACCTTATACAGTAGTTGTGAGGGGGGAAAAATAATGCTTTGGGAGAAAAAAAAATTGGAAGCCCTAAAATACTGTATAAAATGAGTCAATTGAGTAGGAGGAGAAAGTTATCCATTTGGAATGCCATCACTGACACCCTGGAAGATACTAATGTATTCATTCATTCATCAAACACTTATAGGCTATTATATCAAGATCATTTGTTGTGCTGTGTGAAGTACATAGATTAAGAAAACAGTCTTTATCTACATCTCACAGAATCACATAGAATCTCGTAATTATAATGGACCTCAGAGGCCATTTAGTCTAACCCATTCCTGAAGGATTCCTCCCACACCACCCCCAACACCCCTGTGGCCAATGTGCCATAAAAGCTCTTGCTTGAATGCCTCCAGTGAGGTAGAAACCACTATCTCCAGAGACAACCCATTTTTCTGTAATGTAGCTCCATTAGGAAGTTTCCCCATACCTCTGATGCCATTTAAATGTATATCTTTTCAGTTCCCACCCATTGCTCTTAGTTCAACCAATCCATCTGGGCTGAAATTAAATCCTTCCTTGTGACAGCCTTCAGGTATTTGAATGCAGTTATCATGTCCTTGCTAAGTTTTCTCCAATGTCTAACATTCCTGATTTCACGAATGAATCGCAATTTGGTATGGACTCAAGGTCCCTCAAAATTCTGGACACCCTCCCTTGTATACTTTCCAGTTTATCAATGCCATACCTTAGATGTGACATCCAGGGTTCTTCATAATGTTCTTATTGTCATCTAATCAAGGCAATGTATTGTACTCTAATATCTCTAGTGCCGGATATATAGGGGCTCATATTAAAGTAGCTCATATATAGAAATAAGTGTAATCCAAGGCAGAGTATGATAAGTACTATAACAGAAATGCCGACAAAGTATGGTGGAAGTTGAGAAGAGGATGCAACCACATTGCCTGTTTAGAACTTGGAAGATTTTGTGGAAGAAGTGACATTTAAACAGATCCTTTAATGATAGGTTTGTGATGGGTTAGAATGATGGAGACTCCATTCTACACTAGGGATTAAAGGCAGGAAAACATAAATTATGCTTAGAAAATAACTAGTAATCTGCTTTGACTGGAACATAGAGGAATTTACTAAGAGACAAAATGGGAAAAGTAAGTTGGTATCCGATCTTTGATCATCTGAAAAGGGAATTTAAATTTAATTTTGAGTGAAGTCCTATGCCAATGCTAATATTATATAAATGTGAGCTATTATCATTTTTATTTTTATTTATGAATGTACTAGATAAAGTAGATAATAGGGAACCATGAAAGATTTTGAAGGGGATACTACATCAAAACTGCACTTGTAAAACATAGCATGGATTACATTAGTATTACAGCTAAGAAAGGTGAAAGTTCACTATCCAGTTCTTTTTCCCATGTGATATGATCAAGTTCCAGAAATCATGACACAATGGAGGGAATAGACCCTTGAGTTTAAATATCTGAGTTCAAATCCTGCCTCTGCTATTTAATTTGCCTTTCTTCATTTCATCTCTCCAGCCCTTGGTTTCCTTGTATATAAAATGAGGGATTAAGACTAGATGAGTCCTATGACCCATCCCAGGTCTGTATCTATGATTGTGTTGAATAAATTTCAATCTGGATAATACTTGTCATGTAGATCATATCAGAGTGAAGTAGAAAGTTAAAATGTTATGCACTGTGGTATAATTGGCACAGAATTTATTAGGCTCCCTTGGAATTTTTCCCCTCCCCAATTATTCCCTCCCCTACTTTAGTTGCCCTGGATTATTTAGAATTTTGGCTCAAGCCATCACTTCTTAATCATGACACCCTATTGTCTAATAGGAACAGTCAATCAGGCTTTATTTCAGCACTGACCCATCCATTTCATTCCTATTTTATTTGCTCATATACTCTGTGTTGGAAGGTCACAAATATCTTTTTTTTTCTCTTCCTAGCTCCACTCTGATATTGATTCTGGTGATGGGAACATTAAATACATTCTCTCAGGTGAAGGAGCGGGAACCATTTTTGTTATTGATGACAAATCAGGGAACATACACGCAACCAAGACACTGGACCGAGAAGAGAGAGCCCAGTATACGCTGATGGCACAAGCTGTGGACAGAGATACCAATCGACCATTGGAGCCACCTTCAGAATTCATTGTAAAAGTTCAGGACATCAATGACAACCCTCCTGAATTCCTACATGAAAATTACCATGCCAATGTGCCAGAGCGGTCCAATGTGGGTATGTACCTACTTTCTTTTCTTCTTCATCCTTTTAAACATTGGGCTTATTTATATACCAGTAAGCATTCCCCAAACTACCACAATTCAGGAAGTAGGACTTGTTTTTGTTAGAGGGAATAAGTGGGGGTGGCTTTCAGACAGTTATGAAGGTACTACTAATAGATGTAGCTGGGACCTATATGAAATGAATTCAACATTATAACATAAAATTTTATGTAACATAAATCAAAGGGATTTAATCTGCATTATTTGAGGAATATTTGCCCTGCTAAAGGATTCCCTGGAGGGCAGCATTAAATTACCTCTTCCCTTAGCACATTTAATTTAATTCATTCAGATTCATACATTTGATCCTATAAGCAGCTCCATTGAATACAAATCTACCCCATATACTCTTCCCCTATGAAATATCATTTTGCACTGAGGTCATAATCTAGACAGACTTCTCCCTACCAAAATATAGAGAAACCTCTATGTTAAGAATATTTGGTCAATTACCTATTTAAATCATTGCTCCTGGGGACCTTACCACTTTGTTATCAGCCCTTAGTATAGTGTCTGGTATACAATAGATGGCTAATAAATGATTGTTTATTAGACTTGATTTATAATATTTTATCTCTCATCAGGTTTTTTTTTCAGAAACAATAGGGAAAAATAAGTCTGGAAAACTTGTAACAGTGTTGATGACCTTATGCTCACTTATTAAATAATAACAATGTTTTTGCAGTTAATAGTTGGGTATAGGTTACTTGAATGACTAGCGACAAAAGAGCCTGCACAATTCCTAGCACAGGAATAGTAAAGGCTTTGAGATTAGACTGGTTTTACATTCTGTGCTATTTTAGGCTTGACACATCATGCCACCGTATTGCAACAGAATGTCACTTTCCCACACAGATACTCCAGTTCAAGGGCTTCATCAGCCAATGGCTACACCAGAAATGAGGCATTGAGGGCTTTTGAGGGAAGATGACAAATCAATTTCCTACTTAGTTCTTTGGTTGAAACACTCCAGAGTCTGACCCAACAGATGCTGACCTTGGAACCCAACAGATGTTGACTGTTTTTTTTTTTATTTGTTCGTTGTCTTCTTTTTTTCTCTGATGGCTACCAATCCCATTTGAACAGGGAAGATATGATTTCTGTATCAGCAGGGAACAACATTGTGGACAATATTTATAGCAATAAATTAATTAAAAAGTAGGATTAGCAATTTTATTATATGCAAAAAGCCACAATAAAATGATATATTCATTACACTGCTACAGATGGAAGATTACATCCTGTCCTTTCCTGAAAAGTAATTCATCATTAATTATCAGTTATTACACTCTTGAGGAGGAAATGTACTTAATTATTTGATTTACTGAATGGTCCAATTTTATGATTCCAGAAATGTTTTTTACAATAATATTTGTAACATTAATTTCACTACCAAATGTAGTAGAATTTACCATTAATATATAATTTTCATGTTTGAATTAACTAATTAAAATATATGTGCTTTGTTTCTTTTTTCATTAGGAGAGATGAATGGGGGAGAAATATTTTATTAATTAATAAAAATTAAATTGAACACATTTCTAATTCCAATGCAAAAACACAAATGCATTGGATTGATGTTCTTGGCTTTCTTTTTTCAATTATGAAATGAAATCACAACTATAAATACATACTTTGTATGACTTAGGTGATTTGGGCAAAATAATGTGTCTTCTTTTTCAGGTACATCTGTGATCCAAGTAACAGCTTCAGATGCTGATGACCCTACCTATGGAAACAGTGCTAAACTGGTTTATAGCATTCTGGAAGGCCAGCCCTATTTTTCTGTTGAAGCACAAACAGGTATGGGAGACTGAAATTAAGAGTTTGCATGGTTTTGTTCTCTGACCCTAATCCAGCATTAGCCAAGGGGCAATCAGAATATATGGCTGACTCAAGCATGTGTTAGCTCTGGAGTAGACAACTAAATTGTCTGGGGTCTATTTTCTCATAAGACTGTATGTAAGGTACAGACTGTGGGCAATTTTATTTGTGTAAGATTACCGCCAAGAACTGTCTTTCCCAGTTAAGATCAGCACTTTCTCTACAACTTATAGCCTTAGAGTGCTGCATTTGGCTAGAGTTTTAAGCTAAGTGGTATGCTTCACAGTCACACAGACAGGATACAGCAGAGGGAAAATTTGAACCCTAGTCTTTCTGACTTTGAAGTAAACTCTCTATCTACTTACTGTGCCCTGCTGTTATATCGCCTCTCTGCTTCTCGCTAAAGCCTACAGAGCAGGGGTTCTAAAACCCTTTTCTGTGTCATGGCCCCTTTGTCAGTCTAGTGAAGACTATGGACCTCTTTGCAGAATAATGCTTTAAACAACTCATATTTGAGGGAAATACTGTATTTCCATTGGTCGTTAGTGAAATTAGAATTGTGTTTTTATTCATCCAACTTCACAAATGCCCTGAAATCTATGCACTTATCCCTTGGAGATATATTAAAAACTCTCTCTCTCTGTACACACACACACACACACACACACACATACACACACACCTACTTGTATATGCATGTGTATATATGTGCGTATATATATATGCACACATACGTGTGTATTTTATATATGTATACTGCATATACAAATACAATACGTGTACATATATAAACATCTACACACATCTGCATTCATACATATATATACATACACAAACATATACATACACACACATAGCAACCATCAATTAGTATAGCAGAATTTGTGACACAAGAGAAGACACAAGATTTAGCCTTTTTAATCTTTCTTCATTTGTTTCTTTGATTTTGATCATGCACTCCATTCACGAGAAGTTTGTAGTTTTATGTGTGTGTGTGTTTGTGTGTATCCCATAAAGCAGTATACATTTGATTGCTTGGTTGCCCTTTTGAAACTGATTTGGGTCTTTACAAAGAAATGATTTTAATTCTTGGGGTCCTTTTCAAAGACTTAATTCAAGCACCAGCTCATGCAGGAGACCTTTGCTTAGTACCTCTAGCTTCTTTGATAACTGTTTACCTCTTAATGTGTCTTGCATGAAAACTAACATTCATAAAGATCTTTAAAGTTTACAAAGCACTTTACATTTTTTTTTCAGAAACAATAGGGAAAAAATAAGTCTGGCAAACTTGTAACAGTGTTGATGACCTTATGCTCTCTTATTAAATAATAATTCCCATCTGAAGGAGGGGGCTATTATTATTAACCTCAATTTACAGATGAAGAAATAAGCTAAGAGACGTTAAGCGACTTTCCCAGGGTCACATAGCTGTGTCTGAGGCAGAAGCCAATATCAGATCTTCCTGACTCAAAGTATAGCATTCTGTCCCCTGCAATACATAGCTATCTATTTATATTTTCTATGGTATGTACCTATTTATATACACATTTTCTCTTTCTTTAAAATTAAACATGTTGAGGGCCTCTCTTTGTATCCGCAGTATTTAGAAAAGTTCCTGAACATAATAAGAGCTTAATAAATGCTTCTTCACTGATAGACAAATCACTTTGCATACTTACATTGAACTTACACTGCCATTATAAAAGAATGAAAACAAAACAAACAAAAAGATAAAGAATTTCAGCAAAATCAACCATTAAATAAAGAAAAAACTGACAATATATGTAATATTCCAAACTTGTAGACTTCCCTTTCTCCCACCTTTGCAAAGGAACGCTAGAGGTTTTTTCTCCTATGTCTTCTTTGGGGCCACACTTGTTCTTTATGCTTTTGTAGCACTCAGTTTTGACTGGTTTGTAGACATTTGTCTTACCGTTTAGTTATGAACCTTTATCTTCAGGAGCATTATATTCCAACGTCCATGGCCCATTTAGCAAAACTCTTGGCAAATCTTTGGAGAAACTCTATCTTAGAGTTTTTGAACAGAGATTTCACAACGATAATTTACCTCCTGTTAAGATGAGGAAAATATCAACACTCATAAATACCCCAGATTTCTTCTAGCACCTGGCACTGGAAAATGTGAGCAAGCTGAGCTGGGTACAGCATGAAGGTGGAGAGCAACTGACTTGATCTGATAGCAAAGCTTCTTTATCATTTGCTGAATATGCTGGCATTGGTTATATGAGTGCACGAGCAAATGAGCTGACACAGTCATGCTTGAAAATTCCCATGTACCATAAGGAAAAATGAGTGAATAAATGGAAGGAAGGGAGGGAGAGAGGGAGGAAAGAAGGAAGGAAGGAAGGAGGGAGGGAGGGAGGGAGGAAAAGGATGGATTTATTCGGTTCTTACTATGTACCAACCTCTGTAATAGAAGTGAAGACTGATTTTGCCTTCAAGGAGCTTATAATAGGGTGGATAACATATAGACAGTATAGTTGATCTGATTATGCTTTCAGAATTGGAAAGGTGGTATGGAGAGTATACCCATGGCAGCTAGTGAGGAGATATCCAGGGGGTGAAATGAAGCTTGATTAGATCTCAGCCTAGAAGTTTTGGGCCACTGAATCAATTACCAATGAGGCCAGTAGGAGTCTTAGATCAGTAGTTCTGGGGTTAAAAGTATTGAGTCCTTAGCACTGTGCTTTATTGTCCAGGGGGCATAGCGGTTGATCAGGATATTGCCAGGGAATAAAGTGAAGCTTCTCTAGATCCAGGCCAAGCTATTGTAGGCAGTGGAGGCAACCATTAATTAGTATCCAGAATCTTGCAACACAAGAGGAGAAACAAGATTTAGCCTTTTTCATCTCCTTCTTCATTTGTTTCTTTCATTTTTACCATACACTCCATTCATGAGAAGTTTTTAATTTTGTCTGTGTATCACAGGCCTCTTTGGTAATCTGCTAAAATCGGAGGGTCATTCTTCAGAATACTGCTTTTAAATGCATAAAAAAATCAAATCAAATTAGAAAAAAAAATCCCAATTATGCTGGAAAATAGTCTCCATCTCTCTCTCTCTTCTCTCTCCTCTCTCTCTCTCTCTCTGTCTCTCTCTCTCTCTCTGTCTCTCTCTCCCTCCCTCCCTCCCTCCCCTCATGGGGCCCAGCTCACAGAGCCTTGCTATGCACCGTGTTTGCTCATGTCAGAAGCCAGACTCTACCCAGCATTAAAACACCACACCAGCCCTCTTCTTACTATCTAGCTCCCCTGAATGGTCTGAAAGAAGTCTTAGCACCGTCAGCTGCGTTGTGTGACAGCTGATATAGCAGAGTGGAGCATCCTCCTCACTGCTCATGGCTGCACCTGTGATTGTTCTCTAAAGCAAGCAAATCTCCTGACAGCTGTAATATCTAATTGGCCCCTCTGTGGGTATATCTATGCATGCTTGTGTTGAGGTGTGTGTGTGTCCATGCATGTGTGAGACAGACAAGAGACAGAGAGACAGAGAGAGAGAGAAGAGAGAGAGAGAGAATTGATAATCCTTCAGTTTATAGGGATGGGGAGATGGGAAAGGATGAAATTTTCATGTAATTCTAGGGTGTCTAAATGGCCAGTGATGAATGGTTTATACTCTCTATATTTTCCCCCTTATCTCTACAGGTATAATCAGAACAGCACTTCCCAACATGGACAGAGAAGCCAAGGAAGAATATCACGTTGTAATACAAGCCAAGGACATGGGCGGACACATGGGTGGACTCTCAGGGACAACCAAAGTGACAATTACACTCACTGATGTCAATGACAACCCACCAAAGTTTCCACAGAGTAAGTGCTAAGATGTTTTTAAAAGAATAGTTAGTAATTAGTATATTATTCATTAATTATTATCTTAGTAATAATCCTAACAACTTCTATTTCTAGTTTTTATTCATCATAACAACCTCATGACATAGGTACCTCAGGAATTATAATCCCCAGATGAATCATCCCTGGGCCCTACTCTGTCCTTGTCTTGAGTCTTCCAAGGAGTTCTTTCAAGCTGTCAAAGAGAGGAAACCATGTAAAGAATATGTCAGAGTTCATTAAGGTATAGTGAGGTAAAAAGAACATGATGACTCATACAGTTAAGAAATAGATGTTTTCATCTGAGGATAGAACTGGGGACACCCCCTCACACACTCAATTGACCCTGATATAGACAAGTTGGGAATACTAGAGTAAAGAGTAGTCAATAGAAAATAATCTTAAAAAAATATCACATCAACAAGTATTTTTAAGGGCTTACTATGGACCAGGCAAATTAATAGTTAATTCAAAGTAGACTGCTAAGACTAAATGGAATCTGCTAGAATTTTGAAGAAACTCAAGGATGAAATGAGAAACCTGGTCCTCAAAACATAGAAACTATCCATTATAATGGTACAGTGTGCCTTAGGCCTGGTAGAGAGAGTCTAGAGGGGAATTATGAAATGATTAGACTCACCTCCTTTGCAAGATGTAACCCTGGACCTTTCTGACCTGTGTCCATTTCACAGACCCAGGCCTTATTTGGGACTAGTATTAGAACCTTTGTATAAGGTCCCTAAGGACTGGGACTATTTCATTTTTTTTTTATATCCCCACAATATTGCATGACATCATTTATCTATTAGTTGTGTGATAAATGCTTGTGCAACAAATGAATGAATTTGACCACAAAATTTATACTTTTCACTCCTTTTTAAAATAGCATGTACCCTTAAAAATAATTTTCTTCATTGTGTTAATAATTGTCAACATGAAAATTTCAATATACAGTAAAACAACAAAAGTGGCAATAAAAAAGCTGTAAAACTCGATACTTCTGAAAGTTTTTTTAGTTTATATTAAATTTAATTAATTAAATTATATTATTTATATTAAATTGAATATTATATTATCATAACAAAACTTTTATTTCCCTACTTGTGTGGCTTCTTTCTATTTCATTCTACAAACTTTAAACATTATTATATTGATGGCCTTATACATTTTTTTTGGCATATCTTTTACTACCCATGAACTCACTCACCATCCCTTAAAAGCAGTGCCTTTTAAGAAATAAATATGTGTATGTATATATATATTGTATGTATATATATATACACACACATATAGTCCAACAAAACATCAATATATTGATCATGCCTAAAAATGTATGTAAATTTGGGATTCATATGTAAAGTGAAGATGATTAAATCAATGGGGCCTAGTGAGATGCTAAAGGAAGAGAGTACAGAGACAAATAGAATGGATTCAGGGCATAGCCTTAGGGAAGCCCTAGTCAAAGGGAAAAGGACATAAATGATTGCACTGCAAAAAGAACCTTAGAAGAATTGATCTGATTGAGAGGGAGGCATACATTATAGGACAACATCACAGAAAGTCAGGAGGAAGAGAGGGTCAGCAGTACCTAGTGTTCGATGTTTGGTAAAATACAATGGAATATTCTTGTTTTTCGGTTATTTCAGTCTCTTCATGACCCCATTTGGGGTTTTATTGACAAAGATACTGGAGTGGTTTGCCTTTTCTTTCTCTCTTTTACAGAGGAAACTGAGGTAAACATGCTTAAGGGATTTTCCCGGGTCATACAGCTAGTAAATGTCTGAGGCTGGATTTGATCTCAAGAAGATGAGTCTTCCTGCCTCCAGTCCTGCCACTTTGCTTCCCAGGTGTCTCCACCATGGAACCTACTTCTGTTTTAACACTATTCCTTCAGAATGCAGTCTCTTAATATCCTGATCCTAAGGTCTTGTTATGATCCAAAAGTTCAACAAAGTCTAGAACATGATGAATATTAAGATTGAAAATATAATAGCTAGGGGCGGCCAGGTAGCACAGTGAGTAAGAGCACCAGCTCCGGTGTCGGGATGACCTGGGGATCAAATCTGGGCTCAGACACTTAGCACCCACCCAGAAACACCTGGCCGTGTAACCTTGAGCAAGTTACTTAACCCTAATTGCTTAGGGACAGCCAGGTGGCTCAGCAAGTAAGAGCACTGGCTCTGGTGTCGGGATGACCTGGATCAAATCCGGGCTCAGATACTCAGCACCACACCCAGAAATAACTGGCCGTGAAACCTTGAGCAAGTTACTTAAGCCTGATTGCTTTAAAAAAACAAAAGAAAGAAAATATAATAGCTAGCATAATAGTAGCTAGATGTAAAATTTATAATGTGCTTTAAAACAAAAATATTGAACTCAAAATACAGGAAACTAAAGAGTACACAATGATCCCTAAGAGCCATGTATTGATAGAGAAAATCACATATTCACATCATCTATGTTATATTTTCATTACCTTTGGTAAATATTTCCCAAATACGTATTAATTTTGCTCCTGATACTCACCTGTGTTTGAAATGTCTGCTTTACATCAACCCTCAGTGGTAGATGCAGTTGTTATCTCCATTTCACCAACAAGGAAACAGACTGCAAGAGGCTAATGATTTGCCCAAGGTCACATGGTCAGTAGCATCTGAGGCAGGATTCAAACTCGGGTCTTCTTAATTCCAAGTCCAATACTGAGCTGTCAAACTTTGCCCTTAACTCTTATCTAACTCTAAATCTGCTTGTACTAGATTCCCATATGACATTTTTTAAAGTTTCCTCAAGAAGAGTAGATTTCTAAGGAGAGACTGAAGAGGTAAAGAGTCTAAAGAATCTAAAGGAAGGGACTCAGTGGGGACAAGACTAAAAAATCTAAAGGCATGTATAAGTCAAAACAGTGTCTAGGTGGCTCCATAGTGAACAGAACACCAGGCCTGGAGTCAGGAAAACTCATCTTCATGAGTTTAAGTTTGGCATCAGATACTTACTAGGGGTGTGACCCTGGCCAAGTCACTTAACTCTGCCTCAGTTTTCCCATCTGGAAAACAAGCTAGCAAAAGAAATGACAGACCATTCCAGCATCTTTCCCAAGAAAATACCAAAAGGAGTCATGAAGAGTTGGACACAACTGAAATGACTGAACAAAATGAATGAACAAAAAGAAGGCAAATGCAAGCTCACATAGCAAATGTTAAAATATGAGAATTTACTGACCCCTTTGTGCAGGTATCTCTCTCCAATGCTGCTGCCTGCCATACAATGAGACAATATATACAGGTTATAGATTCATAGCTGGTGGGAGACATATGACCTAGACAGTCTCATCTATCTATCTATCTATCTATCTATCTATCTATCTATCTATCTATCTATCTATCTATCTATCTATCTATCTATTCTATTCTATCTATTCATGCAGCAACCATCAGAGGAAAGAGTTAGACCCATTTCCTCTGCCTTAAGAGTCAATGCTCTTTCGATACACCAAGTTACCTTCAGAGATAGAATGGAGAGTGATTCTCTCCCCACTCTATGTCTGTTGGCTTCTTGGCTTTTGGTGTGGTTCACATATTAGGTCAGAAGCTATATTTTTTTCATTGTACAGAACTCACTGTGTAAAGCCATTCCACTGATGCAGATCTGTAGATCATCTGTAACTTAGATACAGACAGATGTGAATAGAAAACTTGGAAAGTTAAGTGATTTTACAGTGAATAGTGTTAGAGCTGGAGTAAGACCAAGAAAACATAAATTCAAATTCTTCCTTACTAGCTGTATGTTCCAGGGTATATCATTCAATCTCTCTGCTCCAGTGTTCTCATCTGTAAAATAGAAATAATAATAGCACAGAATTACCAGGATTATTGTGAGCATTGTTTGGGATATAATTATTAATAACTTTATAAACTTTAAATGATGAAGATGACGATGATGATGATGATGATATGTCTAATAAGTATTAAGAGAACCTGAAACTACATCTTCCTGGCATCACTGCTGCCATTCTATTCAATACGGTAGGTCCCCTCTCTTTACACAAAATTGAAGACTGTGATAGCTTAGAGAAGGTTCTTTTCTTTCTCTATCATTTGCCTGATGGACTTCCAGTTCAACAAACGTGGACCATCAGTTGAATATTAATAATGCCTTCCCTGCCTTTCTCTACTATGAAAATATTTCCTGGCTTTCAAGGCCCAGTTGACATCTCATTCTATCCAAGAAACCATCTCCACCTGCCAAAGTTCACGCTTGTTTGTCCTCATTTCAGAGTTTTATTATATTTAAAATTTGATCTGTACTCTCTTTTATTTGATTATATGTTGCACTTTTTAGTCCTCACTGATGTGGGTTTTTTTTAACACATTGTTGGTCTTGTGTTGCATAAGTTTTGCTATCCCCAAATAAATTTTTAATTACATAGGCCATATCCTACTGTTCTATTCCCATCTATCCTCACACAATGTTGAACATGTTGATGATGCTCACATGATTGATTGATTAAGCAGTTATTACTCTTGATGCTTCTAGATATTGATGTATGAAAGGGTGATTAATAGGCACATAATCATAGGAGACAGAAGGTGGTTTTGTAATTAATTCTTGGGTCTTGTCATTTGCTAATCAATGTATGTATAGGAAGAGAGAGAGAATTTTTGCTCAATCTTCCCTCCAGGATAGATCCAAAGTAGAAGAGAATTATTAAGAGTATTAATAGCATTAATTATTATTAGTTAATATAAGTTATCACAATTATCATTGAATTCAGGGGAAGAATTTATTAAATTGGCTATTTATTTAATGCTTACTATGCTTAAAAAAACTATATATGCATTGTATTTGCATGAGAATGTAATTATTTCCTAACATGCAGTGTGAATGAGAATTATTTTTCTATCCTAAATGTAACTTGGGATACTTGGTATTTCCATATTACCATCTACCATGCCTTTACTAGACTTCATGTAATCTATTCCTTCAAAGCATCATCTGAAATGTATAACAGAACATTTGTTTAACATTTGCTTATTACTTTCCTGTGTTTTTTTTTTTACTCAATCCATATGAGTTTCAAATTCTTCACATAACTCATGCTAATGTAATGTCTAAATTATTACATGTCTCTTCAAGACCTCCTCAAAATGCTCACGTAGATGAAACTGACTTTTTAAAAGTTATGTGTCTGGAGGCAGCAAGGTGGCGCAATGACTAGAGCACCTTCCTGGGAGTCAGGAGGACCTGAGTTCAAACCCGACCTCAGACACTTAACACAAAAACTAGCCATGTGAACTTGGGCAAGTCACTTAACCCTAATTGCCCTCCAAAAAGTAAAAAAAAAAAATCAGTGTTTATACTAAAGTCTGATGGACACGTTCAATTTTGAAAAGTTTTAAACTGTGCTTCTCTTCCCTGAGCACAAAATGCTTATAAAGGTACCCATTACCTTAATATTGGCCAAGGAAAGATAGATTTTTTTTAACCACAGTTCCTCATTGAGAATAGTCTTCTAAGAAATAGAGCCACTGGAACAGATAGTGGTGGGAGGAGAACGTTACTGAAATATGAAAAGCAAGATGTCTTTCAGTATCAACAAAACAAGACAAGTATTTCTTTTTCTTCTAGGTGTATACCAGATGTCTGTGTCAGAAGCAGCTGTGCCAGGAGAAGAAGTAGGAAGACTGAAGGCCAAAGATCCAGATATTGGAGAAAATGGCTTAGTAACCTATAATATCATTGATGGGGATGGCATGGAGCTGTTTGAAATTTCGACAGATTATGAAACACAGGAAGGTGTGGTGAAGCTTAAGAAGGTGAGGAGAGGCAGAATATTCCCATCTATCTTGATGTGAACATTCACCCCATCTAATAATTTCTTCCCCTCTCTCATCATTCCTTGAAAAATCTAGAATAAGTTATGCCCCAGAATCAACTAGGATTAACCAGAGTATGTGCAAATGATTTAGATTATTCATGAAACTGAACTTTAATGCCAACTGTCACTTCTTGTTGGGCTAGACTAATGAGTCATCTACAAGAGTGGTTCTCAAAATTTTGGTCTCAGGACCCCATTATACTCTTAAAAATTACCTGAGGATCACAAATAGATTTTTAAATGTTGGTTATGGCTATCAAAATTTAATATATTATAAGTAAAAAAATACCATTTTTGTGAAAGAAGTTTTTACCTCATAGATCTCCTGAAAGGGTCTTGGGCATCCTCAGGGGTCCCAGGACCACATATCTACAATCGCTACTCTATAGGACTACAGAGAAAGGAGGAACTTTTAAAAGAGAAATCAAATCAACTTCATTTTAAAATTATGACCCAATTATAGTATATTATATAACTTATTTTTTGAAACTGCTTACCACTTGAAAAATCAACACCTTTCAATCTTCAAAGCATATTTGGCATGAAATCGGAATTGAGTGATAGGGTTACCTTGGTTTTAATCAAGTATTCATTTTCAACTGGATAGTGCTCCATGAATATTAAGATACACTGGGTAATGGTGAAAATTGGATTGCAACACTGATAAAAATTAATTTGAAGAATCAATAAAGAAGTAGGAGATGGAAAAAGAAATATTGAGGTCAACTGGAACTGAGAGGACGAGGAAACTATTTGTTATAGAGGAGCAGGTGAATGATGTTGGGTTTTTATCTATGCAGAATTTGTAGAGTTAGATTTAGATTTGGAAAAAAAAAACATTAAGGAGTACTTTTCCAAAAGATAGAAATAGGATGAAAATACCTCGGTTACAAAGAAGAAAGAGATTTGGGAAAGCAGAGGGGTAAAACCTAGAGAATGGAAGTGCTACTCTTGTGGAAAGATTATTGAATTTGTACTCAGAAACTGCAGTTTCCAATACCAGCTCTGCCGCTTAGTCAGTAAGTCATTCGGTTAGTAAACATTTATTAAGCACCTACATGTCAAGCACTGCTAAGCACTAGAAAAGTAAAATGCAGTCCCTGCCCTAAAGGAGCTCTAAATCTAACACGGGAAGACAGTAAATGAAAGGAAATTGAAAGGAGATTAAGGAAGGGAGGCAAAGGAGATGATGATAATGTCCAGTACAAAAGAGTGCAACTGGTGGGAAATCAAGAGATAGTTGTCTGGGGAGCTATTTTTAAATGGAGGCTTTGGTAGGTCTTCTTTGTCCCACTCTTAAGTCAGGATGTGACCAAGGCTGATACAAACTCTCAGGATGATAATGTTCCCAACAATGAGGTTTCCTGGGTTTGTGATGGAGTTCCGTCTAAATGAGTGCAACTGCTGGGAAACTGGTTGAGTGACATTTGAGAAATCATTTGATATCAATGGTCCTTTGTGTCACTTCCTTCTCTAATTCTGATAAAGTTGAAAATGGCTTTAGATAAAAAAAAATATAACAACAACATGAATGATAATAAAAGATTAGGTTTCTATAGATTTTATGTTTACAAAACATTTTTTTTTCCTATAGCAACCTGTATTAGGTAATCTAACTAGTATTCCCATTTTATTTTATTTTTTTTTTTGTTGCTGTCATTCACTTCCCAATCTTTGTGATCCCATTTAGGATTTTCTTGGCAATGATACTGAAATGATTTGCCATTTCCATCTCCAGCTCATTTTACAGTTGAGGAAACTGAGAAAAACAGAGTTAAGCAGTTTGACAAGGGTCACACAGTTAGTGAATATCTGAGGCCGAATTTGAACTCATGTCTCCCTGAATCCAGTCCTGGCACACTATGCACTTTGCCATCTAGCTGCCCCCATAGATAAGAAGATCAGTGCGTACAATATTCTTCCCTCCAAGCCCCTGTGTGCCTGATGCAATAGAAATAATTTGGAGTTTTTCACTGTGAAATGAGGGCCGCGCTAATGACATCTGGCATGATACTGTCAGCTTCCCTTACTAATTAATATTACTCTTCTTAGTGCTTGACACTGACATATGAGCACTTGACATACACTAGTCCTGAATCCCATTCTTCACTTTGGATGTAATTGGATGGTTGGTTAAGCAAAGGTTGTCACCTGTTTTCAATGCATTCAGTGCATAAACACACAGTGTCTCTACAATCTTGAAACATTTAAATCACCCCATGGAGCTCCATCATTGCAAATGAGTTTTCTGCATATGATTAATCTGCACATTCTTCTCCTCTGATTCTGTGTTTATTCCAAGTGTAGGAACAATTTTCTAAAAAGCAACCATTTAAGATTAAGGTGGTGGCTACTGTTATTTAATTTATTTAAAGAACATTTGTCTCAGCTTGTATTACATAGTTTGAAGATTCAAAGTAAAGAGTAGGAAAGTTATTTTTAAAAATATAAAGTGAATTTTAATCACCAAACATTTAGGTGATTACAGCCTACTATTTTATGTATCAGTTCCTCTACTAGTCACTCTAAATATGAATATTATAGTGAGATACTCTCTATCTTCAAGGATCTTACTTTCTACCAGGAAGATACACCATGGCCATAGATAAAAATAAAACAGAATAGATTTTGCAAAATAATACAATGACTTTTCTTTTAAGGGAGTAGAGATAGTAACAATTTGAAGATTTATGAAGGGATTCTTAAAGGAAATGGCCCTTAAGCTTAGGTTTTTTGGGGAGGGACATGCTTAAAAGAGGGGGATGTATGAGGAAAGGCTTGAAGAATGGTAATGAGAAGTCACCTGTTTAAAGGCATGGAAATAGGGGATCTAATTCTATGTACAGAGAAGAGCAAGTTGGCTTCTTATCTTCTGTTGAAACATATAGTGCATGGGGAGAAAGAATTTCAACAAGCTGGAAAAAATGTCTGAATCCAGGTTATAAAGGACCTTTAAAAGATTGATGTAAAAACAACATCAACAAAGATAGATTCATTTTATACTGAGGCAGAAGGGAGCCAATGGAATTTCTTGGGTAGAGAAAACATGGTCAGCCCTGAATTTCTGGAATTTTATTTTTGAATACTGCCTCTACAATCAACAAGCTATATAATCTTCATGCTATTTATCCTCTCTGGGATGCAATTTCCCTATCTCCAAATGGGAATGCTAATACTTTTATGCTCTCCCTCATGTTTTTGTTTAAAGGAAAGTGCTTTGCAAATATTTAAAGACCCAGTGAAATTTTTCTACTTTGCTATGACTTTTTGCCCAATACTCCAATCCCCATTCTGATCCAGTAGGAAACATAAGACTTAGAAACATAGTCCAACAGCTCATTTGATAAACCAGGAAACTGAGGCTCAAAGAAAGGAAGTCACTTACCCAACATCATAGGGAATGAGTGCAGAGTCAAAATTTGACTTGGCATCACTATTCTTGTGCCTAGACTTCCAAGTCTGTATATTCTATCAGATTCCAGATGGCCAATATGTTTTCCTTCCAAGAAATAATGGATAGGGGCAAAGGTTATATAGACCAACACCTGCAAAATAAGCAAAAGCAACTTGAAGGGCTTCACCTGATTATTTGATAATTGAAGATTCATTTTCTTTTTCTCAAATAAATGTTTGAGAGAGCAAATTGTTATTAAGAACATCTATCTGCCTATCTATCATCTATCTATCTATCTATCTATCTATCTATCTATCTATCTATCTATC
>NW_027185771.1:21119625-21132200 GCF_028583685.1 Petaurus breviceps papuanus
ATCTATCTATCTATCTATCTATCTATCTATCTATCTATCTATCTATCTATCTATCTATCATCTACCTAAATAATAAGGCAACAATTAGTTCTTAATGAAACAGTTAATATAATTTAATATCTGAAGCCCATACATTAAATTCTTAATACCTTTATAACAAGTTAGGATGATTAAGGGATATATAGCTTTTGGTAATGGTAACATCAGCTTTAAGAAAATATCCCACCTGGAAAAAAACCTGAGAACATTGAAAGGTAGAACTTAGAATGTCAGAACACAAAAGGAATCTTAAACTGGAGAATGTTAGGATATAGAAAATATAGTATACAAAAATATATAAAATATTGTAATAATTTACAAAAAAAGAGTAGTCAGTTAACATATTTTAAGTGTTCACTAAGTGATGGACACTTACAGTTTTTAACAATTAATCCAAGAAGCACTTAAGAACCTATAATATACCAGACACTGTACCAGGCTATGAATATACAACTATAAAAATGAAATTATTCTTGCCTTCAAGTAGCTAATATTCTATTGGGGGAAACCATATTTACACAAGTAAATATATATGCTCTGCAGCCATCTTGGTGCCTTGCTGCTATCCTCTGGCCTCCCTCCATCTCCAGCCTGGAACTCCAATTCTAGCTCTGTCCATGTTCCCTGGGCTTCTGATTGGTGAGCAGGGACCATAATTTGCTTAGGGATTTGACGAGACTCACCCATTATGTTATTGTCCCAGACTATTTTTACCTCATGCCACTGCACATCTCTTCCTAAGATCTTTCCATCTCTAGTTCTGGGAATAGGAATCATAACACTACCATTCCTTGAAAGAATATATCAATCAGTTGTCCTATGACTCCATTCACTCTCCCATGGCTCCTTTTACCAGAAAACCTCTCCTAGCTATAAATCCTCTACAAACATTGTCTTTTCCCAGAAGAAATAAGCTCATAGAAAATAGGGAATATTTTCTTTTGTTTTATATTGGTATCTCTTGCATTTATCATGATGTCTGGCACATACTAAACACTTAATAGATGTTTTCTCCTTCATGAAGTGGCATGTGAGAAGGGCTTTGAAGGAAAGCAGGTATTCTGTGAGGTTGAAATTAGAAGAAAGGACATTCCCAGCATGGAGGATGGCCTGTAAAAATGGGAGATGCCAATGTTAGTCTATGAGGAACAGTTGTTTGGATTGAATATAGACTACATGATAGAAAGTATTCAAAGATCTATCTAGAAAGATAGATTTTAGCAAGAGTGTGAAAGGTTTCAAATGCTAAACAGAGCAGTTTGTCTTTTTTCTTAGAGAATAAGATTTCTGGAGCAGGGAAGGTACATAGTCAAACCTGTACCTTAGGCATATAAAATTAGCAGCTGATTGGGGAATGTGTTAGAGTGAGGAGAAACTAGATATCAGAAGAACTATTTGAAGGCTTTTGTAACAGTCTAATAAAAATGTAATCAAGGTTTAAACTACAGTGGTAGTTGAATGGAAAATGTGTGTGTGTATTGTGTTCGAAACATGACAAGTGGCTACAATCAACAGAAACTGATTGTATATGGCAAGTGAGGGAAAATGACAAGTTTGACTCTGAGATTGTGGACTTAAGTGACTGGAGAAATTATTGTGGTCTCAAAAGTGAAATTAGAAAAAAAGATGTTGGTAGAGGTTTGGTTTGGTTTGGTTTTCTGGGTGGTGACAGCAGAGGAAGATTTCTTTAAATTAAGGTTCTTTAGAAACATCCAGATGTTGATGTTCAGTGGGTAATTACTTTTATGTTATAGCTCAAGAAAGAAAGGAGGCATAGCTATAAAGGTTTGAGGGGTCATCTGCATAAAAATGATAATTGAGCGTATGGAATCTGATAAGATCACTAAGGAAGAAGGAGTGAAGAGAGAAGAGAAAGCATGAAACAGAACCCTGAGATTTGCCTACTCAAAGGAAGGTACTACACACACTATAATCCCCCCCCAAAAAAAAAAAATGAGAAGAAAAAGGTAGGTGGCTAGGAGAAACACAAGAAGAATTCAGTGTCAAGATAACATAGCAAAGAGAAAGGGTAGTTTCAAAAGGGCAAATAGTATCAAAAGCTAAGTTTTGAGAAGATGATGCCAAAAATCTCGTATGTTTGTGTGTAGAGTTAAAAATATGTGTATGTCTCTATTTCTATCAATATGTCTATGTATATATTCAAAGCTCAAGAACACATCCTGAAAAGTTGAGAATATAGTTCCTTTTATAACAAGTTGAATGTTATTGATGCCCTAATCAGAGAATAGATAATATAACAGAAAATACATTGAAAATGGAAGCAGTGGGCCTGGTTTTGAACTCTGGCTCTGATGTTTACTTGGGTAAAACATAACACTTTTTTGTGCCCCATTTTTTTCATCTGTAAAATGAGTCATTTGGATAAAATCATCTCTAAATTTCCTTCTAGTGCTAGCAGCATTATCTTATGGGATGATGCATGGTATTCTTTCTCTTGACAGCCTGTAGATTTTGAAACCAAAAAAGCTTACAGTTTAAAGGTGGAGGCTGCAAATGTTCACATTGACCCCAAGTTCATCAGCAATGGACCATTCAAGGACACAGTCACAGTGAAGATTGCAGTGGAAGATGCTGATGAGCCACCAATGTTTTTAGCACCCAGTTATATTCATGAAGTCCAAGAAAATGCAGCTGCTGGTACTATTGTTGGAAGAGTCCATGCCAAAGACCCTGATGCTGCCGGCAGCCCCATCAGGTATGTCTATGCCTTAAAGCTTGTGATCTCAGTATACCGGAAGCTGACAGATGATTTAGGGGCTATTGTTTGAAGAGAGAATGGCAGCAATTGGGCATGTATAAATAGATTCTTTGGGAAAATTAACCCCAAGGATCCCAAGCACAAAACAAGCTAGTATGAGAATACCAGATGGAATATTCACCAGGACTTAGGTGACATGACATCTAATACTGATACTAACTTGTCCTCTTGGGAATGACTTATGAACAAGGAATTTAACCATTCTGCTTGGTATTATCCTTAGTTGTGATAATCAAGTAGATAAAACCTACCTATCCTATCTTTCAGAGGTCTAGTGAAACAAAATTTATTTCAGGATAGCACTTAATAAGAAGTGCCTAGTCAATACCAAAAAAAATTCATTGGGAGCTGATGGAAATATAAAATTAAGCAAAGACACAGTCCTTGCTTAATGGATCTTATAGACTATGTAGAAGGTGAGTGACTATGATGCACAGTATTTCATTAGTTCACCATAAAGTTACAAAATCCTATATGAACTTTGAGTAGAAGAAGATCATTATCAAAGGCAAGGAATCACAGAAAGCTTAAAACAAGAAGTGGCATTTGAGTTGGACTTCAAAGAATGTTTAAGAATTTGATGAGAAAATAAAATTTGACAGGACATTCTAGTAATTAGAATTAACACTGAACCAGGAAAGTACAGATCTGGGTTTGATGGACAAAAAAGTCATTTAGTCTGCTTTTCTAGAGAAGGTATGAATAGGATTACTCTAAGGCAAATCAGGAAATGTAGAATAGTACTATCATATGGAAGTTATTCAATGCCTTACCAAGGAGTAATGATATTAATAATAATACATGCAATTAGATAGATAGATAGACAGATAGATAGATGGGGGTGAGGGACAACACAAACCAAAAAATAAAAATAAAAGCAAAGCATTGTTTTTAAAGAACTCTATTGTTTAAGAAAGCAATCCTGAAATTAATTTTGTTGTAAAAAGAAGGGCAACAGTTACTTTGCTAGTTGTTGGTCTGGTTAGGGTTATGTGAAAGATATAGACTCAGACTGGATATGAATGGATAACTGGAGAGTTGGTAAGAGGCCAAAACAGAGAAATAAATCATCAAGGATGGAATATGAGAACTAACAGGCTTGCTTAAAGGAGATAAGGGTTATTAAAGATAAAGAAGACTGAGAAGGGTCTTTAAAATCCTTTGCATGAAGACAGTCTCAATTTGCAAACCATAAAATGATGTTAAGATGCAAGAAGGGGGTGGAGATCACACCTAAGGAAAAATTTCAGACATATAGAATTTGATTGCAGGGTATGAATGCTAAAATATCCTTAGAAGGATTTTGCCTAATTGAGTAGATACTCATCTCCCTTGCCTAAAAGCATGGGATAATCCATCAGTCACTCTAAGCCCTTTAAAGAACTTTTCACTTCTCCCCATGTGATCTTTCAGACCTATTTTCCCATGGCAAAAATGCCATGACATATAAAAAGACTTATTGGGGAACATGGTTTTCTTCAAATACTTGATGAAATGCTCCACTTGTTCCCAGAAAGCAGGCATGTGAACAGAAGTTGTAGAAAGATGCATATCAGTTCAACATATATTTAGAGGAAAAGGAAAATCACCAAGCCTGGGGGATTGGAAGAAGGGGTCAATACTTAGGAGGAATTGAGTTCCTTGTCACTGAAGGGGACAAGCTGAGGTTGAATGATCACTTACAAGGGCTATTGCAGAAGAGAATCTTGTTCAGATGTGGGTTGGACTAGATAAGAGCTGAGGTTCCATTCAATTTGGAGATTCTTTGTGTTCCTAATTACTTAAAAGTCAGATTCTGCATGGTAACTTCTTTTAAAAATCTCTATAACCATAATTGTACATATTCCTTTTATCCTTTTGTGTACTGAGATTAATAATCCAAGTCCAGTAGTGGAGAAATGAATCTCTAGATGTTCCATCTCTATGATGCTAAATGAGTGCCTTAATATTGGTGTAGAGATATGGCTTCCATTAAAATCGATTCCTCAATTCAACCAATGTGAATTAAGTACCTGCTGTGTGGGAAAGCACTGTATTACAATGGAAAGGGTCCTATATTTGGTATCAAAGGACCTAGGTTTGAATACTCATTCTTCCATTTATTGTTAGTGAGACATTGGTTAAGTCAATTGATCTTTCTCTGGGCCCTAGTCTCATAATCTATGAAATTTTCATTTTGATTGACTCTAAGGTCTCTTTCAGTTCTAAATTTGTATTCCTATTATATTTTGGGTAAGGCACTGGGGGATATATGGACAAATACAAAGCAACCCTCAATGTCAAGCAACCTACAATCTATTAGGGAAAGATAACATGTACACAGAGAAATAAAGACAAGATAATTTCAGAAAGTAGACGGCACTTAGAAGTTGGTTTCTCCGGGATGGTTTCATAGGGAAGGGCAAAATTAAAGCAAACCCTGACAGAACATAAGCATAACATGCCCTCTGGAGTATTCCTCACACTTAACCACATTTGGAGACCCAGGGGTGGCTGCTACCTCTAGTTTAAGGAACAATTATGTAGATGACCATGCCCAACAAGATAGTTCCTAAGCCCTCCCTAGTGTTGCTACACCTTAACAGTAAGGCAGTAGACTTACTCATTTTGTAGCAGACATTTACTAAGGAAGCAAGAAGAATTAGTACAAAATATTTCCCCCAAACTTGTGACATTGCCTCTATCAAATACACACAGTGTCCCTAGGAACCAGAGTCAAATCTACATGGCAGTGAAATATATGTATGTGCATATATATATTTATACACACACACACACACATATATATCACATATATGAGATATATGAAGGGAAAGAGTGGCAAAAGGTTCACTCACAATTCCTGGCACTGGAACTCTTGTCTCTTCATAGGTCCTTGATGTAGCTCCCTTTAGGGACAGGCTCTCTACTATTCCTCTCTGACATTAAAGATAGTGATCTCTGAACTTTCTCTTTGGGCGACTGTCTATATTCTTGCCCCTTTGTCACATCTCTGTACTCCTTGTAAAGTATATTGTTTCCCTCTGCTATAATAGCTCTTGTGACATGATCAATATAGTGGGCGAAAATCAGGGTAAATCACTTACATTAGACAATCGTCAAAGCTAAAAATCCAAACTCATGACTTCTCACTTGTTCCCACTTCTCACACTCTACCCCCATTCTTTATGTATTCACACCTCATCTCCCCAGACTAGATTGTCAGCTCCTCGAGGGCAGAGATCCTGTCCAATAGCATCTTCCCAATGTGCTCCTTGGAGCTCTAGAAATGTGTTGATTGATGAGTTTGTTATCAGCGCTCAATAAAACGAGCCCTTTCAGAGGCAGCTTTCCTAGTCTCGTTTTCCTTTAAGGGCCAGGGCTGTCAACTATTTTTAGGGAATGAATAATTCATCCAATAAGTCTATTAATGGCCTTTTCCTGAATACTATTGTAGGGAAACAATTAATATGAAGGAGTGTTTTCTGACCCAGTTCACTTCTTTATCCATTTAGATTCTGCAGCTTACTCCAAGGTTTTCTAGCCAAGTGTGGCATCTAAATTCAAAATGAATGTGGGCCAAACACCTCCCTTTGAATTACAGTATCCTAGCATTTCAGAACTGGAAGGAATCTTAGATCACAGATTGTTAGAGAGGCAGTGTGATAGAGTAGACTGAAAAAAAAAAAAAGTGCTAACTGAGTCAGGAGATCTGGATTCATTCCCAGCTCTGAAATTTACTAGTTGGAGTGCCATGGAAAAGATACTTCCTCTGAGTCTGAGTTTCCTGATTTGTGAAATGGCTAAAATGATACCTGTAACACCCCATCCAGCCATGTGCTTATCACAAGAAAAACATTACATAAATGTGATCTCCTACTAGTAGAAATGTAGGGTGTCTCAAAAAGCCAAGTGAAATTTTAAATTTCAATAAAATTAAACTTTTAGTTTAATAAATTTAAGCTTTAGCATTAGTGAATTTAAAAGTGTACTGAGACTTCTTTCTAGGAAACCCTGCATAGCTGAGCTAACAGGAAAGAGAGTCCATTAAGTACCTCATTGAAAGTTTCATTTAGGTATGTAAAGTTTCCAGGGCCACCACTGGGAATGAGAATTGATATGCTCAAAGTAGAACATCAGTTGTTAGAGTTAAAAAGCCCTTCACAATATAAGTTGTTTGAATATAAAAACCAGAATGTAAGAGTTAGAAAGGCACTTAAGACATTATCTAGTTTCACCTTTTCATTTTACAGATGAAGAAACTGAGGCTCAAAGAGTTCAAGTTACAGAGAACAGACCTTGATTTATTGGTCAGAGGCTTTGAATAGTAGGTAAGCAGGGTAGTCAGACTTAGAGCCATCTGACACTATTCATATCACACTCATTCGTCTTCAAAACTGAACTATATGAAAAGGTCTGAAATTAAATAGCATTAGCATAAAATTTTGTTAGCATCTCAAAATGAATAAAGATAAGGAGATTGATTTTAAGACCATAATGAACTCTGAGAGATAAATTTAGATAAATTTGAAATTATTTAATGTGCTGTATTCTAGAAGCTGGCAAAAGTTGTAGAATTTGTGATTTTCTGAGTAGCTGGGGAGTTAAATAAAACTCTTTTCCTAAATTCATCTTCATACATATTCAGGTGATAGACGGATATAGTAAATATGGAGAAATATGCAATTATTCCTTGCAGTTCTCAATCAAATATGTTGTGTCATTTTCTTTCAACGTGTTATAGAAGCAGCTTTAGTGCTACAGAAATTTTTTTTAATAGAAAGACATATATAAAAAGGTGGGGAGTGAAACTACATAGACTGTAAGCACTCTGAGGGCAGTGATTTTCTAAACTTTTTCCCCCTCAGAATCTAGAATAATATTTTATATTCAATAGGGCATTAACATATACTTATCAAATTTATTTGAATCTCATAGTGTGCCAATGACAGGCCATATGACCTCTCTGAAGTCAGAGCTTTCTTTCCTGTAGATGGAGGGGGGGGGAGAGGAGATTAGACAATCTCTGAATTACCTTCTAGTTCTGCCATTTTGTGTTCTAAGACTTGTTCTTATTCTAATATCCTACTGCTAATGTCTTAACAGATCTAACAATCTATCATAAAAGAGCTTGTCCAATGCTGCTGTTCTATTTTCTAAAGTCCCTTCTAAATCTAAAGTTCTCTGTTCTAACATTCCTTCCATCCTTAATACTCTTAAAAAAATGATTGTTTTTTTGCTTTTTGGAGGGGGAAGGCAGGGCAATTGGGGTTAAGTGACTTGCCTAAGGTCACACAGCTAGTAAGTGTTAAGTGTATGAGGTTAGATTTGAACTTGAGTCCTCCTCACCCCAGGGCTGGTGCTGTAGTTACTGTGCCACCTAGCTGCCCCCCCCCATACTTAATAATTAAATTAAACATAAGGAGGTTCAAACACTATTATATTAAGTAGCCTGGGATGTGGCATATTTAAAAATCTTAATTTGTGTTCTACTTAGATATTCAATTGATCGGCACACTGACCTCGACAGATATTTCAGTATTGGTCAAGAAGATGGTTTTATTAAAACCACAAAGCCTCTGGATAGGGAGGAAACAGCCTGGCTCAACATTTCTGTCTTTGCAACTGAATTCCGTAAGTATTCTTTCAAGAGTTTTTTAATGGTCTTTATTGAGAATTATATCCCTATACACATCTGTGCAATGATTTTGTCAGTGAACAACAATACTACAGATAACTACAATTAAAAGGTTTTTTTCAGTCCTAAACATCATTTTCACACTTGTTCCTAGGTAGATGGTGGTAGGGGAATTCGTATGAAAAGAGATATCACTTTTCTGTGGCAGAAATAGGTACAGACTTGACAAGAAATTCTCTCTGATGTAATTCAGTCTTGCAGTTTAATCTTCTAATATTCTCTGAATTAATTCCTCTGGCCTACTACTAATATATAAGTTTGTCAAACCTAGAACCCCCTCACCCCCACACCCGGATCATTCAATCTGCATACTGTGGGACCTTTAATCAAGGGTCAAAACCTATTTGGGAAGAGGATATCTCTCCTTTGGAATTGAATGTCTTCAGCAAATAGCCACCATGGTGGAATGAGAATATATTGCTTTTTTATTTGCAAATTGCATTTAGAACCCTTTTGCCTACAGCCAACACCAAGCATTTCAGATGACAACCCTTATCATGAAAGTCTACTGTCTACATGACAGATCTTTGGGGTTGACTACATGGTAAGTTTATGGAGAACCCTTAAGGAAGTCAATGGAGATACTCTGTCTTGTCTTTTACTCTGTGTGTGTACGTGTGTCTGTGTAAATATAAATACACACACATACATATTTTTTTTCTTCCAGACAATCGACATCAGGAAGCTAAAGTCCCTGTTGCCATCAGAGTTATTGATGTCAATGATAACGCTCCCAAATTTGCAGCCCCATATGAAGGCTTTATTTGTGAGAGTGAACAGACAAAACCTGTTTCTAATCAGGTACATCCTACCTCAACTTATTGAACAATGATAAATGAAGTTCTTTAAAATGGTTTGATGATTATTTTTATGTGTTTTCATTATTAGAAAGAGTGGGGATTCTTAGATAACCCATCAGCAATGTTTCTGATTTGCAAAAGATTGATGTCCCATAAAAGCCAGATGATGAATTTACTCATTTCTTTCCTGGTCAGACCACATCCAAGGTCTGAGATTTCACATTCAAATGTGGGTGTGAACAAGGTTTAGTATATCCAAAGGAATGTAATGATAATGGTAAGGAGACACAAAACTACATCATTCTTGAACTGGTTGAACAAAGGAAATTTTAACCTGTAGAAAAGAAACCTTGGGGGAAGTGAGACAGTTATCAAATCTATAGAAGATCTTTGTGTGAAAGAGGGAGTAGGCTTATTCTTGAAGATCCAGAGAGTAGGACTGAGATAAATGTGTAAACGTTTCAAGGAAATAGATTTCACTTCAGTATAAAGACTCCCTTATAATTAGATCTTGATGAAAAGTGAATAGGATGCCCCATGTGATAAGAAGTTCCATGTCATTTGATTTTTTTAAGGAGAAGTTAGGGTGTCATGAAAGCAATTTCTTAAATGGATTGGAGGTAAAGAGTATAGGATGTAGTAGATGCCCTTTTGGTCCCTTCCAACTCTGAGATGCTGTGTCCAAATTAAAAGTATTTTGTTTGGTAAGATTCATGGTACATAGGAACCTATTAAAATTCATCAAGTGACGTGTTGTCCAAACATGACTTCTTTATAGGTCACTTTTTTTTTCTTTTTACAGCCAATAGTTTCCATTAGTGCTGATGACAAAGATGATACAGCCAATGGACCAAGATTTCTCTTCAGTTTACCACCTGAAATTGTCCATAACCCAAATTTTACAGTCCGAGACAACAGAGGTTTGTACTAAAGTTCATTTCTATTTATATTATGTGTCCCCCCCCCCAAGAAAAGATAACAAATGACTGTTCTCTTGTAGAGCACTTAAATACTAAATAACATTTTTTTTTCAAAAACCAAAATCTCTCAATGAAAGCATTGTACCTAGAAATAAATGACTCTTGCCTTTAAGTCAATACAAAAAGTTATGATGTCCTCATTGTCAGTATACCCTCCACTTGTGCAGATCATAGCCCCTCCCTGACATAACAGACAGTACCATGAATGTCATGGCTTTATGGCTGGGGATAGAAGGAGATCTAAGGCATATCAGTTGAAGGAACTAGGGAAGTTTAACTTGGAAGAGAGAAATACATGAAGACTTTCTTCAAAAGTGTGAAAGATATGGGGTGGCTAGGTGGCACAGTGAATACAGCACCCACCCTGGAGTCAGGAGGACCTAAATTCAAATCTGTCCTCAGACACATAACACTTACTGGCCTTGTGACTTTAGGCAAATCACTTAACCCAATTGTCCTGCCCTCCCCCTACAAAGATAAAAAAAAGTGTGAAAGATAACTTCTAGGGGAACACAAAAAAGCACTAGACTTACTTTCTTTGGACCATAAACCACTGCTCAGGTATAGTATGAAAAAAAATTTCTCCAAATATATGACTTAGCTTAGATAATGTCTTGGGTCTCTTCTACTGCTGAGCTTCTGGGATTCTTAGTTGCTGTGACCAAAAGCTGAATAAATAAATAAATGAAAAAACATTCTTACCTTGTGGCCAAACTTTTGGTGAGAGGCTCTATGCACTTAGGTAGGCAGATCTCCAAATGACAGACACCATTCAATCTTTGGACCCATCCTTGAAGATGTTTCTGGTTAGAACTTGACAAACATTATGCTGCACTGATGGTGCTTTCAAGATCACCTCTTCTCAGTCATAAATTATTAGAGATGAGATTCCATGAAGGACTTCCTGCATCAAGGTTTTTTGTTTTGTTTGTTTTTTAAATGCCTGGTGTCTGTCACTAACTACTTTCATGAATCTGGGAAAATTACCGCCACATTTTCTTTATCTATAAAATAGAGTGTTGTGGAGGAAGGGAAATTAATAACACTCTCCCTTCTTCACAATGATCTTGGGGGATACAAAGTGGGTGGGGAGCCTGTGGCATTGAGGCTATTTGTGGTCTTATAGTTCCTTGGGTGTGGCCTTTCCACTGAGTCCATGTTTTACAGAATAAATCCTTTTATTAAGGGGATTTGTTTTGTGAAGTTTGGATTCACTCAAAAGTCCACACTTGAGGGCCATATGTGTCCTTGAGGCCACAGGTTCCCCACCCCTGAGCTAGATGATATAATAAATAGAGAGTTGTACCTGGTATCAATAAGATCTGAGTTCAAATATACCTCAAAGACTTACTAGCATGTAACCCTTGGCATGTCATCTAACTTCTACCTGCCTCAATTTCCTCATGTGTAAAATGGGGATAATAATACACCTAGCTCCTAGAACTGATATGAAATAAACATGTTATATTATTGGTAAAACACTACCTTAAACCAATACATAAAAGCGATCTGTTAATATTATTATCATTAAACTTCATATCAAAACCTCTTGTAATTAGAAACTATTATTTCAGGGCAAGAGGTTATTACGTATGATTATGGTTGTGAGTATTTAAGCTTCACTGAAGTGATTCCTTTTGTAAAGTGAACACCACTTTTTTAAAGCAGATAATTGACCTTTCTCATTTACCAATTTGGTCCATTTGGATTTTATTTCTACATTACATTTATTTTGAGCAGGACACATCTATGATGCTGTCTGCATTGACACCAAAGACAGTTGAGGATATAAATCCTAATGATCACCAGCCTGGATATGTGAAACTACCTCATATCAACTTGGGAGAGTTGGTCTCTCCATTTATTTCACCTCCCATATCCCATATGTTTTTTAATCTTTCCTACTAAGTACTTCTGATATTTCTATAGAGCAAAATGCCTTTACCAAGGGAAGTAAACACATTGTTCATTTTACCAAATAATAGACTGAGTAGTTTGTGAGAATTTCTTGGTCTGCTATTATGACTATTACAATAAGTATCTAAAACATTTTTCTAGTAAATTGGCGTGCATATATTAATCTAGCTGAAGGGCTGTCATGAGGAAGAAGAATTGGATTTGTTCTGTTTGGTCCCAATAGTCAGAACTGGAAGGAAAGCATAGACATTTCCAGGAGAAATATTTCAGCTTGATGGGAACTAAAAATAAGTAAACAGATATATAGATGGATGGATGGATAGAGATAGATAGATAGATAGATAGATAGATAGATAGATAGATAGATAGATAGATAGATAGAT
>NW_027185771.1:21132210-21144753 GCF_028583685.1 Petaurus breviceps papuanus
GATAGATAGATAGATAGATAGATAGATAGATAGATAGATAGATAGATGGTAGATAGATAGATATATAGATAGATTAAAATAAAAGAAAGTTCTAGCAATCATCTATACAAATGTGGAAGGGGTTGTCTTAAAAGAACGAGTCCTCTTTTGATGGAAAACTTTTAAGAAAGAGCTAAATGTTGTTCATTTGCCTGGGGAGTTTGGAGGTGTTATATCTCCTCAGGTCTACATTAGACTAATTTTTATAATGAAATACTTCCACTCTTCAGTCCTTAATTTCTTAATTGGTAATAATAATGACTGTACTGTGTACTTTATAGGGTTTGGATCATTTTGATACTCAAATCGAATTTTTAAATTAATTATCTCTAGGATATCTCTAGGGATTTGTTTTGGGTTATAGTTTTGTCACAATTCTTAAAATGGGACTCAACCCCCATTCATGGTTATGCATTAGAGTGTGTAAGTCAGACAGTATTTTATCTCTGCCTTCCTTTTGCTTATAAATGAGATGATCCTGAACTAGAAACTCCATTTTGTGTGAATTGCTAGGTGGGTTTTATTTTTATTTTTTTTAAAGAAAAATGACTTTATTAACTGTGGCAAACCGTTAATGAAAACTCTAATGTTTGGTGCTATTATAGAGCTTGAAAGTGAATGTAGTCCTATAATTATCATTTAAGAGAGTTCCTTTCTACTGGGCTCCTTGAAGTAATTACATATTGCAGTAATCCGAAAGAAGTAATCACATTCTCCATCTTATTCATAGACAACTTTGTTACCAAGCCTCTCTGTACTGACTATTTCCCATTGAAAACATAAGATAATGGGTTAGCTCACGCTGAGCTGGCACATCCCGTCCCTTCCTTGCTGAGTGTTTACTCCCATTATACCATGTAAATAAACAGCATTGTGTTTGCCTAAATTCCACATAAGCATTTGGTATCTTGAAAAATAAGGCAGCAAAATCATTTTAATGCATATAGATCTTTTTTCTTCCTGCACCAGCTCCCCCTCTGCTCCACCCTCTCTTTAATCTTCTACTGTTCTCCACACTAATCTTCAAAGGAGACTCAGTGGGGAGAATCAGAGTAGAACACTTAGATGCCTCTTCTCCATTCAAAACCATCAATGGAATTGTACTTTTGTGCATATATGTAGGAGATTCTGTCTATTTTCACACACAGGTGAAAAGAAAGTCATGCAGAAGTAGCATGAGCTGTAGAAAGAGCATGGCTTCAGAGTCAGAAAACAATATTTTTGCAGAACAGACTATCTAACTGTGAGAATTCCTTGGTCTACTATTATGATTACTATACTAAGTATCTAAAGAACTTTTTTCTTTACATCCAAGTGACACTTCCTGCCTATGTGACTTTGGAAAAGTTACTTGACCTTCCTGGGCTTCAGTATCCTTATCTGTAAAATGAGCACATTGGCCTAGGTAGCTGAAGTACCCGATATATTAGCCTACCAATTCTCTGAACTTCAATGTCCTTTATAAAATGTGGGTGGTAGGGGCGGCCAGGTGGCTCAGTGAGTAAGAGCACTGGCTCCAGTGTCAGGATGACCTGGGGATCAAATCTGGGCTCAGATACTTAGCACCCACCCAGAAACACCTGGCCGTGTTACCTTGAGCAAGTTACTTAACCCTGATTGCTTTAAAAAAAATAAAAATAAAATGTAGGTGGTGGTACCTATACAGTCTCCTCCACAAGATAATTGTGAAGAAAGTACCCAGCTGAGCTTCAAACACTAGTAAATATAAGTTATTTTTTTTAAATGAGTGTAGAATTTTGATTTTGACAGTGCGAGGAAGTCCAGGAATGGAAACTCCCTTCACAGGTGAAGGACAGCGATTGCTCTGCTCTAAGAGAGTTATTTGAGACATTGAGAAGCTAGGTGATTTATCCATGTTCACAAAATTAATACATGTAAGAATCAAAACTTGAACTCAGCTCTTCCTGACAGATCTGTCACAGAAAGTTGCCTCTCTCTGCTGTTATAATTTCTCTGAAAAATGTTAGCCTTATGTGACTTCCCCACAAATGGAAATCTTCTAGAAGTAGCCAGGTGACACAGTGGGTATAGTACTGAACTTGGTGTCAGGAAGAAATGAATGCAAATCCTTTCTTTGGAACTAACTAGTCTGAGAATATGTAAATCTCTCAAACTTTCTGCCTCAGTTTCCTCATCTGTAAATTCAGATAATGATCCCACCTTCCTCATTGTTGGTTTGAGGATCAAATGAGATAACATATAAAGGTCAAGATGGTGATGATGAGGAGGAGGAGGAGGATGGAGGTAGGATATATGTGTCTATGGAACAGTGAGGCAGAATGTTGTAGTGAAACTAACTTGACTCTGAGAATCAGGAGCCATATGAGTTCTAGGCATGAATTTATTTTTTCACTTTGGGCAAGATATTTCATCTCTCCAGTAGATCTGTGAATTAGGCTAAAAGCTCAATCTAGGTCAATATCAAATAAGGAAAAAAAAAAGTGATGTGACCTTAGGTGTCAGACATAGAAGGATGGGATTCAGAATTAGGGAAGCACCAATGCCCTGAATGTCCTCTCTCCTGAGCAGAACAAATCTAGAATATTTTGTTCATTGATGGGCTTCATGTTTTTTAGAAAGATATTAATAAGCTGGAAAGTGTCCAAAGAAGGGCAAACAGAATGTTTAAAATCATTATACTTGTCAAGGGTCTTTCATGCCTGTTATCTCATTTGATCTCATAACACTTGGTGATAAATAGATCCAAGTTGAGTGATAAGAAAAATGAGCCTGAGGCTGAGTGACTTCTTTTAAAAAGTCTTAGAACTACTTAATGAGTTTCCTGACTTCCGTTTCTCTATTGGTTCTGCTAAACCACACTGACACTGGTCCTGAGAGTAGAGATTACTTGAACTTTAAGAAGTTATTCTTTTTGGCTGAATATCCAAATCAGCAAAGGTGAAATATGGAAGCAGGGGTGACCTTAAAATACAATATACATATAAAGATTTGGTGGGTCTGGAGTGGTTAGCATGTAGGGGCACTTTCACTATGACATTCTGTGTTTTGTTTCCTTCTGACGATAGTGGGCTATGTTCGAAGTTCCTTCCCAACGCTAATACTCTAGAATACTAAGGCAGCATTCTATTTGCATACATGCTAGCCTCCTTTTAGCTTTAATCATTTTCATTACACTTTCAAACTGTCATGGTCTCCGATATCTTCCATTGTTAACTGCCAAGATTTTCTAGGCAAGTTGGAAAAAAGGAAGATTGATCCTTAGTTGTTGTTTTTTTTTTAAGTTGTTAGACAAACATTTCATATTCTTCCTTGACATTCTTTAGGTTGAATTCTTCTCTTGATATCAATTCTACTCTTGATATTTTAAGAACTGGGTGACCTTAAGCAAGTCATCTAATTTCCTTTGGCCTATATAGGAAAATTAGAGAACTGTACTAGATAACTGTTAAAGCTCCTCCCAGTTCTTACATTCTTTGAATTATGTCATAGGCTAGGAATTGTGATTAAGTCCTGACTGGGCCACTGGGTCCCTCCCTCATGACCTTTTTTGCTTTCGGTCAATTGTTTTTTTTATCATCAGAGACAGCATACTGAACTCCACCATCAAAGAGAGTTGTGAAGAATTACTGAAAATGAAGCTGTAAAACATGTCATCACGCCAGACTCACTTTGTGAGATTGGGATGAGAAAGTGTTTGCAAAAAAGTGAAATTCACTAATTATGGGACAAAACTTTATTTTGGAAAAGACGCTTTTTAACACATATGTCAGAGGCTCATTACTGCCATGTAGTGCATAAATCATGGTTCATTTTCCCTTCTGGTTCATTTGTCCCTACACAAATAAAACCTGGTGACATCAGCAGATAGCTTTCCCAAAGAGTGAACATCTACTTGCTAGTCTGCTTATCTTCCCCATCCAGGTGGCACCTGGAAACATCTTACCCTCAAAGGTGCCGAAAGGGTGGAAGTTGTTTCCCCAGAAGGAACCATACCTACTCTCAGGCCATCTCACATGAAAGGGATTTGATTCAGTACTGTAAAGTGCATAGCAAGGTCTCATAACTAATCCCATATATAGTAAATATGTCAGAAAAAGACAAACAAAAACATAAACAAAACCTCCCTTCTCTTTTTGGTAGGCATCTACTTTCCCACAAGGATGTATATGGTAAGCAAAATATGAGATTTATTTGAAAGGTAGCATGTATAATGGGGCTAGAGGATAAAGGATCACAGTACTTATAGCTAGAAGGGGCATTAGAGATAATCTAATCACAGATTCGATTTACTTCATTGTTGAAAATGAGGTCAAAATAAGGGAAGGGCCTTGTCCAAATCATAAAGGTAAACTCAAACATAGGATAGGAACCAGTGGTCTAAAATTTTTATGTCAGGTTATCAAAACCCTGGGTATATGAATGGTAATTATAAAAGATACCATTGAGTAGAAATTGTAGATCATGATTGGTGGCCTATAGAGTTCGAGATCTATTCAGTGGATAATAACTAATCACTGAAAATTCTGTAGCAGTAAGAGGACAGAAAAAATTAACAGAGTTCCACCAAGTTATAAACTTAGTTTCTGGATTGAAATCCCATTCTAAGGACTTGCCATTTCCCAGTTTACAGGGTGTCCCAGGAAACCTGTGCATTCTGTGAGGGACAATTTACAAAGATAAATTAGAGGCAGAAAGAAAGCATAATTATTTACATAAGCTAAAATGGAGAACATTAAAAAACATCTGCCATTTTGATCTGCCAACATATCCTTGTCCATATTGGAGCAATTAAAATAAACTTTTGCAAGACCATCTTGACTGTCTTTAAATTATACAAGCAGAAGACCAGAAGTATCTCAGTATGCTATTTGAGGCTGCTCATAAAAAAGATGTCCTCAATTTAGGGGGAGAAAAAAAAAGATAGTTGCCAAGTGGTCTAATCATGGGTAAGCTTGATTCTGCTGCATGGGCTCAGCCAAAATCTTCTCTAAATGCTCACATGTAACTGAATAAGCAAGGCAGACTTAACCCTAGAAATAATGGAATTGACTTGGAAGATTGGAGTAGCAAGCCACACTTGTGGGAACTGTGATATCTATGTGCATGTCTGTCTACACGCACACATATGTGAACATAATTCAAACACAACCTATAGCTACCCCATTATATTTGTGCTTTTATGTAAACATATGCATGTATATACATATACACAGATGTATGTACATACATATACATACATGCATGCATACGTGCACACGTGTGTGTACATACACATTCCGAGACAGGAGGCATAGTGGATAGAATGTCAGGCCTAGAGTCAGGAAGATTCCTCTTCCAGAATTCAAATCTGGCCTCAGACACTTACTAGCTATGTGATCCTGGGCAAGTCACTTCACCCTGTTTGCCTTGATTTCTTTATCTGAAAAATAAGCTGGAAAAGGAAATTAGAAACCACTCGTATTTCTGCCAAGAAAACCCCAAATGTCATGAAGAGGAGGACATAACTGAAAACAACTGAATAACAATTATCTATCTATCTATCTATCTATCTATCTATCTATCTATCTGTCTGTCTGTCTGTGTATTCTGCATGCATATATTCTTGTGTGTATATATGCGTTTATATGTATTACACTTATACCCACATTTATAGATGAGGGATCTGCAAAGAATCCAAAAATCCCAGTTTTGGAAGAAACCTCAAAGGCTACCTTAATCAACCATTCAACAATATTTTTTGTGTGCTTTTTTTTGGAGGAGAGGGCAGGGCAATTGGGGTTAAGTGACTTGCCCAAGGTCCCATGGCTAATAAGTGTTAAGTGTCTGTGGCCGGATTTGAACTCAGGTCCTCCTGACTCCAGGGCTGGTGCTGTATTCACTAGACCACCTAGCCACCCCAACAACATTTATTAATAGCTATCACTTATATGGCACATACTATATACTAGGCACTGTGTTAAGTGCTTAACAATATCTTATCTGATCTTCCCAACAGCATTTGGAGGAAGGTGCAATTGTTATCTCCATTTTATCTTTGAGGCAACTGAGACAAACAGAGTTTAAGTGACCTGTTCAAGGTGACACAGCTAGTAAGCATCTGAGGCTAGATTTGAACTCAGGTCTTCCTGACTCTAGATCCTTCTCTCTATTCACTCTATCACCTCACTGCCTCTAATTTATTAAGCACCTAGTATAGAACAGGCACCAGGCTAAGAGGAGTATTTATGGTTTTCCTTTGTGAATAATCATCTAATATCTATTGGAAGTGACTTGCCCTGGGTCACACAGCTAATATTATCCATTCATAGGGACCCTCCTAATTCTTTAGGTAAACCATGTTCATTGTTGGAAAGCTCAATTTTTGGAATTTCTTTCATGCATCGAACTAAAATCCTCCTATATTTAGTATATGCTGATAGACTGGACTGTGGCCTATTTGAAATAGTCCTCATCCTTTCCCACTTGATATCTCCACAAATGCTTAAAGACTATAGTCATTGCCCTCTGAATCTAATTTGCTCCAGACTAAGCATCTTTTCTTGTTTCAGCTGGTCATCCTATGCCATTGATTTATAATACCCTCACCACCTTAGAGACCCTGTTCTGGAAACACTCAATCTCGTCCTTCCTAAAATGTGAAACTCTACATTTGATTCTTCCCTATCCTCTCCCCCTCTGGAACATGCATTATCTTCCACAAAGTGGATGCTGAATAAATAATACTCAAGTGCATGCAAGGCTTTTATGAGCCTGAGTTTCAACATAAAGTGTCACTTTGCCCTAACATCAAAAATTATATGCATCAGTTCCTTTATCTCTGCATTATTCAGATATATCAGAATGGTGCAAGTGCCAAGCTTTAAAACAATATAAGCAAATTAGAGAAATCTACAGGTGACAGGGAGTGTGACAGGTAGGCTGATAAACATGATTAAGAGAACAGACATAGGCCCTGTGAGGAAAAGTATAATGTACAAGGATCACTTAGCCTGGAAAAGAGAAAACAAATTAGCAACTAGAGAAGAAAAAGGATGGAAAGAGATCATACATTGATTGGCAAAAGACCTGGCTTCTGGCCTGTTCTGTGCCGCTAACTTGCCGTTCATCTCTGTGGACAAATCACTCTTCAGAACTCAGTGGGTTCCTCAGTAAAATGAAAAAGTTGTGCTAGGCGATGGTTGAATTTCTTGAGGAACTTATTCTACTCTTGTGAAATATATAAATGGCTTTTATTTGTTTATTTTTGGGATGAAAATCAACTTTTCATCATATCCTTAAGAGCCTGAATGTCAGGACTTCAGGCTTGAAGCTTGAAGTGCAGGAGGAAGAGTTATTGATGGGACATAAGAAAGAGCTTTTAAGCAATCAGGACTATTATATTTGAGCCTGAATATCTCCAAGAAGAGAATAGCTTCTACATGGGGTGATATAGAATTAGCTATAACAGTAAAGGGAGGGAGGCGGCTAGGGGGCACAGTGAGTAAGAGCGCCGGCCCCAGAGTCAGGAGGACCTGGGATCAGTTCTGGCCTTAGATACTTAACACTCACTCACACACACACACACACACACACACACACACACACACACACACACACATACATACAACTTAACCCCAGTTGCTTTAAAAAAAAAAAAAGAGTAAAGGGAGGATTAGAGGTAGGATGATCCCTCAAAATTTCATCGAGCTTCATTAGTCTACTACTAACTCAAGAAAACACAACTTTTCAGTTGTAGATTGTCAAAAGAGTGATTATTCAGACTAGAGAAGGAGACTCATCATAGATTCTAGACCAAGCTGTATCATTAGTTATGGGACCTTAGGCAAGTCATTTGTCTTCATGAGGTTTAATTTTTTTTATCTAGAAAATATCAGATGATCAACTTTTAGAACTATTTAAGATCCCTTCTAGAATCAAATGGCAGTAAGAGTCTAGAAAATGTATAGGTAAAGATGCTGATGTATGTATGTGGTCTTTGTTGTTATTACAGAGTGATGCTTTGTGTTGAAGCTCACTTTTATTAAATTTAAATATAAACAACTATTAAATCAATTCTAAAATCCCATCCAGTTCCTATATTCTATATTCGTTTCAAATCAACAAACAAATCTTGAATTCCTATATGTAAGACAGAGGGCATACAGAAATGAAGTAGAAGGATGTCAATAGGGAGACCGAGGGAAGAGGTAGGGAGAGAAAATAGGAGGTGGAGAGGATTTACTGTATATAGGGTAACCTCTACAGTAACACTGAGACAGTTAGGTGACATAGATCGTGCCAGACTTGGAGTCAAGAAGAATCATCTTGTGAGTAAAGCACCGGCCCCAGAGTCAGGAGGACCTGAGTTCGGTTCTGGCCTCAGACACTTAACACACACACACACACACACACACACACACACACACACACACACACACCTAGCCATGTAACCCTGGGCAAGTTACTTAACCCCAACTGCCCTCCAAAAAAGGCAAAAAAAAATCATCTTCCTGAGTTCAAATCTGGCCTCAGACACTTACTAGTTGTGTGACCCTAGGCAACTCACTTCACCCTGTTTGTCTCAGTATTGGTATCTGTAAAATGATTTGGAGAAGGAAATAACAAACTACTCCAATATCTTTGCCAAGAAAACCCTAAATGGGGTCACACAGAGTCTAACAAGACCAAAATGACTGAACAACAACAACAATTACAAAGACACGGAATTGAGAGTGGGCAGAGATCAGATGGCAGTCTAGTGTAACTGGAACATGGCATATGGGAAGGGGAGTACTGTGAAATGTGGCTGCAAATAAGAGAAAAATGAATAATATTTCCTTATTAATATGCTTCCCTAGAAGATGAGTGTGTTGGCACACTCATGATGATGGCAAGAATGAGCAGTTCCCAACAATTAGACAAACCAGCTTCTATGGAAAAGATGATTGCCATATTGGAAGTGAAGGTTTGTTCCTAGGAAAGATTCCCTCACCCTAGCAAACATGTGAAGACTGTGAGTTTAGTTGATGTGGAAATTATAATTTCCAATTACAATTGATTATTTTGGGTCATCAGATTGACCACTGAAAATAATGGCCTCCCCCAGCTCACCCTCCAATCTGAACCTGAATTATAATTCCCTATTTTGAGTGAAAGACTAAATGAATGAATAAATGAAGATGAAAATGCAAAGTATTTACTATCAAGACTCATGGTAAGCATTGGTATTGGCATTTTTTTACTTCTTTCTTCATTGCTTCTAAAGATCTATTATTGCATGCATGTGGATGCATCCTCTACTAAATCAGGTTAAACATCTATCCATCAATTAGGAATAAATGGGAGCTTCCTTAATCTCAATTTCTCCTATTACATCCAAACACACACACACACACACACACACACATATCCATTACAACGATTCATTAACTGATCTTTAACCTTCCAGTGATAAATTTCCCTGCTCTTATCTAAGCTACTACTATAACAAAAGACATACGTGACATTCCTAACTTTTGCAGCTTCATAGAAGCTGTCAAATCATGTGTTCTATTTGCATAGTTTTTGAGACCTCAGGACCACTGCTATGACAATAGGGTGCAAAGAAGATATCATCTCAAGTCTGTTCTTATATCCAGAAATAGTGATCCCCAAATGACTACCTTCACATATCTCTATCCTATAACACTCAAATTCCTTCCCCTCTACCACATACACACACACTTAATACTTTTTAACCCTTTCTCTAAGAAGTGAATTGACATAGCACAGTATTTGGGTGGAGCACAGACCTCTCTCTGGATTCCCTTGGCAGCTTTTTTCTCCTCTAGGGTAATTTAAGCTCTTTCTCTCCTAAAGTTACAGTTAGGTTCCTTGCCCACCCATGTTATTAAAAAAAAAAAGTAATTTTTATCCTATCACCAGCTTGTTAAGACTCATTAATGGGAATCATCCAGAAAATCAATGTATGCAGAGGCGTAGATTTACCTGTCTCAGGTTTTTAAGGTCATGGTTTCTATTAAAATAATTGAGTGGAAAGGAAGGAATAACTGGATATAGAATTCTACTCTCTTTTCTGGTAGTTGATTTGGGCAGCTGGATTTTATAGAGTATATTTGCTTCATAGTAGCTTATTGGTTTAGGAAAATGCCAAGAATCTAAGTTGAATAATCAAAGGACCGAATGCCAGTGCTCTATAAGAAGAGATCTGATTTTACTGAAGAAAATACTCTTTCATAAGCCAATCATACCTTAACAGAAGTTTGTGAGACAATTTGTTAAACCAGCCACTCGATGGAAAAAGCATAAGACAACAAAACAATCCTTCATTTTGTGTTTTCCTATATAGTGATGAGTGTAGCATGCTTAGCTAGATATGTCTTAGTCATGCAGTCAGTCCATTACCATATCCATAATTAAAGCCTCTCCATTTAGAAGGACTTGCCAAGGCTTCTGCTATGCTATCGTGGTCTTTGAGGACTTGGAGTTCACCTCTAAAGCATGCTGAGGCATCAACAAAGAACCCAAATTAGCTAATCATCTCTCCTTACACAGTATTCAGTGAAATGGCATTACAGTGAATAGTCAGTTCTAGTTCTCAGAGTAGGAACTGGGTGACAAATGGAAAAATAAGTCAAGGGGCTCTTAGGGGAGTTAATATCACTTGGACAGGAAAAGGAGCTGTTGTTGGTAGCTATCTGTTCTGTATCTAGAATGATCAGGATTTTGTGACATTGTGGTAGGATCTAATTATGATATTGAACTGTAATTTTAGTGACACATTAGTGGCCATTTGCTGGGGACATGATTTGTTTGATGTTCCCAATAACTGGCGCTGCTTTTGCTCTCAGTAGGTTTGAAGTACATGCCTTCTCTTTTTCCCAGGTTTATTTCAAACATAATTATTAATATATGTAGAATAATCACTATCATTTTTATACATGGGGAATCTGAGGTTCAAATAAACTATGGAACTTTTTGATGGTGGCATAGCTAGTAAGCATGATAGCTTGAACTGGAACCCAACCAAATCTTCTCAGTCCAAGTCTAGCACCCTTTTTCCTTCACTACATTTCTTATCTAATTCCTATCATCCCCATTGTTTCTTGGTCCCACTACCTAATCTGTTATGGTGTTTGTTTTTGTTATCTATGTGACTTATTCAAGTTGTCCTATGCTTTTTCCATTAAGTGGCTGGTTTAAAAAAAATACAGTTATGTATTATACCAAACAGTATAAATTGACATGGAAAAACTTTACTCAAGAGTTATGAATGAGTTAGTCAATTCATGGTTTTGGAAGAATTTCATTTGATGATTTGATCATTTCAGAATATCTGAGGGGAATAAGCTTAGAAACTTTGATTCTGTTTAGTTTTTTGTTCCTTTTTTATATATATTTTTTAAAACAAACAAACATTCTCTTCTGTGATCTGGCTTTTGGGCCCTGGGATTTGTAAACTGTTTACTATTTGTGACTTAAATATTAAGATCCTATATATAATTTATATTTTCCCATGACAAACATTTATCTTTATTCCCTCTCATCTCTCCCCCCACATTTAAAGGAAAAAAAAGAAATATGTATTGTTAGATAAAAGAAATTCCTACATTGGTCACATTCACAAAATCTGTGTGGGGTGTGTGTGTGTGTGTGTACACACTAGTTACCTTGCTAAGTACTAGAGATAGAAAAGAAAAAGACAGTCCCTGCCTTCAAGGAGCTCACAATCTAATGGGATAAACAACAAGCAAACAAATATATACGAATAAGCTATATACAGCATGGATTGGAAATGGTTAATGAAGAAAAGAGAGGATAGGAAAGGCTTCCTGTAGAACATAGGATTTTAACTGGGAATTGAAAGAAGTCAGGGAAACCAAGAGGCAGAGATGATGGAAAGCATTCCTATCATGGGGAACAGCCAGAAAAAAACACCTAGAACTGAGAGATATGATGTCTCAAAGGAGATACTATTTGCAAAGTGAAATGTTGAAGCATTTTTTTTTGTATTAGCCTTTGCAAGTGAACTCTCATTGATTCTCCCTCCATTTTCCATGAAGATTATAGACAACTTTGCAGTTTGTAATTCAACTATGATTTTGTACAATGCCATAATAATTAAACACCTTCTCACAGATGAGGAAACTAAGGATCATGGTAAAATAGTGGATAAGTAGGCTAGTGAAAATGAGGATCATGATAGGATGGTGGATAGATAGGATAGTGGATAAAATGTTTTATTTGGAGTTAGCAAGATCTGAGTTTGAATCCTGCCCCATAGTCTTACTAGCTGTGTGACTCTGGGCAAGTCATTGATTCTCCAGACTTATGGCCCTCATTTGTAAAATGAGGCAATGATAACACTTTCCTCATAAGGTATTTTGTGAGAATCAATTGAGATAACATATGTAGTCTTTGCCAAACTTAAAGCATTATTTAAGTCTCCTCCTCCCCCTTCCCCTCCTCCCACTCTCCCTCCTCCTCTACTCCCCTCTTCCTCCTCCTCCTCCTTCTCCTCCTTCTCCTCCTCCTCCTCCTCCT
>NW_027185771.1:21145153-21169360 GCF_028583685.1 Petaurus breviceps papuanus
CTTCTTCTTCTTTTAAAACTTGCTCAAAGATAGAGATAATAAATAGCAGAACAGGGAAATAAACCCAGTACTTCTGATGCCAAGTTCAGTGCTTTTTCTACTCGCCACCTGCCTCTTCTTCAAAATGAGAGACAAATTCATCCAACCATCTATCCATCTATTCATACATACATCCATACAGTAAATTAACTACTAAATGCATGATCTTATCCTTAATTAGATTTGTATGATTCTGAAATTATTTGAAAATCTATAAATTACGCAATAAGAAGGAAGCATACAGTACTGGCAAGTTTTATTGGACATGATTTCCACAAGGATTTATAAGATGGCACACCTTGATTTGATGGTAGTCTGAGCAATAACTAGTTGTGCAGACACATCCATGATTATTCTTTACACATAATAAATGATGGGAAGATGCTTGGAAATAAAGTGACACCCATCGAATGGAGTAATGAAACAGTCACACATGTGTTACATGGAAATGATAGCTCTTGAAACAACCCTGAGACCTGACGGTTGGAAGGTTACAGTGAGAAAAAAAAAAGTCTTTACTTTGAAGAGTTTTGTAGCTGCAAAATACTATACAAATGTGAACTACAATTCCATTATTTTTAGCCATACAGGCAAATCTGAGAAAGAACCCTAAACATATTAATATTTATCATGGCTATAAGTGAGACATTCATTTCTTTCAGAACTTCTTGTTCAGAATTAAGTCATATCTTGAAGTTAACTGTGCAGTCACTGGTCATAGTAATAGGATCCAAACTCTTTAAGGAAAGCCGCTATGCTTTATTTGTAGGCAACTAGCTGTGCAGTACATAGAGTGCTAAGCCTGGAGTCAGGAAGACCTAAGTAGAAATTCAGCCTCAGCCCCTTAGTAGCTATGTGACCCCTTGTCAAGTTACTTAACCTTTGTCTACTTCAACTGTAAAATGTAAATAATAATAATTGTATTTATTTCCTATGAGGTTTCTGTAAGGATCAAATAAGGTAATATTTAGAATGTTTAGCACAGTGCTTTACTCATAGTAGGCATTTAATAAATGTATATATCCTTTTCCTCCTCCTCTTATTTGTAATTGAAAGTCCACCAGCCTAGCATGTAGTGGTCTACCACATATATAAATCGATGACATCATAAATGGTCTTCTAATGGTATAGAGAAAGTCTTTATTCCATCCCAGGTTGAACTACATAGCCTATAATTTTCTTTCCAATGCTGATATTTTTGTCATTCTCTGAATAAATGATTGAATGAATTAATTAGTCGAACAATCAATACATGAAGAAGTGAATAAAAATGAAAACATAGTTCTTTTTATATTTTGAATATTCTTTAATATGTGTATGTTTCATTTGATTCTTTGGTACACTTATTAAAAAATAAAATTCTTTATAGAAAATTATTTGTCATAAAATAGCTCATTAAGAACCTTATTTATTTTGTCTTTAAGAAGACTGAGGCTAAGGCAACAGAAATGCTTTACCCAAGGTCATACAAGGAGTTAATGACAAGGAAAATGCTTTAAAAATAATAAACTAAAGAGCTACCCTGTGAGGTAGGAAGTGAATTATCTTTTTTATATATGAGGAAACTGAAGTAAAGAGAGATTAAATAACTGGCCCCATATAGCTAATTAGTTTGAAAGCCAGGACTCCAATCCCAGGGTCTTGCAACTGCCAGCTTAGTGCTCCTTCTGTCATACATCATTTTACATGTCCAGAGATGGGAAACGGCTTCTGGGAGGTCATACAGTGAATATGGAGCAGAAACAGGAGCATAGTCTAACTTTCTGAGCTCCGAACCCAGTGCTTTTCCCTTTAAACTACCTTGTTATTATATATTATTATTATTATATATTATTGCGTTAGACATACCAATGTTACCACAACTTAAAGAATCAACACCTGTAACTTATAGGAAGCCTTTACCACAGAACAATTAAATCTAATTGCTGAACAGGGATCCTTCATAGGAAGTTGCAAAAGAAAAAAAAATTTCTTCCAAGTTTATTATAATATTAACAACTTAAAGACATAGCAAATCATCTCTCCGCATCATAAAAGAGCAGGGGGTGAAAGGGAGGTTACTAGGGTAGAATATTAAATACATTAACAGATAAGATTTCAGTATTGGATGTTTCTGCCTAATTGAAAATAGCCAACATGTATATAGTGCTTACTATGTTCCAGATACTATGTTAAACGGTTTATATTTGTGTATATTGTTATTATCTCATTAATTCTTTTTTTTTATAAGACAGGGTTTATTAAGGAGACATGACTGAAATAATTAGGATAAAGGCATCAATAAAATGCATTAAAATAACACATGTCATAGCACTTCACTAATAATAGCTTACATTTAAATGACACTGTGACAGAGTGACAATTACTTGTACAATTATTGTCTCATTTGATCCTCATGATCACTCTGAAACATAGTTGTTATTAACCCCATTTTGCAGATGAGGAGACTGAAGTAAATAGAGGTTAAAGGACTTGTCCAGGATCACACAGCTACTAAGTATTTAAGGTTAGGTTTGAACTAAGGTTTTCCTGATTCTAGACCCAATATCCTATCCCCTGTGAGTCTGAACTTTCCTCAAAATGTCCTTATGAAAGAAGTAGAATGAGAATTGTTGTCTCCACTCTGAAAGAGGAAAATAAAATGAGGCCTAGAAGAAGGTTACACAGGTTTAAGTGATGAAGCCAAGGCAGGAATCCAGAAGTTTCTTGGTCCAGTACTTAATTCTTCTTCTGTGATAGGTATCTTACAAAAAAATAATGGTTTTAATCATATTTAAATTGCTACCCCCTTAAGAGTTGGCCCCAATGGTATATTAATAATGAAAAGAAACAGAATGCAGAAGGCTTCTAGCATATCGGGGAAATATGGAGACTTTATTGGGGGGAGGGGTGGTGGAATGGACAGTAAGCATAGTAAATAAGAAAATATAGACCAATTTGTACCAAAGAAGGGACACCCATGCTAATAGGGCCACGGATTCAATGGAACAGGTCTTGAGTGGATAAAGTGTCATCATGACAAATACCTGGCTTTTCTTAGCACAAGTATATGCCTGGTACTATTCTGAACTGATACTGCCTGTTTGAGTGGGACTAGATGATATCGCATATTCAATGATTAAGGAGACTGACATGAGTTGAGGGACTCACACAGCAGGAACGATGATGTTAGACTACCAATTAAACTGCTCAGGGAAATTCAATTTCATGTGTTTGTACTAAGATTCAATTCATTTCCACAAATATTTGCTAAGCATCTATAGGGTTCAGGGCCTAGAGCAAAATGGAAGTTTCAAAGAGCCAGATTTAGGCATCCTGTGGGGGAAAAACAGACCAAACAAAAACAAACAAACAAACAAAAAACTGTAACAATTAGCACTGTCCGAAAGACATCTTGGGAAGTAACAAGATCCCCCTCTTTGGATATTTTCAAGAAAGGCTACTCAGCTAGTTTCAGGTATTTTGTAGGAGGGACATTTTGTCCAACAGGGGTTGGATTGGATGTCCACAGAGGTCAGCTCCAGTTCTGAAATTCCATGATTCTGTAAAGAGATTTGTGTGGGGAATGGGAGTGATTCAAAATTTGGAAGGATAGTAGTCCTTTGTCCTCTTGTCCTAAGGGAGTTATGAAAGGGAAGACATTAAACATTCCTAAATCACTAGCATCTCAAAGAGGACAGCAGAACAATAGAAAGTGCTATGTGAGCTTTAGCTGGAGAACCAAGGAGGGCTTTCTGGAGGAGTTGGAACTTGAATTGCCCTTCAATTTATGGTTACCACAGGACATTGATAAATGAGGCAGAAATAAAGGAATCAGAGAATGTGTTCTGATTTTAGTATGCCAAACAGCCTCAGACATTCTTAAGATACTTAGATTAAGGAGCAAGTGAGGAATATTTGGGGAGTTAACCTCTATGAGGAGGAGAGTGACCTCCCATCTTTCTTCCTGAATGCTGCGTCCTGTCTGCTGGTCAAAGGGACCCAAACATAGAGCTTTCTTTTTCTTTACAGACAACACTGCTGGTGTTTATGTCAAACGCGGTGGTTTCAGCCGGCAGAAGCAAGACCTATACCTGCTACCAATCGTGATCAGCGATGGGGGAATACCTCCCATGAGCAGCACCAATACTCTGACAATCAAGGTCTGCGGATGTGATGTGAATGGAGCATTGCTATCCTGCAATGCTGAGGCCTATGTCCTCAATGCAGGACTGAGCACAGGGGCTTTAGTTGCCATCTTGGCCTGCATTGTGATTTTGCTGGGTAAGCTATGCCCTTCATTATCTGTCTGAGTTGATTTATTCTTGGTTAGGTATGGGAGATTAATTTTAAGATCCATGACTTTTAGTCTTAATGAACACGTGGTTCAAATATTTAGGTTGTCTGATATGAGCTAAGCCCACTGTGCCCTGCTGTACCTTTACCCATCCAGTGAAAGGTAACCATGGAAGTGAAAGGGACAGAGATCCTGGCATAATGAAAAAAACTGATTAAAGGAACTGGGGATGTTTAGCCTAAAGAAAAGATTTAGTGGGGTATGGTTACTGACCTCAGTTACTCCAAGGGTCATCATGTGGGAGAGAAATAAAAATTCTTCTCTTTCACTCTAGGCAGAAACTTACATAATGGAAGATTCCAGTCATAAGTTAGGAAAGAATCCTTTCAACTCCATACCCCAAATCAAAATGGGCTGCTTTGGAACAGTCTTAACTTGAACTTTCTCTTTCTTAAAGAAACAACCTGAAATTCCCTAAAAGATCACTAGCATTAGAGCTGGAAGAGACCTTAGAACTCAAAATGTTAATTAAAATATCAAACATTTATAGAGAACCTTAAGGTTTTGAGAGCATCTTCCTCATAACAACACCAAGAGATAAGAAGGGAAGTATTCCTGTATTCATTTCACAGATGAGAAAGATAGGCCATAGAGGCTTCAGTCTACCTTATGTTACCCACCTGAGGTCACAGAGTTTATTTATGTGTCATGCAAAAGAACTGAACACCATTTTTTTGGCTCTATTAAATTTTCAGTCAACTATAGTACATAGCTTTGCCCTTCTTGTGTTAGAATATAGTATGTTAATGTTTCATCGATTTACTTCTTTCTGTTCTAGAATTAAAGTTGGAAGATATCTCAGCATGCCCTTCCTAATCTATTCACTTCACCTTATAGATGAGGAAACTGTCAGGTGTGCTTATACTATAGTATAAGAAAGGTCTTTCTAATAATTAGAAGTGTCTTAGACACAAAAGAATAATGGACTTTCTTCTAAAGAACTAAGATCAGATAATTAATCAAGCAACTGATTAAGGATTTATTATATTCCAGACAGTATAATGGGGATACAATTAAACAAAAAGAAGTAAAACCAGTCTCTATCCTCAAGGAGATTACATTCTAATGAGAAAAGATAACATATATAAATCAGAACAGAAAAGACAAATGCAGAGTAGATAGAAGATAACTTTAAACTGTTTCTTTGGAATTGTTAGTTGAAGCTCTGTTACAAAGATAGTCTAGATGCCCCATAACCTAACCTTTCTCCCTTTAATTCAGACTCAGTAGTAAAAATGTGTGGGAGATATGTAAAGGAAACTTAGAATGTAAAAAAATATCCTAGCTTCACATTTTCTTTATCTTTCTCTATAGTTATTGTCGTATTATTTGTGACCCTGAGAAGGCAAAAGAAAGAACCACTAATTGTCTTTGAGGAAGAAGATGTGAGAGAAAACATCATTACCTATGATGATGAGGGTGGTGGAGAAGAGGATACAGAGGCTTTTGATATTGCAACCCTCCAAAATCCTGATGGGATTAATGGATTTATCCCCCGTAAAGATATCAAGCCAGAGTATCAGTATATGCCCAGACCTGGGCTTCGACCAGCTCCCAATAGTGTGGATGTTGACGATTTCATCAATACAAGGATACAGGAGGCTGACAATGACCCAACGGCTCCCCCTTATGACTCTATCCAGATCTATGGCTACGAAGGGCGGGGCTCGGTGGCTGGTTCTCTCAGCTCCTTAGAGTCGGCCACAACAGATTCTGATTTGGACTATGATTATCTACAAAACTGGGGACCTCGTTTTAAGAAACTAGCAGACTTGTATGGTTCCAAAGACACTTTTGATGATGATTCTTAACAATAAAGATACAAATTTGGCCTTAAGAACTGTGTCCAATATTCTGATGACCCCAGAAGAAATGTAAACAGGTATTTTTTTAAAATCAAGGAAAGGCTCATTTAGAATGGCAACATTTTACAGAGAGGATCACTTTAATAAAAATGAGGACCTCCCAGTGGTAAATACTGTGAAGTACCTTTTCTCCCAAAAGGCAAATAGAGAAGTTGGTTATCGACTTCAATCAAGAGAAACCACTTGCCATGCAAAATATTTAAGTGAAGGAAAATGTTAACAATGGACTTAACAATGAAGGGATTTTTTTTTTCTGTGTTATGGACATCTAAATCTTTTAAGTCAAAGAAGCTTCCACAAAATTAAAAAGGACAACAGTTCTGAGCTGTAATTTCGCCTTAAAACTATGGACACTCTGTACGTAGTGCATTCTTAAACTTGAAATATATAATATTCAGCCAGCTTAAACCCATATGATGTATGTACAATACAATGTACAATTATTGTCTCTTGAGCATCAAACTTGTTACTGCTAATTCTTGTAAATCTTTTTGCTTATACTTTCATCTTAAACTAATACGTGCCAGATATAACTCTGTCTTGTTGCAGTGGGAGGCGCCCTATTTCTATGTCATTTTTAATGTATCTATTTGTACAATTTTAAAGCTCTTATTTTAGTATACATACAGATTTCAGTATTCTGACATGTAAGAAATGTTACAGCATCACACTTATATTTTATGAACATTGTACTGTTGCTTTAATATGTGCTTCAATATAAGAAGCAACCTTTGAAATAAAAAAAAGATTCTTTTTTTAATCCTTGTTTTCAATTCTTAAGCATTTAAAAGGAGCCCCATGTTTCTAATGTCCCATTTATAGTTCTAATGGACAATTGTGACCTTTTAATAGCCCTATTTATTATCTGTTTGAAATTTGTCTGTTGCCTTGTTAAGTGTTTATTTAAAAAGCAAATACATTTTACAAATGTTTTTTGAGAAGATTCTGTAATGTCGTGTGAATAATTTTGTACCCTCTCAGTAGAAGATGTGGCTTCTCTCAGAGCACAGATGCTAGGAGGAGATAATGCTCTGGACTGAGGGTTGGTTCTCATTTTTCAATATATGTTATGTAATGTGCATTTATATTCTCTCTTAGCAATTCCATGATTATGTGATAGTAAGGCAACGAAGGTCCCATAATCGCCCACTTTTGTAGTGGAGGGTTCATTGTCTTAAATGAACTCCTCTGGCATACCAGAGAATTCTTAAGTCTTACCCCATGTGATTAAGAGAGCCCCTCACAATGTTCCACCTGGCAATTAGTTTATATGAATAATAATTATGACTTTAGCATTTCAAGATTTTTTTTTTGTTTTTCTGCTGTAGAATGACCTCATCTTAGAATAACCAGGCATTTAAATTTTTAATGAAAGACAGTAATTTCCTTCATATTTGCTATTTTTAGCATTTTTAATTGAATGAAAATATCTATGGCTTTTTTAATATATATTTTATTTCAAGATGGGGCAAGAGGGAAGGGGACCGGGATAGGCTCAATGTATCAGCTCAGCTCTGTATATGTCTGCAGTCTGCTGAAACATTATAGATCATCTTGGACTATATAGCTCTTTGCTGATGCTTTATCTGCTCTGGAGAATCAGAGAGGAAAGATTTAAATGGAGTTTGAAAGGACACAGATGCTTGGCACTTTGAGAAGATGCTATATTCTTTCTCTCGTGACCTCTGTGCCATAGGTGCCATGATCTTCATTTGCAATGAGAAGATAACCTAGATTATATTCCAAATGACAGCTAGAGCAATAACCAGTGTGTGTGTGGTGAGGTTGACTTGAAAGAGGTTGCCCTAGATAACCTCTCAGGTCACAGCAATGCTGAGATGTTAGGATTCTATAATTAGCAATAGTAGGGGAAAGGTAACATCAACATAGCACATCATTTTTCTTTTTTCATCCCAGTAACAGTTCAAGTGGCCTATCTAGGATTATAGTCAATGCTTAGATTTTCTTTCTTTCTTTTTAAATTATATAATGTTATTCTATATGCTTTGCTGGGACAACTTTCCTTTTAATTACTTTTAGTTCAAAATCGAATCACAAACAGAGATAATCACTTTCAAAGCATTCCTATGAGCTCCTCATTCACATTGACCACTTTGTATTCAAAGCAAAATTTTGCAGGAGATGTCAATGGAACCAGCCCAGACAGGGCGAATTCAGAGTATTCCATTTTAATAAAGGATTATGTCTTTTCTCTAGCTTCATAAATTTGCCAGTTAGGTTCTTTTTTTTTCTATTTTTTAATAATCCAAAGAATATTTTGCTAGATTTGCACAGTTCTCCACTAGAATTTGAAACAATGGAAATAGGCAAAAAAAAATGCAGCAATCATATTTACATGAAAACACAAAGTAATCCCATTGTAAAGGTTGATGTCAGAGGACACCATTGGAACTGTATTAGGGATAGAATTGATCACTTCATTTTCTACATGTTTATGTTGAATTTAAAAAGGGACACTGTCCACTACTTTTTTAAGAGTTATAAATGGTTGGGTTTGGAGGACTTTTTTGTTGTTTTTGTTTAGTTTGGTTTCGGTTTTAGTCTCTGTTGTTTGTAGAACCCTCTTAGAAGCTTGGAAATAAAATTTCTTTCCCTAATTAATTTGTCATTTTTCATTTGGCACTTGGGTTTGGGAATGGAGTATAAATTAGCATGGGGTGTCTTCATCTTTCCTGCAGTCTTGTACTAATCCAGCTCCCATCTCTCAATCATTTGACAGTTTCTAAAGTGTTTTCCTTACAAAAAGACTGAGAAATAGTTTGCCACATGTCAGTATTCCCATTTTGCAGGTGAGGAAGCTAGGGCAAAAAGTTAAAACCTTATTCAACCAATAAATGTTTATTCTGGGAATCAAATATTTTGACTACAAACCCTATATATATTTTTTTGTAAAACCTCTCTTGAGAGGTCCCTGAACTAAATTTCCAAGATTCACATCTTTCCTATACTTTAGTCATCCAAGGTCTGACCCTTGTGTCACCCATGGTAACCACTGCATGTGCTACTATGTCCATGATTCAGATCTCTTATGTCCTTCTCTGTCATCATAATCTATTATTTCATCCTAGCTCCTTTTTCCCTCATTAAACTCCTCATTGTCTTCATCTTGATCCATAATTTTCCCATCATCTCTTCTTTCCCTATCCTGCTTTCACTTTACCGCCTTCATTGTCTTGACATAAAAAAGTTAATCATTTTGCGATATTCTAACCTTGAATTTGTCCCAATTATTCTTCTAATAATAACCAGATTGTTACCACCAATGAACTTCACCTCTCCTATTTGGAATGTCCTTGGAAAGAATACCTAAACTATGTTGACTATGTCCATTATATGTTATCTACTCTTAAATGAGTCTAGATCTTCTTACTCAATATCCCTTTTATTCTTCTTTCATTGACTGTCACTTCTTGAAGTAGCTGTTCAAAGATTTCATGTCTCCACCACCATCTTCTCTATCAGAAGATGACCTTACCATGTACTTTATCAAGAAAATTGAGACCATATGTTATGAACTCCCTTAGCCTTATTCTATGATATAATATATATCATACTTTTATGATACATCATTTTCTCCTCCCATGAGTCTCTGAGAGAAATGTGGCTCTTCTTCAGTCCTTATTCCTTTCTTCTCCATAGGTTCTTCCATCCTATCCTTCCCCCTCCAGGAGCCTGATTCCTCAATTATTCCTTTTTTTCCTCTTATCTTCAAACAATCCTCAACTATTGGTCCATTTGCTTTTGTCTGCAAATATGCGTTTCTTAAGATAGATAGGATAGAGAGGTATATAGAAACATGTTTAACCTTGCAATACACTCAAGTTTCTTTCACAGACTCTTAGAAAGAATCATTCGTTTATTGCATCCTTTACCCCATCTTCTACTCACAACTCTTTTCAAAATGGCTACTGATTCCATTAGCCAATTACAATTATTCTCGTGTATCACACCAGATATTTCTTAACTGGTAAAATCTATTAAAATATAAACTATTGCTTAATTGCTAAATTAAGATCAATTTTAAATTAATCTTCCTTAGATTTGACATTTCTGTAGTTTCTGACTAGCAACTAACCCATCTTCTGATAATTACTTCCTGTGCTTCTGTGATATTGTTCTGTCCTGGTTTTCTTTCTGCTTATTTGACCTATCCTCTTTTTCCTTTGTCAAATTATCATTTGTATCTTGCCACTGATTTCAGGTGTTCTCCAGATCTGTATCCTAGATTTTCTTCTCTCTCTTCACCCTTTATCTTAGCGATCTTACCATGTCCTAAGAAATTAACTCTGGCTATACAGCCTCCAAAATCTGTATATCCAACTCTAATATGTCTCCTAACTATAGTCCATATCACCACCTGTCTGCTAGATACATCTACCTGGATGCCCCATAGAAGTCATAAGATTCATCTCTTCTAAAATGGAACTCATTACTTTTGCCTCCAATTATCCCCATTTTTGTAGAAGATGATACTATCCTTATAATCACCCACATTCATAGTTCCAGAATCATCGCTGACTTTTCCTCTCTCTCAAAGCTCATTTCCAGTTATTCACCAAGTCTGGTCATATCTATCTCTATCCCATTTCTTGTTTTCCCTTCTCTTTTCTCTCCTCACACAGTCACTGATATATAAGGAGTTCAGCCCATCATGTTCTCCCACTTGGCTCATTCCAAGCTCTCTAATTGGTCTCTCTGCTTCCAGATAATTATCTTTCTAATCTATGCCCCAGATAGCTGTCAAATTAAGATTCCCAAAAATACAGACATGACCAAGACATTTCTGTCCCCTAAAATCATTGGAGGGGGGAGCGGGGCTCTCTGTTGTCTCTATGTTAGATTATGAACTCCTCAGCGGGGCATTTGATGCCTATAGATATTTGCCTCCCCTCTAACATTCCATCTGTTTTGCATGATTTCCTTTCATATACCATATATTCCAATAAAACTAGCCTGCTAACTTACCCCCCTCACTCCCCAACCTTTACAGATCACCTTTTGTCTCTTCAACTTTGAACAGGTTGCTGTTGTGTCTCTTAAAATTCTTGATTTCCTTAAAAAGGCATAATTCGGGTATCACTTACTGACTTAAGCACTCCTGGATTCCCCCTTGCCCTCTGCCCTGGTGGACCTCTTTCCCTTTTGAAATTACATGGTATTTATTTATCTGTAAACCTGCTGGATCTCCAAGTATAATAGGAACTGCTAGTTGACAGGGATTGTTTTGTTTGTCTTTGTATACAGGGAGCCTATCACAGCTTCTTACACATCACAGGCATCTAATACATATTCATTGAATTTCCATTACACTAGGAGTGGGGGGGAGAACTTTACACTAAGAATTGGAATACCTGCATTCAAACCCCATTTCTGAGGCTGCTTGACTTTGGAGAAGATACCTGGTGCCTCTAAGACAATATTACTTCATCTTTGTAATGGGAATAAAAATATGACTACTGTATACCTCACAGAGATGTTAAGAGGAAAATACTCTTTCTTTAAATGACTACATTAATATGCGCTGTCTACTCACTGTTTTTTTATCATCCACTCCCAGATAATTGGTGATGTTTAAGTGCATATATGAATATATTTTTCCTAGTAAATTCTATCCGCCAACCTGCAGCTTACAAAACTATTTCTTAGTATAAAGTAGATAAGGACTCCCGTATTCCAGAGGCTCTGAGGAGCAAAACTTCTTTTATTACTTTAAAAACAAGAAAGAATAATAAATTGTATGAGTGTTTGGGAAAATACTCTGGAAAGTGTAACTGCCGTACATTTTCTCATTTCATATTTGTGACATCTCCATCTGCTATGAAGGTCAGGGATTATGTCTCTTTCTTAGTGACCCTTCATTTTCAGGAGATTCTCCTTTTCTGGAACTTGAAGGAACTGTTGATGAATTCAAAGGATTGATTAAAAAAAAAAAAAACAGGCCACTACATGTGTGAGACTGCAGTATATATTGGAAAGCAAACTGAGAAAGGAGACAGGAGAGAGGGGGTACTAATACTGGCTAGATTTTTGTCCTTGGTAAAGACCTTTTTATCATTGCAAATACAGTTTCTAGATCTAAGAAAAAAAAGAGAGACTTGAAGGAATATTGAGATTTCAAATTAAAAAGGAAGTTAAAAATTTTCACCCACCTCCCCAAAATTGCTGTATTTATTTTATGTGTGTTTATTGTCTCTTCCAATAAACTATAAGATCTTTATGAGAAGAAAGTATTTTTATTTATATTTTGGTTTTCAGGGCACTTACATAGTACTTGAAGCATAGTGTCTAAAAATCCTAGTTTATTGACTTAATAAAACCCCTCATTTCACAAATGACAAAACTGATACCTATAGGGATTATGACTTGGCCAAAGTGACATGGGGGAAAAGGGGTATCAGTGTTAAGATTCAAACTCAGATCCTCTGACTTCCAAACAATATTTCTTATTTTCTTTTTTTTTCTTTTTTTTTTTTTACCATTCCTTCCTTCCTTCCCTCTTTTCTTCCTTCTTCCTCCCTCCCTTCCTTCCTTCTTTCTTTTTCTTTCTTTTTCTTTCTTTCCTTCCTTTCTTTCTTCCTTTCTCTTTCTCTCTCTCCCTCTCTCTCTCTCTCTCTCTCTTTTTCTTTCTTCTTTTCTTTCAAATTTTTGCCTCTTTCTTTAATTAATGAGGAGACTAAGGTTTAGATAAGTAACTTTCCCAAGCTAGGTATTGCCATAAGCAGAAAACATTTAACCTATGACCTGGTACATTTTTGCCGCTATAACCTTTTACTAATGAATTCTCCTCAGTAATAGACATTTTCTTGTCACCATGTAATGAAGACATTGATTTGTGATTGGTCAAAGGGGATATAGTTAGAGGTATCTGTCATCCCAGAATCATACACAAACCTACACACACATACACACACACACACACACACACACACACACACACATGCTTTTAATTCATTTTATTTTTAGATAAGTGCATTTCCAGTGGGAAAGCCTTAGGGAGAGTCTCAAGTACTGTGGCTTTGCTCCCAGGACATGATGCTCTGAAGAAATTACTCAAGTAAATGAAATGAACAATCCTGTTACAATGCACCCAATGTCCTCTCCAATAGAAGGCTTGTACCATCAAACATGCTATGAACCTGAAAATAGAACTCTCCTATAATTCTGTAGTCCAAAGGATTGGCTACATTTTGCAGGTACATGTGTTAGCTCATTCTATACAACAATATGATTGGCCCATTGCTTGGTCACAATTTCTTCAATCACTGTGGATACATTAAATCAAAAGTCAGTGTAAAATAGAAGAAAGTGCACTGAGAGTCCAAGTATTTAGTTGATAATCCTTACTCTATCTCTAACTGGATCTGTCACCTTGGGTAATGTGATTAACCTCTCTTAAGTGTAAAATAAAGGTGGTGAACTAGGTAACCTTGATGGCACCTTCCTGCTCCAAATCCAGTGTTCTTATGAAATGAGATGATGCATATAAAGTGTGTTATAAACTTCCATATTTCAATACTTTAATGATTCATAATTTCATCATTGTGGATACTTCCAACACTGACATAAATTTGTTGTTCAAATGTTTTTCAGTTGTGTCTGACTCTTCATGTCCCCTTTTGTTTTGTTTTGTTTTGTTTTTTAGCAGAGTTACTAGAGTGATTTGCCATTTCCTTCTCCAGCTCATTTTACTGATGAAGGCAACCAAGGTGAAATGACTTGCCCAAGGTCACACAAGTTCACAGATTTGAACTCAGGAAGATGTGTCTTCCTGATTACAGGCCTGGCATTCTATCTACTGTGCTACCCAGTTTCCCTTGGCATAAATTACAACACCACATATTTCTTAGCAGATGGATTCATGGGATGCTATGGTTCAACTCTATGTGTATGTATAGACATCCACACCCACATATATATGTACATATACAAACACATTTATGTATAGATACATATATACACATGCAACAATGCATGCATGTATACTTTATACATGTGTGTGAAGATATATGTGACTATATGTACACATTGATATATGGTATGTGTTTTGCATGTATATACACATGTACCACATGCACATCACTACATATTTGTACTGCATGTAATACAATATATGCACACATGTGCACATGTTCACACACATACACATACACATACATACAATTATTCCAAGTTGAACAGGCCTCTGATCAGGAAAGAACCTCTTCACCCATAGCTCTTGGTCCTTAGCTGACAGATACACAGCACATTAAAGCCTTTCCAGTTGATGGGACTTACCTGAGTTTATTAGCTTCTGCTATTACTTTGGGGACTCCTAGATCCCCTCTATGACAGGATGAGGTATCATAAGCAGATTTTAGCTGCTGTTGAAAGCTTTAAAATTCTAAATACAACATGAGGTATGATGATTATAATCATCCTGATTATGTTGTCCCCAAATCAGGGATTTCATTTCCATAGTAACTATGAACAAATAATAATAGTTAATATTTACATAGTGCTTTAAGGTTTGCAAAGTATTTTACATATATTATCTTACCAGATCCTCAGAACAGCCCTGTTGAGGTAGGTGTTATTATTATCCCCATTTTACAGTAGAGGAAACTGAGGATGAGATGTCACATGACTTGCCTTGCCTAACTTAGCTAAAGAATAGTTAATTGAAGAAGCAGTATTTAATCTCAGCTCATTCTGACTCTGGATCCAGAGCTCTAGACACTATGGCAAGACGCCTCAACAGCAACAACAGCAACAGCAACAAAACTAACGATCAAAACATGTAACAATGGCATAGCCAAAGCTTTGGGTTTCTTCTTACCAGAAGATATCTCCAAATATTTGGACTCCTGGATCAAATTTGATTCCATTCTAGTCTGTTGATCATATTTTGTGTATGTGAGTCTCTCCCATTAATAGACAGCATTTTTCTTAAAGTTCCAGGTCATGCAAAGCACATTCATTATAACCACCTTGTGGATAATGTGGTCTATTATTACCAATTCATCAACTATTTTATCAATACCAATTGTATGCAAGGAATTGACAATACAAAGGCAAAAACCAAACTATCCTGTCCTCTAGGAACTTACAGCCTATTAAAGGCACTCATGAAAATATCAAATACTGTATATACAAAGAAATTCCACATTTTTAAAAATTGTATGCAAACCTTTAATGGGGAATACCAGAATTCAGATCAGCAAATCCTCTGTTACACAGGGATTTAGAAACTTCCTTGGAGCCTTGAGAATTTAACTGGTTTACCCATTGTCAAAGACCTTATATGTATCAGAGGTAAGGTTTGAACTGAAGCCTTACTGACTTGTAGTCTATCACCTCATCTTTCTGGCAATGAGAAAACCAAAGCACAGGGAGAGGAAGGGATTTGTCCAGAGTCAGACAACTGATAAGCTTTGAAGTTGATAATTCTAATCCAGGTCTTTTTTTTTTTTTTAAGCAATCTGAGTTAAGTAACTTGCTCAATGTTACATAGCCAGTTATTTTTCTATGGGTGCCAAGTATCTGAGGCTGGAACCGATCCCAGGTCTCCCGACTCTGGGGCTGGTACTTTTACTTACTGTGCCACCTGGCCGCCCCAGGGAATAATATTTATCTCGACTTTTTTTTTTTTTTTGCTTTTTGGAGGGCAGTTGGGGTTAAGTAATTTACCCAAGGTTACATAGCTAGTTTTTGTGTGTGTGTGTGTGTGTGTGTGTGTGTGTGTGTGTGGGTGGGTGTTAAGTGTCTGAGGCCAGAACCAAACTCTGGTCTTCCTAACTCCAGGGCCAGCACTTTACTCACTGCGCCACCTAGCCTCCCCTAATCCAGGTCTTCTAATTCTAAATTCCATACTGTTTATATAATGCTGTGCTTATTTTAATCACATTGACTTTTACTGGAGAACAATTCAAACCTTTTATTAGCCTATGTGTGACTCAAAGGGCAGCTTCTGGTTCAATTAAAATCACAATTTTGTTCAGAGCTGTCAGGTGTACTAGTAGCCTCATGCAGATAGACTTAGCACTCTGGACATTTGTAACTGAAAGACTGCCCCTAGATAAATGATCACTGATATAATTATTTGCAAACCATTATCAGTAATAAATGAATTAATGAATGGAGACAGATTAGATAGATGATAGATAGATAGATAGATAGATAGATAGATAGATAGATAGATAGATGTTAGATAGATAGATAGATAGATAGATAGATAGATAGATAGATAGATAGATGATAGATAGATAATTTAAATGCACACTTCTAATCTAGCAGCTAGTCAATAAACATTTACTGAGTACTTATTGTGTGCCAGGCACTGTATATGTCCTTCTATGTCCTATCCAAAACATAAAGGGGACAGGGAATCAGGACTCTTTTTACTCACCTAGATTAAAGACACTTATCTTTAAGTGACTGCTGATTAACAACATTGAAGTGAGCTGGGGCTTAAGGAGATGGTTATGGGGTTTGATTCCCAATTGCACCAGCTTAGCTGCTGCTGGGAGTGACCTGGTGGAGTAATTAGGTTGTAAATGCCCTGAGGCACCAACTGAGGGATGGAATTTGTATAGAGAAGGTGGAGAGTAGAGGGGAGATAAGGGTTGATTCATAATGAGTGAAGAGTAGGTGTGATTCTGTTGCTGATTGCAGGGAGGGTGGGTTTTAACCCTTCTTCCTACTCTCAAATTGGATAGTCACACCCCCACACCCCCCAACCACTATGATGACTACCACTGCTTTGGAGCAGAGTGTCAAATTCAAATTAAAACAGCGGCCAACAAATTGTACATAAAGATCCCCGGAAGCTGCATGTTGACTTAGAAAACCACATATTAACATTACCTATGTCCTATAATATTTTTATTTATTCTGTCAAATTTTTTTCTCAAGTATGTCTTAATCTGGTTCTTGAAAGCATGACTGTTGTCAGTGTGTTTGAAACTTCTGCTCTAAAGGACCATGGCACGGAAGTACTGACAATTCTCTTTTTCTGATTATTTATGTGTTTCATTGATTGTTCTAGCCCGATTTTCATGGTTCCCACTCCACAGAGGAGAAAACTATGACTCAAAGTGGATAGATCATTTTCCTAATGCCACACAGCTGCAAAAGGGGAGAACTAAGACACAAAGCCAGGCCTTCCAACAACAAACCTAATATTCTAGAGAAAGTTTGGTATGGTTGAAAGAGATGGAAGGAGCTTTAGTAAGCATCTTTGGCAAATTTTCTCATTTTACAGTTGAGAAAGCTATAATAGAAAGGAGGGAAGTGAATCACCAAAAGAACACATAACCATTATAGACAATGGGAGTTCTTTCTCTCTCTATTGCTCTTTCCTTCCCATTCTCCTGCCCTTCTTTGAAGAGTTGTTCCATTGGCATGAACATTTAGTAATGACTTGTCCATCTTTTAACTGCAATGAATATGTCTGAATACAAATTTCATGATGATTAGGTATTTTTATTTTATTGAGCCTTTTAGTCTGTTTTATTACTGGAAATGCCCTAGTCAGAAGAAATGGGAATCAATAATGTAGTTTCATCATTCTAATATGTCCCAGAAGCAAAATCATCTGAAGTAGTTTGGGACAATAATTGATAAACAGTATAATAAAATTTTATCAGTGTTTTACATTTAATTTTAGGACAAAAATAAACATACCTATCAACTAGGCAGCTTCTGGTTGAAGTAGGAAACTGGTCTCCCTAGAGGAAAACTACCCCTAAGAATTGCAAAATGACCAAAAAGGCAGTAAGGTATATGTAGTGGGAGCTGGAGTGTGGGGACCCAGCCTTGAATTCCAGCTCTGTTCTCTTAAGTATTGTATGTCCTTCGACAGCTTAGTTAACCTTTCGACTTCTCGGTTTTCTCAACCATAAAGCATGAAATAATAAATTCACTACTCACTTCATAGGATTTTACTAATTACACATAGTTTTCAGAGAAGAGAGAGACCCCAGAGATTATTTAGTCTGTGATATTAGCCTGAGGTCTGGGAAAGGGATATTTGGATAGATTTTAGAGTTTTATGAACTTGGATGGGGAAAAGAAAAAAAAATCTTCATTTTTCAATAGCATCTAACATAGATTTCACATTTGCCTCAATCATGAATAACACTTGAAAACATTATTCTGAGGAGTCCTTACATTTCACCAAGCTGCCAAAGTGACCCATGAGACAAAAAGGTTAAGAATCCTAATCCTAGTCAATTTCTTCATTCTCCAGCAGCAAAGTTGAAGCTCAGACCAATTCAGTTACATCTCCCTGTTCTCTGAACTGATGAATTTCAGCTTTCAGATCCAGAGGATGGATCTGAGCCCAGTTCTTCCATCTCTAGTGCGTTTTTCTACATCTTTATTGTTGTTGTTTAGAAAGATTAAATAACATAACGTTAGATGAGCATTTTGGAAGCTATAAAGCATTCTATAAACATGAACTAGGGCCATTTTAGTGAAAGGTTCACTAACAGGGAGACACAGGTTCTAGTTCTGCCAGGAACTCATTTTATGACTGTGGTCCAGGAACTTGGTAAGTGAGGTTAGATTAAATGAATACTCTGTCCCTACTGACAGGTTTACCTTGGGACCAAAGCTATAGATGTGAGAGCTAGAATTAGCCTCAGATTTTAAATGATGAATTCTATTAAGGAGCTGAAGTCAGTTCCAATATAATGAGCTGCTTGAACTTGAAAAGCTTTTGGAAGATTAGTTCCTTGTGAACAAGTATAGACTCTAATCAAAGCTCAAGTTTAGGTAGCAATATTTCTATCAAAACCCCAGATTACAGGGAATGGAGGAAATTTTTTTTTTCCTTCTCCTCATTCCCATTTTCAGATACTAATCAGATATTATTGTGAGCTATTTCTTATGAATCCATTCAGTGGTGGCTGTGGGCCATATGCATGATTAGGAAAGCCTATTATGGAGAAAATTACTGATAGGTCTTCCTCAAACACAAAAACATTTAGAGATGGGCACAATTATTATAGGACTTTATGCTTTGATTTTAGACAAGTCTAAATGGATATACCTCCTCCTCTTCCTTGTCTTCCTCCTCCTCCTCTTCCTCCTTTTTATCCTTCTCCTTTTCCTTCACCTTTTCCTTCTCTTTCTCCTCCTCCTCCTCCTCCTCCTCCTTCTTCTCTTTCTCCTTCTCGTCCTCCTCCTTCTTCTTCTTCTCCTCCTATCTCACAACTAAGTAATACCATTGTTAATGGAACTACTGTTGTTCCTTCTATCTCTTCCATTTCTGTTTGTAGTCTGACTGTATCATATATAAAAGCTTGGTATCATCTTTGATTCTTCCCTCTCTCATTTTCTCTTTTAGCAGAAAGACCTAATTGATTCTCCATCCACCATAAGTCTTACATAATTCTCTCCTCTTTATTTCCCTAGTTGCCAATCAGGGAAAGAGTCTCATTAGAAAGAACGATAGAGTTTCTTAGTTGGAAAGAACTTCCTTGGCTATTCAAATCAACTACTACATGAGCAAGAATCCTCTCTACAACATTCCTATCATAATAAGTAGTCACATTTCCCATCAGTCGGACTCTCTGGCTTTGTCTCCATGTTCATGATGTGTTCCACTCCCCACCCTCCATCCCCCATCCAGGATAAGCTCATCACCAGGAGGATCTTTTTAGTTTTGGCACACACATTTCATTGGTATTCTCACAGACCTCTGTACTTTTTATCAGAGGAATGGAAGGCACACACACACACTAACACACACACACACTAACACACACACACAACCTATTTCAACTTTCCCATCATCGTGTGCCTACCTACTGCTTCCTTACTCTTTGCAGCTTCATTCTGTATACTGTCTTCCTCCCTTTGATTGTAAACCCTTTGAGGGAAGGACTGTCTTTTTCTTATTTGTGTCCCTAGCACAGCAAAGCATCTGGCTCATAGTAGGTCCTTAATAAATGTTTATTATATTGTAATGCATTGCTTGGAGAATACTAGGGAAGGGTGTAATGGCATTGTAATTTGAATTTGAAATCCTTTTTGTATTGACAAAGAAGCACTTAGCCCTTAGTAACTAATCAAACCTCTGTGACAGAAACAGAAGGTATGAACCCCAGTGTCTGATGTAACAGGAAGCGGTTGGCTGAAACGGGAATGAGCTAATGTTGTATATATAAGAAAAGCCCCAGAGAGGCACAGTCAGAATTTCTTGGGACCAGCATCTGGTAGCAGAGCAGCTACAGAAGAGAGAATCAAGAACTGAGCCAGAATTTCCTGAGAATTTGTGGTGGTGGAGCTTCTTATGAACAGGAGAGGAGCCAAGGAGCCTAGAAGCCCAGGAGCCCAGGATAAGACCGAAGAAGCAGAAGACTGAGGAAGCATAACCAGGATGCAGGGACTTTGTCTATTTGTGGCTTGGTTGAGCCTTGAATTCCCTGGAGCAGAAATTGTGAAGGATTTGAGATGGACTGGACCCTGTGAACTTCAGTGTGGAGCAGGACCTACCCAGAAAGCTGGACAAGGAACTGGGAGCTGTCTGCCATTGAAGCCAGGTAACAATCTGGTGAATCCAGATAGAATCTGGGACCATGAAAGGGGATCCAGGGAATCTGAGAAATGGCCCCAAGTCAAGATGAAAAGACCTCTCCCTGGATACTGAGTAATGATGAAATTGTAGTTTACTAGTGAACTAGGGGGAGAGGGTTTCTCTATGATACTTAGTAATTGGTTTGCTGAATAAGTGACTGATTGAGTTAATCAAGTGTTCCCCATGAGTAGAAGACTTTGACTATTGTACTTTGAGATGATTGTTCTTTGTTCTAAATATTGTGACCACTTTGGTGAAAACTATATGGCCATTTTAATGATAAGCTGTTGTGAATATTATTTTCTGTGATAAGTTGTAATATTGTGAATGCTGTACCTTGACTTTCTGTGAATGTTTTGCTTTTTATTTGTTATGGAATAGAGTGTTCACTATACTGTGTAATCAGAATCTTAAAAGCTGTTCACAGTAGCACTCTTCTGGAAAGCTGCTCGTGCATTGCATTACAAAGCGGGGTACCAAGCACATGTGGATGCAGACTATTTCATTTTTAGGTAGTTATACCAGGGATTCAGGACCATATTACACTGGGAGGAAGTTGTCCTCCAGAGAATCCTGTCTTTGCATGCCAAAGTATTATAAGGTAAAGAGAAAGGTGAAATGGGATTCTAGAGATGGAAGTTCCAGTTACAATTAAACTGCATAACTCCAGAAGATCATGAACTGAGTTACAAATATGATGGTCATCATGGTGCAGAACTAATATGCCTTTTGTGGGAGGGTCAGGGCAAAGCCCTGCTCAATCCAGTCTAGTTACACCTAATCTTTTACCCATCACAAAGGCAGAATAAATCATATCTGAGTTATTAATGACACTTAAACAAAGTCTTCTGGCATTTTAGTTGGTTTTAAATGACTTTTGATATCTCAGAAGTTCTGGTTGGTTCTAGAATTGGCAGACTTATTCAATCTATGCACAGGTTGCTGGAATCTTAGAGCTGAAAGAAGGGTCCATTGTTGTTGCTGTTGTTATTCAGTGGTTTCAGTCATATCCAACTCTTGCTGACTGCATTAGGGTTTTCTTGGCAAAGGTACTGGAGTGATTTCTTCTCCAGCTCATTTTGAAGAGGAGGAAACTGAGACAAACAGGATTAAGTGACTTGCTGGGTGTCTGAGACCAGATCTGAATTCAGGAAGATGAGTCTTCTTGACTCCAGGTATGATATTATATCTACTGGGTCACTTAGTTGCCCAGGAGAGTTCTTAGGGTTAAATATGAGATTACCTCATTTGACAGAGGTGGAGACTGAGGCCTGTAAAGGGGATGAGATTTGTTCAAAGTCATTCAGCTAATTAGTGGTAAAATGGAGGACTGAATTCCACATCTCCTGTCTTTTGGCTCCATGTTTTATGTAACACATCACCATGACCCCCTAAAGTCAGTCATGTGCACAGTGGATAGAGCACTGTGCCTGGAGTCAGGAAATTGTGAGTTCAAATCCTACATCAGACACTTACCAGGTGTGTGGCCCTGGGCAAGTCATTTATAACCTTTCAGCTTTAGTTTCCCCCTGTAAAACCTATCTCCAAGGGTTGCTGAATTAAATGAGATAATATTTGTAAAGCACCTACATAATGTTGGGCACATATTAGACATTCAATAAATGTTTCTTTCCTTCCTCTAAAAGGAAAAAATACAGCATGACCTATTAGATTTAAAGATCTGTATTCAAATCCTGACTCTATACTCATTGCCTAGGTCATTTGGGGGAATTTATTTCTCTGGGGTTTATTTTCCTTATCTGTGAAATAAAAGTTAGATGAGACAAGCTCTAAGTGCTTTTTAGATGTCCATCATAGTAACAGTGTAAAACTTCCTCTGATTTCTCATATTTTGCATTGAAGTAGACTTTTTTTTTTTTTTTAGATTTCCTTTCAAGCCTCCCTCCCCCAATTTCTTGTGTCCATTGTTTCTGGGAGGATGGGCTAGGAGCCCATAATGAACATGGGTAGAAAATAGTTCCTTTTACCTGTCTCTTCTTGTTAGTTGAAGCACAATCATATTTTGGTCTGATTGCTTTCAAGGTGAACAATTTCAATCATATTTTAGGTCCACTTTCCTCCCATCAGCTTAATTGAGCATTCATGCGGAGGACGAGGAGAGGCCATTTCCCAAGTCTTATTCACAGGAATTTGCTTACGACTAGAGTCTTTCAATTATGTCAGAGGGTAGTGGAATTCTTTCCTTAAGCTGAAAATGAAGACCCAAGCTAGCAGCTCCCAGGCAACTCTAGGCTCATTCACTGGGCATTGCTAGGTAATAAAAAAAAAAAAAGAAAGAAATTCTGTGTGGCAAGGGTCACTTTGGGATATTCATAGAATCAAGGAGTTTCAGGATTTGTAGGGACCTCATAGGTCATCCAGTCCAGGACACAGCTGACACATGAATCGTCTCTCTAAGACCCCCGACAAAAGCTCATCTGGCCTCTGCTTGGGCGCTAATAGCCAAGAATGAAGAGCTGTCCAAAAGGGCTATCCTCAGCAGTACTAATTGTTTGTAAGCTCCTCCTCCTCTAAACCTGAAGTAGAACTTCCCATACTTTGCAATCATAAACCCTGGTCCTGTCCTTTGTAACCCATGCAGATTAAAATGAAACTTTCATCCTTCTAATGGGCCTTTAGGTACTTAGGGACCACTATCATAGCTTTTGCTACCTTGCATGGCCTTGATCACACCTTCCTTGAACCTTAGTTTCATCATCAATTGCCCTATGACTCCAACCACAATTCTTCTAATTTCTTTTTGCATAACTCTCCTCCCTGGCCCCTATTCCATTGTTTTCACTTTAGACTATAAAACATATTAATAAAGGCCAGATTAACATAAATTCCTGGTAGATGAAGTGAAAGTTGTAGATATGCTTTACCTACATTTTAGGAGAGCTTTTTCAAAGAGTATCTCATCATGTTCTTTGGAGAATATAGGCAGGAATGGTTTAGATAATACAATCATATGGATTTAGAAATCACTTAGCTGACTGGACTATTAATAAATGTTTCAGTGTTAATCTGGTAAGAAGTCTACCGTGCAATGCCCCTTGGATCTGTGCTTAGTCCTGTACAATTTAGCATCAATGACTTGGATAAATGTATAGAGAAGATAGCTGCTCATCAAATTTACAAATGACACAAAGATGGAAGGAATAGCTAACGCACTAGATGGCAGAGTCAGGATCCAAAAGGATCTTGATAGGCCAGAGCATAGGCCCACTCTAAGAAGATGAAATTAATTAGGAAGTCGTGTGAAGTATTGTACTTGGATAGAAGAAAATACTTTACAAGTATAAAATGTGGGAGACATGGTTAGAAAATAGTTTTTGGTGAGGAAGGAAGGAAGGAAGGAAGGAAGGAAGGAAGGAAGGAAGGAA
>NW_027185771.1:21169460-21218743 GCF_028583685.1 Petaurus breviceps papuanus
AGAAAGAAAGAAAGAAAGAAAGAAAGAAAGAAAGAAAGAAAGAAAGAGAAAGAAAGAAAGAAAGAAAAAGAAAGAAAGAAAGAATCTCAAGGGTTTTAATGGACTGCAAGCTCTACGTGAATCAGGTATGTGACTTAGCAGCCAAAGAAGTTAACATGAAATTGAGCTACATTTCATGGGGTATATTTAACAGAAAGAGAAAGGTGATGGGACCATTATACCCTTCACTCATCAGTTCTCATCTGGAGTATTGTATTCAGTTCCAGGCATCTTGGTTTAAGAAGGCATTAATAATCTCTAGGGTCCCAGAGAAGGGCAGGAAGGTTGGTGAAGGACCTTAAATCTATAATACTGAGGATGGGTGGAAGGGACTGAAGATGATTAGCCTGAAGAAAAGAAGATACTTGGGGGAAGTGATTGTTATCTTCAAGAATCTGTAGGCATTCACGTGGAGGAGAAAGTAGACTAAAATGGTCTGTCCCCAGAGAGAGGAACCAGGAGCTATAAGTAGAAGTTGAGAAGACACATTTAAGCTTGGTGTTAGGAACAGCTTCATAATGATTAGAGCTGTCCAAAAGTACAATCTGTTGCCTTTAGTTGTGATAGGTTAGCACTCCTTGGAGATCTCCAAGCAAAGTCTTGTCACATGTAATCTATCATCTATCTATCTATATGTCTATCTATTTCAATACACACACATATATACAAACACACATATATGACCAGTTGTCACATATGGTAGGATTCCATTTGTGCAAGGGTGACTGTTTATTACTGTGTGATTCTGTTTGTAACTGTTCGTAACAAGCTGGTCACTGAAGTCCTTTCCTCAAATTTTGTGATTCTTCATTTATTTGTTTGCTTTTTGTGGGCAAAAATAGTCTTATTTTCTTATATCTGTAACCCTAGTGTTTGACCCAGTTCTTGGCACATACCATAGTAAATATTTAACAAATATTATTTTCACACTTGTATAATGAAGAGGATTGGAAGAAATTTCTAAGATACTTTCTAATTTGAAATCCTATCATCTTTTTTTATATGAAATCTTTATATATTAAAAGCTTCATTTTTCCCTCCTTTGGAAAGGCAGGAAAACTACAGATTGAAAGGAAGAATGGGGGCATTTTCAGTACAGATATAATTTCATATCTACCCTTCTTCCTAAACCTTGCATCGTTTTGGATAAACCTCCTTAGTTTTTCAAGTGATTTTTCATATGTTCGGTTTTCACCCCTCTCCATTGTTGGGTTCTACTGTAAAATTGTTGAGTTACCTCCTACTAAACATAGTACCCCAAGTGTTATCTCTTTAGGACAGCATACAGTGGGACTATGTCACTCTTATTCTAGACTGTGCCCCTCTTAATGGCATTTACCAAAAATCAGCAGTTTGCACCACTGTAATATGGAGTCATGCTTTTAGCAGTCAAGTTGATAAGTCTTTGTTAAAGTCCTATGTACATGGAAGCTATTCTAATCATCATTATTGTTTTTACTGTCAGCTACTATTACCCTTATTGTTGGGTCATTATCAAGCTTTAAGTTTCATCTGCTGGCTTTTTTTTTTGAAAATCAAATATTACTTTGGCTTTCAAAATCTGGAAATTGCTGAATTTGATCCATCATAGGCAGCATAATCATCTGACCCAGTCCCTTGTCCCTGAACTCATGCCTTAGTTGTTTTTTTTTTCCAGTTAAGATGTCTAAGCTGAGAAATAGAGGCATACAAAATGAATCTTTTAATAACTTAGAGGACTGTCCTTTAAGTAAATTGAGACATAAGACCCGCATAGTTGAAAGACTAAAATTACTTCTAGCCAGGATCAGTGCCCTCTTTCACTGTTGTTGGGCTTCACAAGAAGAACAACTGGAGGGAAAGTCCTAATGCAGTTTGTTTGAAACCCTAGCTGCCTACATCCCATTCCTTATTAGACAATTTTTATATGTCTCTCTGAGTCCCTGAACATTAAATCTTAAATAGGAATGCTTGAAATTCTATGGGCTCACTGCCACGGGAGCATATATCAGAAATATCATGTGATTTTGGGGGGCATTGAAAGGTTGTAAGAGATTAAGTAAATGTGGATGGAATATATGTAATCATGCTAACCTGGACTACATTTCAGGGTGGGTTATTAGAAGGCATTACTGATTGGGAATGGAAAGAATGGCTTCAAATCACAGATTGACTATTAACTAAGTTACTTTGAGTAAATCATTTGCCCTCTCTGGGCATGGGGATGGCAGGGTTTAATTTCATTTACAAGGGTGGGGAACCTGCAGCCTCAAGGCCACATGTGGTCCTCTAGGTCCTCAAGTGCTACCCTTTGACTGAACCCAAATTTCTAGGTCCTCAAGTGTGGCCCTTCAACTGAAGCCAAACTTCACTGTGAAGTTTGGGTTGAGTCAAAGGGTCGCACTTGAGGACCTAGAGGGCCACATGCGACCTCAGGACTTGCAGGTTCCCCACCCCTGCTAGCACATGTTAGCTATGTACCCTCAGTCAAGTAATATTCTAGTGAGCCACATTTTCCTCATTAGGAAAATGAGAATAACTTACTCTGACTATCTCATACAGTTGTCAGGATAATAGTAGGTGATTAATAGTTGGTGCTTGATGAACAGTAGGAGCTTAATGAAAGTTTATTGAAGTGACAAAACTGGATCAAAGTTTGTTGCATTTAAAATCATCTATGCATGTATAAAATATATAAAACATGGTAATTACAAATCATCCTTAGAGTCAGGAGGACCTGGTTTCAAACCTCAGCTCAGGTATTCACTGGGTAAGTCATTTCCCTTCTCAGATAACACCATAATACAAAACCCAATAAAGAGATGTAGCTCTACACCATTACAAGACATTGCTTCTCAGAAGTAGCCTAGCATTCTATACTGAGAAAGCCACAGGGACACATAGTCTGTGCTATACAGTAGGGGCAACTTGGTGGAGTAGCAAGATAGTGGATAGATGCGGGAATGGAGTCAAGAAGATATGAGTTCAAATCTGGCCACAGACACAGATTGATTGTATTACTCTGGACAAGTCCCCTAATTGCTGTCTGCCTCAGTTTCCTTATTTGTAAAATGGGGATAGTCATAGCCCTGAATTCCTAGAGTTGTTTTGAGGATGACATATTTATAAAGAACTCCACAAATTCTAAAGTGCTATACAAATGCCAGTTATCCTCCTCATCATCACCATCATTATTATATACAAACATATTATTGCTTGAAGTCAGATTTCCCATATTCTGTTCAGTCAATCAGCGATCCTTAAGTGCCTCATACTTTTCCAGGAATTGTGCTAAAAACTGGGGATGCAAGGAAAAGCTAAAGGAGAATCTTTACTCTCAAAGGGCATTCTCAAGAGGGAGATAACATGCACATACTTACAAACATACAGGATGTATACAGAGTAGAAGGGAAGTTATCTCATATGGAATATATTAGGGAAAAACTTTCTTATAAAGGTGAGATTGAAGCTAAGTCTTGAAAGAAGGCAGAAGGTTAGGTCAGGAGGGAGTGTTCTTCAAGCATGGGAGATTATCAGTGAAAAGACAGTCAGGAAACAAAATATCTTTCATGATGAACAAAGAGCCAGGAGGACAATGTCACCATATTGTAAAGTCAATGGGGATGAGTAAAGTGTTAGATGGGGCAGCAGGGTGGTGAAGTAGATAGTGTGCCAGACCTGAAAATGAGAAAACTCATTTTCTGGAGTTCAAATCTAGCCTCAAACACTAGCTGTGTAACCCTGGACAATCCCCTTAACCCTATTTGCCTCAGTTTCCTGATCTGTAAAATGATCTGGAGAAGAAAGTGAAAAACTACTCCCGGATCTTTGCAAAGAAAACCCTAAATGAAGTCACAAAGAGTCAGACATGACTGAAATACAACAGAAAAATAACAAAAAATGTCAGATGACTGGAAAAATGGGAAGGAGTCAGGCTGCAAAAGGTTTTAAATTATTCATATCCTATTCAAGTATGGCAGTGTCTCAGAATCAAAAGGCTCTGATTTGAATTTTTTTTAAATAATGCCCTCTCAATGGGATCTCTCATAATACTATTCCATACTTCTCTAACACTTTCCATTTTACAAAACATTTTCTTCACAATAATCCTGTCGAGTTTAGCACACATAGTAGGTACTTGCTTAATAAATTCTAGTTGACTATCTATGTTAGATGGGTCAGATATCAGTATACCCATTTTTCATTTGAGGTAACCAAGGTTCACAGAGGTGAACTTAATTGCTCATGGTCACACAACTAATTTGTGATTTAAGGGAGACAGGAATCCCAGGCTTCTGTCTCCAGTTCCAGGGCTTCCTCCCTCTATTAGGTCTCTTCTCTCTAAGTATATAATGCCTTCTGGGTCCTATATGGTTTCTTATGTATTTTGGTTCCTAGAAGTTTCCCCAGTACAAAAGACAATGGCTAAGAATAAGAAGTTCAAATTAAGTGTTTGATGATTTGATTTAGGCAGAAATACTAGTAAGAATGATTTTTTTTTTAAGTTAGGAAAAGCGGGGCAGCTGGGTGGTTCAGGGAATAGAGCACAGGCCCTGGAGTCAGGAGAACCTGAGTTCAGATTCAGACTCTTGACACACTTATAAATTGTGTGACCTTGGGCAAGTCACTTAACCGAAATTGTCTTTCCTTCCCCTCTCAAAAAAAAAAAAAAGAAAAATAGTAAAAGATTTCAGTGGTTAAAAAAAAAAAAGTTGTGAACTCTGTTAGGAGAACTAGATTCTAATCCTCACCCTAATGAAGTTATGGTGATCTTGAGAAAAAAATCTTTCCTCTGCTGGTTTCTGATTCCTTACCAACAATATGAGTGGGCTCACCTAAACGATGTCTAAGATTGTTTTCAGCTCTAATGGACTACATTATGAGGCAGTTACATTCTGAATGGATAGAAGGTGGGACTTAGAATTAGAGAGATTTGCATTGTAAGCCTGCTCAGACACTTAGTAGTTGTGTGGCCCAGAGTGACTCACCGAACCTTTCTGTTCCTGTTGCTCATCTGTAAAATGGGGAGAATAATAGCACCTATCTCACAGAGTTGCTAAGGTACGTAAAATGCTTTGCAAACCTGACAGTCAACATATGTAAATGAATTAACATGTACAAAATGTTTTGTAAACCTTAAAATGCTATATAAATGCTAACTATGATTATTATTACTATGATCAATTAGTCTCATGTCTCACTAGCATTCTGTGTTCTCATTTCAATCTGACTCTAATATTCTACTCAGTTTGAAATAATAATCTCTTATTAAGTACCTACTTTGTGCAGCATAGTGCCCTAGGTGATAGAATTCAAACATACAGATTTTGTACTCCAGGAATTTACAATTGAATAGAGGGGAAAGTTATTTACAGAAATATCTATGATGCAAATAAGAGAATATTGTAAATTAAGGGAGAGATCAAGACAAAGTAATCAAAAATAAAAAAAAAAAAACAAAGAGAGAGAGAGAGAGAGAATGGGAGAGGGAAAATGGGAGAGGGAGAGGAAGAAAGGGAGAGGGAGAAAGGAGAGAGTTAGAAAAAGGGAGAAGGGAAAGAGAGAGATCATTTTAAATTGGTTGGGGAAGGGAAAGATTGACAAGAGAGAAAAGATAAGATTCAGTACTAAAATAAGGAATACCCATCCCCAGTGTGACTGCCAACTGAGAAAGAATACAAGCTTGGAAGTCAGAGGACTTTAGTTTGAGTATCAGCTCTGACTCTACTATCTTTGCAACCTTGGTAAGACATTTAACCCCTTATGGGTCTCTGTATAAAAAAAAAAAGGCAGCTGAGTTAAATTGTCTGTAATTCTCATTTTTTGTTGTTCAGTTGTTTTCAGGCATGCCCAACTTTCCCTGACCCCATTTGGGGTTTTCTTGCCAAAGACACTAGAGTGGTTTGCCATTTCTTTCTCCAGTTCATTTGACAGATGAGGAAACTGAGGCAAACAGAGTGAAGTGATCCACCCAGGGTCATATATCTACTGGGTGTCCGAGGTTGGATTTGGCCAGACTCAGTGCTCTCCCCATTGTGGAACCCAAGTGCCCTTTAATTCTTAAGTATCCTGAAGACAGAGATGTTTAAACACTCCTCATGTCCTTCTCTTTTCTAGATGACTCAATCTAGGCCAAAAGGTACTTTCAAGCCCTGACCTTCCATTTTCTCTCTTCCGATGTTTTATGCTCTATGTTGCCTTTGAAATCTACAATTTTAGTCTACATTGAATAGTTTATCCTCATCCCTTTGCTGAAATTAATGACAATCAAGTTTCCTAGTGGAAAAATGCGTCAATACATCGAGGAGATCACCTCCCTAAAAGTCAGAGAGGAGGAATGTCATCCAAGGGGAAGAGAAAATCGATGTTTTAATGGCTTATATCTGTTGTATTTCTTTGACTTCCTTTCTGGAGACAGTGAAGAATAAAACAATAAAATGTTATGGTCAATCAGGAATTTTTTGGTGAAATAACTGCAGGGCCAAAGGAAAATTATTCAGATAAGTGACCAAGACAGAGTGATGTTTAAGGAGAATGTAAAAGAATGTAAAATAGCTGTCTTGATTATCTTTGCTGGAGCTGGAACCAGCCTGATTTTAGTGCATTTTGTGAGAAACATGATTACATTTTAGATTCACAGGCCCCATACCTGGGAAAACATCCAAAAATGGAGATCTAGGGCTCTCTTTACACTTACCCTTAAAGGCAAAGACTTTCACAGTTTGGGCTTTCCTGGTTTTATCTAGAAGCACAAAGGTCATTCATTATCCTCTATGGCCCCCAAGCTTGCTTTCTTGCTTTCTTAGCACAGGATTTGACTTGCCAACACTGGACCAAAAACAGCAGCATCTCTCTACAGACTTTAAGTAGCATAATATAGAAAGACTACTGAATTTAGGCAAAGAAGATCTGGATTTCAATCCAAGCCCAGCTGTCTGCATGACCTTGAGCAAATAAATTAAAATCTCTGGGCTTCAGCCTACCTCTATAAATGGAGAGGCTTGGTCTAGTTCTTAACCTGACTTTCTTAACCTGGAGTCTGTGAACTTGCTTTTTATTTTACTTGGTTTCTAGCTTTGATAATTTTTTTTTAATATAATTGCTTTTGTTTTGGAAGGGAGTTCATTGGCATCACCAGACTTTCAAAGGCATCCAGAACACAAACAAGGTTAAGAACCCCACGGCCTGTTTCACTTTCTTCATTTTTTTTTTCATTTTTTTTTGTCTATGTTTAATTTCACAACATGACTAATGTGGAAATACGTTTTGCATCATCATACAATAGATTTTATCAAATTGCTTGCCATCTCAGAGGGTAAGGATAAAGGGAGGGAGAGAAATGAAAACTCAAGATTTAAGAAAAATGTTTAAAATTGTCTTTACATAGACTTTGAAAAAAATTAATAAACAAAAAAACAAAAAGAACCACTGACCTAGAAGATCTGAAAAGGCCCTAACAGTCCTAATGTCAGTGTCTTCTCTGAGATTACCTTTCATTTGAATTGTATTTATCTTGTACGTACATTTATTTGTATACTGTCTTTTAAAAAAATTTTTTTTTGAGGGCAATTGGGGTTAAGTGCCTTGCCCAAGGTTACACAGCTAGTTTTTTTTATGTGTGTGTTAGTTGTCTGAGGGCAGATTTGAACTCAGGTCCTCCTGACTCCCAGGCTAATGCTCTATCCACTGCACCACCTAGCTGCCCCATTTGTATACTGTCTTACCCAGTAGAATATGAACTACCAGAGAGCAGGAACCCTGCCTGCACTTTCCCTTCAGTGTATCCTTACTATTTAAATCAATGTCTTATGCAATGTACATCCATTGACTCTTTATATCTCATAAGGGAGGCAATATTTGCTTGTCCAGTTTCTAAACCTGGCCATTCTAAACATTCTCTGCTGATGCTAATAAACCCATAGACATTTGTTCTCTGTGACCATTAACGGACAAGCACATTGAATCTTCTGGTTCACAGCTAAGTTTCTCAGAAGTTTAAGAACTGAGATATCTGGAACATCTATCCATAACTAATGTCTCTAGGTTTTTTATTGCAAAAGAGCTGGAAGCTTCAACATTTTAAAGAACGGAATCTCTCATGGTCATTTTTCCTATGAGGAACAAGATCCATATGGAGTCTCAATAAAATAAGCCCATTTTCCAGGGGAGTTTTTATTGAAAGACAGAAGGTAAGGATCTAAGTGGAACAAAGTATAAAGGACCTGTCCTCTGACAATCAAGGAGATGGACAATTCAAGAACTTGGTCCCCAAACTCTGGACATTAAAAAAAAAAAGGTTATTTCACAGTCAGGATTCTATAGATTATTTGGTAAATCCCTCCACTACACCCAGGCCCCTAGGGAATATATCCAAAGTATGTATCATCTAACCATCTGATTATATTCCTGTACACTATACTTGACAGGCATACCCAGAGGTATTTTGGTAAATATTTAACTCTCTGGTCTCTGAAGTGGTAAACGAGTACATAAGACACACTTTTAAGCTTAATCTGCATTATTAATGTTTTCTTCATCACTTTCTTAAACCTAGGCAACCAACAAAACAATAAACCAAACCTTGATGTATAACATTGACTGTTATGTAAAGGATACTACTGATCATTTAACAACTAGCTCTCTTTCCAGACGGTTTGAGCTGCCCCTGTGATCCCTTTGTTATGAGATCCCACCCATTCTCAAGGGGTTGGAGCTCATCTCTAAACTCCCATTTCTCTTTGAAGAAGACATAGGACTAGAATCTCCTTTCACCTTAGAGATGACTCCAGCCTCTCAGAGAGCCTGAGGAGCTGCTACCAGAATAATTTTTTCTGATACAGAGATATAGTTACAACCCTCCAGTGAACCAAAATCTTCAGGGGCTGCCTAGAACTTCAGCAGTCAAGCTCAAACTTCGTAGATGACATTATAAATCTTACTCAATCTGGCTGCCTTCTATATTCCACCCTGACCTATTAGTATTTACCTCCACACACTCCATGGTATATAGCCAAAGTGAATTACTTCTTGCTTGCCTGGAATACTCTTCCTCTCCTCACCCCCCCCCCCCCTCATTCATTCTTGTCTGATTCATTCTTTAAAGATCAATTCAAATAAGTACCTCTTCCAGAAAGCCTTCCTTGATACTCCACTTAGTTTCTCAATTAGACTTTTGCTTTTTCTGTCCAAACCCACTGAATTATTTCTCAAGAACAGTTCTAAACATGGGAGATACAAAGACAAAAAGGAAGTGTCCTTTGCCATCAAAGAACTTACATTCCACACAGGGAAGTCAAACATGAACACACAAGCAAATACAGAAAACCATAGCAGCCTCAACCTTTGATATATGAAAGGGCTGCATGCCACACTGAAAACAGGTAAGTCTTATTTTCATGTGATTTAGGGTTGAAAAGCACTTTAGAATTCACTGAGCCCAAGGCCCTCATTTTATACAAGTGAAAACTGAGGTCAAGGTAGATTAACTCACTCATCAAATTCAAGTAACTACTTAATTGGGCAATCTAGATCATAGGAACAAAAGAATAAACATCTACAGATGGATGTCAGAGGCCATGTAGTCTAATCAATCCTCTCTTTTAACAATGAGGAAACTGAGGCCCAGTGAGGCTTAGTGACTTGCACAAGGTCATTCAGGTAGGAAAGGTCTAACATGGGATTTGAGACCTGTCAAACTCCAAATTCAATGTGTGTGTGTGTGTGTGTGTGTGGTGTGTGCTTTCCCATTAGATAACAGATGCCTCAACCTGAATATTTGAAAGGGCATTAGATCTAACGGAAAATAAATAGCTCTTCCAGTAGACTCTGATTGGCAGGACTTAGTCTATTCTGAACAGAGTTCTGAGCTTCAAGTGGGAATCGAATAATCAATAGAACACTAAAGCCTGAAACCCATCCTGAAACTATCAGGAAGTTGGAAAGGCAAGGCTGACCTTTCCTTGTTGGATGCTCACTCCAATGTTTAATGAGGTTGAAGACTCACAGAAAAGTGTATGATCAGCGGGTGTCAGAAAATTATTTCATACTTATTGGATGTTGATTGTTGCTGACATAGACTCTCCTTCAAATTTCTCCATGCCTCCAGGGGTCTTAGTGAAGGATCTAAGCACCGAGAAAGGCCAACATTAAGGGTTGCCAGCCTTAGAAGCCATGTGGTAAGATGGAAATAGTTCTGACTGTGGCAACAGAAAATTTGAGTTTTCCCCACATCTCTGCCACCCCCTAGATGTATGATCCCAAGTGTAGATAATGATGCCACCACTTACCTCCCAGGGTTGTCATTGACAGATCAACTTCAAGGCCCAGCCCTGACCAACACTAACCATATAACTCCAGACACATCAATTTTTCCCTCTGTGCCTCAATTCCTTCATTTTTCATGTAAAAATATTTCTAATAGCACTATCTCACCATCGTTTTATGAGAATTAGGCACTACAAAAAGAGACGTCACTAGGTTGTAGTAGAAAGGTCACTGGCCTTGGAGGCTGGCCAGATCTAGTCCCACTTCAGATCTTTTCTAGCTCTATGGACATGGGCAAGTCCCAAATTCTATGACCCTCAGTTTCCCCATGTGTAAGATAGGGATAAAAATAGCTATCTTGTAATATACTGTAATATTATATTATATTATGTTATATCATATATCATATATCATATTCTATTAATGGTATATTAAATGTGATCATATATGTAAACCACTATTCATACTATAAAACAATATTTAACTCAGTCATTATTCAACTGTAAAGTAGGACACAAAGGCAAATTATTACTATCTATGGAGATAAATTGATGTCAAAATTCCATACATTGAACACATGGAGAGAGGCAGTATTGCATAGGGGATAGAGAATTGGCCTTGGAGCCAGAATAGATCTGAGTTAAAGCCCTACGTTTGACACAGAGAAGCTTTGTGACAAGCCTCCATGTGGGCATGTCATTCATCACCTCAGTTCGATAGGCACCTCTCAGACTATAGACTGCAGAGAAGATGGTCACCTGCATTTGAGGAATATATTTTCTTCCAAACTCAGCTCAAATCCTACTTTTTGCAAGAGACTTTCCTCCATTTCCCCTTCGGCTAGAGCATCCCTTTGAGATTAATTTTCACTGACTGCATATATCTTGTAGGCATGTCATTTGTGTCCTATATTTCCCATGAGAACATGAGCTTATAGTGAGCACGGTTGTGTATTTGCCTTTAGCTGTATTCCCAAGGCTATCTCTAGTGCCCAGCACACAATAAAGGTCTAATAAGTGTGTATTATCTCGTTGGTGAGGAATCTACTATGCCATGGTTCCTCGTATCACAGATCTGATGTTTTCCAAAATATGGCAAGTGAATGAGAGAAATGCTAATCAAGTGTGATTTGAGATCAAAGTAAGGAAGCTCCCAATGGCATCATCCCCCTGCTTCATGGCCTCTTGCTCTTTGATGTAGGGCTGAGGTTCTAAGCTTATATTTGGAAGGAAACCAGAAAGGATAGCCCTATCCAAAAACACCTCCCTCACCTATCTATAGTAGCTCTTGAAATTAAACTTACTTCATTTCAACTCCAAATTAAACACCAATATGCCCTGAACACTGAGGAAGATATAAAGTTTACAGAATCCTTACCTTGGAGCTTACACTCTAGCAGATATCAATTGTGGGTTCTTTTTTTGGGGGGTCTTGAAAGCACTTCAGTCTTGAATTATCCCCTACGAAAATGAGAGTGTCCTTTTAAAATGGTATATTCTTTAGATCTTACTTATGAGCATAGGACCAAAATAGAAATCACTTGACAACTGACTGAAACCAAAGCTCTTTTAAGACTAAGAAACAAAATTGAGGGGAGGAAAGGCAGAAGGAGGATTATAACTACATCAGATAATGGCTACCTATTTCTTGAAAGTTCATTCTACTGTACCTGTGAAATTTATTTCAATGATTCTACATCATAACTTTGCCCAGAATCTATACTATTTATTTATTTTACTTTTTTTTCCCCTTATGTTAAGCTAGTCTCCTTGCAACTCTGGAAAAAAGTAATCTATCTCCTACCTCCAAACCTTTGCCCAAGCTCGATTCCATGTTTGAAATTTTCTCCCCCTAAATCTCTGCCTTATAGAGTTCTCAGTTCCCATGAAATTTCAGCTTATATTCTACATCCTATGGGAAGGATTTTCTGATACCCTTAGCTGCTAATGCTCTTTCACCCTTCATATTCTTGCATGTATAATTATCAATTTTCATCTTTTAATACCCTAGTAAAATGTTAACTCCTTGAAGGCAGGAACTGGTTTGAATTCTCCCTTGCACAGAGTAGGGACTTAAATGTTTGCTGGATTTTTATCACAGCTGCACAATTATCTATTTAATATTGATCATAACAATCATGACCACCTCCACTTGTTTACCTCTGTATTTTAAAACTTTGTTTGTTTTTCCTGTTGCCTGAACAGATTCCTAAATCATCTGGCAAATTAAATAAGCTAACATCTGGGAAATTAAGAAGCTACATTCCTCATAATATTTGTCCATTGAGTTAGGTGATCCTAATTTCAGTCCAAAGGCCTAGGTTCAAATACCAGTCCTTGATAATATCTGTGTGACCTTGGAAAGTCATCTAATTTCTCCAAGCCTCAGCATTCCTATTTGGAAAATGAAAGGGAGTGGTTAGACTAAATGATCTCTAAGGTTCCTCCTAGTTCTTATGATCTATGATACCCATTGTTCCAAATGGGAAAAATGAGGATTAAATCAAGGAATTCATGAGACAATGTTACCAATGATATTAAGTTGTAGAGAGGTGTTTAAATTCAGATCTCCTCAACATGAAGTTTTTTTCTTCCATCAAGTTCCCTCTTCGGACCAATATACTAAAAGTTTGATGTATTAAGATATTAGGAGGACCAAAGACAACACATACACCCCCCCCACACCCCCCACACACATATTAGAGAAACATAAAAGCCAACAAAAATGAGGATGTATATCATGTATTGTATCAGCCTACATCAGTCATCAATCTAGGTGCTGTCAGTCAAAAACCATTAGAGCAAGAAGGATTCTTAGACTTTAGAATACGGAATGTAAGAAACAGATGAGACACTGGAAAGCTAAGTGCTCATTTTAGAGAGGAAATAGGATCTGAGAAAGTTACTTGCCAAAACGCATATAACTAACAAGTGGCATTGCTGATATTAGGACTCGGAACTTTATTTACCCTAACGGAGATATGGGGACAGAGCTAAGATGAGAAATTGACCTATGGACTGGCAAGGATCATCTTAATCATGTTTTCAGAATATTATTTTAGAAATGACATTTTTTTCTTTAACAGATCAGCTATCAACTGGGATATAAAAACCTTATGGCATTTTTTATATCTATAGGAACTGAAGCTGATATCTTTGTTTCCTTCTGCTATTTAAGCAATGTAAGAAGTAGTCCATTTTCCATAAGAAGTAGTTCATTCTAAATAGACTTAGGATTCCCCACCCCATATTATAAAACATAAGGTCAATAAATCAGAATTGCCAATTACTTGTCCTTCTACAAAGTAATCATGTTTATTCATATTTTAGTTTTCCCACTAGCAATATGAAGGATTTCTACTGAATAAGTTCCTTCCAATTTCTAATGTCCTATATTTTAGTATCCATTCATTGTAACTCTAAGCTCTGCTTCCTCATCCCATTTAAGGAAAACCATGCCATTGATAGTGATGAAAAGCGATAAGGAAAATATCTAGCCTAACTTGTTTATTTTATTGATGAAGGCATTGCATTTCAATGACTTGCAGATGATCACAAAGGGCCTAAGTGGCAGAAACCATTTTTTAACCCATTTGTTATGATTTTAAGATCAGGGTTCTTTCTATTACCTAACAATGATCTATGATCTCTCTCAGTTTAACATTCAGTGTTCTATGAGGCCTCCCCATTCTTGCAGTCTGTATTTGTATGACGATCTATATCAAGGATTGTGTCAAATTCTGAAGTTCTTTCTGTTTTCCTGAAATAAAAAAAATCCTAAGCTGAAGGAAGCAATGAAGCTAACTAAAAGGGAAATCTCTCAGTTCCAATGATTCATTGTTGAAGACAAAATAAAGTCTTGCTTTTTCTTGATAATGACGTAGGAAAGGAAGATTTTTTAATGTGCATAGGTGCTAACATTTTAAAGAAATTGTAGTATCTGAACTTACAGATTTTTTTTAATGCCTCAGTAACATGACCATTTTAAATAATAGCATCATCTCTTTTCCTCTTAATAGGTCAGGGCCATGCTCTCCAGCTGATTAGGGCTCCAGGGGCTTTTGCATGCACTGGGTATTCATTGAGACCTATAGTCAAAGCTGGCCATTTATTTGTGCTGCTCTGTAAGCTTAAAGGAGTTTATAAGAGGTGAGGAGAAGCACATGGAAAATCATTTCCATTTTCTAGGACCTAAATGATGGAGTATTAATATACTACACCAAAGTCCGGCCAACTGGATTAACATCAGAAATGGTTATGGTTTTATCAGTTGAAATAATATGAAAGCAGAGGCATTATCATCTGCCTAGCTGTTACATCCTATGGCCAATGGTGCCTTTCCATCTGCCCTGCAGCTGACCTCTCCTGAATGTATTGTCTCCCCAATTAGAATGTGAATTTCTTGACTGGAAGGTCTGCCTTGCTTTTCTATTTGTATCCCTAACTTAGCCCTCTAATAATATATTACTAAATAATAATATATGACTATAACATATGACTAAATATTTTACTAAAATATTATTATTGAGTTGTTAATTAGGATGCTAAATTGTTACTGATAAATTCCTTTTTTTCCTTCCTTCTCAAATTGGGGATCAGAAGGGAAGAGCATAGCATTAAAAGCTAAGTTCATTAAAAGCTACTGTATATCCCAATTCTGCACTGATGACCTATACAGGTTGAACATATGCTCCAGGAAAGGAACAACAAAGCAGAGAGAATATGTGCCAAAAGATCCATGATTTTCTATTTTTCAAATGAAGCAGTTGGGCCAGATGATTTCTAAGGGCCCTTGCATCTCTAAGATGTAGGATTGCTTTAGACCAGTTCCAATTACAATGCCCATTCAGAGATTGCTCTCTCCTGTAGGAGTAAAACTCTTAGCCTTCACTAACTGCATTCAGTCCCCTTGGGAGTCACCAGACTGAATCTCCCTTTCTTCCCTGTGCCAGGGCCCTGCCTTCCTTTGGGTGGGCTATCTTTTCATTTCCTTAAGCTCCTTAAAGTATTTCTGTTCCATTTTCTCCGAAGATCTCTGGAGCTCCCCACCTCCCACATGACCTCTCTTCAGTTTTAAACAGGGTCTCCCTCCCAAAGGATTTCACCTAGTGCCTCACAGAACAATCCCCTTAGACCCATGCAGTGTTGTGTTAATTATAGCAATCAGCCTACTCAGGCTGACCTAATTAAGCCTCATTAGCTTATCTCTTCATTTCAAAGCCTCTTCTCCCTGGTGAGGTTTTTACTTTCGGGGTTTTAAATGGCGAGGAGCCTTAGGAAGTTTGCTTCTCCAAGGCCAGCCTTGGATTTAAAACAGTTGGAGAACTAAATCCCTTCAAACCAAGTGTGGTATTTCAGTCAAAGCTGAGCAGGAGAAACAAAGAATCTCCAAAGGATCTCACAGCAAGTGTCTGCCCCAAACCTACTCTGAATAAATGTCTTCTCTGCAACATTCCCTGATATCCAATTTCTGATGGAAGACCTCCATTGAATAGGAACTCAGGAATAATGAGATATGGTCAGAAAAGTGTTGGACTTGGAACAACTCATCTTTTCTTAAACTTTTTTATAACTATGATTGCCCATAAAACTTACCAGGGGAAGCCATTTCATATTTGCAAGCTTCAATATCCCCATCTAAAAAAATGAAACTCATTGAGCAAATTGTTTGGATTGGTACGGGGCTCAGGGGTCATCCAATACCTTGAATAAGAATCTACCTTGGTATAGTGGAAATAATTTTGGATGTGAAGTAAGAGGGCCAGGTTTCAAATCCCTTGGCCTGCCACTTAGTAGATGTGCCACTTTAGCCAAATGACTTAATCTCCCTGAGCCTCAGTTTCTTCTTTCTGTACAAATGAAGGGGTTGGTATAACTGATCTCTAAGGCCCCCTCAGGACCTAAACCTATGATTCCCTCTATACTATCACTGACAAAGAACTTCTCACCACCACTTAAAGATTGTAGAACCCCACATGCAGTAGTGTTCCTAATAAGGATCACCTAGCAAGCAATTCACTAGCTCCTAAAAACACCACTGCTTTTTCGATAGCTCTAATTTGTCACAGGTTTGTTGTTAGTACATCCAGTCAAAATCCATCCTTCATAGTGTTTACACAAGGTTTCATAAGCAAAGAGAAAAGAAGAAATAACATAAAAAGGATCAGAAAATAATCAATTAACAAGGATTTATTATATGCCAGACATTGTGCTAAGTACTTGGGACACAGAAAAAAAAAACAACAGTCCTTTCCCTAAAAAAAGATTTTATATATTTATTTATTTTTCAAATAGCAAGTATTTATTTTCTCTTCACCCCCTTCAAGGGAAGAGGGGGCAAAACACTTGTGACAAATATGGATAGTCAAGCTAAAAAAGTACCACCATGGGTATATACAAAAGTATGTTTCATTCTCCATATTTAGTTCCTTTCCTCTCTGTGAGGAGACACTTAGAATTTTCATGGTTGATACTCTAGAATTATGTTGGTCACTTCATAGAGAAGAGTTCTTAAGAACTCCAGAGCTTAACATAGGGTAGATTCTTTTTAAAGGCTTGCTGACTTGATTTTCAGAGTTATTTGCTTTGTGGATGTTTTTGTTGTGAAAACAGTTCTTGTTCTGCTCACTTTATTCTCCGTTCACTTCATACTAGTCTTTTCAGAATTCTCTTAAACAATCATTTCAACAATTTTTAATTGCAAAATAATATTCAATTTCACTTATATATAACACTTTTTTCTGCCTTTCCCCAAATAATGGACAATAAAGATTTCATTCTTTTTTTAAATTGAATTTATTTATTTTTAATCCTCAACATTCATTTCCACAAGATTTTGAGTTACAATTTTTTCTCCCCATCTTTCCCCTACCCCTACCCCAAAATAGCAAGCCCACTGAATACTCCTTCCACCAATCTGTTCTCCCCTATATCCTCCCCCATCACCCCTCTAACTTTCTAGCAGGGCAAGACAGACCTCTATACCCCAGTGCCTATACATAAAGGTTGCATTCTTAATAAAGGCAACAGAGACAGTTAAAAAAAGGTGCACATTGAACAGGACAAAAACATATGTCTATTCTGTATCTTGAGACCATCATCTTTTTGTCCAGAGCGTGTCATGCTTCACAATCAGGCCTATGGAGTTGTGATTGATTGTTTCTTCATTCAAATTTCTCAAGATTTTTCTTCTTTTTTGTTTTGAATATTGTTCTCATTGCATAAATTATGTGTACAGTTTAATAACTCTTAGGGTATAATTCCAAATTGCTTTCCAGATGTCTGAACAAGTTTACATATGCATTCTCATGAGGGGAGACAGGTTGTAGTCTTAGTTGGAATGGGGGTACAATCCCTTTGTAAATCTGAAACATTGTCTGTGTTTCTAATCACTGCATTTTTTCAAAACATAGGACTGAGTTGGAGTGTGTTTGGAAGAAGCATACAGGTTAATGAGGAGATAGGAGACCATGTCATCTGAGTTTTGGTTTAAAAAAACAGAGGCTGTTTGGCTTGAAAAACAGAAGAAATGGAGTGAATGATTATTGACTTCAAGTATTTTAAGGGCTATCACATGGCAAAGGCATTAGCAAATTAAGAAGCCATCATTACTCTAGGGGAAGATCTAAGATGGTAGAGTAAACAGCCAAGCTTTCCCAATATTCCCCTTTTAAACAACTTTTTCAAAATGCCTGAAATAAATTTCTATAACAACAGAGCCTCAGAAAGGTTGGGGCTTCAGAAACTCTCAAACTAGGGACGGTAAATAGATCTGGTAACTGATCAGAAAGCAATTATAGGTGACCTCTATGCTAGGTGTATGACAGGATATTGTTTGGCAACTCCATTGCTTATACTTACCATCCCAAAGCAGAAAGAGAGCTTGCAGTCCCAAGGGAGTAGAGACCCTGAGGAGCAGTGTGATTTCCAGTTGCGTGGGGTCCTGTCTGGATAACGACCAGAGTACATAATAGGAGAACAGTGACCACAGCTCTCCTTTATCACACCACATTGGAAGCACCAAACACTTCCAAACACCTAGATCTAGCAGAGTGAAAAAGCCTGAAGCTTGGGACAATGCCCCCTCTAATTCTCCTAGGAATAGAGGTCAACTTTAAGGTAATGTTCAGTTAAGAAATAGGGAAAAGAAGAAACAAAAAAAATGTGATGATAAATAAGTTACTATGGTGATAAGAAAGGTCAAAACAAACAGAAGAAAATAAGGGCAAAACAGATACAAGAAAAACCTAAAAAAACTCCAAAAACCAAAACAAAAACCATGATCTAGAGAAAAGTCCAACAAGAATTCCTGGAAGGACAAAAAAAAATTTTTTTTGGAATCAAATAAGACTAGTGGAGAAAAATTGGAAAAAGAAATGAGAGTGATACAAGAAAGTTATGAAAAGATACCTAACAGCTTCATAAAAGAGGCATAAAAATACTAAAGAAAATAAAACTTTAAAAAGCAGAATGTGCCAAATAGAAAAAAAAAGAGATTTAAAAACTCACTGAAGATCATGATTTCTTAAAACTTAGAAGTGGGTAATTGGAGGCTAATGATTCCATGAGACATCACGAGACAATAAAACAAAGTTTCAAAAATGAAAAAAAGTAGAAGAAAATGTGATCTAATCAGAAAAGACAACTGACATGGAAAATACGTGTAGGAGAGATAATTTAAGAATAATTGAACTGTTAGAAAGTCATAATCAAAGATTAAATCATATGATATTTCAAGAAAACATAAAGGAAAAAAAAAGTCCCCAAATCCTAGACCAAGAGGGTGAAAAGGACTAGAAAGAATCACTGATCACCTCTTGAAACCAAAAATGAAAACTCCAAGAAATATTATTGCCAAATTCCAGAGCTCCCACTTCAAGGAGAAAAATATTTCTAGTAGTCAGAAAGAAACCATTCATATAGTACAGTTCTACAGTCAGAATCATAGAAGAATCAGCAGCTTCTATTTAAAAGAGTGGAGAGATTGGAATAGAATATTTCTGATGATAAAGGAGCTAGGATTACAACAAAAAATAACCTATCCAGCAAAACTGAGTATAATCCTTTAGGGGAAAATGGATATTTAATGAAATAGAGAACTTTCAAGCATACCTGATGAAAAGATCAGAACTGAATAGAAAATTTGACATTTACACATAAGACTCAAGAGAAGCATAAAAAGGTAAACATGAAAGAGAAATTGTAAGAGACTCTATAGGTTAAACTATTGACATTCCTATATAGGAAGAAGATACATGTTAACTCCTAAGAACTTTATCATTATTAGGACAGTTAAAAGGACTCTACATAGACAAGATACTGGAATGAGTCAATTATGTTGGCATGATCTCATATAAAATGAATGGGTGAAAAACAGGTATGCCCTGGGAGAAAGTGTAAGGGAGAGGAAAAATAGGAAACATTATCTCACATAAAAGGGGTGTGTGATGAAGAACTTTTGCAGTGGAAAGAGAAATGGTAATGGGAAAGGCACTCTCATCTGAATTGGTTCAAAGAGGGAAGAATTCACACACACACACACACACACACACACACACACACACTCAATTGGGTAAACAGATCTATCCTACCTACCAAGCAGGGAAGTAGGAGGGGAAGGAGGAGGAAATGGGATTTATAATAAAAAAAGGGGGGGAGGGTGGATTAAGAGAGAGGCTGTTAAGAAACCAAACAGACTTTTGAGAAGGGGTAGAACAATACAGAGAGACAGAAGGAAAAATAGAAGAAAATAGGATGGAAGGAAACACACAATTAGAAATTATAACTGGGCATGTCAATGGGATGAAATCATCCATAAAACAGAAGCGGGATAACAGAAAAGTTTAGATATCAGAATCTAACAATATGTTTTATAAGAAAAATACTTGAAACAGAGACATACATAGAGTTAAAATATGGAACTGTAACAGAATCTATTATTCTTCAACTGAAGGAAAAAGGGCAGGGAGGGGTATCAACCATGAACACAAAGTAAAAGAAAAATAGACCTAATTAAAAGAAATAAGAAGGGAAACTACATCTATCTAGAATGCTTTATAGATAATAACATAATATCAATACTAAACATAGATGCACCGAATATCATAGCATTCAAATTCTTAATGGAGAAGTTAAATGTGTTACAGGGGAAAACAGACAGTAAAACTATACTAATGGAGGACCTCAACTTTCACCTCTCAGAGCTAGATAAATCTAACCATAAATTAAACAAAAAGAAGTTAAGGAAATGAATAGAATTTTAGAAAAGTTAATTATGATGTATGTGGGGGAATGAATAGTGATAGAAAGGAGATTTATCTTTTATTTTTTCAGCTGTACATGACACTTTCACAAAAACTGACCATTTATCAGATGAAAAAAAACTTCACAAACAAATATAGAAAGGCAGAATTATTAAATATACCTTTTCCAAACCATAATGAAATAAAAATTACATTCAATAAAGAGCTGTGGAAGCATAGATTAAAAATTAATTGGAAACTAAATAATCTAATCATAAAAAATGAGTGGGTAAAAGAACAAATCTTAGAAACAGTCAATAATTTCATTAAAGACTCATGATGAAAAATGCTATCCACTTCTAGAGAAAGAACTGATGAACTCTGAGTACCAATTGAAGCATAATTTTTTTCTTCACTTTCTTTATGTTTCTTTCTTTTTCTTGCTTTTTTTTTCAGTGTGGCTAATATGGAAATAGGTTTTGCATGGCTTTACATCTATAATTGATATTGTAGTGTTTGACTTCTCGACGGGAGGGAAAAAGGAGTGTAAGAGAGAATTTGGAAAACAAATGTTTTAAAAAAATAAATCTTTTTAAAATGAAAAAATCTAAAAAGAGAATTCCTTATTAGAAAGATTTTCTCAATTATTATAAGACAAAAGTAAAGAAAAAGAGTATTAATATGATGTGCTTGTTCACAAAAGGGACAACTAAGATCAACATTGGGGAAGTTACAGGGAAACAGATTTGAAATTAATCTAAGATGGAATGTGTTGCTTTCCTGAGACACATTTTAATCATCTTATTTAGGAATTTCATTTTATTTTGAAGAATCCTAAGTATAAAGCTAAAAATAGTATTAAAAAGCATAAAGTTGGAACACGGTTGAATTGGCCCACAAGAATCATTCCTTGGAGTACAGATATTCTTCGCCTAGCCTGCACTTTACCCACTAGAACAGACACATAGGGGTCATGTTTGACTCATTGGTGAGAAACCTCTGACTGGTTTTGGAGTCAGTTGAGTTGAGGACTCCGGGGACATTATGAAAGAAAAAAGGGGGGAAAAAAACCCAAAAAAACAGTTTCTAGTTGCTGTTCTCAACTCCAGTCCTTGAACTGACCACTGAGGAGTGGGGAAGGGTAGTGTTATCTCTCACTATTTCTGGGGTCATGATGTTCCCACTAGGATCCTACTCCCTTCCATGTGGGAGCTGATTTCAACAGCAGGAGGTGGGAAGGCAAATTGGAGCCTGAGACCCTAGAAGCTTCTGCTATTTTTAAGATTTTGAATCTTTTACAAGTGGCCTTGTGAATTTCAGAAGGCATGAAGGTCTATAATTTCTACCAACTGGCACTTTGTCCATGGGCTAAGAGTGTCAGTGGCACCCACCAGAGTGACAGTGGCTATTGTCAAGGTAAACTTCATTAAAAGAAAGGTCACCAGAAAGAAGATAAAGTTTGGCTTTTGAATCAGACAATGACCAGCATGACTGTAAAATATAAAATACCCAATGAATATTGTATAAGTACATTATGCTCTGAGGAGACCCAACCATCAGTTTACCAGGCAGCTGTTTTGTTATTCGGTTATTTTTTTTTTCAGTCATGTCTGACTCTTCATGACACCATTTGTGTTTGTTTGTTTGTTTGTTTGTTTGTTTGTTTGTTTGGCAGAAACATTGGAGCAAGGGGCAGCTAGGTGCTGCAATGAATAGAGCACCGGCCCTTCAGTCAGGAGGATCTGGATTCGGATCCAGCCTCAGACACATAACACAAAAAATAGCCGTGTGACCTTGAGCTAGTCACTTAACCTCAGTTGTCCTCCAAAAAGCAAACAAAACAAAACAAAACACTGCAGCAGTCTGCCATTTCCTCCTCCAATTCATTTTACAGATGATGAAATTGAGGCAAATAGGGTTAAGTGACTTGCCTAGGGTCACATAGCTAGTAAGTATCTGAGGTCAAATTTTAACTCAGGATGACTCATCTTCCTCACTCCAGACCTGGTATTCTATTCATCTTGCCACCTAGAGGCTCTCTCTCTAAGTCAGCTATATCTCTATATAAATGCATTTTCTGATTCCTGTTTAAGATATTCTGTTAATGAGCTCTATGATTCTTTCATGTTTTGCATTGTTATCTCTCAGAATAAGAAATCTCTTCTATATCTTACTGATATTGTACGTGGGGTATATTTTCACTTCTTTCTGGGCTTTCAAAAGAGGCAGTAGGAGTGTAGTGCCTGGACCAGTGCTGTCAAATAGAAACAGGAACATTAAATGTGGGATGCATATTGACTTAGAAAGCCACATGTTAGCATGATGTATATTCTATTTTTTTTATTTTGTTGTAGTGTATGGGGTGTTCAGGGAGGACTGGCCCCCCTGGTGTGAAGGCCTGTTGAGCCCTTTTCAGGGCTGCTCATCTTCATTCACTATTGGTGCCTACTCAACTCTCACTGGTGGCTCCAAGAAGCTACAGTATGTGCATTTCTCTACAGATGATCTAAACCAGGTTGAAGGTAATTGATGGGTCTCATACCCATCAGTGAATTAGGAAATGTCTACCCCAAGAATGTCAAGACTTCCTGTGACACAATATGTGTATGAGAACAATTTGTTCCAACAACCATGAAGATGCCTGATACAGACATCGTGGAGTCCTTCAACCTTGGTGTAATGGCAATCAATGAAGTACTTAGCATCTTGTTTCAGTTTTTTTTTTAAATTTTTATTTAGCACCTTGTTTCATTTCAAGTGTCTTTGAGCCTTGCCCTGATTTATATCAATACTTTGTTAAGAAACAGAAGCTGTGAATCCCACAATGGGAGGGACTTGCAAAAGATAGGAATAGGAAGGTGTAATGGGAATGTAAATTTTTAAGATCTTCCCTGCCCCTAGGCTAAAGTGCACCTGGAGCCTGGGGTGGGAGGCTTGTTTTTCAGCAGATACTTTTTGATGGGCCAGTGGGTTCAGAAGGTTGTTACATTCTCTGAGCCAGGAGAAGGCTGTATAAACCCTGATTTGAGGCTTTGTTTTGGGGCTCACTTTGAGAAGTGTTCTGTGATCTGATGAGATGAGACTTTGGGAAGCCATTGTTGAGGGCCCCCCAGCTTTGAAAAACCCAGATGTTGATTTGGTATGGATGTAATGGTTGGACAGTTTGGAAATCTGTCTACTTGATCTATTTCTCTGTCTTGATAATTCTGTCTGTATACTCTGAAGTTTGGGGTGCTGACCTTTTTCCCTTGAACTAGGTAAACTATATATATTTGACTGATTAAAGTAAGCTTGTTAACCAATTTTGAGTTGCTTTCCTTTAGCGAAGCAGATCTAAAAACCTGTGTTGGCAGCCACCCTGGGGACGCTGGGGTGCTTGTTGCTACAGAAGGACACAAAAGGTGGGTGGAACAGGGAGGAGCTACTGACAGATAAAAAGCTGAGCACATCTGGAACAGAGCAGAACTGAGAAGGGAACACTTGTGGTGGCTGGCACTCTGTGTTGATTTGTGTTTGTGATACTTTGTACAGAAGCCCTGGGACCATACTGGAAGCCCTGAAAGAGGATTTTTTTTTAAGCAATCAGGGTTAAGTAATTTTCTCAAGGTTACATGGCCAGTTATTTTTGTGTGGGTGTTAAGTATTTGAGCCCCAACCGATCCCAGGTCCCCCAGCTCTGGGGGCACTTTGCCACCTGGCCTCCCCAAAAGAGGATTTTCTTGTTGTCTGTTTACAGAAGCCTTGGAGGTGGGTTTCAGAGGTCCTGGGACTATGCTGATGGTTTGTGTTGACTTATTGGACTTTGCTTGTGGATCTGTGTTGATTTCTACGCTCATGATTTGTGTTGACTTCTAGGACCTTATTTGTGGGTCTGTGTTGATTTCACAGGCAGATAGTGAATTTATGATGGTGCTGGAAATGTGTGTGAATATTTGTTTTGTTTCTGTTAAGATTTGTCTTCCCAGAAACAGAACTATGAGCTTTAATATGGAATGGGAGCTAGATAAGAACTGGACGAGGAGCTGAGAGCTACCTGCCACTGAATTGAGGTGACAGTTGGGTAGATTCATGCAAGAGCTAGACCCAAGGAAGGGGAACCATGCAATGTGGGAGCCAGACTTGAACTAAGATGAAAATACCTCTCCTTGGGTACTTAATGCTGATTGAGAAGATCATGACTTACTATGGTCTAGGGGTAGGAGAACTTTGTACTTTTACCTTCTACCACTTAAAAATTATTGAGTTAAGGATGACTGGAAACTAATCTTCAATCAAGAAGAAAGAAGACTTTTTGACTGAGAGATTGAGACAATGTGAACTAGGGGTGGGAAAACTTTGACCTTTGTACATTGTGTCCCTTAAGGAATATTGCCCCTTAAAGACGATTGAATTAAGGACTTACTGAAAGACACCTTTTGTTTAAAACTATGTGACCACTTTAGTGATAAGTTGTTATGTTATATCATTGTGAATGCTGTACTTTGGTTCTGTGAATGTTTTGCTTTAGTTTATTGCTGAATTGAGAGTTCACTATATTATGTGATCTTAAACCTTAAAGCTGTTCACAGCAGCAGTCCTCTGAGAGCTGTTCATGCTTGGCTTCAAAGACATGAAAGTCATCCACTGCATCCAAGGCCATTGCCAGTTGTCCTGACTTTTGTCTTGCCACTGACCTTTAATGACTTTGGAAGAAAGAGAGAGTCTTATGACTTTGCGAAACTCTGCTGTACATAATCCAATTCATACCCAAGTCAAGACATGCCCTATGATGCCATTGCTCCTCTTTGAGAATAAGAACACACAGTGATTCTTTATTTTGTTAAATATTTCCCAATTACATTTTAATCTGGTTTAGGCTGTACACCAAAGTGTAGGCACAATACAGACTGCAGGGCTGCCTGTTAGACACTTCTGTCCTAGACCATTGGGCTTCAACTTAAAAAGACTTGGGTTCACATCTTTCCTTGGATACTTACTAACTATGTGACTGGCTAAATCACTTATCTTCTCTGTTTCAGTGTCTTCAACTGTAAAATTGAGAAGTTGTATGAACTTTCAGGTCCATTCCAGTTCTACTAGAGATTTTACAATTCATAACTATTACTATAATTCCCAATTTTCCCTGGAATGGTCAAGGTGGGGATGATAAATAAACAGATTTCCCCAGTTCTGAATACCTAGCAATCCATAATGTCTGGAAGGGCAAAAGTCAGACAGGCAGTTATATGTTACAGACTCTAATATGATGGCCTCTGTCAAACATTAGCTGTACCCTAAATACTAGATAGTCTACTGCCACCATTTTGCAAATAAAGAAATCAATGGCCAGACAGTGGCAGTGACGCCCACAAAGTCACTAACTGGTAAATAGACAAGCTAAGACATTACATTTGTTCAATCTAGTCTTCTACACCACTTAAAGCTGGCCACAGGTTTTAATCTCAGTTCTGCTGAGAGGATTATATGAAACCCTCCTTGGTCTTTTCTCTGCTCCAGTGAAGTTTCTTTCCCTTATGGTAAAAGGGAACTGAGCTCCAATTCAAATCCCCTTTTTCTTCCCAAATCCTTGCTTTGCCTGATCCTGGATTCCCCCAAGGTTGCAGCTGAAGAGAACATCATTTGGTTATTTGGCAATCATAATTCTAGTTGACATTTCTATAGCACTCTAAGGTTTTGCCCACAAAATCCTGTTAGCATTAGTACTCTCTTTTCACAGATAAAGAAACTGAAGCAGGTTAAATGAGCTGCTCATGATGAGATAGGAAATAAATAGCAAATAAATAGCAGATCTGAGTTTCAATGACAGTATGCAAACAAGTCTCTCGGCTTGTGGGCAGAGGTGGGGGAGGTGGGGGGGGTGAGGGAGACAGACAGGAAGACAGACCAGAGAGAGAGAGAAACAGAGACAGGCAGAGACAGAGATGAATAGACAGAGACAGATACAGAGAGATGGACACACACAGAGACAGAGACAGACAGACAGAAAATAGATGAAAAGTATTCTTAGAAAATAGGCTTTGGACGAAGGAAAAGTTGGAGAGTGTGAAGAGAACCCTGCTAGAGAAAACTGGACTTGAGCAGAGTCTTAAGGGAAATAAGAGATAGCTCAGAATTGGAAGTGTGGAAGGAGACAAGTTTGAGGATGAGACACAGGCAGTGAAATGTCAGAGCCAGGCAGGAGTGTCCTGTGCACCTAACAAGAAGGCAGGGCCGCTGGGTGACAGAGAATTTGGAGGAGTGCAGTCGAAGACTAAAAAGAGAAGAAGAGGACATGTTGTTTCCTAACTCCACATCCAGTCTCTCTTTGATTATTCCACATTCTTCATCCTTAACATTTGAAAAACATCCCAGCCGCTTTACCCCATATCAGCACTGAAATAGTAGTATGATCTCTACCTATTATAATCATTCTAACTCTTCCCACTGGAAGGAATGGCTGTCTCTGATGTGCAGCCTATCAGTGATATGTATATATTGTATTTAGGCAGCTGCTGCTATGAATCTGCAGCCTGTAGGGACCTCCAGGAAGTCCCTATGGGATGGGGGCTCCTCCCATACTGATACGATACTTAGGTCTCCTTGAGAAGTCCCTAGGAGGGATCGTTTCCACTTTTAGTAGAAAAAGGTGAATCAGGAGCCATGAAGTCGTTGTTTATAGGTCTAACAGGGCCCCTGTGTCTAGGAAGGAAGGTAGTGGAGTCATTGGAATACACTGGCAGCATCTGATGGGAGAGGGGATGGTTTCTCCTTGAATATCGGTCTGCCACAACAGCTGAGCTCTATGGTTGTTTCTCATTCCGGGACAAGTCAGGAGTCTTGTGAAACAGCCTGATCTGGTGCCCGGGGTTCCCAAAATCACCTCCCAGGGATCCATTTTCAATTAGAAATAAAGGATAAGCTTCACAGAATTTTATCACTAGAAAGGGCCTTAGATTACAAAATACTAAGACATAGAATATTAGCACTAGTGGGAACCCAAGAGTATAGTATTCAATATATCCTCAAAATCTCCTTTCTTTTGAGAATACCACTATAATTCCAGTCAACGGTATTTGGATCTTTCCCTTCTTCCTTCTTTTTCATTCTGTATATCTCTGATATCAGTTGCCAAGTCCTATCAACTCTGCCTTGAAAAAAATCACATCCTTTCCCTTCATTCCACTCATAGACAATTTACCTTGTTCAGACCCTCATCACCCCTTACCTGCAATAATACAATAGCATCCTAATTGTTCCTCCTTCCCCTTGGCTCTCCATTCTCTGATTCATTCTTCACCTAGAGGCAAGAATTCACTTTCTGAGGCACTGGTGTGACCATTTCACTTTCAAGCTCAAAAATATCCACTGGGCCCTAATTGCCTTTGGGATAAAATATAAAATCCTTACGGTGGTTGAAACATCTAGAAGTCCCACTGACTGCAACATAGTTTTGTTTTGTTTTTTATCTTCATTTCATATTATTGTTCTTCAGGTAATGTGTATTGTTATAATAAGTCCACTATTTTTCCCCAAAACTTCCTGTTCCCTCTCTTGCCTCTGACTTTGTTGTCTTTCAGTCATGTCTGACTCTTCAGGACCCCATTTGGAATTTTCGTGGCAAAGATTCTAAATTAGTTTGTCATTTTCTTCTCCGGATCATTTTACAGCTGAGGAAACTGAGGGAAATAGAATGAAGTGACTTACCCAGGGTCACAAAACTCCTAAGTGACTGAGGCTAGATTTGAAATCAGGTTTTCCTGAACTATAGGCTTGGTGCTCTATCCACCATGCCACCTAGCTACCCCTCTGACTTTGCTCACTCTTTTCTTATTCCTAGAATATACTCCTTCTTCCTCCGGGTCTCTCAGAATCCTTATTCTTTGAAATTCATTTTAGATATCACCTACTGGAAAAGCCTTCCCTGATCCTGCCAACAGTAATGCCCATTCTCTGTTTAAATTTCACAGAACACAGTATAACTCTGAGTTACACTAATTCAAATATCTGTTGCCCCTGCTAGAAAATTATAAGCACTTTAAAGAAAGGGATGATTTTATTTTTGTCTTAACATCCCCACTCCCATTTCTCCTTGTTTAGTAGGTGGATGTAGAATTGAGTTCAAAGTATAATTATCTAATCTTACCCTTCTATTGTCTGTTTAGGTAAACTGAGGCTCAGAGAACATAAGAAACTAGAATGGAACTTAGATATAGGATTTTAGCGTTCAAATGGAATATAGAGGTCACTTGGTACAATAAAACATCTCACTTTAGAGCGGAAGGAAGAGAAACAAACAAAGGAAAGTGACATGTTCAAAGTCACATAGCTATTCAACTCCAGGACAGGATTTAGAAATCAGATCTCTAGAAACAAAATGTACTTTCTGTTATACTTTTGTTATACTATGCTATAGTTAAATGTAGTCTCATTGCCAAGGATTCTCTTCCTAATGCTTGTGATATACTCAGCTATGTTATTAGTTATAAGACTGACTAAGATTGCTATTTGTTAATCTGTAAGCATTTATTGTAGGCATGGTGGTAAGTGATGGGAATACAAAGGATAAAATGAAATAATCTCTGCCCCCAAGGAGATTATGGTCTACTTTGCAAGTTACACGTTGAGAGATATGTAAATAAAATATTTATACAAAATTCTGTTCTGGAGGATAGGGATATACTAAGGGGTGGAGGGGTGTCCTCAGAAATCTTAAAGAAGGACTTAAGCTAGTCTTGAAAAGTACTAGGGGTCTTTAAGGGGCAGAAACAAGGAGACAGGACATCCCACGGCTAAGCAACAATAACTTGTGTTTCTATAGATGTTTACAATTTGCAAAACATTTTCCTTGCAACTATACTTTGAGGAAGATTAGTCCAATTACAATTATATGACCATTTTGGACATGGGGAGACTGAGGTTTAGAGTTTTAAAACCACATGCTTCACATAATAACTAGCAAGTGGCAAAGACCATCAGTCTTACTGGCAAAACAACCTCCATTGTCCTACTAAAAGTGCATGGCTCGCATCACAGCTTGCTAGGAAAGAAGTATTCATTTCATCTAGTTTGTCAAAATCCCACTCTCTTTAATATGTTCCAAGGTCCTTTCCAACTCTCACATTCTTTGGTTGTAAGCTTTGCCTCATGTTAATAAGAAGCAAAAGTGGCATTGACGGATTAGTTCACACTCATACAATGCATGCTTTGTATACCCCTTAATCATTTTGGTGGGATAATGTACCTTTCTTATGGAAAAAAAAAGCCTGACTCTTTTAAAATCCTAAGTGCATGAAGATTTCAGTGGGTGAATATTAGCATTATACTCCTGAAATTGTTCTTACCGTAGCCTCTGAAGGTGAGATGAAGCTCTTTGATATGTTTGCTCTGCAGAAGCTGCCTGGGAAAGAGCCAAGGTTTGTCATTACTACTTCTGAAATATCTTTCACAACTGTCCTCTTCTTTCCACTCACATGCCCACCCAACCACTTCAGGCCCTCCTCATCTCTCACCTGCACTATTGCAACAATCTGCTAATTGGTTTTCTTGCCATCACATCATTCTCTCCCCACTCCAATCCATCCTCCCTGCAGCTGCCAAAGGAATATTTCTTCAGCCCAAATCTGACCATGTTGTTCCTCTGCCCTATAATTTCCGGGGATTTCCTCAGTTACAAACTACTCTGAATAATGTAGCTTTCTGGTCTTCTTATATATTACTCTTCTTTGCATGCTCTAATTTGTGGCCAAACTGGCTTTCTTGATTTTTGTCACACATGACAACTCACTTCCCATCTCTGTGACTTTGCAAAAGTTTTTTTTTTTCATAAGGAATATAGTGTGTTCTGTGAACGAAATACATAGTGTTTTCTATGTACCAGGCAATATTCCAGGATCTGGGATTAAAGATACAAGCAAAAGAGACAGCCCTTATCATCAAGGAGTTTATATTTTGGTTGGGGAAGATAATATATAAAAAGGGGCTCGAAAGTGTAGGGGGAGAGGGCAGTGGAGCCTACCCAAGCAGGAGCAAGTCCACAGAATGAAGAGTGGAACCATGTGCAAAATAGCATATCCTGGTTCCCTACCCACACCCCAACACCGCAATGGTGGTCCCAGCCACCAGAGATTCACCAATCAAAGGAGAGGGTCATGGGATAAAAGTATCTCCAGGGTGAGAAGGCTGTTGGACTAGAGAGAACATGTGATTTGGTGAGAGGATCAGTCAAGATTTTAGGACCTTGGGAACTTTTTGTGAAAACATAAATCCAGCCATACAAATGTTGAACAGTATAGGCTCAATGTGATTTACAAGGGAGATTCCTGCAAGAGGGGTGCAAAGGAAGAGACTTTCTCTGCACTCCCACCCCCATCTCTTTGGCTAAGTTATTCAAAGAAGTACACCAGTTGGAGGGAATGAGCCTATCCAAGAAGAGACACACATATCCAAGTAGAGAAATTGATATGGAGAGACAATCATCGAGGGTAGAAGAAGCTTCAGTGGTCATGATGCCCTTGTGACAGCAAGGAATACCAACAAGGAACAGACCCTGGGAGCCAAGACAAATGACCTACACCCAAATACGCTCTACTCAAGTGGAACTACATTAAGGTTCTACATAATGAGACAGAAATTCTAGACTCTTGACTCCTAAAAGTTGTGAATTGTCATTTGCCATATTGGTATGCTAATAGGTGCTTCACTCCCATTACATTCTAATTTTGAGTCAGCTCTTTTAATGAATGATATGTATATTTCTTTTTTTTGGAGGAGGAAAGGCAGGGCAATTGGGGTTAAGTGACTTGACCAAGGTCACATGGCTAGTAAGTGTTAAGTGTCTGAGACCGGGTTTGAACTCAGGTCCTCCTGCCTCCAGGGCCGAGCTTTGTTCACTGCACCGCTGCCCTGTTATGTATATTTCTGAAGGAGTACTCACTAGGCATTTGGGTTTGGGAGTGGGGTGGGGTGGGAAGGGAATGGCATTATTTTTTTTTTCCTAACCTTTCTAAATGTCTTTCCTAATAACTGATTAAATCTACTGACTTATTATTAATGGGAAGCACACTGGTTGGGGATTGAGAGCTAAAGTAATGTTAGGAACTACCCAGAGGGGCTTGAGAGCTACACTAATATCAATAGTGCCAATAAGGCCATACTTAGAAAGCAAGGTAGTCCTAGGGACTCAAACTGAGAATATGAGTCTTAGTTGGAAGATGATTCACACACCCACACATGTACATTTGTTTCCTTTGATAAAGCATAATCCTCTAGAAAGGAGGGATTATTTAATTTTGGTTTGCCAAGCATCACACCTGTTACCAAATAGGAGCTTCATAAATGCTTATTCATTGATTGTTAGTAGAAAGAGCACCAGAACTATGAGATCTGGTTCCTAGTTCCTGTAATGTCATTAATTCAACTTTGGTAATTCACTTCATAGATATCAAGTTTGAGTTTGTAAGGGCATTTAGAGGTAATATAGTCCAAAATTCTCCTTTGATAGGGAAAATGAGTGCCTATGTGGTTGTGACTTGCCTAAGGTGGAGCCAGCGGGACTTGGGTTCAAATCGGTCCTTAGATACCTACTAGTTATGTGGCCCTGGGCAAGTCATTTAACCCTGTTTACCTCATTTTCCTCATCTGTAAAATGAGTTAGAGAAGGAAATGGAAAACAATTCCATATCTTTCCCAAGAAAACCCCAAATGGGGTCACAGACACTCAGACATGACTGAAATCACTCAACAAGAACTACTAAAATAAGAAAAGTATGAAGTGGAAAATGTGGGATTTAATTCCACCCAGATTCAATGACTCCAAATCCAATGAGGCTAGCTGACACAGTGAGTAAGAGTGCTGGACTTTGAGTCAGGAATCCCTGAGTTTAAATCCTACCTCAGACACTTTCTAGCTTTGTGCTACAGGGCCTGTCAGGTAACCTGTTTTAGTATATCTTCTCATCTGTAAAATAGGGATAATAATAGTATCTAATTCTTAGGTTTGTAGTAAGGTTCAGATGAGATGACCTATGTGATACTCTATGGAGCTTAAATTGCTGTATAAATGAGTCATTATTTGCTATTATTATTTATGCTGAATCATTGCTCTTGCTTTGGGTCTCAGTTTCCCTGAAGATAAAATGATGTTGAGCTCAATGATTTCTAAGTTTTCTCCAGATTGTAAGGATCTATGAACTTCTATCCAATTATATACAAATGTCCCTGAGTTTCAGTTTCTTCACTTGTAACATGGGTATGGTAACACATTTTAATATAATTACCTCCCTAGGTTGTTTTGATAATGAAATAATATCTGCCAAGTGTTTTGTTAAAGGTTAAATACTGTGTAACTGCAAGCTATTATTTTAAGGTTGGTGATGCAGCTTGGAGCCAAATAGGGAGGGACCACAAAAGGCAGCTGATATGTTTCTGCTTTATCTCATAGCTGTTTGCCATTCAAAGTCCTCTATAACCTAGCCCCTTCCTATCTTGCCAGTCTTCTTTCTCCTTACTCCCTATTATGCACTCTGATGCAGTGATACTGGCCTCCTTGGCATGTATTCTATGATCAAGACCTCTCATCTCTCAATTCTGGACATTTTATTTAGTTGTCCTCCATTCCCGGGATGTTTTCTCTCCTCATCTCTGCCTAATTGTTTCCTTGCAACTAAAATTCCATGTTCTACAGGATGCTTTTCCCAACCCCTCTCAATTCCAGTGCCTTCCCTCTTTTAATTATTTTCTATGTATCCAGTATATAGCTCGTTTATACAGAGTTTTTGCTTGTTTTCTCTCTAATAAGATTATAGAGCTCCTTCATGTCAAGGGCTTTTTTGTAGTCCCAATATTTTGTCCCTTTTTGTAGTCCCAATGTTTAGCACAATGTCTGGCACAAAGTAAGCACTTGATAAATATTGAATGAATGAATGACAATAATGGCTTAAAGGTGTTTTTGTTTGTTTTTGATCGGAGTAATCAAGGTTGTCAGATCTGTGCATCAAGAAAATTCCTGTCAGTGTTGGTGTGGTCTGTCTTGCAAAGGAAAAAGAGTGGAGTCAGAGAGAGCAGAGAGAAGGCTCCTAAAATAGCCCAACTGAAAGTAATAAGGATTTGAGTTTTTCTGTAGCTGGAAGGCTGGAAAGAATAGCATGACAGTCGTTCTTTCACTGAACCACGAAAATCTGAGTTATAAACCAAAGCCTCAGCTGCTTCCCAGTTTCCTTTCTTTGTGGCGTCTTTCTCTTGTCTTTGGCCTCCACTTTTAACACATTCTGTCTAGTCTCTTGTTTTGGCTTTGAGGGCTACAATACAATCTTTCACTCTCTTCCTGGACTTTGCAGACCCTCAGCCTACCCCAAAGGAAACTCTGTGTGTAATGTTCCTCTCTGGAATTCTCCATTGCTTCTAACCTTGGCCTCTCCTCTTCAGAAGCCTTGCCTTCTGGCCACCTCTGGCAGTCTCTCATCTCTCTGATCCAAATAAAGGTGTCAGAATGTCCCAGGGAGCTATTAGCCAACAACTCCCATCCTGACATCAGCTCCTTAGGTTTCTGGGTATCAGGAGTGCATCTGAAGTTCTGAAGTTTGAGATACAAGGCAGCTTTTATCCCTGGACATTTTCCTGAAGCAGTGAGTCTGATTGATGACAATGCTGAGGATTAAACATTTATGTTTGGAAGCCTAGGAAAATATTGAAAGGGAGTTTAAGCACAATGCACAGACAACTCCATTGTCTTCTGTGCCCAAACTGGAATGCTCTCTACAATGCTTCTGTAATAATAAGGTATCTCATGGTTTATACAACAACTATGTGTTATATGAAATGCCTATAGTAGTATTTTCCCTCTGCCCCCCCCCCCCACAAAAAAAAAGGTAAAAAAAAATTTTAGGATAAAAAAAAATAAAATTCCTTATAAAAAGTGGGGGGGGGGGGGTCAGACAAAAGCTTTTGGGGGTAGATAGTTTAATTTTTCTTAACCCCATCTTAAAGAGAAGCAAAAAAAAAAGATTAACTGAGTTGTCCAGTCACATATCAAGCATTTGAACAACAAATGCTTACCAAGGGGTGGCTAGGTGGCACAGTGGATAGAGCATCAGCCCTGGAGTCAGAAGAACCTGAGTTCAAATTTGGCCTCAGACACTTAACACAAAACTAGCCATGTGACCTTAGGCAAGTCACTTAACCCCAATTACCCCACCTTCTCCTCTCCAAAAGAAAAAAACGTGCTTACTAAGTCCTAGGAATTCTGTTAGTAACTGATGATAAAAAGACAAAACTGAAAGCAAAAGCGAATCTATAAAGCTTGGCTGGAGACAATATGCATTTATATAATTACATGCAAAATAGATAGAAGGAAATGGGGAGAGGGGGCCTTGAGTTGAGCCTTGAAGGACAAAGTCAAGATTTCCATTACAACTTCTCATTCAAATTCTAGGACTTTTTCAACTATATCATACTCTGACTGAAAAGAGAACAGTTTTAATTTAAGATCTCTAACAAGGGAGAAAGCAATGCATGGCACATTTTCCAAATATTATCATTCATCATTCATTTAACAAACATTTATGAAGGTCCTACTATTATCAGCATTATACTTGGGGACGTGAAATCAAATAAGATTTAGTTCCTGACTTCATGATGCCTATAGTCAAATAAGGAGATAAGACAGCAATAGTTTTAATATAAAATCTAATATTACGTAGAGATTTAATTTCAGAACTTACTCTCCCATTCCACAGATTCATTAGCAGGTTGGGGCACCAGAGCAAAGCTATCTAAATCTCCCTCAGGTTTGGAGGGGTATCCTTATAGCACTATGGAGTTTCCTCTAATGCAGGAGTGGGGAACCTGAAGCCTCAAGGCCACATACAGTCTTCTAGGTCCTCAAGTGCGACTCTTTGACTGAATCCAAACTTCACAGAGCAAAACCTACTCTGATGTTTTCAGCTTGGACCTTGATTCTGGTGTGTTCCTCCTAATAGCCATAATGGTAATCAGCATTTAAAAATGAATATTAACTGAGGATATAAGAAAAACAAGCAACCTCCTGAACAAGGGCACACTCTACATTTCCACCTTTATCCATAGAAGAATAAGTTCAAACTTTAAGCAGTCACTGCAAAGCATTGGCCCCATCAAGTTCACTTTCAAATGTGGCATAGCTGACCAGAAGTCTCTTCCCCTGATTGCAGGAAACAATTTCTCAGCTGCCTTGTCAAGTCACTCATAGGCTTCATCTTCCAGGTTGTTTCTCTATGATTTCATTTCAGGTTTCACAGTAGGCAGCATCTGGTATAGATTCTTAGCACTGGACCTCCACTCCTTTGACTTTTCAAATCTCACAAAGCCTTATACTAAAGGGGGAAAAAAAAAGACAAAAAAGAGGAATTTCATTTCAGATAGTGACTTATCTAGGAGGGCATGTGCTCCCGGGCTAGGCACTGTAGTTGAAAGAACCTCTCCTTTGGAGCTGAGAGACATCTTTTTACCTGCTGTAAGTTTACCAAGAAGGAAAAACAGAATGAGTTCCTCCACCGAAGCCTTCTGTATGTACTCTCAGTTTTGATGTGGAAGCTAGCCAAAAGATCTTTTACTCAAGACCAAAAAAGTTGACAGTAAACAGTCACCAAATACCTATACATGCTCTGAAAGGAAGAGCTGGGCCCCTCCATTCCTCCTCCTCATAAATTTCCAGAAGCAGGCTTGCCAAGTAGCCATGTGGGGGCTCTTAAGTCTGGGCCCTCATTGTCTAGTACACTCTCCTCCCCCCTTTTAAAATTGTATGGTAAATAACTGAGGGTGATGTAAAGGAAGTCTTATGTGAGTTCATGTTTCTGTAATATGAACTACTTTACTGAGGCTTCATAAAATCAGACTTAACTTAGGCCTCTGGGCTAGTCCTTGTCAAGACCCTGTTCCTGCAGATCAAATGAGGTAATATTTATAAAGGACTCAGTGCAGTGCCTGGCAAAAAGGAGGTACTATAGAAATGCTAATTCTCTCCCTCCCTCTCATCCTGGGAGTCCCTGGAAGTTCCCATTCTCCCTATCCCAACTTAACAATTTTAAAAAGTCCCTTTTCTTCCTTTTTTAAGTATTTAGTACACACCCTTCCCCCCTTTCCTCTCCCCAAGGGCTTCAAATCAATCCAATTGAATAAATATTTACTAAGTGACCGAGATGGAGAAGACTGTGTTAGTCACTGGGTATACTGAGGCAGTCTTTGCCCTCAGAGTTTACCAGCTACTGGGAAGATATGAGGGTAGATAATGAAAGGCTTGGAAAAAAGAACAAAAAACAAAACAAATAACAAAAAGCACATGAACATATGACTGAAGAGGTTTGGGGTGAGGAAGATTGATAGAGGTCTTAAGGATTGGAGGACCCTGAAATAATTTTTGAAAGTAAGAATTTTGAAAGTAGAGTTGAAGAGATAGTGGATTCTTAGAATAGGAAGGGATTTCTAATGGGAATAAGGAGGCCAGAGGCAGAAGATGGAATGATAGAGAGATCTGATACTCTGCCAAACTCCCCACTGCCTAATCGCCAGTATTCCCAAATTTAGTAATCCATAAGAACAAGGCTCACCCCTTGGCCTAGTTCCTCTGAATGGCTGCCAACTATTGGCCTAAAATTTATATTCTGTTGACAACAGAAGGGTTAAAAGGGCCAAAATTCCATAAATGTGTGTCATAAAATTCTATAAGTCAATGAATTTCTTTTTACTCTAAAATAGAAAAATGGAATAACTAGACGTTTTCCCTACCTCCATCCTATGCTACTTAGAGTGGTAATGAACTTCATATCCAGATCATCTAAAGCATTCATTATACAAATAATTAAATTGAGTTATAAGGTTAACTGATATTATTGAGATGGCATAAATAAAGAATTGCAGAGGAACAATTCAAATCCAAGTCTTTTGAATAAAAGGCTAATGACCCTGTCCTAATACCATGATGGCTCTTTCCAATAATGGGTTCACAAATTATCCTGAGATAGAAAAATGACAGAAGGAAAAAGGAAAACATTTGTAACAACTAATGCAGTTAAACAATAACCTAACTTAGAATTCGAAATATAAAATAATAGCTGATATTTATAGTATTTTGAAGCTTGCAAAGTCTTTCACAAGACATTTTGGTGGCACGATGGATAGATCGCTGACTCATCTTCCTTAGTTCAAATCTGGCCTCAGACACTTACTAGTTGTGTGATCCTGGACACTTACCCTCGTTTGCCTCAGTTCCCTCATCTGTAAAATGAGCCAGAGAAAGAAATGGAAAACCATTCAAGTATCTTTGCCAAGAAAACTCCAAATGGGATCACAAAGAGGCAGACAGGACTAAAAATCTCTAAGCAAGAACAAAGGATTTTACATGTATTGTTTTATCTGAGACCTACACAACTGAGAAATCTGAGACAAACAGAGGTTAAGTGGCATACTCAGGGCCACACAGGTAGTGGGCAGGATTTAAACTCAACTTTTTCTGACTCCAAGGTCAATGTACTATTCACTATGCCTCTTAATTCCCTTTAAAACACCAATCTACCTCTGGAGGACAGATATAAAGATGGAAACAAAGGTAAGTGATTGAGGCTGAATCAGGGATGTGCCAATAAATGTTTAACAATGACTCTCAAAAAAAAAAAATAGGACACACTTTTAAGTATTAACATTTTCTCCATTTCTTTCTTAATTCTAGACAGTCAACAATATAATAATTCAAAACCTGATTTGTACATTTGCCAATACCCAAAGTATAAATTCGTGCCTGGGCTTAATCCAAAATGGTTGCACAGTCCTCTCAGCATTTGTGTCAGGAAAGCTAAAGGCCAGAATGATCCGAAGCTTGTCAAAATGCTAAACAGAAAACTAGAGTTTGAAGCAGGAAAGCCAAAGTTCAGGTCCCAGCTTGCCCACTAGCCAGCTGTCTTACTTTGAAAAAATCACTTAACGTCTTGTCTCTGATTGTCACTTTCTTCATCTATGAAATCGGGATAACAGAACTCATATAGCCCATCTCACAGAGTCAGTGTAAAGATCAAGGGTGATCTTATACGTAAAAGAATTTTACAAGAAACATTATAAAAACAATCATAGATGATTTCGGCCTCTTAAATTAATGTGTGTGGTGGGGTCTCTTCCCCTGGCTCGTATGACGGAACCCCAGACAAGGCTACTCTAGGTCCAAAGTACTATTTAGCTACTCATACTTCCCAAACTATACCTCATGCTAGTCAGCCAGATGTGACCATTAATTCAAAATAAATGGCATAGTAAAAGAAGTATTAATAAAATATTCCTGCCATAAACCTGAGGTGTACTCATACACAAAACAATGAGGCGCAGGCTCTGGGAATCCCCTTGAGTTCTCCTTGAATCTTTGAGGTATAAGCTCTGGGAACCCCCCCTTGAACTCTGATTAAATCATCCCATTTGATGAGGCATTTGCTGAGGCCTTACATTGTGGCTGGACCCAAACCTCTGTTACTAGACTTCCCACCCTTGAGCCTATCAAAATATCAGTCCACCCTTGAACTGGCCTAGCCCACCATGGTCTCTTGGCTCCAGGTAGCCTCCAGCAGCTTCCCATCCTTAATCACTCATTGACCTCATCTGACTTCTCCTGAAGACCCTTCCCAAACTCCTCCTCTAGACCACCCCTAGATTCCTCCCACAACTTAGTTTATATAAGATCCCATCTTCCCTCCATGTGATGTGAGAGCTCCATAGAATGACCTAGCACAGACTTACTCTGTGTCCAATACAAGCGAACTTTTAATACACTTTACTTTTCTTTGACTGAGAGAAGACTTGAGGCAAAATCATTCAGCAGGACGCAGCGTGTTGGTATTTAGGGTCTCCAGAGCAACCCTAACCCACTTTATGGTTAACCTCTTCAAGATGTGACCATTAATTCAAAATAAATAGCATAGAAAAAGAAGTATTGGTAAAATATTCCTGCCATAAATCCGAGGTGTACTCATACACAAATGTATTCACATTGAGTTGATACAATGGGAATACACTCATCCAGGCTTCATTTCTGGTGGGCACTGTGAAATAGCCTCACTGTCAGGAGACTGGAAACTCCTGATCACTCAGAAAGGTACAGTCACTATCTGGAGGGACAACTCCTTTCCCACCCTGGGGAAATTTGAGCCAAAACTTGCCTGGTGGATGGAGAATCACATTATCTCAGAATTAGAACTCAGAGAGTGATCACTGTACACTGTTCAGCCCTCAAGCCTACTGCTCCCTCCCCTCCCCCTAGCCTCGAATCTTCTTGCCCCAGAATAAAACCTTATTTTTATTTTTACATTGTGGTTTGTTTAGTGACTTTAGACTTTAAATGAAGTTTGGACTTATCTGTAAAAAAAGAAAAGAATAGAATCTTATAAAAAGCACTTACTACCTTGTTATAAATGGTACCATTTTTCACCTGGTACCCTTATATATTTTACTTGTTTGTGCTTCTAATGATTCCTGTGGTGCGATTTTTATATACCCAAATAAAGCTTGATTGCTTCCTAGATCTTTCCCAAGATTCTTTCCTTGCTTAGACACAATCTCTTTTCAACACCATTTAGCCATGTCAGTAGGTAATTATTAGCCATTGACCAGGGTTGGGACAAACAGCCTTTTTTTTTGGGGGGGAAGGGGGAGTGAAGGCAAGGCAATTGGGGTTAAGTGACTTGCCCAAGGTCACACAGCTAGTAAGTGTGTTAAGTGTATGAGACCTGATTTGGACTCAAATCCTCCTGACTCTAGGACCAGTGCTGTATTCACTGAGCCACCTAGCTGCCCCAGGACACTTTTAACAGCTGCATCTACTTCCTAAGCTGAGGCTTAGGGAAAGTAGAAAGCAAGGGCTGAGGTGGTAATACCTGTACCCTAATAGGATAGCCTCCCTCAACCTCCTCACTACTAAGACTGTGTCCATCTATCCTCCCATAAATGGCACATAAGGGCAAAATATCCCAATGCCCCCATTTGGCTCACTTCTTTCTTCTACTACTCCTTGGGATCGTAAATTGGAAAATATGCAGTACACATAGGAAACACTTATCTAGAGCACATTTATGGGCTGCAACCCATGTCTCTGATGTTGGAAGATTGCCGATGACTTCTGGGAGGATCCTCGTGAGGCTCTCACTGACTGTGCTTGTTTTCATGCACTCTCTGTCCAATGTATGGATTTTTATTCAGCGTTGCACCCATTTGGTGTTGTATGCACAGTACACTTATTGATGTTACTTCACTCATCTCAGGGCTGCTTCTCAGCACCACCCCAGCACATTTCCAGTGGGCATGAATGGCATTGCACGGCTTCTCTCTATTCAGCAGGAATCGTCAGTAGTTGGCCACCTCTTCTTCCTAAGTGGAAGAGTGGGCTCTATCATACTTATTTAGTTCCAATGTCAAAGAGACTTCTTCCTACAATTCTTTCTGAAAGGCAGAGGCAATGTTAAAAATAAAATCTTTGTGGTTTTTCCTCCCACATTTCTGTTTTTCTCTTGTCACGGTCCTGGCAATAAAAAAAAAAAAAAATCTGTCTTCAAAAGAAGACCCTTTGTCTCGTGTTCCAAGTTATTTGGAACATAAACCAATCCCAGCTCAGTAGAGCCAGAATATGTATGTCTATATTTTAACCTTGACTTTATGCTCACTCTGAATCAGGGTCTCTATAGGAAGACTCATTCTATCTTAGAGTTAAAAACATTCTCATGACTTCCTGCTTAACGTCCAATTGCTATATTTTACATAGGTAATTTCACTTTAAAAGATACAACTTCCAAGGACTCTCTGGCTTTCAGACCCCTGGTTCTCTCAAACCCAAGATTCTTTTTATCTTCTGTGCAATTGAGTGGAAGGTGAGAAAGGGTCATCAATAAAAGAAAACTAGGGTAGGGGGTGGGACATGGGAGGAAGCTGTTTTCCTCCAAACTGGCTTTATTTCTGCCTCTAAGACATATATGTGGTTGCGTATCAATCAATCACACCCAAACATTAAAGTTTAATTACAATCGAACATTTTATGCTTTAAAATATAATCTGACTGTAAGGGAGAAGAAAAGGGAATAAGCATTTATTTAGCACCTGCTATGTAACAGGCACTATTTGCTACGCACTTTTTTTTTGGAGGGGGGAAGGCAGGGCAATTGGGGTTAATTGACTTGCCCAAGGTCACATGGCTATTAAGTATTAAGTGTCTGAGGTCCGGATTTGTACTCAGGTCCTCCTGACTCTAGAGCCTGTTGTTTGGAACATAAACCAATTCACTGTGCCACCTAGCAGCTGTGAACACTAAGCACTTTTTACATATATTATCTCATTTGATTCTCACAACAACCCTGCAATGTGGGTTCTATGGTTATTCCCATTTTACATTTGAGGAAATTGAGGAAAACAAAAATTAAGTGACTTGCCCAGGGTCAAAAAACTATTAAGTATCTGAGGCCAGAATTGATCTCAAATCTTTCTAACTCTGGGTCCAGCAATACATCTTTGTTCTACTACCTCTAACAATATCTGTGCTGAGATCCGTGTATTGTCTGTCCTAAGGACCTGTTTACATCAAAAGATTCTGTTCTACTATTCTATTATGTATATGTATATACACACATACATAAACACACACATACATGCATGCATAAGACATATCTATATACATAGGCAAATACCTACATATATACACATATATGTGTATGTGTATGTGTGTACATATATATTCTATGTTGAGGTCCTTTCCAACGTAATAGTCTATATTCTGTTTCATTTCCCTTCCAGCTCTCATGTTCCATCTTCTTTCATTCTTCATTTTAATGTCCTTTTTGCTTTTCATATAGGATTTAAAGTTAGAAAGGGGCTTAAGAGAGCAGTAATTTCAACTGATTCATTTTACAGATGAGAAAAATGAGACTCAAGTCACAAAATAATTTACTCAAGGTCACATAAGTAAGAAGAATACCAGAGATGGGCTTATATGTTGCAAGGGCTTCTTCTTCTAGCTTTAATATCCCTTACAGTTTGTGTTTGTGACTTTTCCTCTGTAATTTAAAGCACAAACAGTAAGTCTATTTATCTGGGATGTATAAAAAAAAAAAGTAGGGCCAGGATTCCTGTAACTCTGGAATATTTGTAGATTGAGTAGTGCTATCTTCCTTTTCAGAAACTCTTTCACCATCATTATGATTTTGATTCATTTGAGATCTATACATATACTTGCATACATGCATAATGAAGGTACCTTCCCAATCCTGCTGTCAAATGTACTGATTGTTATCCATTTCAGCAGCACTGAAACAGCTCTTTAGAACTTGCCACAAATGCAGGCGGTTACTTATCCTGGGCATCCTTCCATCCCAACCCATCAACCCTAGCACTTTAGAGACTTTCCTGTTGTGTTTTAATGCATCAGCAAAATGGAAGCATTTTATATGGCACTGAAAGAATTTGGCATGTGGGCTCTGACCAGGGATGAAAAGAGAGCAGAGTACTGAAGGAAGAACATCTGCATTGGTTTAGAAACACTCCGAGTTGGAAGATGACTTGGACGTCATGGAGCCCAACATATGGTTGTACCATTGCATTAAAAAAAATGTTTAGTGATGGGGAATTCACTAGCCCACATGACATTTTATTCACTTCTAGGCAGATATAATTGTTAGAAAGTTATTCCTCATGGTAAGCCTACCTCTCTGTAATTTGCTTTCTTTGATGTTATTTCTACTCTCTATGGTCACATACAAGTTTTACATTTCTTTCATCTCATTGCCTTTCAGATATTTAAAGACATTGATGAGATTAAAATATCAAACTATTAGTACTCACATGGATCCACAATCTCATCTGCATGTTCATTCTAATGATGTCCATCGCAAACTCATTCATGCCTGACCATCCTATGTGACTCTTGGTCCATGTCCCCCATAAATTCATTACAGGAATTCTACCCAATGTGCTAGAGGATAGTCTCATATCAGGAGAATACCAATGAAATAGTCTGGAACTCTGCTTATTCTCTCTCCCTCTTAACATATAACAAGGCTATCTTCTCTTCCTAGCATACATTTCCCAACGCTATTTTTTATTCCTGGTTTTTAAACACTGTACTGGCCCAAATATAGACAGACCATAATTTTTTTTTTCAGTATCTGGTTTATATAAACCTCAGGGTGGCATATATACCAGGCACTATTTTATCACTTATATGCTTCTTGTATAGCAAAGAAAAATGATTTTTTTTGGAGGGGGGAAGGCAAAGCAATTGGGGTTGTGTGACTTGCCCAAGGTCATACAGCTAGTAAATGTGCCAAGTGTCTGAGGGCAGACTTGAACTCATGCCCTCCTCACTCCAGGGCTTTGTTCACTGAGCCACCTAGCTGCTCCCAAGAAAAAGAACTTTGAAAACCAACTCTAAATCAATACAATGACCAATCCCAAATTCAGAGGATTGGAGATGAAACATGGTACCCACTATTTGAAAGAGTCAGTCAACAAGAATTTATTAAATACCTGCTATTTTCTAGGCACTGTGCCAAGCAGTAGAGATACAAAGAAAGATAAAAGACAGTTCTTGTGTCCAAGGAAGTTGATGTACTCATTTATTAAATAGGAATGATAATAATAACATCTATCTCAGAAAGGCGGTTGCAAGGAATACATGAAACATTATTTTTAATGTGCTTTACAAATATTAAGGTATTATTTAACTTCTTGCTCTTAAGTGACTTACTAATTTCACACAGCTAGTGTGTTTCTGAAATACTTCTAAATCCAGATCTTCCTGAGAAAATTCTGCACTAGGCAATGCTTCTCCTCAATTAACTGTGTAAGGTTCTTGAGAACATCTAAATTTGGTTCCTTGTTCTGATATTCACTACTAAGTGATGGAAATTATATTGGGTAACATAATTTACCTCACTGGCCCTCAGTTTCTTCACCTTTAAAATAGAAAGGGCAATAATTATGCAACTTATTTCCTAAAGCTATCATGTTAAAAGTATATTGTAAAATTTAAATTGGTATTTAAATGCAAGCTAGTCCACTGGCTTAAGAGGGTGTCTCTACTTCATAGCACTGAAGTTGACATGGCTACCATTTTTTATCTCTCATTGTTCCTTGTACTATTCAAAGATGGCTACCACTACAAAAGAGCTATCAGTGGGAAATTTTTCTTTTCTGACTACATGACTGACTCTCTTTAAATTCAACTAGTGTTAACATCTATTCCTGTTTCCCAGTATTTAATCTCAATCTCTGTTTTACTCATTCAGTTTGACTTGGTCCTACAATTTAGATGGTCTTGACTCCACCTTCTCTTTGGGGCTACCTCCCTATACTTTAATTTGTCATTTGATTAGCCCCCTTTTCCTTTGCACCCTCCTGCCCATTGGGGAGCTAATTCTACCTTTCATTCAGGGTCATTGTAACCCAGCTGGGACACACTCCTATGGCCTTGGGTACCCTCTGATGGCCTCTGTGGTTATTGCATGGCTCAGGAAGCCCCAAGCTCACCAAGACTTGGACTTGAATGCTACTCTCATAATTAAAAGCTATGCATTTCAATGCAAATTACCTAACCTCTTTTAGCATCAGTTTACTCATTTGTAAAATGAAGATAATAATAGCCCCTTTACAGGGTTATTATATTGATTAAATGAGATAATAAATGTTTTATAGTAAGTCTTTTGCAAATGATAAAATCCTCTGTATTAGCTATTATTAAAATAGCTTGTATTATGCTATCTTTGCAAAAAAAATAACAAATCAAATGGAAGGGGAATGCTGAAGTTATGGTGTGATTTCTAAGATGGTAAAAAGTGGTAGATATTTAAAAAATATTGATGACTAAATATGATAATGATTGTATTTTAGGTGCTAACAAACATGGGGAAATAGCCACATGACCAAATCAGCAAAGAAATTTAGGAATGGATTGACCTCAAATATATGAAGGAAGGGGATTTTAGTCTAGCCATATGGTTTGAGCTGCCTTATGCCATATATAGATATATCTTAAGGAGATGAAATGGTTCAGAAGATAGTCTCAAATATGTAATAACCAGCAGAGTATATGTGTGAAATATTTACACATGTATGCATATATATGATGAATACACATGTGTATATAAACATGTACGTGCATGTGCAGATATAAACCTGCTTTTGAAATATCTATATGCACATGTGTAAACATGTATAAACACATGTGTATGTAATCACCAGACATTCTCTTCTGGTTAAGCCAGAATAGAATCAATGCATCATTAGTATAAATTTCCCTTGTAACACATGGGGACCAGGTCAGCCATTCAAATGTTTTCTCCATCTGTGATTGTATCAGATTTCCATTCCTGCAGTATGAAGATGTGTATGTGAAATTTTCCCCCCTTGGAATCCAACTGTAGTGATTTAGTCATGTCTTTGCCATGTCTGGGAATACAGAAATCACAGGGTAGAGATTCTCTTCATCTCTGGCTATCTGTGGATTCCAGAAGTGAGGTGGGGCCATGATCTGGGTTAGTCACATCACTATAAAAGTTAAGAGTAGCAAGATAGGGCTTCAGGATTTACTGGTTACTGCACATCTGAGAGGATCTTCTAAGGCATTTCCTCTCTCACCAAGGCAGCAGGAAGAGAGAGAGAATGATGGAGGAGCTGATAGATTACAGGTGGGGAAGCTGAGTAAAATAGCAAAATGAAAGGAGGTGAAAAGGAAATCATTTTTCTTCTAAGAGGAAAGGAAGTTTCAATGCCATAAAAATAATGGTTTGCTTGCCTGTCAATTTGACCTATTTGATTGTATTGAACTTTGAAATTTCTTCTAAAAACTTGATGGTTTAAAAAAAAACTTTAATAAATCCCATTTCTTCTAAGTTAATTATTGTTTAATCTTTCTTCCTACTAAGTCTCTTTCTAATCTTGTCCTTTCGCTTATCTTGCCTATTTCTTGTAGGTGATAATTTTCAACAGCAGATAACGTGCTTTTGAACCTGCTGAACAAATATGAAAGGAAAACCAAACCAAACCAAACCAAATCTTTAGCTTACGATCATGGGCATCCCCTCTGGGTCTATATGTGGGTCCCAGGTGTTCAACAATCAATTTGTAAATAAAAATTGAGAATTTTGAGATTAGCAGTGACTTTAGAAATCATTTGGTCCAGGCATCTCATTTTATATGCAATAGAGGTGGGTTCATATGGTTTTTTCAAATGAATAGATGTGGCTTCTAGTACTGTAGATAGATAACAATCACATCCTGACCCACTTTTATAGAAAGGAAGAGAGCTGAAAGCAACATCTCCACCATTACCTGTAGCAGGACTATTTTCGATTTGCTCTAGTCTTCAACATAGGTACTGGATTAGGTGATTGTTTTGGTTGTAGTTTTAAAATCTGTCTGCTCCTTTCAAATATCTGTGGTCTAAAGATATGTACAGGAATGTGTTGATAAGTGTTTAACAAGCTGCTATAGGGAAAAAAATTAATTTACATTTGTTACATTTTATGTCTAAGTGCATCATTAACATTTTCTCCATCCCTCTTGAAAAAACTTAGATAATCAACAAAACAATGAATCATGTCATGGCTGTGGCATTTGCCAATTTCCATGGAGCAACTGTTCCCAATGAAAATATAACAACCAGTTCTCATGAGCTGGTAGGAGTTGGCTTCAGTATATCCCTACTGAAAAGTTTTGTAGGAAATAGAAAGGGACTTTTGTTCACACAATATTAGAACCTAATGTATTAGACTAGTAAAGGATAATGTGAGTATGTGCAAATACACACACATATACATATATGCATATAATTACTATATATCATCTGCTTAGATGTCTATATCTTCACATTTATTTAATGTGTTAGTTACAAATAAGATCTATTATATTACACCACATTACATTTTTATGCCATGTCATGTCATGTCACATCTAGCGTGTATATACTAGAATAAACCTTAAACATATAGTATTAGAAAAAGAATGAACCTTAGATTACATATTGGAATACTGAATGATAGAATTGAAAGAGACTTTAGAACAGAAAATATAATTTAAGATGTTAGACATGAAAGAACAAATATTATATAATTTAAGAATTAGAAGAGAACTTGAACATGAAAGGTTAAATTTGTAAGGGAGCTTCATTTAGTTCAACTCTCTTATCTAAGAGAAAAAGTAATAGTGACTCAGTTTACATATATAAGATCTACTGATCTCTGTGTAACTTGTCCATAGTCACATAGCAACAGATGTCAGATGATTAATGACAGGAAGATGTATCATGGAATCAGAGGACCATAGAGTTGGAAGGGTTTTTTATACCATCTAGACCAACCCCCTAATTTTATAAATAAGGATCAGAGAAAGGAATGGCTGCCTGTGGACACAAAGCTAATACCTGTCAAAGTCAGGCCTCAAAGCCAAGTACTCTAACTAAATATGGTATAAATTGGGTTCAAAACTATGACTTCTAACTCACACTTGAGGGCTCATTCCACAAGACCATGTTGAGTGAGAGAATGGCACAGAAATGAGCAATAATCACTCTCACCATGAGTTAATCATTGTAATAACATGTATCAACCCTAAGAATATGTTAGAAAACAGATGCTCTGAGATTTATGGAGATTGGGCTGGTATATCAGAACAACAAATTCTGCAAAGCAGACAAGACATTCTGCTATTTCATAAACTTTCCAAAATGGCATAGATACTTAGCTTAGCAGAAATATCCCCAGATCACATGGTGGAGGGAGGGGAAGGAAGTGCTGGCTCTACCCCCTTCCAGTCCTTTAAAAGTATGTGTCTCATATACTCCTCTTTTTGAGTTTATTTCAGTTTATTTCCACTAAGCAGAAGAGCAACATCAGTCAGCATGGATGTTTTTCTGAGTCTGTCAAACAGTAACCTGGGGATAGAGAAGGTAAAAGAAAGATATTAGTAAATCACAGGGGACTGCAGATACATCACATGCTGGTGTCAACTTAGGAAATCTCTGGGTGTTATAATAAGCATCCACAAGTAAAGCCTTCCACCTAAACAAGAAAGGATAGGTAGAACATCATAATCATTACTGCCATCCAACAAGAAAATAGCTTGCCCCAGGAGGTAGTTAGTTTCCCTGTCACTAGATGTCTGTGAGCAGAGAGCAGACAAGTACTTGTCAAGGCTGTTGTTGGTAAGATTCCCAGATCTTTGTTTGAATGGGTGATCTCTCAGGTGCCTTCCTGGGGCAAACCTGGGGATTCTGCAAACCGATGAGTCTGATATTTTTGAAAGCACCTATAGTTCTAGGATTTAGTCAAAGCAGCTTCATTAAAGGAATATGTTGTGTGTGTATTAAAGCAGTATCATCGAAGAAATATATATGTGTGCACACATATGTATATGTGTGTGTTTGCATGTGTATGTATGTGCATGTATGCAGTGTATACATATGTATATGAATAAATACAAAAATCAAGAGCATTTTCTTAATCACCTACAATATTTCAGGTACTGCTAGAAATCAGGGAAAACAAATACAAAGAGAAAAAAAAATCTCTACTTACAAGCTGCTTAAATCCTCATAGGGTGGCATTGGAGAGACAATAAGTACCTATACATACATACATTGCATGCATACACATGTGTATATATGTGTGAGGCAGCTAGGTGCCACCATTGGGCCTGGTGTCAGGAAGCCCTGTGCTCAAACTTGGCCTTAGACTCTAGGTTTTGGTGAATCACATGGCTGCTGCTTGCTTCAATTTCCAACTGTGATCATCATCATCAT
>NW_027185771.1:21223743-21227555 GCF_028583685.1 Petaurus breviceps papuanus
CTTCTTCTTCTTCTTCTTCTTCTTCTTCTTCTTCTTCTTCTTCTTCTCCCATTTATTCCATCTTCTAAAAATCACTGAAATCTCTATCTCCGCAGTGACACAGACTGCCTGACCACCCTTTCCAGTACTGATTGTACATTTCTTCTGTTCACTTGCTAAGGAAAGGGAGTTGGAATCCTCTTTACTCCCCATTACCATATCTAGGTTCTCCTCTCTGCTCCATCACTCTCTTCCTATGAAGTCCATGTTGCTTTTCCACTTCTCCCTCTACCTTCCCTTATAAAATTCTTCTCTTTTTCTATGTTGTAACCTCCAAATCCTTGACATCTCTATTTTTTTTTTGCAGGCCATCTCTCCCACACTAGCTACCCTTCCCTCTTTTCCTCAACTTAACTTATTGGTTAACTAATTCTACTCTATACTGTCCCCTTTTCTTGAGTCCCTGGCCCTTTTATCATATTACAGATTGTGTACTGCCACACCTTATCATTGGTTGATTCTCATCATCTACTTCTTTAACTAAAAACTTAAGGTAATGAATGCAAGTAGAAGAAAGTCATGCAACTGTTCTGATTGGGTGAACTACAAATTTATGTTATGGAACCTCACTGCTGCCAGGCAATCCTATTTTACCTCCTTTATTAACTCACTATCCCACTCTCCACAGCAGCTCTTCCAAATATTTTCATCTCTCCTTAAGCCTCTCTTGGTTTCCCCTCCCCCAAAACTCTCAGCTAAGAATCTTGACTCATATTTTTCAGGAAAAAAAGTGAGGCCATTTTCCATGAGCTCCTTCTCTCCTCTTCCTCATTGCATATCATGCATATACCTTCTACTTCTATCTCCTCCTTCACCCCTTCTCAGACAAAGAAGTAACTTACTCCTACCCAAGGCCCACCCATCTACCTGCACAATAAAGGATATTCTACCCACTTCCTCTGCTCTGTCATCTCTGCTCCATCACTTATCTTCAATCCCTCCTTTTCTACTGGCTCTTTCCTTATTTTCTACAAACATACTAATGTTTCTGTCTTCCTCAGAGTGTCTTCACTTGATCCTTCCATCCCACTAATTGCCATTCTTTTTCTCTTCTGCATTTTGTGGCAAACTTCTAGAAAACATTGTATAATAGATACCAACATCTTCTCTCCTCTCTCTTTCTTCTTAATTTCTTACAATCTGGCTTCTGACCTCATCATTTCACCAAAATAGTCTCCCCAAAGTTACCAATGATATCTTAATTTCCAAATCTAATGACTTTTTCTCAATCTTCCTTTTCCTTGATCTTATTGCTGCCTTTAAAAGCATATTAACCACCTTCTTCTTGATGCTTTCCTCTCTCTAGGATTTTAGAACACAGACCTCTCCTGATTCTCTTCCTACATATCAGACTACTCTTTCTCACATTCCTTTGCTGGATCATCATTTAGGTCACATCTGCTACCTGTAGGTGAATCACAGGGCTCTAACCTAGGTCCCCTTCCCTTCTCCCTTTATGCTACTTCAGTTGATCATCTCATCTTCCATAGATTTAATTACCATCTTTTTCCTAACAATTCTCAAATTTATATCATACTACCTTAATCTCTTTGCTGATGTCTAATTTTCTTTTTTATTAATTATGTATTTACTTTTAGTTTACAACATTCAGTTCCACAGACATTTTTTTCTTTAAAATTATTTATTTATTTACTTTTAGTTTGCAACATTCAGTTCCACAAGTTTTTGAGTTCCAAATTTTTCTCTCTCCATCTCTTCCTCCCTCCCTCCCAATGGCAGCATGAAATCCAATACATATGCATCCTCTCTTCTACAAATATATTCACACTAAACATTAGTCAAGTTGTAAAGAAGAATTATAACCAATGGAATGAATAATGAAAAAAGAATAAACAAAACTAAACTTAGCTAAAAAGAGAGAGAACAAGTATTTTGCTTCCATCTGCATTCAGACTCCGTGATTCTTTCTCTGGTTGTGGATAGCATTTTCCATCGTGAGTTCTTTGGAGTGGTCTTTAAGCTTTGCATTGCTGAGAGGAGCCCAGTCCATCAAAATTAGTCAACACAGATACAATGTGTCTGTAATTATGTTCAATATTCTCCTGGTTCTGCTCCCCTCACTCAGCATCAATTTATTTAAGTCTCTCCAGGCTATTATGGATTCATTTTGCTCCTCAGTTCCTATAACACAAAAATATTCCATTACCTTCATAGATCACAACTTGTTCAGTCATTTTTTTTTTTTTTTGCCTTTTGGAAGGAAGTTGGGTTAAGTAAATTGCCCAGGGTTACACAGATAGTTTGTGTGTGTGTGTGTGTGTGTGTATGTGTGTGTGTGTGTGTGTGTGAAGTGTCTGAGGCTGGAACCAAACTCCGGTCATCCTGACTCTAGGACCGGCACTTTACTCACTGCACCACCTAGCTGCCCCATTGTTCAGTCATTCTACCACTGATGGGCATGATTCTTTGTCACCACAAAAAGAGTTGCTATAAATATTTTTGTACATGCTGGTCCCCCTCCTATTTGTATAATCTCTTTGGGATACAGACCTAAAAGTGGTATTTCTGGGTTAAAGGTTATGCACATTTTGATACTCCTTTGGGCATAGTTCAGGATTGCACTCCAGAATGGTTGGATCAATTCCCAACTCCACCAACAGTTTTTCCTTATCATCTCTAGCATTTATCATCTTCCTGTTTTGTCATGTTAGCCAATCTGACAGGTGAGATGTGGTACCTTAGAGTTGTTTTGGTTTGCATTTCTCTAATCAATAGTTATTTAGAGCATTTTTTACACGATTATAGATCTCTTTAATTTCCTCTTCTGAAAACTGACTGCTCATATCCTTTGACCATTTATCAATTGGGGAATGAATGACTTGTATTCTTTGATATTTCATAAAGTTCTCTATATATTTTAGAAATGAGGCCTTTATCAGAGACACTGGTTGTAAAAATTCTTTCCCAATTTTTTGCTTCACTCCTAATCTTGGTTACATTGGCTTTGTTTCTACAAAAAAACTTTTCAATTTAATGTAATCAAAATTTTCCATTTTGTAATGTTCTCTATCTCTTGTTTGGTCATAAATTCTTCTCTTCTCCCTAAATCTGACAGGTAAACTATTCCTTGGTCTCCCAGATTGCTTACAGTATCAGTCTTTATATCTAGATTATGCACCCATTTAGACTTCAATTTGACTGACCTTTAATTTCATATGCCCAACTGTTATTTAGAAATCTTGAAGTAGATGTAGAGTGGACATCTTTAACTCACCATGTCAAAAACTGAACTCATTATCTTTTCCCTAAAACCCTCCTCACCTCCTGCCTTCACTATTATTCTCTAGAGAAACACTACTTTACCGGTACTACAGCCTCTGAACCCCAGTGTCATTGTCTACTCTTCATAATCTTTCAGTTTCAATGTTCAATCTGTTGCCAATGCCTGTTGATTTCATCTTCACGACACATATCAAATATCCCTTCTTCTCTTGTCTGATACTACTACCACCTTGATCCAGGACCTCATCAACTTACTCTTGGACTACACTGGGTCTAACTAGCTGGTGGGTCTAGCTGCCTAAGTCTCTCCCTGCTCCAATGCATCCTCCCTTCATTTGCCAATATGATTTACCAAAATATTGATCTGATCATGTTGCCTCCTATGCAATAAACTCCATTTTCTCCCTAACACTTCCTAGATGAAATAGAATATTCTCTTTTTGGATTCAAAGCTCTTTATAACCTAATACCATTCCCCGCTCACACACACACACACACACACACACACACACACACACACACACACACAC
>NW_027185771.1:21227565-21244525 GCF_028583685.1 Petaurus breviceps papuanus
CACACACACACACACACACACACACACACACACACACACACACACACCCCTTTCCTCCATGTACTCTTTGGTCAGAGACAGTGATCTCCTTGCTGTTCTTTAAATCACGCACTCTATCTCTTGCCTCTGGGCATTTTCTCTTGCCATCCCCCATGCCTGGAATTCTCTTCCTCCTTATCTTTGCCTACAATTTCCCTGAGTTCCTTCCTATCTCAAGTAAATTACCATATTCTACAGGAAACATTTCCCAATTCCTCTTACTTCTAGTGCCTTCCCTCTTGGAATTACTTTTCTATTTTTTTTTCCTGTATATGTCTTGTCTGTACATATCTGGTTGCTTATTGTCTCCCCAATTAGGCTGTGAACTTCTTAAGGGTAGGGACAGTCTTTTGCCTCTTTTTATCTTCCCAACACTTAGCACAATTCTTGTCACATAGTAGATGCCTAATAAACTTTTACTGACAGATTAATAATAACTTGCATTTATATACATTTATATAGTACCTACTATGTCCGAGGCACTGTGTTAAGTGGATTACAAATGTCTTCTTTTATTCTCACAACAACTCTGGCAAGTAGGTTCTATTATTATCCCCATTTTACAGTTGAGGAAACTGAGGCAAACAGAGCTTACATGGCCATGGCCAGGGTCACACAGCTGGTAAATCTTAGGGGCTGGATTTGAACTCTGGTATAAAGATAAAGCAAAGTGCTCTATCCATGAAACAACCTAGCTGTCTCTAACTATAAAATGGGTATATCAATAGCACTTACCTCTCAAGGTTTTTGTGAGGATAAAAATGAGATAGTACTTGTCAAGCTCTTAGCACAGTACCTGTCATATAGTAGTATAGTAGGTACTATATAAATTCTAGCTACTATTATAGATACGTATGTATATATATATTATATATGTTTATGTATATGTATATATGTGTGTATGTATGGGCATCAGATAGATACACACAAACATATATGTACATGTAAGTGCATATATGTACTAGATAGTATATTTACAGCATACATTTAAAGAGATAAATGAATACCAAAAAATACAAAGAAGTTAAGTACAACATAATTTGGTAGAGAGGGGAACTAGTAGTTAGGAGATATGGAAAGACTTCCTTTGGAAGATAGTGTTACATCTTAAAAGGAGAGAGAGATTATGAATTAGAGGTAAGAGAGCACGTTTTAGTCATGTGGGATAGTATATATATATATATGTGTGTGTGTGTGTGTATATATATGTATATATATATATATATATATAAAAGTATGTATCTATTGTTATCAACACGAGGTCAAGGAAATGTGAGTCAGGGCTTTAGCCTAATAAAGGGCAGATTTATAGAAGGACATGGACAAGAACTATTCAGGAAGCACAGCTATGGAAAGATGGTTCTATGCATTATTGGAAGCATGTCCACAATGATGACATCTCAGGTCTTTTGGAGAGCTTCACAATACGTATATATTCATATATGTACATGTATAGATCTATCTATATATTGATGTGTGCTCTTATATATAGGGTATATTTGTGTATATTCACACCATATAGTGTACATATATACACACACATATATATGTATACACATTATATACATACACACATGTGTATGTGAATACAACAACATTTGAGTGTTGGAACTGATTGTGTTGATGTAGGAAACTTAGGAAGAAAACTCAAATACTGCGTAGAGAGATAGATGGGCAACTAGGTGACACAGTGGATAGAATACTGGGTTTGGAATCAGGAAGACTCATCTTCATGAGTTCAAATCCAGCCTCAGAAATTTACTAGCTGTGTGATCCTGGGCAAGTCACTAAACCCTGTTTGGCTCAGTTCCTTATCTATAAAATAAGCTGGAAAGGACATGGTAAACTACTACATTATCTTTGACAAGAAAGCTGCAAAATGACATCACAAAGACTCAGACATGACTCTTGAGCTGAACAACTCAACAAGGATAGATAGATAGACAGGTAGATACTATTAGTTGTGCTAATATAAACACATATGGAAACTTTAGTAACAGGAAGACGTGGATAGAGAGTTGGCCTTGGGGGCAGAAAGACCTAAGATCAAGTTCTGATTATAATATATGTAACTCTGAATGAGTGCTTCAGGAATCTCTCTAAGACTATAAAATTCAGAACAGTTGCCAACTATACCACACACACACACACACACACACACACACAAATGCACTCACATTAATATCTAAATAAGTCCTGTTTTCATAGGAATTTTTGAATAGAGAAATCTCTTCTAGTTTTGACAACATACATGAATGTATGATACAGATGAAACTACTTAAGGAAAACAATGGATATCTGTAGGGATTTTTGGCAGCCATTATAAAATATGAAGTGAGAAAACTAGTCTCAGAACAAGACTATAACATTAACTTTCTGTGTGAGCTTGTTTAAAAAAAAATCACTGACCTCTTCTGAGTTTCAATTTCTTGGTCTGTAAACTGACTAGATGAAATTAGATGACCTCTAATGCCTCAAGGAGCTCTAATACTGAATCTTCATTCATGTCTGCCATGGAGTGTGGAAGGCTCCCTCCAATTCAACATTTTTTCAAATGCCAGAACCAATATCTACAGAATCATGGGTTTGTAAGGGGACCTGAAAGGGAATCTAGTCTACTCTGATAAAGATTCCCAGACAACTGACTACCTAAACTCAGCTTGAATATAACAAGCAACTTAAATACAAATAATTGGACTCCAAGTCCAGTGCTCTATCCACTGAATGCTAATTGGATCTACTACAGATTATGTTGCTTAATCTCAACTGGGCCCACAGCATGGCAAAATTATCATTTCCCTTTGATTGACTCATTATCCCCCTTACCAGTGGGTTTTTCAAACCTTTTTATCCTTCCCCAAGTCTTCCATGGCTCCCCATACCATCACCCTTGACTGAGAACTTTGCCTCATATTTTACTAAAAAAAAAATTGAGGCCATTGGCCAAGAGGGTTCCCTTCTCCTTTTCTCCTCATATCACATTACCAAGATGCCTTTTGACACTATCTCTCCCTCTACTCTTATCTCACATAATGATAAACTGTTTCTTTACCAAGACTCATAACCAAAGTGCCATTCTCTCTTTCTCACCTCCACATCTGATGGTTCCTTTGTAACATCTCTTCTGTATTAACCCTTCTCTCCACTGATAGTTCTATCACCCTGGTGCAATCTATAACCAAGTCATCCCTGGAATATTACAATACACTACTGGTTGGTTACCCCAACTCAAATTTCTTCTCACTATAGTTTATCCTCCAATCATTTGTTTAATTGATCTTTCTAAAGCACTGGTCTGATCATGTCATCTCTCTATTTAATAAATTCCAGTGGCTCCCTGTCACTTACAGGATCAGCATGAGATTTTCTGGTGTTCAAAGTTCTTCATAATCTACTCCCTTGTATCTTTCCAGTGTTCTTGTGCCTTTCTCTTCAATCTCTACTGGCACTTATTCTGAAATCCCACATTAATGGTCTCCTGTTTGTTCTTCACACAAGGCTCTCTAGCTCTTAATACTGGGCATTTTCATAGGCTGTTCTAAAGTTTGGAATTTCCTCCCTCCTCTTCTCAGTCTGCTTGTTTCACTGTGATTAGCACAATGCCTGGAACATAGCAGATGCTTAGTTTATTTTTTGATTGACTGAGTGGGGGATATGTTTGATCTTTACTTTTCATACTAGAAGCTCCACATTAGATACCCCTTTTAAGATGAGGAACTTTCCTCTTTTGTGTTTGTTGCAAGCCTTATGTTCTAAGCTCTCTATCAATACTGCTATTCACTGATTAAAGTTCTACCTTCCCTAAATTAATTCTCAGTTCCCTCCCTTCTTGGCTGTTCCTTATCCTTCTTGGCTCTTTGTTCTAACAATCTGCGTCAGAGAGTCCTCTCTCCACTGTAACATTCTATGTATCCATGACTATAAGATGCCAGATTTATCTTGCCCTTGGAATTCTATTTTTGAAAGAAACAATACCAACTGACTGTTCTAAGAGAGAAGTTTCTGGGTTTCCTTTGATTGAGTTTATGTTCAACTTTAGAATGCTCATTTTGAATCATTCAGACAGAATGCAAACAACCCCATGATTTTTATTGATCAAAAGGAATGTGTTTAAACAATCCTCAATAGATTTACAAATTAGAGAAACTTTTTCCCCCTCTATTTCAAATTACATTCAGGGAGCAACTTCCTTCACTTTAATTGCTCGGCTGTGCCTTTATTACACTGAAATTCCCCGTCAGTTTTTAAATGCTGCAGCTGTTTTTTTTTTCTTTCCCCTATTTGTCTCTTTCAGAGTAAACCATTAAGTTGCCATTTCAATCTCCTAAAAAATGCTTATGATTGACAAAACTTTATGAAACAGTAGCAAATTGGAAGAAAATTACAAACGTGAGCACTGAAGAACCAAGATGTATTCACAGGAAAATCTGCCATTATAGGGTAATAGTGTAATTGGCTGGTTAAATAGATTATAAACAGGTTGGAGGCTCTATGATTTTTTTCCCTAAGATTATGATTTTGCAATTTAACATCATTCTGACTCACAAAGACTCTCATGGAAGACCATCTTGTTTGGTGTTAATTAATACCTCTCATTACCATGTTACATTGGAATTTATATAGATTTTTCCTCAACTATAAACCCTGGGAGATGATAAGGGTCAAACATATTATCGTGATTTTACAAATAAAGAAACTGAACCACAAAAAGTTAAATGATTGCTCATGTACATACAGCTAGTAGATATTGGAGTCGGGATTTGAATCTTGATCTTTTGATACAGTCTAGTGTTCTTTCTACTATATCAAACTGTCACTGAGCAGTCCAAGGAAATATAAATTTCATAATTATAAAATGTTAGCTTTGGAAGAGACTTTAGAAGTTATGTCATCCAACTATCACCTAAAAGAGAAATCCCCTGTGAGTATATATGAAACTTCTTGTTGACCTATTTTGGTCCCTACAGATATGGTCCTATAAAGTCTTTTATTGATGGGAAACTCACCATCTACTGAGAAAGTCCATTCTTCTGAAGAACTTTTTCTTATATTAGTTAAAAATGCCTTCCAATAGTTTTTACCCATGTGTCCAGTCTCTGTCTTCCAGGATAAACTAACATAAGTTTAATATCTCTTCCATAAGATGGCCTTTCAAACATAAGGTACTAATTGTATTTGGCTCTAAGTCTTTTCTATGGGCTAGAACATGCTTGATTGTGTTTCTCACATAACTTACTCCATATTGGTTTATGTCATCTGGTCACTGTCTTCAGAATATATTGTAACTTGTCAATGTCCTTCCTCAGATTTGGGCCCCAAATTTAACCCATTCTTATAAATATGGTCTTATCATGACAGAAAACAAAAACAACATAAATACCCTTGTTAAAAGGAAATTCTCTTGGGGGCAGCCAGGTAGCACAGTGAGTAAGAGCACCGGCTCCAGTGTCGGGATGACCTGGGGATCAAATCTGGGCTCAGATACTTAGCACCACACCCAGAAATAACTGGCTGTGTAACCTTGATCAAGTTATTTAACCCCAATTGCTTTAAAAAAAAAAAAAAGGAAATGCTCTTGATGGCTAAGTGGCACAGTGACACTAAGAACACCGGACCTGGAGTTAGGAGGATCTGAGTTCAAATTTGGTCTCAGACACTTAACTCAAAAACTAGCCATATGATCTTGGGCAAGTCACTTAACCCCAATTGCACTCCAAAAAGCAAAAACAAAAAGGAAATACTATTTTGGAATGTGACTATCACTATATATAATAAGAATTCATTGAAGGAAAGCAGTGAACTTAATGTCTTGGCCATTTTTTCCCCAAACATTAGTGACCCCAGAAGACAAATATTACTAGTAATTTATGTCTCTATGTACAATATCTAAATAAGTTAATAAATTATTTTGTTGCTAAACACTTAATGGTGAATATCACCAAAAAGTTTAGAGACATTGAGCTTTGAAGAACAATTCTTTTTATAGGTTTTCATTAAAAAAATTATAAGAGCCTCATGGAAACATGTTCTTCTAACTTCATAAATAACACAGAATTCTAAATTAAAATAGGCCTTGTCTAAAAGACTTATTTTTGAAACTGCAGCTGGATGAATGAATGAAAGATTTTCAATGGGCCATGATGACTGAGGAGAAAATCAGCCATTTTTCCCCTGTAATGAAATTTACGTAATGTAAAAAGTGGTTTATTTTATTTTGCTCAAGATTTTTCCCAATCATCAAATTACTGGACTCTATTTACAGACTGAGGTCTGGAAACCTCTAGATCTTGAAGAAAAGAGAACTAGACTGGGAGTAAAGAGTTAGAACTTCTGTGCTAGAGTTTGTCACTAACTTGAAAGACCTGAATAGCATGACAAAAGAGTACTAGTAGCAGTAGTAGTAGTAGCACTTTGGTAGTAGTAGTAATAACAGTAGTAGTGGCAATGGTGGTTATAGTGGTAGTGGGGTTAGCAGCAGTAGCAGTACTTGTTGTAATAGTGGTGACAGTGACGGTGACAGTAGTAGAAGTAGTAGTAGTGGTGGTGGTGGTGGTGGTGGTGGTAGTAGTAAAAGTGGTAGTTTGTTTTTTCAACCTCATGATAATTATCAGTCTATACATATTGATTAACTGCCAAATGTGTGTTAAGAAATAATATCAAAGTAACTGATATTTATAAAGCACCTTATATTTTTACAATGTATTTTAACTATAGCAACTAGGTAACTCAGTGAATAGGGCACCAAGCCTGGAGTCATTAAGACCTGAGTTTAAATCCCACTTCAGACACTGTGGGATCTTGGGCACTTAATCCTGTTTGACTCAGTTTCCTCATCTGTAAAATAAGTTGAAGAAGAAGATGGAACACCATTCCAATATCTTTGTCAAGAAAATCCTGAAAAGGGTCACAAAGCATTGGACAAAACTAAAAAGACTAAATAGCAACAACCCATTTCATTTCATATGATCTTTGCAACAACCCTGTATGGTAGGTGATATTTTTATTTTTGTTTTTTTTTAAGCAATTTGGGTTAAGTAACTTGCTCAAGGTTACATGGCCAGTTATTTCTGGGTGTGGTGCTAAGTATCTGAGCTCGGGATTCGATACCCAGGTCATCCCTACACTGGGGCTGGTGCTCTTACTCGCTGAGCCACCTGGCCACCCCAGTAGGTGATATTTTTAACCCCATTTTTCATATGGTGAAAGTCAGGCTAAGAGAGGTTAGGTGAATTGACCAGGATTACATATCTAGTAGGTATCTGAAATAGAATTTCATTCAATCTCTGTGTTTCAATATCCTCATCTGCAAAATAAGAGCACTGGACTCTATGATCTCTAAGTTTCCGGCTAACTTAGCGTCATTGTTCTACATTCTAAAACATTCTTTGGCCTCTGATTCCTGATGTTCTGAATGCTAATACATAGTGTTATAAGGCTTTTTTCCAGAAATGATATTCTGTGGTGTAAGGTCACTTCCAGCTCTGACATTCTTTGGTTGTATGTTCTAACATTGTATTCCAAATTCCTGTCTGCCACTGATATTCTATATTCTGAAATCCCTTCCAGCCCTGAAATTCTATTACTTCCTCAGTCTGTGTATTTATTTATTTGTTTAAAAAAAAATTCTTATGGCCTCGGCATTTTAGCATTGCTACTAAATGCTTGCATTTGTTGCTAATTAAAACCATTTTAGGCATTATATTTTTCAATTAAGATGTAATTTACTAAACCAATCAATTATTGGCTAATGTAAAATTCTAAAGGTGGCTTTGAAAGTGCTGCATCAGAAAACTGGGGAGCTATTCATTACTTTATTGAATACCTACCCCTGGATCTGAGATGTTAAACAGCTGAGTACCAGGGGTGAGCAGGGGGTCAGATCTCTGAAAAGTGCTGCAAATGGGCTTTTTCCCCCAGCTAATGCATTACAATAAATTAGGGCAGAATTTAAGAATGAGTCCCTGCTGGTATTCCCATAATGTTTAATAAGTGGCACCAAATCCATGTGTTTTATAGTAACTTATCATTAATTTATGATCCAAGCAAAATGGAAATATTTAGCATTAGAAATGGGAATGGGAGAGGACCAAGAGTTTATAAACCTGGCCTTCATTGTGACTCCATATCTCCACGATGTTGTTCAGGCTGCATCAATTTCCTCACCTGTAAAAGGAGGTTTGTCTATATGATCACTAAGATCATTTCCAACTTTATTCTCTCTTGATGCCTCAACATAGTAAGTGACCTTTGGGTTTTAAGATTGATTCTGTTCTAGCTCCCGTCTTATCAGTTTCTAATTAGCTAGAAAGGTTCACATTGTAGACTTAGTAATGCAGAGTATAGCTACGCTCTGAAGAGAGCATTGCATATGGACTCAAGAATGATCTCAAACCACAGGATTTAACAGAGACAGTGTTGTCATGAAAGAACCCTGTACTTGAAGCCAGAAGATATGAGCTGGTATATCTCCTAGCTGTGTAACCCTAGGTAAGTCTCTTCCTGCTTCTGTGACTCATTTTCTTCCCCACAGAGTGTGAACAAAGTACTTTGTAAGTATCAAAACACTCAAGAAATATGAACTGTTATTCTCATAGAGTCCTTTTACCCAAGGTATAGAGAGGCAGAAAACATGAAATAGAGAGAAGGAAGTAAATACTGCAAAGATTTCATTGAACTATTGAAATATTAAAAAACTCATTTTGGTCCCATGGAAATGCACATGCATGGATACTCATGTACAAGCACCTTGATTTTCAGGTTTTGAGGTGTTTTTGTGTTTTGTTTGCAACAAAAGCTCATAAAGGCAAATTTTTATTAGATCAGAGCTTGATGTCTCATAAAAGGGACAAGATGAATACTGACTCTGGGCCTTGAGGGTCAGGGGAAAGCTTGCTTTTCCCATTTCCCATTGCTTTTTCAGACGATTCTATTCATTTTGGATCCAGATAAGTCCTTTGTGCAAGAGTTTCTTGATTTAAATGTTATAATATATCAAGCTAAGGTTCATAGTAAGAAATGTGCTTCAAGGCTGCTCCAATTTTGCTATGGTAAATTTATTATTTAAAGAAAATGCGTTGACATACAATATTTTAGTATCTTAAAAATGTAGGAAGGATCACTGGGAGGGCAAAGTCGGGAGGGGAGATGAGCTATGACCTTCATTAGCTTTCTGTGAGGGTCAGAGTTTTCAGCATTGTTGAAAGAGAGTAGTGGTTGTTGAAGCAACTATTTTGTGATAACAAATAGAGAGTAGAAGGAATAAGACATGATGGCACAGTGGGAAAGAGCCTTGGATACAGAGGCAAAAGACCTCATTTTCAAATCTCACCTCTATTATTTATTAACCATGTGTCCTAGGGTAAGTTACTTTATCTCTGGTCTGCTCAGATGCTACATCAACAAAATTAGGTGACTACAGATGCAGTTGATAAAATGGTGGAACTTGGAATTAGGAAAATCAGATGAATATTCCTGCCTCAGGCTGTAGGACCTTGTATAAATCACTTAACCTCTTTCTGCCTCAGTTCTCTCATCTGTAAAATGGAAATAATCATAGTACCTCTCTTTCTGGGTTGTTCTGAGAATCAAAAGTGATAACTCACATAAAGTACTTTGGAAACTTTAGAACACTAAATAATCATTAGCTATTATTATTGCCAGCCTGGATTAGATGGTGAGACAGAGCTAGAAGGGAATGTCTGTATGAATTTGAGGGAAGTCTCTTGTGGAGTACTCTTAGGGAAAGCCTTTGGCCTTATGCTATTAAACATTTTCATCAATTACCTGGATAAAGACATGGATGAGATGCTTAGCAAGAGTAAATATGACATGGAACTGAGAGCATCATGTGAAATGGTAATCAGGATGTAAAAAAGAAAACATATATTAGAAAGCTAGAATATCTACATTTACCATAAGGACACAGACAAAAGAGCCACTACATATAGACAAAGACTAAAATTTTCTGGTTCTAAATTCTCCTACTCACTCTGTATGTGACCAGCTAGGAGTGCAAAGAGGGGGGATGTAGGCCTAGAGTCAAAAAGTTCTACCATTTACCCCATGAATGACCAGCTAGGAGTGAAAAGAAGGGTGGTATAGGCTTGGAGACAAGATCTGCCATATGCCCTGTTAGGAGTGCAATGAAGGGAGATACAGACCTGGGGACAAGATCTGAGTTTAGATGTGGCCTCAGACATTTACTAGCTATTGATGGGAGCAAGGTAATCTGTTTGCTTCAGTTTCCTGAGGGTTAATGGCATTATATAATAGCACCTACTTCCCAGATTTGTTTTGAGCATAAAATAAAAAAAAATATTTTTGAAGTGTTTAACACAGTACCTGGCCCATAGTACGGACTATATAAATGCTAGTTGTTGTTATTATTATTCCCTTGATCTAGTTTGTTGTTTTTTTGTTTTTCAGTGGTTTTGGTCATGTGTGACTCTTTGTGAGCCCATTTGGGGTTTTCTTGGCAAAGATAATGGAGTGGTTTTCCATTTCCTTCTCCAGCTCATTTTATAGATGAGGAAACTGAGGCAAACAGGGTAAAGTGACCTGATCAGGGTCACACAGCCAGTAAATGACTGAGATTGGATTTGAATTCAGTTCTTCTTGACTCCAGGCTCGGTGCTCTATTCATTATGCTATCTAGCTGTCCTTGGGTCTTTGAGCAAGTTACTCTAGCCTTTTTGGCCTTTATAAGTATTTGTAAAGTGGAGATAACATATCTGTAATACCTACCTCACAGTCTTATTCTGAGGATCAAATAAGTTAATACCACAAAGCATTTTCTAAGTGCTAAAATGCTTTCTGAATGTCAACTATTTTCCTCTCTCCTCACTGCTGAATGTTCCTTATCCATTTCTCCCATCTTTCTATGCTCTTCTCCCCCCAAATCTCAGCAATAACATTCAGTCTTACAATTTATTCTAGGTAGATGGCTACAGAGGCTACAGAACTAGTTCTAGCATTTCTTCTGGGTTCCAGACCCACATCTAAATGATAAAACATGTCACCCAGGAGGAGCTTACCTGAATTTAACTTCAAGATGCCCCAAAGCAAGCTAAATTTCCTTCTCTCTAATCTTCCTCTTATTGTTTCTGTCAATGGTATCACTTGTCTTCTAGTTAACTCATGGAAACCTTGGGGTCATCTTTCATTCTTTCCTCTCCTTCCTCTCTTCTTTAAGTCCTGTGAAATGCATCTCCAGTGATATCTCTAATGCTTTGTATTTCCTCTATCCTAGTCTAGGCTCTCATTACTACACATAGGGATTATTAAAATCTCCAATTAAGTCTTTTCACACTCTCTACTTCAACCCAGTCTTCATAATGTGAGAATCCTTTAATTTATTTATGTATTTAGTCACATTTTTCTTCTGTATATATTAGTCAGTGCCTCCCCATTACTTCCATAGAACTTCCAGAGTAAAATTGAAATTCTTTGCATGTCATTTAAGTCTATGTTCAACCTGGCCACAGCTTAATTTTCTAGCCTTATCTCATATTACCAACTTTGTTGTATTCTTTGCTCCACTCAGTTTAAGCTGCTTTTTATCCTTAAACATTTCTTTGTTCTCCTATGCTAGATATATGGGAATGTCTTTTTTCTTTCTCTCTTTACCACTTGAATTCCTATCTATACTTTAATTTAAACTCAAATACTGTCCTTTCCAGATAATCTCTCTAGATGCTCCCATTTAATAATGACCTTTCTCCTTGGATCTCAAATAACATTCCTTATTTTTCTAATAATATTTTGTTGCTGTTCAGTCATTTTTCAGTTGTGTCTGACTCTTCATGACCCCATTTGGGGTTTTCTTGGCAATGATTCTGGAGTAGTTTGCCAATTCCTTCTTCAGAATATACTTATGTATGTATTTATATCTATATAATCCAGCTGTGTTTATATCTTATCCTAATGCTAGACTAAACTCTCCATGACGGCAAGAACCATGGGTTATTAAAAATTTGCATTTTCACCAGAAAATGGCATAATGTTCTACACAGACTTGTGTTTTATTTGCTATTAGTCTATATTATTTGTACCCTTTGAGCTCTAGTATCCTATATTCTAAAATCTTTTGCAGTTTTCCAATTTTCTAATAGCCCATGTTCTAACAATTGACATTGATAATTTTGTATTTTTAGAATTTCCTTACTAATGATCTATTTTCTGAATCTCTCTGCTCTAAGACCTTTCCCTCATTTTGAAGAACAATGACTTTATGATTTTTGCCAAGTGTTGACCTTAGAACAATTTCAAGTACACACTGAATTAAATAGTTTCTTTTGATTAAAAAAAAAAAGGCATACATGCCACCAGGAGTCATTTTTCATATTAGGGAATGTGGATCATGGCTATTATTGACCTGCATGACTTTAGGTTAAGTAAAAGGGATTCACAGAAGATCTATCACTGGGAAGTGACTAATGGACCCTTTCACTTCTCATTAGTCAGGAGCTAGCAATACCCTTAAATGACAACCATGGTCTATTCCAATGACCTTTGACCTATTGATCCCTGTAATTTTCTTAAATTAACATTCTGTCTGTTGAACATTCACCTGTCAATTTTAAGGATCTATAATCTCCCTTCTAGTAGTTATTATAGATGCTCTTAACAATACTTTGAGAAATTATCCCTTAAACCTGAACAGAGAATGGCAAACCATTGTCTGTCTAGCACAAATACTATTGGTATTTTCATTGAAAACATGAGGAAATTAGGGAATCTCTTGTTCTAATGAATAAACTAGGGAAAAAAAAGTATTTTCTCCTTCAAGGGAAATTTAACTTCTATCTCTGCTTTTACCAGCGCTGGAAGGGATCATAGAAACTCTGCTTCTCAGAAAAATAAGAGATTTCAAAATGTACCCAGTAAAATTGTGCCTAATGAAGAACCCTGTCTACAACATTCCCAACAAGTGGTCTTTCCCCCACTCATTCCAGATGTTGATAGATGAGGCACTCACTTTTAAAAAAGGGAATCCATTCAAGTTTTGCATGTTCACTTCTGATGATGATTATTACTCACCAAAACTGATGATGATGAATTATTTTTTGCTTTTTGGAGGGCAATTGGGGTTAAGTGACTTGCCCAAGGTCACACAGCAATTTTTTGTGTTAAGTGTCTGAGGCCGGATCCAAACCCAGGTCCTGCTGATTCCAGGGCCAGTGCTCTATTCACTGAGCCATCTAGCTGCCCTAACTGATGATTATTATTCACCGATCTGTACTTAACATTGTTCATCAGGGGTTGGGGCAGATAGGCTATTTTTCTTCAAATAATTAAAACATATCATATGGATGAGGGGTTAGACTTGTTTTACCTGATACAAATATCTTTTCTTCTCTTTAAAAAAACAACACAAGACCAATTAACTCATAATTTTATTTCATGATGTCATAGAATCGAATTATATCCTTATACTTATTACCCTCCTTAGGATATTCTGTAACTTGCCAATGTGTTTTCTAAAATGTGGCCAACTGAGCAAGATAACAATGTTTCTATATAAAGAAGTGGTATAAGTGGAGAAAATGCTGGACTTGGAGATAGGAAGTCCTAAGTTCAAATCCTACTTTAGATAATTACTACCTGTGTGACCCTGAACAAATTACTTAACCTCTCACTTCCTCAATTAGGAAATTAGCAAATAATACACCTTGTAAAATCTGTATAATGGAGATAATAGTAACTTCTATTTTACAGGGTATTTTTAATCAGATGAGATTATATACATGTATACATGTATTGGTATATACATACATACATACAGACACACACACACACACATATATATAGTACTTTGAAAACCTCAAAGCATTATTATTATTACTATTATTATCTAACATTTACATAGCAGTCATCATAAGCTAAGTAATTTTTATATTTTTCTCATTTTATCCTCAAAATAACATTAGTAGGTAGGTGTTATCCTCTCTATTTTTACATATGAGTAAACATACAAATGAGGCTAGCAGAGGTTAATTGATTTGCTTAGGGTCACACAGACAGTGTCTGATGTCAGATTTGAATTCAAGTCTTCCTGATTCCAGGCCCAGAACTCTACCCATCCTAGCATCCTAGCAGGTCTTTCCCTTTCAATTCTTCCATCAAAATCATAGAATTTCAGAATCAGAAGACAACTTAGGGGCCATTTAAGTCATTCCAAACACTGTTGCCATCTTGCTTTTCTTGACACATAGGTATAATCCCATCTTTCCCATGATCGTAATTTATTCCTCCAAAATCCAATTCTAGCATTCCTTTAAAACCTTATCTTTCTCTACTTCCCTTAATGTATTTTATACTTTGCTTAAATAGGACTTCTCCCTCTCTCTCTGTGTCTCTGTCTCTACATCTCTCTATCTCTGTCTCTCTCTGCCTTTGTTTCTTTGTCTCTCTTTGTCTCTGTCTGTCTTTCTCTCTCTTTCTCCCTCTCTCCTTCCCTCTTTCTCCCTCCCTCAAAGTCTGAATTTGCCAAGCACTGTGCCTTTGCTCATATTATTCTGTCTCAGTTTGACTCTCTTCTCATATTTGTCTGTTGAGAATCATAACCTCTGCTACAGTTCTAGCCAAATACGACTCCTTCCAAAAAGCCAAACCTTATCTTCTACTAATTTTATCTAAGAAATAGCACTCTCTACTACTCCTTTAGCCTAATTTAACCTCTGTTCTGTCCATCTGTGTGTGTCGTAACTCTACCAGGGGAGAGAGTATGTCTTTTATTTCCCCTGTTTTTCCATCCTTACTTTTTTGGGGGGAAGGGGAATCTCACGTCATAGCAAACAAAATGTATCTCAAATAATAATCAGTTGATGAATATATCTTATTGGGTTTGATTTACAGCAGCAATTTCCTATGCCACCACCATCACTCAGGCAAATTCAAATATGGAACATGTTGGGTTTATAATATCATACTATGCTCTAGCCTTTTCTCTAACACAAAGGACCAGAGACACCAACAATCTAGTAACTTAAAAATGACAAAGTTATCCAAGATATATCCCTTCCTAGTCTCCTTTATTCAAACTTTTTCCACCTTAATCATTCTTCATATAGTTGCCCAAATAGCATTTTAATGTCCCAGTCTGTTCACACATCACTAGCTTACTGAAAAGCCTTCACTAGTTCCCTTTTGCCTGTAAAATGCAAATTCATTAGCTTAGTATCTCCTTCTATCTCCCATCTTCCTTTCTAATTTTGATTCACAAAGCATGCCATGTTCAGGTCAAAATGAATTGTTCGTTGTTGCTTGTTCTTTTCCTCCATCATTCTTCCTCTATTCAACTGTCCAGGTTCTCTTGCATGTCTGGCACTCATTTCTATCACTTCTTCACTGAAATCATGATTTTTTCCTTTAAAGGTGAGATCAGGTGCCACCATCTCCATGAATTCTTCCTTGATCCTTACAATTGAAAGTAATGTCTTCCTTGTTTTTTAAAAAAATCACCTTATCTAGAGTGCTCCTTTTTTTTCTTATCTCATTGCTACCTGGTATTATTTATTTGTGTATAAAATCACACCTGCCCTTTTGGATTGTAAGGTTCTTCAGGACAAAAAAATTGTTATTTTTCCACTTTATGTACCCTGAATTTGCACAGGACTTTGTATGCAGTGAGCACTTAGAGAATGTCTGTTGAATTAAAATTTGTAATTTAGAGCTTACAATGCCTGCAATACCACCTGTGTTGGCTGAGGGATCTTAGGCTTTCATTGCTTTAGAAGTAATGAATGAGTTCTGAACCTGACTGGAGTCAAGAAACCAGGGTTCAAAGGCCTGTTCTGTTAATTAACTATGTACCTAGGTTCTAGAATTCATGGGCAGGAGTAAGGTATAAGAAGGCTGAAAAATTTGGCAGGTGGGCAGGTTACAAAAAGATTCAATTGACAATTAGAGGACTTTATATTTCATCCTTGAAATAACAAGAAAACACTGGTGGGATAGGGATAGAAATGGTATGGTCAGATCTTTGCTCTAAGAAAAATCATCTTGGCACATAAGTGGTGGGTGGATTAGGGAGAAAGTTGAGGATGAGGGGTCAATTAGGAGGCTATTGCACTACTCAAAGTTATGAGATGATGAGTGATTGATCTAGGGTTATATGAATGGGAGGGTCATGTCATGGTCATACATGGACAATTTGGGGGTGAACAAGCAGAAGGAGACCATCTTCCTTGCCCTGGAGAGATTCTCACTCAGAGGAATCTCTCCACTTCTGACTCAAATTGACAAGCCTCTCATAGCTGTCAACTAACATCTTTAATGGTCATCAGAGTCGTAGACATTTTGCTTTTCTAATAATCAGAGTTTCTTTAATTCAATCAGAGGAAGTCATTCATAATCCATAAATACGCCACTGGACCTTCAGAACCTTATTAGTGAATTGACATCTCATTTCCTTTGTCAACTATTTCTTGTTTTCTCTGACTACATATACTTTGGTGAGGGGGGAGGTCCTGTCACCCTCTCACATGCCCCATACTAGAAATCACAAGTTCAAAGTTTTAAGGCTAGAAGGGGCCTAAGATGGAGTAAAATACCCTAATTTTACAGATAAATAAACTGAAACACAAGGAGGTTAAATGATTTGTCCAAAGTCACACATATAGTATGTTTCAGAGGGAATATTCAAACCCAGATCCTCAAACTTCAGTTGGAATGCTATTGCTATTGTACCTCAATGATTTGTCTCTTGCTGGTGAGACTCAGATGTCACATAGAATTTCACTTGTTGGTTATTACATGTATTGGAGGATGAAATTATTATTAAAAAAAATTAAAAGTGATCATTCCTTTTACTTTGGGGAGAAAAAGAGAGAAGTAGGGAGAGACAGAGATACCCCAAAAAACAGAGTCAGAGTGAGAGAGAGAGAGAGAGAGAGAGAGAGAGAGAGAGAGAGAGAGAGAG
>NW_027185771.1:21244535-21264209 GCF_028583685.1 Petaurus breviceps papuanus
GAGAGAGAGAGAGAGAGAGAGAGAGAGAGAGAGAGAGAGAGAGAGAGAGAGAGAGAATATTCCAACCACTATCTGGATAATTAAATTTCTCCAATTCTACTATATCTTGTTTCTATTCCAAGCTTGTATTCTATTTTCTGAATTCTTCATCTATTTCCTATTTCTGTTCAGGTGGTCTGTAGCATACTTCAGTGACAGTATTGATTTTATTTCTACCCCCATATATCTTCATACAAAAGCTTTCCACCACATTTTTTTTCTTTTAGTTCCTGGATCTTTTCACATGAATATATTGTCTCAATATATGATGTTACTCCCCTACTCTATTCAAGGCACATGTATGTTTAGATGTGCACCCACACATGTGCCTATGCACACACATCCAGATACAAGCCTCCTTATACCAATTCTTTTCATTTTGATAAAAGGAGGCAGTGTTCTGGCTCCACATTAATCATGTACTTTTATTTCACCAATTCTCAATATCTGCTATAATCAAATCTAATGCCTCCTTGCATTAGCAACTCTCGATCACTTTGTTTATTAACCATACCTTTACATTTGCATATGAAACATATAAACCCACAGGTTTTCTTCCTCTTATCAGTGATTTTTTTTTCTTGTGCCCTGATGGAGCACAATCTAATTTCCCTCTGAGTTAGTTTCTATCTCTGAGATTGTGTGTTACTATTTTTTCATGTGATGGAAATCATTGAGGCACAGACATCCCTCAGGTATGTTGTTCTATTTCAACTACTCTTCACCTCTCATATTTGCATAATGATTTAGATTTTAATAAATGTAGTATATTTTATGTAAATCTTACATATATTTCTTATGTTTCATACATGTATAAGTATGAATGAATATATATGAATATGTGTGTATCTGTCTCTATCAATTAATCTATCTATCTATCCCAAGGTCCATCTGAAGTAGGCAATGTATTTTCCCCACTTTGAAGATGAAGAATTTGAGACTTAGAAATTTACACATGCACACACACACACACACACAAGACACAATAAAAAAATAGAAAACAAATACCATACTGCTGACATTTTTGTGTCATAGTTATGATAAGTTGTAAAGGACCTTAGTGGAAAAAATATTGCCCAACACACTCATTTTACAAAAGAGGAAACTGAGGCCTAAAGAGGTTGGTTACCTTTACAGGATTATAAATCTTTTGATTCAGAAAAGGTTGTAGAGTCAATATAGTCCAGTGTATACTTGACTAAGCATCTTTTTAAAAATGATGAAAAATGCTCAGTCAACCTCCTCTTGAAAGTTTCTAGTAAGGGGAGCTCCCTGTTCTATTTCTGAATAGCTCTAATTGTTTTTCCTCTTTACTGAGTGGACATTTGTCTTGCTACATCTCCTATCTATCACTCTTTGTGCTGATCTACTGTACAAGGCTAAGCAGAACAAATCTAATCTTCTTTCTACCTGATAGTCCTAGATGACTGTGATTATGTCCCTTTTCAAAACTTCTGTTGCTGAGAGAGAGAGAGAGAGAGAGAGAGAATATATTTATTGATAGAACATTCATTAAACACTTAACTATCTATCTGCCTCTGTGCTAAGCATAGGGCTTATAAGTTGCAAGCAAGTCCCATAAATTCAGTGCCAACAAAGACAAACAAGCATTTTTTAAGTGCTCAGGTACTGTTCAAAGCCATGGGGATACAAAGGAAGATAAAGAATACATGCCCTGATCTCTAAGAGCCCACAATGGAAGAGTTAGTCCCGGAATATCCGATAGACAATAGGTGGTACAACACTAAAGCTTAGATGGAGCTTGGGCCTGGATCCTTAGACCAGTGAGTTATCTCCAGAGAGATGATAATTAAATCCATGTGAGAGGTTGAGGTTATCTAGAGAGAGAATGCCTAGAAAGAGAAAGGGATAAAGCTAGGGTGGAAACTTGGGGGAATATGCACAGTAAGAACATGGAATATAGATAATCAGCCAACAAAGTTGATGAGGAATGGTCAGAATTAGGAGACCTAGGAAAGCATAGTATCAAAAAAAAGAAAAGAAAAAAAAATCAGAGAAAAGAGAATATATAGGAGGAGATATTTATCAATAGTGTCAAATGAAGCAGGGTGAGAAAGATAAGGACCATCACATTTTAAAATTAAAGGATCATTGATGACTTTGAAGGGAACAATTTCAGTTGAGTGACAAGGTCAGAAGTCAGATTTATAAGGGTAAAAGAATGAGTGAGAAGAAAGAAAATGGAGGCTTTTAGTTACACAACTTTTTCAAGGTGTTTGGCCAAGAAAGAGAGAAGGGATAAAATTTGAGGAGGTGGTAGAGTCTTTTTGTTTTTTTGTTCTTTCCTTTTGTCCCCCAATTATTATAGGGGGGATCTGGACATGCTTACAAGAAATAGGGAAGGGACAAGTGAATGAAATGAAGCTGAAGATTTAAGAGAAAGAAGACAAAATCCAGGTAAAGCCACTGGTGCTGATTTTCTCATACATACTCATACATACTCTCTAGAACTCTAAACTCCTTGACTTCCTAAAAAAATGATGCTCCTGAATATACCGTTTCACTTGCACACATGCTTACCTCTGTGTTGAATGCTATATTATCAATCATATCTTTATCCATAATTCACCTGTTAAACCACCTTCCACATGTCTTACAGTTAGTTTCTCCCATAATTCCCAACACAAATTTCAGAGTACATCCCAGAGCATCTCAAATAAGATAACACAATGTTGTTGCCAGTCATGTGTCCCAGCACAACCTTTAGGGTATTATTCTATTTTTTTTAATTTAGGCATCATTGGACTCTAAAACAAATAATTTTACAGTGACATGGTGCTTAGTTTTCTCACCATCCTAGTCAAACTTCTCCAGACATTCTCCATCTTCTCTGTGGTTCCAAGAACAGACTATAGCACTGTTAAGTCATATCTTTGAACATATCTTAGAGATACATTCCCAGAATAGGATGAAGCAAGAACAAGAATATCTTCTCCCTTCTATCACATGCTTTGGATGCTAAAATATTTGTAAGAAAGTGTACGCAGTAATATGTGATAAATGGCAACTTACAAACAAAACAGTCCAATTAAAAACAATTGATCTTTGAGGTAGCGGCTTCCCTGTCATAGGTAGTATTTAAATAGAGGCTGGGCAATCATAATATAAAGGAATATGACATGAAAAACACTAGATTAAAACTCAAAACATCTCTGAATAACAATTTTGCTACTACCTGCATAAACATGTTATGCAAGTCACTCCTTCCCTCATCACTAAAATAAAAGAGCTGATTTTCCACAATCTATAAAATCCTCAAAATTCTATAGTCCTATGATTCTAGTAAGCTTGTCGGGAATGCCCTAATAAGATTCCTTCTTCAGGAAGAGGGTAGAGTAGATGACCTCTGAGGTCTTTTCCAACTCTGAATTTCTATGATTCTATGAATATATGAAATATGTAGATGCTATATCAAGAATTAAGATGCATATTTTATTCAGTTTTGCACATGGTTCAAAATGTATTTGATATTTTGTGGGAGGAAAACTACATAACCAGTAAGGTCTGGCTACCTACAGAGGAAGAACAGACTTTAAAGTTCACAGCCATCCAAATTTTCAGAGCTGTAAAATTGACTTGTGGAACCAAATCATTTGGAAGACTCTTCGTTCTGTGACTGCAGTTCATTAAATTTTTAGAGGCCTCAGTGCTCGAAAATGATGAGATTCAGCAGGGCTGATACCATCAAAATTCATCAGCGTACATGCTGTGCACATCTGAGAGAATCTCCCATCAGATGCACTCTCTGTATGCATGGGGGCCTGGGGAGCAGTGCAACACCTCAGGAGAATGCTGGTGTTAGATTCAAAAGGCCTCAATGTGGTGAGTAATAGATGGGTCATCAAAGCTCATAGTGGAGTGTAAGAAATTAAAAATTGGCAGAGAAAGTGTGAGGATGGGTGACAATGTGGCTGTGTGGAGGGTGGACAGGTTAAAAAAAATTACTAATCATTAAAGATGCTCCAAAATATAATGAACTGACTTAATGGGGAGTGACATACCTGTCAGTGGAGATCTTCAAAGGATGACCACTTGTCAAGCATCTTACACAAGGGTGTTCTTCTTAGGTGGGGGTTGGATTACATGACCTTGAAGGTGTCTCCCAGAGGAGAATCTAAAATTCATTGATTCTATACAGCAGGGGTGATATAGAAAAGAAAAGATATATGGAGTGAACTAAAAGATCTCACCCCCACCCCTTTACCCCTAGTGTAAAATGGAAAAAAGAGCAAAACAGATCATTGGAGAGGAATAATGTAAAGACAAACATTCCTTGTTGTGGCCAAAAGAATACCTCAGGTTTTTCAACAGAAATGAAAATAAATGCCTAGAAGGCATAGAATGGGAGACCAAAGAAAGAAGGAAGATGGGGTCTTTCAAAATTTAGACAAAGTACACACTTTAAGAATTTGCAGGGGGTTTGGTCATTCCATTCTTAAAAGAAAATGTATTGAAATATAAATGGTTGTGCAGTGGTGTGAAATCCTGACTCTGTAATTCTGTTTCTGGTTTTTGGACCTCACCATGTTCCTGACTCTTCACCATGTTCCAGCTACACATCATTTATCGTTTGCTCACTACATCTTTTGAGACTTTTAAAACTTCTACCATCTTCCTTATTGACTGTAGTTGCTACACAAAAGTTGGTGATATGATAATGTCCATTTCATCTGTCTCTTTATCTAATGATGCCACAATGGGGCTTCATGGAAATCAAATAATGGTGATATTGGGAAATAAAGTTTGTTAAGGCAATGTTATACAGGATGATGGCCATTCAATAATGATGTAATAATTCGAATCTCCTACTCAAGAATTCTCCACAGAGACTTTGGCAGATTTAATCCTGTATCTTCTGTGGATGTTGAAAATGTTCTCATTGAAGTGAAACCCATTTTGTTAATTTATTTTTCATGATAAGGTGCCTTGGCCAAATAATGAACAACTTAGAAATTAATCTGCTAACAATAGGATCCCATAGTATTCTATTTGAGCAATGGCGCTGTGCTGATTGCATTGGCCCCAGAACATAGAGCTTTCTCAGTGGCAACTCAGGAGAGATATTCCTAGCTATCCACATGGGGGGCGGGGCATGAGGGGATGGAGGTGGGCTATGAAGAATGTAACCAGATAGGCAGCCCATAGAGTTGGCATATCCATACATATGTCTTAGATAAGCACTAATAATGGACAATGAGCTTGGCCTAGAACTGAACTGGAAGGAGAGGATGGACTAATTTTAATTTTAAAAATTTTGCAGTGCTTTCAATAATGACAAGCTGTTTACTGACTTGAAAAAAAAATCTTTTAAAACCCAATATCTTCTTATATTTTTATAACAACAGACATTTTTTTCCTATTGTGGTTGGGCTTTTTGAGTATTTTTTCCCCAGTCTTTATTCTGTTGTAAGAGATGGATCCCAGTTATAGTAGATATACAAAGGGGATAAGTGATTTTATTAACATAGAGAACTCCTCGTTTCAGCAATGAAGTTCAGCATCTTCTCTGTGACATACATTTGGTTCCACTGTCAAGATAATTTAGTAAGACCAAGAAAATATCTCTGAATTACAACAAAGTGGGTCAGAACTGGTGGGAACCTTGGAAGATGGAATGTCAAAGCTGGAGGGTAGAATATTATACCTAGGGGGGGTTGTTCAATATATGTATTTAAGCCACAGAATAAAAGAGGACCTGAGAAAATTTCATTTAATGGATAAGGAAATGGAAGCTCAGAGAGGGCAAGCAACCTCTCTATGGTCACCCAGCAGAATATTAGACTGGTGCTATTAATTCTGATTCCCGTGCTATGGTCCCTTCAGTTGATAATTGTTTCATTGGCCTCATGCTTGCTGGCCCAAATTCTGCAATTGTTATGGATTCCTCTTTATTTTGTGATTGGCTTCAGGACAGTCACCTTTTTCCACATTTACATCCTTGTTATCGATCTAAATAAGATATATAGGGAGTTAATTCCTCAGTGTGCCTAAATAAATCAATTCAGCCACATTCCTGTTCCAAGGAATTTTATCTGAATGGAGGTAGAGGGGGAGGCCCATTTTGCTCTCAGCCCTTTCTTTGCTGATGGAAAATTTCCATCTCTGAACAAATAAACTTGTTCTGGGATCAAAAACACCTTCCTGGGAAGTTTAATTTGGATTTTTTTTCTACAGGACAAGCAAAATGGAGACTTGGCAGTAGCTGTTAATTTGAAGGGCATTATTTTTAGCTCACAAAGGATCAGTGGCGGTAAAACAATTAGGATCTTTTGTCAAGTTAATTAAATTTTACTAAGTGTAGTAATCTCCATGGATTTGGTACACCAGGGGTAAAGGTAATTAAAAGGCAAATTCTTCCTGGTCTAATAAGAAGCAGAAGCCGAGACTCAGGCTGCAGAGGAATGTTTTGCATACTAAAATATATACAGAACTCATTTATAACTAGAGGAGGACAAACCCTTGGGTGGTTCGGTTCTTGAGAGGGCTCGCTCGAGGACATCACTATTAATAAGGATGACGGAATGACGTCCACACTGGAAGCTGATGCCTTCCTAGTGCCAGCAGAGGACCAGGGAGTCAAGCACAGAGCCTGGGAATGATGGACTACTGCGATGATCATTGAAAGAACATGAGCCCATTCCCTCACCTTACCTTAAGGCTTCTTTATCTTCATTAAGTTCTCAGAGGGCAGGGTGTCTGCTCTAATGGGAATTCCAGTACCTGTGCTATTCACTTCTTGGAACACAGGGAGAATAATAGCATTTAATTCAACGTGACCCTAATCATTAGCTAATCCACTCCACTTCTCCCTTCAGGGGTAACCAAGGAAAGTTTATCTGGAAGATGAGGGTCCAGGAAAAGAGTTAAAAAGCATACAAACCAACAAACAAACAAAACACCTCACTCACATCAGGTAATTAAGGATTATATTAAGATGCAAATCTACATTACTTCTTGTCAGCTTCAGCTTCTGAGCACTCTGGTATCATTTTCTACTTTGCTTCAACCTTAATTCATTGGAATACTCCATTGGATGTTTCTACAGTATAAAGAGAATTTAAGGAAGTTTCCCAGAAGAATTTGAACAGATTTTTAATGAGAAATTTACCAAAAAAGATATCGGTAAGAGTAATATATTGTGTGCAAGCATGCATGGGTTGCAATCTGCATCCTTAGTTGGAATACTCATAGTGATGACATTATAGATGGATAAGAGTATTCCTGTCTAATAGAAATATGCATTTCCCAAGTATTCACTGACTAGTATATTGAAACTGAGTTTCTTCCAATGTGAAAATGTATCACCAAATTTCAAAATCCCAAAGATCCATAATTTCACTGATGTCAGTAATCATCCCATTCACATTTATCATCAACCACTCCATGGACTGCACAAGTTATGATAGAGAAAATTGTCATCATGTTGGTGATGATTCCGGTGATAAGACTCCCTGAGTTCAGCTAGCCTGTCACACACTCTGTTGTTAGACATGAGACCTATAATCAAAATCTTCTCATTGTGACAGGACTCTTAAAAACCTGCCCTATGCTGAATAACCTTTGTGATTTCAGGCTACCCTCCAGGCTGTAAGGAGGCATCAAAGGAAGACCCTCACACGGGTATCCCACAGTTTTGGGGGGAAATCCTTCTGAACTCTGGTGTTTCCTTTATCTCTGTAATGGTAAGCAAAGCAGTACTTTGCTGTTTGTTTCAGTTTTTCCAGTGCCTTTGAGATTCACCTTTGATTGTGTCAATTCTTTGTAGGAAACAGTGTACATTGTGTTGCCCTTCATAGGCCTACGGGAGTTTGGAGACGTTTACTGCCATTAATAGGCCTAAAGTCACCAAATGGAGCCTATCATGGGGGGAGCTTGTCAAAAGAGCAGAACAGGAAGGGTGGAATAGGAAGGAATGGAGCAGAAAAGCTTGAGCATGAGCTGGGAACCAAGCAAAACTGAGAGGCAGAATACTTTTGATTTTGGCACTCTGTAGTTATCTCTCTGTTTTGTCTGTGTTGATGTTAATTTGTCAGAATGAAGCATTCTGTCTGTTGAAAGAGGACTTTGCTACTGATACAGAAGTCCTGAAAAAGGACTTTACTGATGTTTATAGAAGTTCTGGAGCTTTACTGTTGTTTTGTGTTTGATTTCTCAGACAGAATCTTTGTCTGTTGATTTGTGTTACTTTGTCAGACAGAAAGTGAATTGAGATGATAGTGTCAGCAAGGTATGTAAATATTGTTGTAGCTCTGTTAAGCTTTGTCTTCCTAGAAACAGAAACTTTGAAGAGGTGGAGTGGAGCAGTAAGCTGAGTTATGAAACAGAAGCAGAGAGCTTCCTATGTGTGAATCCAGGCAGGAGCTTGGAGTGGCCAGGCTAGCCCCTGGAATGGGTTTTGGAAGTCAGCCTTAAGTCAAAGTCAAGATGAAAGAGGACTTTACTTGGGTACTCTATATTGACTGATGAGATTATGACTTACTATGACCTAGGGGTGGATGGTGTTTGTAATTTCTGCTACCTCTTAAGGACGATTGACTTAAAGAGGACTGGAAACCATCCTGGAGTCAAGATGAAAGAGGACTTTACTTGGGTACTATGTATTGACTGAGGAGATTGTGATTTACTGAATATGTTTTGTTTAAGACTATGAGGCCACCTTAGTAATAAATTGTTATGTTATACCATTGTGAATGTTGTGCTTTAGTTTCTTGAATATTTTACTTTAGTTTATTGCTGAATAAATAGAAAGTTCACTATATTATTCAATTGGGTCCTTAAAGTTATTCACAGCAGCAGTCCTTAGGAATGCTTTATAATTATAGAGGGTAAATTGGAGGTGATCACAGAGGGAAGGCAGTAGCATTGCAGGATATTGCTTCTAATTTCTAGGCCTATTGATCTCTTGCCCACTCCTCACCTCTGCTCCATCTCCTGCCTCCATACTTTTGTACAGTTTAGCCTTCATGATTGAAAAGAATTCTCCCCTTTACCTCTATTTCTTGGAATTCCTAGGTTCAGTCAGGGCCCATTTCCATTGCTATCTCTTAAGGAAGCCTTTCTTGATTTCCTTAGTTGGCAGTACTTTCTTCCACCTCCTTAAATTGTCATGTATATGTTTATCTGTTTACATACAATGTCATCCAACTGCAATATAAACTGAATGAGTGTATATAAACTCCTCGCCTACTCTTTGTCTCTTCTGCTGGTTTAATATTCATGTTGTATCTCTTAGCAGCAGGTGAGATGCTCAAGTTTCTGTTCTACACCTTATCCTCTTCTCTCTTTAGTCTCTCTCTTAGTGATTCTATCAGCTTCCCCTGGGTTTAATTACCAACTCTATGCAGATGACTCCCAGATCTATCTATATATGCAGTCTTGCTCTTTCCCCTGAACAGCAGTTATTGCCTATTAGACATTACAAACTGGTTGTCCTTGGATACATATTAGACTCAACATATAGAAAACTGAGCTTCTCTTTTCCCCCAAACTCTCCCATATTCCCCCAAACTCTCCCCTATTCCAAATTGCCTTATCTCTATGGAAGACACCATCATCCTTCTGGTCTTTAAGCTTTACAGTCTAAAGATTATTCTAGACTCCACTTTCACTCACCTCTCCAATCCATCAATTCTCAAATATCACTGTGTCTACCTCCACAACATGTCTTGAATCTATTAAGGCTAGCATTTTTATCCAAGACCTCTTCAAATCTTGCCTAGATGATTGCAACAGCCTCCAGATCTCCTCCCTCACTGAAGTCTCTCCTTACTTCATAGCTGGTGTACAAGTCAAAGTGATTTTCCTTAAGATAGTAAGTCTATAAATATTGAAGTAAGTAAAATATGTGATAGTAGGAACAAAATAGTTATACCCAGTTAGGAAGCATAGAGGAAACTTCTTATTAACCAATTTTTTAAACTGAAATTAGTGTCATAGGGGTGATTTGTTCTCCTTCTATGCCACGCCAGAATGTTTACCAATTTGGGCTGCCAGTGACTTCTAGCAATGTCTTAAAAATGTAACCAACACTCAAAGGAGGATGCTGCAAAGGTCATTTCCAAAGAAGAGTCCAAATGCTTTGTAAGCACTGACAGTTTCCTTGCAATAATCACTTCTTCCAAAGGGAACCACTTTAAATGAGGGGAAAAAAAAACAAAAAAACAAAAAACCTCATGTGAATGGAAGTTTCAAGTTGACTGGTTAAAAATTCAGTTTTATTATTTTATCATTATGAGTGTTATGGAGTGGAGGGAAGGGTATTAGGAATGGTGAGAAGACATTTGGTTATTATAAATTCTGCCTCACATGCTCATTAAGTATTTGATCACTAGCTATGGATATTAATTTCCTCATCCTTAAAATATAAGTGTTGGAATAAATGATTTCTTAGGACTTTTCTACCTCTAAATCTTTTTTTTTATTTTTTTGCTTTTGGAGGGCAATTGGGGTTAAGTGACTTTCCCAAGGTCTCAAGACTAGTTTTTGTGTTAAGTGTCTGTGATAGTAATGGCAATTAAAGATTCCCCTGTATTGGCTTGGTTTTCAAATTGATTGTATTAAAACCCAGAGCTTGTTAATCCCACCTGTGGGATGGACTTTTTGATGTGAAAAGAAAGTCCTGACTGGGAGGAGCTGGTGACGTAGATTTGGAGAGACAAGAGAGAGGCGGAAGTTCTTTTTGGGAGCAGCACCTCGTGGAGAGGGAGAGACTAAGAGATTGCTGGTGGCCGCTTTGAATTGCCCTGGACTTTTGAGACCTGCCCCCTGAGCTGCCAAGGACTGAGGAGACATGGCTGTTTTGCTGGTACTTTGTCTGTCTGTTTTGATGTTATTTTGCCAGATTTGTCCACTGGTGAAAGACTGTCCTGTTGAAGAAGTCCTGGAACCTGGCATTTGGTTAAGAAGGCCTGAGACTGTCCTGCAGACAGAGAGTGAATACTGTCCACTGGTGAGGGACAGTACTGAGAGTGAATACTGTCCACTGGTGAGGGACAGTACTGTTGTTGCAGGGGTCTGGAGACTGTCCGGCAGACAGAATGAATACTGTCCACTGGTGAAGGACAGTGCTGTTGTTGCAGGGGTCTGGGAGCCTTTCTGTTGGTTCAGAAGCCCTGAAGAAGGATTTTCTTGTTGTATGTTTACAGAACTCCTGGGAGAGGGCTTTGCTAATGTGTTCAGGGGTTCTAGGACTGTTCTACAGACAGAGGATAAATTCATGAAGGGACTGGCAATGTATCTTATGGCCTTGCTAAGCCTTGTCTCCCCAGGAACAAAGATTGCTGAGAACTTGCCTCATGTCAAGATGAAGAAAAGACCTCCATTTGGGTATTAAGTGCTGTGTTTAAACTTGATGTAACTCTGGGGTAGATTCAATTGTGATCCAGGGGTGGGGAACTTTTGACCTTTTTGTGTTCTATGGTTGAGCAAATGAATGTATTTTACTTATGTTTGGAAACTAATCTCCATTTGAGAAGAGGGGCTTTGTGGTGGACTTAATTAAGGTATAGCCTAGGGGTGGAGAAGTATTTGGAACAGAGACTTTGTAATTGATTGAATGATTGGAAAGTCCTGGGGTGGGGTAGGCCTTGGAGATTATTTAATCACACTTAGTAAATGCTGTATTTTGAATGATGTCATGTTTTGATCTTCTCTGTTCTGGGTTTGTTACTGAATAAAATAGAGAGCACCTATGCTGGTATTTTGAACCTGGGAAGTTGCCTTCTTTTGGCATTACATTACAGTGTCTGAGGCAGGATTTGAACTCAGGTCATCCTGACTCCAGGGCCGAACCTCTAAATCTAAGATACTAAATCAGTTAACCTCCTACCTTCTCAGTTTCCTAAGATGTGAAATGAGGGTAATAATATATGTCTACTTTATTGCTTAGGGTTATTATGAAGAAACCATGTTGTAAAACTCAAAATCATTTGCACCATGGATAAATATCTTGGTCTGGGTTCAGGAAGATCTTGAGTTCAAATTTGACCTCAGACACTTCTATTTCTTTGATCCTGGGTAAGTGACTTAACTTATTTTCCTTCAGGTTCTTCATCTGTGAATTGGAATAATGATACTTCAGGGGTTGTTGTAAGAATTAAATGAAGTAATAATTGCAAAACATTTGGAACAATGCCTGACATATAGTAAATAATAGCTTTGGACAACACTATTAGGAAGTTTTTTTTTTTTTTTTTTTTTTTTTTTTTTTTTTCCCTTTTTATTTCTTACTTTGAGCAAAATCCTGACTTTTTTTTTCTAATTTCTTCCTGCTACAAAGAATAATAGGTGGACTCTATCTTCCAATTAAAAAGCCTTCATTATTTGATGACAGCGATGCCTGGATCCCACTCCAATTCCACCTTAAATTTTGTTTTCCACAGGATAGCTAAGTCACAGATGAATTGGATTGGGGAGACTTGAGTGAGACTAACAAACAGCAAAATATTATAATATTAAAGTTTTAAATACCATGACAATTTAAAGAGAAAATTTTATCAAGGAGGGTAGAGTAAAAATGACAGCTGTGAATTGATGAGTGACTTCTAATGATGCTACCAATGTCAGGACAGAAGGGGGCTATATATGCATGTATGCACAGATATATATATATATATATATATATATATATAGATGTATATGAAAACATTCTCAAAGTAGAAATAACAGAAATTGACCACTATACTGCATAAGGGAGGAGGGAATGTAAGAAGAAGAAGTCAGATATGATGCCTAGGTTCATGAAAGGGAAGAGAAATTAGGCCATAACCAGTACGATAGATGGTTTAAATGAGTTTTTTTCTAGTTGTTGTCTTTCTTTCTTTCTTTCTTTTTTTTTTTTTTTAGAAAAGTGGAGACATTTGTAGATAATACGGAAACTGCCAGTTGAGAAGCAACAGCTGACTAAGACTGAGAGAATAAAGATGTTAGTGGGAGTCAATCTACTTGAAAAAGACTGGATGGAATTAGCTTGCTTATAGATGTGGAGGGGTTTGCTATGGTGAGGAGAAGAGATTGGTGCTCAAGTGAATAAATAATGAAAGAGAACAAAGTGGGTATAAAGAATCTTAGTGATATGAAATGAGGAAGGAGCTTTTGGTGAATAGTTTCATTTTTTTTCTTCAGTGGCAATATGAATTAAAGTTCTCAGCTGAAAAAGTACAGAGAGAGGGAAGCTTTAAGACTTTTGAATAGTGAAGGAAAGGTATGAATGAGCTGCTGTAGTGTATTGGTTAGTGAATTGATTATAGACATGTAAATGGATTGCTTTGCAACAGTGAGGGCCCAGCTGTGATTATGTAATATAAAGCTCTAGTAAAAAAAATTCACTGTTTTATCACAAAGCGTGTCTAGATGTTATACAGCTATCGATAACTTTTGTTCTGCTAAGTACATAGTGAATGGCAAACTCTTTGATTGACAAGAACAGAGCTGGGGACCCATTAAGAAGATTTTAGTCTGTCTTAGCCTCTTGTCTTATTTGGAGCTCTTCTCTTTTTAAAATTACATTCTTAAAAGTGTTTAATGAGATACAATGCTTTAAGGGGAAAAACCTCATGTCCTCCTTCTCTAAGGACATCATGGACACAGAAGGGATGATATAAGACCTTTACTCTGGAACGATAAGCCCAGAGAGCTTATTCACCACCTACATATTTGGTTCTCTTTTGTTGTGTTTATAGTTTTGTAGTTGTTTTTTTTTTTTTTAAGAATGGATACTACTCTAAAGAAAAGTACAAAATGTATAGTCTTTTTTAATAGAGAAAAATTCTTTAATGGCTCTGAGATATCATATTGTTGGTGTGGGAAAGTAAAACATTTTGGTCTGTGAAACTGAAACACAAAGAAAAACACAGTCAAAAATGAAAAATAATGACAAAAACAAATTCTGTTGCTATAAAACAGTCCAATCAATCTGTAGAAAACAAAGAACTTAAGGATGATCTGCAAACTACAAAGGTTATTATTAATTCCTTTCTAGTATGAGTTCTATCTATCTATTCTATCTAGGCTTTTTGAAATTCTAAGAACAGTGAAAACAATTTTTAATGGTGCTAACCATTGCTACAAAGGAAAACAAAGCAAAACTTCATAGGCTACACAAAGCAAAATTTAACGAACTGAATAGTGGATAAATATAATTTTTGCAAATGGAAATCTTTTCCATTCAAGGTTATACCAAATTTGTTGCAAAATAATTGCTGATGATCCTGTAAATTCTGGATATTTTCATCAGATTGTAATGAATCTACTACCCCCACAAAAAGAAAAAAGAAAAAAAATATGGTTCCAGAATTTTTACTTCATGTGGACTAGAAATTCTTATTACTATTGACACAATGAAGAACTCTGATAAACATATTGATATGCTGAGAATCATAATTGCTCCAAAACTAAAAGAAACTCAAATAGAGATGGGATATTGCAACATGAACTTGTACCATGAAACACATCATCGAAGCTAAGAAATTGACATGAGATTGTATTGATGTTCTTTAGTGGCCTGGAAATTCATCTAATTTATACCCCATTGAAAACTTGTGGGCAGCAACGAGGGTGAAATGTAGAAAAGTGGACTCTTCTCAAATGTATGCTTGATATCCAATGTGAAACAAAAAAAGTGAAACCAATGTGGATTCATGATGAAGAATTCAATGATGTGTCAAAATCTTGTGATCTTAGAGACAAATAAAACAAATGATTGCAGCAAAACAAAAACATTTCATATTATTTTTAAGATGAAATAATTGTCATGTTTACTTTATAACAAAACAGTCATTTTACTTTGCCTCAGTTGATTTTCAATTGGTGCTGACCAACAGTGGACTGAGCTGCATTGAGAAGTGAAATATTTTATTCTGTAGTTGCTCAAGTAGAGACTGGACAACCACTTTCTAAGTATGTGTCAAGTAAGTATCTAAGTATGGATTCCTTTCACACATGGTTGAGACTAGATGGCCTCTGAAGTCCTTTTGAACTTTCAACTTCAGTGGTACTGTGATTTCCGATTCCCAAAATAGTTTAATAGGCTGACTTGGGGGGAGGGGAGTCCACTAGAAATGTTACATTTGAGATAATATTGCTGTATTTTTAAAAGAATTTCCTTAGGTCTTTTCAGCAAAGCAAGGATCTAAGACAACTCCAAAAGATTCATGATGGAAATATTATCCACAATAAAAAAAATAATAAAATAAAAACAAAACTATGGAATCTGACTGCATATCAAAGCATACAATTTGCTCTCTCTCCATTTCTTCTAAAATTTAGAACTGAAAATCTTAAGGAAGTGAATGTTGAAAACTAAAAATAAATAAATTAATAATAATAAGAAAAGAGTTCCTTGCTTCAGGTATATGATAGACTAGATGTTTGAGATCCATTTATACCATCAGTTTTAATTAATTTTTCTATTTAGGTTAACTAAAGCAAACCATAATATCACCTTATTTTGGTACTTTGGATTTTTGTATAACCTCTGATTCCTTGGAGTAAAGGTGTTTCATCAAGATTTAATTTTTGTTTGGTCAAATATATAAAGGTGATAGAAGGGAAAGGACATTTGTACCTAGCTTTGCCTTCTCTTATGTACTGCTCCAAAAGCTTAGCTAATTGAACATCATTACCATAAAGGGTCTGATAATTTCCCTTGTTTCAGGAATTTGAAGTTAAGAGTAACAACAAAAACAAAGCACAAAAATAAATAACTGATTTGCTCTTAATTAAAGGCAGAAAGAAATAGACAAGTAAGAAAATACTGTGCTACCTAAACCTTAAAATTACAATCTACCTTATGGTATAAAACATAGCCTGCAAAATATGTAAAGGGACTTAGAGTATATCCTAAACACAAAATGCCAGAAATTCAAGATGAATTTAGGGAAGTAGGTTATGTTTGAGCCAGAAGGAACAATAGAATATAAAATGTAAGGACATGGAATACAAAAAATTAGAACCATAAAGTCCTATAGAGCACAGTACATTTGGACATAGGATGGTAGCATTACAAAATCTTTAAAACAATGAAGTTAGAACACAGTTGAGAATCACAGAATCTTTGAGGTAGAAGAAAGCAGAGATATTCAGAATGTAGGTAAATCTTGAATTTCTTCCACAGGATATGATTTCTGGCTCACTTAACTTGAGTTGAGAATGGCCCCATTTGTTTCCAAGCACATTGGATCTGGAATACAGCAAAACTAGCACTTCTTTCTGTCTCATGCAAACACATTTAATTATCTAAACATAATAAATAATAAATAATAATATCTAAAGATAAAAATTATCATGTTGTATTTACTGCTATTGAATATTCCCTCTGTACAAAGCTTCAGAGTCCAAACTTTCCCCAGTTCAGCTTCTCTTCCTTGTTTTCCATGCCCAAACATCAATACTTCTTTCACCTAGCTGTTGGTTTCCAGAATCTGGTTTCTGGACTCTGAGAAAATAACAACTCCCCTAGAATATAGATTGCCCTCAAACACAATTGTTGTCCATAAGGTCTACTGATGCTGAGGGCTCATTGCACCAAAGTTATGTTGTTATGCTGTGCCAAAAGCAAGAAATAGAGGGTGTATGGTCACTGTATTTGGTACATAGTAGGAACTTAGTAAATAATAGCCAACTGACTGAAGATTGTGCTAAACAAAAACCTAGATCTTCTGACTCCTGAATCATAGAATATTAGAGTTTCAAGAGCTGTTAAAATATATAGTTTGAAGAAATGGTCTTGGAATAAAGAATGTCAAAACAGAAAACTACTTTGTTTAGGTTTGATTTCTCTCTCTCTCCTAGGTTTAAAATACTATGTATTCATCTAGCAATATTCATCTTAAGGCTGCAGGTTCCCCACCCCTGATTAGTCCCACTCTTCTCTTCAGGGGAACTTTGACCTGTTCCTTGTCTAACCTGGGCTAGTTCAACCCTTTCTAGCCAACCTTTTGCACATAACTATTCAATAGATTGGTTTAGCACACTGTAACTTAGAGTGACCAAATATATCTGCCAACCTCTCAGTAGAAGGGATTGCAGTCAGCACCACTCCCAGGACAGAAAGGGATATTAAAACATGGAAGATCAGAAATAAAGGGAAGTTGGGTTATGGAAAGGAAGGAATTTGGGAATAGCAAAATGTTTAAATCTAAATATATGACATTTATATACCTATATATTTATATTAATAAGTAAATCTATCCATATTACATATACATACATATATACATATACGCACATATATACATGCACACACACAAACAAATGGATACACCTATATATATATATATATATATATATATCATCAGGCTAGAAGAAACTTTAGAACCTAAGATGTTAAAACTTTAACACTATGTATCTTTTAAAAGAATTAACTAATTTTACATGTAAACTAATAGAGGGCCATAGAAAGGAAGCTGTCACTAGTAAAACAGAGTTAATATCAGAGATGAGATTCATATTTATGTCAGTTGACTCAGCTCAGTCCTCCTTTGTTCCTTTACAAGTTTCCTTGTAAAAGTTTTGATACCAGACAGATGGATTCCTATGGGGATATTAGCCTTTTAATCATCACAGGGCAATAAGCTAATTGCTACTTTTTATCTACTTCTTTCATAACACCATAAGCAGAACTAGTAAACTTGGAAAATTAAATGCACGTCAAGGAAAAACACTTCTCAGAGCAATCTGCCCAAAGAGCACAGAGATCATGTTGGTACAATTTGAATGTGTTTGGAGGAAAAAAGCATAATACAAAATTACAAGCACCTTCACATCTGTTCTCCCTTTTATTTTCACAATAAATTTGTAAGATAGTGTAGTAAATTGGCAAATAAATATTATTAGAAACGGGAAATCAAGTCTGGGCTCGGCCACTAGCTAGCTATGTGACCTTACTGAATTTATTTCACCTTCATGGGACTGAGTGTTCTGATTTATAAAATGAAGTTGAAAGAGGTTATCTCCAATGTCCCTTCCAGCTTTAATAGAAAGTACAAAAAGCCTGAGGACTTTCTAGGTCAAATTTGGAATTTGAGGAGTTGGGTTCAAATATATATTTGTCACTTGCCATCTGTAAGGTATTTGAAAAGTAATCTAAACTTTTTGAGCCTCAGTTTCCTCAGCTATAAAATGAGGAGTTAGATGAATGTCTATTTTTTTTTTTTTGCTGTAAATCCTATGTATCTACCTTTTTGAGAGGCAGTTGATGATACTGCAGATAAGGCACTGGACCTTGAGTCAGGCAGATTTGTGTTCAAGTCCACCCTCAGATATGTACAACTTTTGTATGTCACTTAACCTTCTCTTTGTCTCACTTTCCTCAATTGAAGAAAGGGAATAATACTACCTTGCCAGGTTTTGTGAGGATCAAATGTGATACTATTTAAAAGTTTTTGGTACAGTGTCTGGAACATACTAGGCATTTTATAAGTTCTATTCACTCCTTCTCTGACCTTGTCACAGTGGAAGCAACATTTGAGGTTTTTTATATATATGGAAGCATGTTGCTCATAAAAACATTTTTTACTGGATTTTGGTGTTTTGACCAGATAAAAACAATAAAAAGAATGGCAGGCATAGATGAAGATGAATGAACTTTGGGTCATTAAAGAGGGTACCATAAAATAATGAGGTACAGGGTTAGGGGTGCTCAAGACCCCAAAATACCAACATGCCCGGTGCTGCCAAATGAATTCAACTCAAGTCTTCTCTCAGCCAAAGAAAAGTTAAGTTTATTAAAAGTTCACCATATTGAATAGACTCTTAATGAGCCTCAGTATCTGTGATGCTTGCATTGGGCATGTAGGCCAGAATCATCTAACATGCAGTAAGTCTGTGCTAGAAAATTCTATGGTGCTCTCACACACATGGAGGCAAGATGGGGTCTTATATACAGAAAGGTTGTGGGAGGAATATAGGGGTGGTCTAGAGGAGGAGTTTGGGGAGGGTCTTCAGGAGGAGGCAATGAGGTCAGATTCCAGTAAATGAGTGAAGTTGCTGGAGGCTACCTGGCGACGACAGACAATGGTAGGCTAGGCCAGTTCAAGTGTGTAACAGTTGAGGATCAGGGGTGGGGACTGGCTGGATAATGTAGGGCCAAGCTAGAAACAAAGGTTTGGGCAGAGCCACAATGAAAGACTCATGGCTTCATGCAAATTCCCTATGTGGGAAGATTCAAGGAGAGCTCAAAGGGGTTCCCAGAGCCTGTACCTCATCATTAATGTGCTCACACTTTCCAGATAACTTTACCACAAGAGACAAGATGATACAATGGAAAGAGCACCACATCTATCATCACCAGAGGGACAACATTCTCCTTGCATTTTTCCCTTCAGAAACCTAAAAAAAAAGAAAAAAAAAGGTCTCTGCCAGAAAAAGATCAGTATCAATTTGCATATCTGCTCTACTGCACTCTAAGTACTATGAATATTGATGGAAATTTCCTTGTTGGATGGTTGGCTGCTCAAATTCCTCTGCTGTTCTTCAGTTGTAGTCATTTGGGCAATTAGTGTTTAGCATGCCACTGTTCAAAGCAGAGGTTGAGTCCAGGTCAGAGGGTACACTGAGTCACAGGCAAGGAGTGTGTGTGTGTGTGTGTGTGTGTGTGTGTGTGTGTGTGTGTGTGTG
>NW_027185771.1:21264219-21305061 GCF_028583685.1 Petaurus breviceps papuanus
GTGTGTGTGTGTGTGTGTGTGTGTGTGTGTGTGTGTGTGTGTGTGTGCCCATGTGTGTGAATGCACTCAGGATTTAGAGAAGTTCCATTTGGAACAGGGCACAGATAAAACGGAAACTCAAACATTCATTACTTCATCATTTCAGACATTTTTCAAACAAATAGCATTTTTTGTGGATATCAGTCCTATGTTACAGCAGAAAGACTGCTAAATTTGAAATTATGAGACAGAAGATCAAGTCTTCATTCTGAGACTATTACCTGTTTGCCATTGAGAAAGACACTTCCATGCTCCAAGTCTCAGTTTCCCAGAACAATCACAGCACAATTTTAGGCTGTATTTAGTGAGGCACAAAATTCAGCAATAAAGGGGTGATAGTCAAAGGAGTGATTGTACTCAGCCATAGTTAGATCACACCGGGAGTGTTGATTGTGACCCAGTTTGCCTGTGTTTCCTCATCTGTAAAATGAGGTGAAAAAGGAAATGGCAAACCACTGTCTTGAATCTATTGGATATCTTGATCTGTATGCCCCATAATAAATATCTTAATCAACATGTCCAAAACAGAATTGATCGTATTCCCTACCCCAACCCCACTACAAGCCCTCCCGTCTTCCTAACTTTCATATAATATATGTCAAGGGTACCATCATTCTGCCAGACTCCCAACCTAGGTTGCATTCTTGACCTTCTCTCTCATGTCCCAGCCCATAGCCAATTAGTTGCCAGTTCCTGTCATTTTTTATCTTTTTAACATCTTTCATACATACCTCCCTTCTGTCTTCTATCTACTACTTTCTTCTACCTTCCTCCCTACTGTTACCACTCCAATTTGAGCTTTCATTACTTTATGCCTAGACTATTATAATAGCCTGTTGATCGGTTTCTTTGCTTCAGATTTCTCCTCAAGCCAGAAAGTTCTTCACTAAATTACCAAAGTGATCTTGCTAAAGTACATGTCAGATCATGACAGCCTCCTACTCAATAAACTCTAGCAACTACCTATCACTTCTAAGATCACATATAAAATAATCTGTTTGGCATTCAAAGCCCTTCACAACCTGGCTCCGATTCAATGGTGTTCATTGCATAAAACACTTCATCCTCAACTTCAGGAATTTTGACTGACTATCCCCCAAAGCATACCCTGTGGTTTGGATTTCACTAGAAAGCCAATTTTCAAGGAATTGACTGCTTTAGAGATTGCTTTAAGAGTTACTAAAATTAAATAAAAAAAAATTAGAGACAGAGCATCTTAAGGCTATTGGATGAGCATCCCCTATTCTATCACACCTGTAGGGTATGAGTAACTCACTGAAAGAATCAGATAGGCAGAGAGTGTTGGAAAATTCTAGATCAGAAATGTCAAACTCAAGGTCCACAAATGTAATTGGGAAATAAATAAATAAATATACCATGTAACATAAATAATGCTAATTTGTGGTTTTCTAAGTCAGGCTGTGATCCAAGGGGAACTCTTTGTATTTAAGTCTGATAACACTGATCTAGATCTTTTACTTACCCCATGTCATGGATGTAGTCGATTTGTGATGCTCAAGTTAAGAAGATCATTATTCTCTCTTTAAAATGCATGCTGATTAGAAACTCCCCTGTTCTCTCTAGATGCTCTAATTCCTAAACTTTTATTTTAATTTCAGTAACTCTTATAGCAATCTCCAAAGAAGTCGATTCCTAGAAAATTTCTCCTTTCCTTCTGGATGGCTAAATTCCAGGATCATCCTACCTAGGAAATTAAAAAAAAAAAAACCTTTACATCTAAATAGGAGATTCAGATTGAATTATTAACTCCATTCTATTGTACACATGGATAAGTATGTTAGTCTCTATATTTGTATTCACATTTTTGTTATGTATGATTCCCTAAATCCCTAAAATTACCTGAGCTAAGAAAATATACCCTTAGATTTCATATTCTGAAAATTGCCTGGTGGACAACTTTCAGATAATGGGTTTCTGTACTCAGTTGAGATGGTCCTAAGAATGTAAGGACATCCTATTCCTCACTTGACTCATACTTAAAGTATTCCCATACCCCTCAACCTTTCCAATCCAAAGATCAGACCAAACCCCTCTCTTCCCTTTGACAAAGGTCCTCTGGAGTGCTTGTTCAATAAAGAAAAAATTTCCTTTCATCCTAAATAATTTCTTTTCCCACTCCTTCCATTTTCTAGCTATTACTGAAACCTGGCTCCTCCCTGATTATACAGCCTCCTTGGCCATCAGAATTTGCTCTACTCTCACCCATTTCCTTTGACATGGCTTATACTTAACATACAAGTCAAGTGAAGGATGATGTGACTGGTTGGCAAGACATACCAGAGCTTATGCTCTATAGCCAGAGCCTTTGAGAAACCATCATGGCAGTCTTCTGTGGATGACATACATATTATACCTTCCCTTATTACCTGCCCAGGAGACAAACAACTAAGTTCTTTTTTATTTCCTGACAAAAGACAGTTTAGTGAGGCAGAATATTGGCTTCAAGAAGATCTCAGTTCTAGATTTAGCTTGATCACTCGTTAGCAGCATGATTTTGTGCAAATCACCCAGCCTCTCTTAACTTCATCTGTAGAATGTAAAATTTTAAATACCTGTCAAATCTACCACACAAAATCTGTGTAAGGGATGAAGAGATCCAAAAAAATGCCTTGAAAATATGAAACCAATATGCAGACATAAGTTAGAGTCCTTCTTTTGCTTCTCTGCATATGTGTATAACAATTTAAATAGTATTCTCCTCAAAAGAACTCTAGGAGGCAGGGAGGACGTATATTACTATCCTCATTTTATAGTTAAGAAGACTGAAGCAATTAAGTGAATTAAGATTAGAAAGCCAGGTAGAGCCAAGGACTTGGATTCATATCTTTCTGAGTCTAAACTAATCTTTTTTTTTCTTTTCTTTTCTTAAGTGCATAGAAAAGTGCATCACTTTTTTTTTAAAGTGATGAAAACATTGTTCCTTAACCACTGAAGAAAGTTACCATGGGATGATTACTATGTCGGAGCACAGGATCTCTTCTGTCAAAATCATGTGGGACCTGTGAAGTTTTGTCTCACTGTGTGGCTCTTGTTTAGTATCATCCTGCCCCTCCCAAGCTCCCCATTTAAATCGCTCTATTACAAAATTACCTGGTGCACCCCTCTTCCTGATGTTTCCTGTTTGAGAAGAGAACCCATTATAAGACTAGAACATGAAAGAGACTAAGTTGTGAACATTCAGTGGAGTATTTACAACATCTTGGAATTCTGAGGGGGATTATTCACCTGTAATCAGCAACAGGTTTACTATCTTTAATCAAATGCAGGCTGCCTTAGTTGGTAAAGTAGAAGTCAATTGTCACATTTGGTGGGGAGAAGAGATAGCTAACTGCATCTATCACTGAAATAAGAAATTGATTTATTTAAGCAGATGTAGAGAAAACAAAGACATGATTCATTGAAGGGCCAGAGTATTTGGCCACCTGATCCAATTCCCTTAAGCCCAATCTAATTAGATGCATCAACTCTAACATAGCTGAGTTTTGTTCAGGGCACATAGTTCAGTCTCAGACTACCCATCTTCTGCTTGCTCACAGCCAGTGATCAAAAACAGCAAGAATGAAAAATTTCAACAATTTGTAGTCAAGTTTTATTTACCACCAAAAATATTCTAAAAGAAATCCATTGTGTCTGAGGGAGTAGTTTATTCGCCCTCCACCCTATACTAAATATTCAATTTTTGAGAAAATACAACAAAAGTGGTCCTTTTTTTCTAATGGAGAACATAATATCCCCCATTTTCAGGGCATAATTGTTGATTATCTTCCATCAGCCTTAGAGGGCATACTCTGGAAGCATTATCTAAAGGCAATATGACTATTAAGAAATCCATTTACTGCAAATGAATTCATAGTATTTGTAGCTGAAAGGAAACTTGGAGAATATTTATTTTATTTTACATATAAGGACACTGATAGTGAGAGGGACATTAGAGGTAGTAAATAACAAATTTAGGCTTTGAACCCAAATTGCACAGTTATGCTATAGTTACCACAAACTAAATCAATACATGGTGAATCAGTCAATAAATATTTATTGAGCAACGATTATGTGCCAAGCACTGTGTTGAATATTGAGGATACAGAGAAAGACAAATAGTCCCTACTCTTTTTTTTTTTTTTAAGCAATCAGGGTTAAGTAACTTGCTCAAGGTTATATGGCCAGTTATTTCTGGGTGTGGTGCTTAGTATCTGAGCCCAGATTTGATCCAGGTCATCCCGACACTGGAGCTGGTGCTCTTACTCGCTGAGCCACCTGGCCACCCCTAAGTAATTGGGGTTAAGTAACTTGCTCAAGGTTACACAGCCAGGTGTTTCTGAGTGGGTGCTAAGTGTCTGAGCCCGGGATTCGATCTCCAGGTGTTCTCAACACTGGAGCCGGTGCTCTTACTCGCTGTGCTACCTGGCCGCCCCTATAAATAGTCCCTGCTCTTAAGAAGCTCATAACCTAATGGGATTAATTATATGGTGAAGGGAAGAGGAAAGAAACAAGAATTTAGTAAACATCTGCTATGTACCAAATACTGTGCCAAACACTTTACAGATATCTCATTTGAAAAATAAATAATAATGATAATTGTTTAATAATCACTGCTTTATATAACTTCATAACAGTCCTGAGGTGGATACTGTGGGTATTACTGTCTTCATTTAAAAAATGAAGAGGATAAATTTCCTCTGATTTTCCCTCTCCATATCCCATCTCTCATGCATATTTCCTGAGGGAAGGAAGCGAGGGGCTGGGCTGGACCCTGTGACTTCCATCTGCCTGAACAAAGGCAACAAGCTTACACTTATCCTAAATCTTGTCCTTTTCCTCTCTTTCCATCTTCTAGTTAATATTGAAATCTGACTCCCTATTGATGACACACCTTTCTTGACTACACTTTTCCAGTACTGGCTGAATCTTTACTCATTCCTCTTGGCTCAGTGGTCCAGCCAGAGGAATTAGAATATCCCTTGCTCCCCAGTGCAACCTCCAGGTTGTCCCCTATCACCATCACTCTCTTTTCAGGTTCATACTAGTCATATCTGCCACTCAATCAAAGTCCTGGTATCTGTTGTGTACAAATTTCCAGGGCATACCCTTTCTTCCTCAATGAGCTCAGTATATAGTTCATTTTTCCTTTTTCCCCAACTCTTATCTTATACCATGGGACTTTAAGATGCATATTGACTCTTCTTCAAACATTCTAACTACTCAGTTCTTTAACTTATGTACTTTCCACAGACTGTTTCTCTACACATTCCCAGACACACTCAAAAATGTTTATACCTTTGTGCTCACCATCACCCACAAATGTTCTACCTCCATGTTCAGGAATTGCAAAATACCCTTATTGGACCATAATTTATTGGTTGTCTGCCTTTCCCCCTGCCTTCCCTTAACAAATGCTACTCTTCATCCACAGCATTGGAATTCTAATCCTCTTTTCTCCATCTTGATCATTTAATGAACTAGTTGAACTCTTCCCTTAACTCTAACCTTGAATTTTTATCATTTGTCATTTTGCTGACTGTGAATTGCCAAATTTTAGCATTGGTTGATTCCCACTATCAGCCATATTCACTCCTATACAAGTACTACTGAAGGAAGGTGAAGAAAATCACACAACTCTTCTGACCAGGCCCACTACAAATTTATGTTATTCAAGACCAATTGGGCCCTCACTGCTGCTAGGCATTCATTCTATACTTCTGTTATCAACCACCACTCCAACTCTCTACAGTGATTCTTCCAAACCTTTCTATCCTTTCTCAAACCTCCTAAAGGTTTCCCTGCACTTCCCCTATCAGCTCAAAACCTTGCTTCATATTTTCCAGAAAATATTAAGGCAATTCACCATTCACTTTTGTCTCCTCTTTCTCATCACTTATCACACGTATGTCTTCTTCTGCTATCTCCTCCATCACCCTCATTTCACATGATGAGGTAGCCTTACACTTTACCAGGGCTAAGTTCACTATCTGCTGAAATAATCCCATTTTATCTCCTCCCATGAATTGTCGTTTTTTTGTCACTTGTTTTCAGTCTCTTTTTATTGCTTCCTTCTCTGCTGCTCACAAACATATCGATGTCTCCTCCATCCTCAAAAATTCCTTACTTGATCCTTCTATTCCTTCTATCTAATTATCATACTATATATCTTCTGCACTCCAAAGCTAAACTCATTGAGAAGACAATCTCTAAGAGGTGTTTTCACTTTCTTTCCTCTCACTCCCTGACAATCTGACTTCCAAGCTCATTATTCCAAAGAAAATATTCTCTCAAAAGTTAGCAATCTCTTAAATTGACAAATTAAAAAACCTTTTCTCAATCTTCATTTTCCTTAAATTACATGCAGTTCTTGACACTGTTGCTCACCCTTTCTTTGATATTCTTTTCTCTCTTAGGTTTTTGGGACACAACTCCCTAATGGTTCTCTTCCTACAAATCTGATCATTCCTTCTCACACTCCTATGTTAGATCTATTCCCAGATTTTGTTCTCTACCTGTATGCATCCCTCAGAGTTCTGTGCTGGGACTTTTTCTCCCTTCATATTAATCCACTTGGTGATCTCAAACTCTAATGGATTTAATTCTCATCTCTATGATGATTATTATCAAGTGTATATATATTCTTTCCCAACCTCTCTGATGACATCCAGATTTGCATCTTGGACTGCTTTTCAGACATCAGGAACTGGAGGTCCAGTAGACATCTTAAACTCAATTTGTCTAAAACAGAACAGTGATCCCTGCCTCCTACCATACCTATTACTCTAGATGGCAACACTATTCTCCCAGGCCCGCAGACTTGAAACCTAGGCACCATCCTGAACTTTTCACTATGTCTCCCCCTCTCCATAATCTATCTATTGACAAGGTCTGTTGATTTAACCTTTGCAGAAACTCTAGAATACACATACTTCTCTCCCATCAGTCTAATAAAGGCCCTCATCACCTCATGTCTGGACTATAGCAAAAGCCTGCTGGTAGGAATGCTTATCCTACATTGATCTCTATTCCAATCCATCTTCCATTTAGGCCCCAAAGTGATTTTCCTAAAGTACAGGTTTAACCACGTCATCTACCTATTCAAGAATTGTCATGGATGGCCTCCCTATTTCCACTGAGATTAAATACAGTATCATCAATTTGTCATTTAAATACCTTTATAACTTTAATATCCTCCTATCTCAGTCTACTTTATGTAATTCTTTGCCACATATTCTTTGATCCATTGACACTGGACTACTTGTCCCATAAACAAGCTGATCCATTTTTCACTCTGCGCATTTCCTCTATGCCCATACATAGAATGCTTCCTCCTGGTCTCTGCCTGCTGTATTTTCTGACTTCCATTAATCACAACTAAAATTCATCTCTTACAGCAAGCATTTCCCAACCCCTTTTGAGTTTAGTACCTCCCTTCTGCTAATTAGTTCCTATTTATTCTGTGTATAGCTTGTTTGTGCATTTTTTTTTTCTTTTGCTTTACTCTCCCAGCAGATAATGAGCTCCCTGAAGGCTGGGACTATCTATCGCATCTTTTTGTTGCTGCAGTGCTTAGCACAGTGCCTGGCATATGGTAGATGTTTAATAAATGCTTTTTGACTAAGAAAGATTATGTGATTTGTCCATAGTTGCATAGCTACTATCAGAGGCAGAATTTTCATCAAATTCTTTCTTGCTCCCAAGTAAGGACTGTATCTACTATACTAAGCTTTTTGTGGTCAAAGAGCTCTGGGCTAGGAGACTTGGACTATTGATCTAGTCTCAAGCTTTGACTTCTTTGAATTTACACAAGTCACTTACTATCTCTAGGTCTTAATTGTTTTATCTGAAAAAATTAAAACAATAGAATATTGTTAGCCTGAAAGTAGGAGTCTGAAGCAGATTATTTATTTTCAGATACTTAGTCTATATTATAAAAAAAATCATGGCTACTGAATATTGATTGTATTGTATCTTTGTTTCAAAGGTGTCAATTTCATTCTTAGAATCCTAGGATCATAGAGGTAGAGGCTGAAGAGACCTTGGAACCCTTGGTACCATTGAGTCCAATTCCCATATTTGAGACATTCTGGAAGCACATAGTTCAGAAAGGAATGTTATAAACTAACAAAATATTGACTGATATGAGTACAATATTTTGGTGTTTACAAAGAGAACCAATAAAACAAACTGTTACTCTAACTATTAAAAAGAAAGAGTTAAAGAAAAATTATTATTAAAAATCAAAAAGGTGAATGTACCACCAATGGAGAGGGAATTAAAGCAATTATTAGGAGTTATTTTGCTCAATTATATGCCAAAAAATTAAATAAAATACTAACATGGAGAAAATAGCAACATATTACAAAGACTATACACTATTACCAGGTGGGATTTATACCAGGAATGCAGGGCTGGTTCAATATTAGTAAAACTCTCAGTATATCCATCAACCATATCGATAAGAAAAACAACAGAAACCATACAATTATATGAATAGATGCAGAAAAAGTTTTTGCCAAAATATAATACCTATTTCTATTTAAAACACTCGAGAATATAGAAATCAATGAAGTTTTTCTTAAAATGATATGTAATACCTACCTAAACCAAGAGCAAATATTATCTGTAACAGAGACAAATATGAAACCTTCCTGTTGAGATCAGGGGTGAAGCAAATATTATCCATTATAGTCATTATTGTGGTTATATTGAATTAGAAATGTTAGCTATAGCAATAAGACAAGGAAAATAAATTGAAGGAATAAAAATAGACAATGAGGAAACAAAGCTATAACCCTTTGCATAGGATATGATGTTAAACTCAGAGAACCCTAGAGAATCAACTAAAAAAATAATTGTAACAATTAACTTTACCAAATTTACAGAATACAAAATAAACCCATGTAAATAATAACCATTTCTATATACTACCAGCAAAATCCAGCAGAAAGATATAGAAAGAAAAATCCCATTTAAAAAAAATGCAGGCAATATAAAATACTTGGGTATCTACCCACCAAGACAAACCCAAGTACTATATGAACACAATTACAATTTTTTTTCATGCAAATAAAGACAAATCTAAACAATTAGAGAAATATAGTTACTTGTGGAAAGACTGAATCAATATAATAAAAATGACAATATTCATTAATTAGTTAACTTATTCAGTGCCATACCAATCAAACTACTAAGGAATTGCTTTATAGTACTAGAAAAAATAATAACAAAATTCATCTGGATGGACAAAGATTTAAGAATATAAAGAAAATCAATGAAAAAAAGGCAAAGGAAAACAACATAGCAATCCCAGATTTCAAACTATATTACAAAGTGGTAATCATTGAAAGAGTCTGGTACTGGCTAAGAAATAGAGTGGTACATCAGAGGAATAGATTAGGGGCATAGGACATAATAGGAAATGACCATAGTAATATAGTGTTTAATAAAGCCAGAGATCCAAGCTTTGGGAGAAAGAACTCTATATTAGACCAAAAAATTGCTCTGAAAACTGGAAAGCAATTTTGCAGAAACTAGATCTAGACTAACATCTCAGACTTCATATCAAGAGAAGGTGAAAATGGATATATGGTTTCAACATAAAGGGTGAAATAATAATAAAATTACAGGAGCATGGGAAAATGTACTTTCAGATCTATGGGTAAGGGAAGAATTTTTGACCAAAGAGGATCTCGGGAAATAAAATAGATAATTTTGATTACCTGAAATAAAAAGTTTTTGCATAAACAAAACTAATGCAGCCCAAATTAGAGGGGGGAAAAAGGAAACTGGGGGATGGGGGATTTATAGCAAGTTCATCTGATAAAGATTTAATTTCTCCAGAATGTACATAGTCAGATTTGTTAAAAAAAAAAAAAGAGCCATTAACTAATTGATAAATAATCAAAGAAAATAAACAGTCACTTTTCAGGAAAATTAATTAATTAATTAAAGCTGTCACATGGGGAAAAAAATCTCTAAATCACCACCAATTAGAGAAATGCAAATTAAAACATCTCTGAGATAATCCCTCACATCTACAAAATTGGCTAACATAGCAGAAAAGGAAAATGACAAATATTAGAGGGAATATAGGGGGAAAATAACCAAATGCATTATTGGTAGAGTTGTAAACTAATTCAACCATTCTGAAGAACAATTTGGAATTACTCCCAAAGAGTTAGAAAAGTGTGACCCAGCAGTTATACTAGAACTAGTAGAAGTCAGTTGGATCTCAGGAATTACTTCAGATGCAATTTTCCTCCCTGCCCAAGCCTTTTATTTTGAAAAGTATCATTTTCCCTCCTAATAGATCCACCCCAAGTCCTCTTGACTGGAGTCAGTGAATATTCATTGCACTATATCACCTCCTTTGCTCAGAAAGTGTCAGTGTCTGCCCATTGCCTAATTTGTGGAAAATATAAATTTGTCAGCCTGGTGTTTAAAGTTTTTTATAGTCTAGATCCAACTTACCTTTTGAGGATTATTTTATATTACCTCGCTAAAGCATAAATGTTTCCATTTTTTTGACATTTTCATTTGTATTTTTCAACATGGTTAATTTGGAAATGTCTTATATAATTTCACATGTTTAATTGATATTGCATTGCTTGACTTTTCAAAGAGAGCATTGGGGGTGGAGTGAGAGAATTTGGAAATCAAAATTTTAAAAAGTTAAAAATTTTTACATGTAATTAAAAATATTTGAAATAATTGAAAAAAATCTTAGAAAACAAAAAAAGAATTATATCCATGAACTCATTTGATATTATTTTGTATGCTAATTTTATATACGAGGAAGAGAGGTCAAGTAATTTTCCCATGGTCTCATATTTTGAAAGTGTCATAGGTAGGATTTGATCATAGTTCTGTTGTGACTATGTAGGTATTGGTAAGATATGGCAAAAGTTAACTTAGGAGAGCCCAAAGTCCCATGGATAGACTCAAATCTCTGTTGCAATGAAAAGAAAAAGAATGGCAAGGGTTCAAATAGCATGGTTTGAAAATATTATGAAATACCTAACATCACACATTGTTAAAAAAAAATGTGATAGCTCACTGTTGTCAAATAGAACTTGCTGTCTATTAAAACTCATAGATATTTTTTAGATGTTGTTTTAGGATTGTTGTCCTGCAATGACTCCCCATCTTATTAAGACTTACTTATTTTTTAATCTAAGGGTAAGATATTACATTTATCCCTGTAAAATTTCATATTATAATCTTCCCAGTAAAAAGCTGGGTGGGGGGTGGCCAGGTGGCTCAGCGAGTAAGAGCACTTGCTCCAGTGTTGGGATGATCTGGAGATCGAATCCCGGGCTCAGACACTCAGTACCACACCCAGAAATAACTGGCCATGTAACCTAGAGCAAGTTACTTAACCCCTATTGCTTAAAAAAAAAAAAAAGACCTGAGTGGAATTTGACTTTTACCCAAGGCACTAGTTTCGTTTTATCAGCAAAATTGATGGGAATGCCAACAAAATCAACGATTAAAAATCACCATCACAACAATGACCATTAAATGACAGATGCCAAATGCATTTCTTTCCTTCTTTCTTTTTCTTACGGAATTATCTAAGACCCAGAGAATACCGTCAAACAGAGCAAGTTAGAATGTGAAGAAAGAACGTTAGATTATGTGCTGCACTAAAACAACAACAACAAAACTACTCAAGAAGAAAGTGGTCTTAGAATCTGTGGTATTTAAATTGTAGAAACTTTCTAGCGCAATTGTGCAACACACGATTTTTACGGCTAAAATCATGAGTGGATGAAAATCAGACCATACCAATACATGCGCTGTTGTTCTTCAGTCTCTTTTTACTTCATTGGTTAATATGTCCTCACATTTGAAATTATTAACATTTTCTTGGTTCCCTTTGAATTTCAAGCATTTTTTGCACCAATTACAATGTAAAATTTGGTTATTTGCTATAATAGGTTCTATTTTATGATAGAATCCTGAATCCTAGAATTTTAAAGCTAGAAAGGATGTCAGAGGTCATCCAAACCAACCCTAACTTAATCATGTTGTTGTTTTTCTGGCTCTTCATGACCCCATTTTGGGGCATTCACTTGGCAAAGATCCTGGAGTGGTTTGCCATTTCCTTCTCCAGATCATTTCACACACAGTGAGGAAACTGAGGCAAACAGGGTTAAGTAACTTACCCAGTTCACGCAAAAAGTGTCTGAGACCTGGATTTGGATTTATGAAGATGAGTCTTGCTGATAACAATCCCAGTGGACTGGAATCCACTGCAACACCAAGCTACCTGCCTATGTTATTTGTTTTTGTTGAGTTATATATTTTTTTCAGTTGTATCCTAACTTTTCATGCTCCTATTTTGGGTTTTCTTAGCAAAGATACTAAAGAAGTTTGCTATTTCCTTCTCCAGATCATGTTACAGATAAGGAAACTGAGGCAAATAGGGTCAAGTGACTCTCCCATGGTCACACAGCTAGCAAGTGTCTCAGGTTAGATTTGAACTCAGGAAGATGTTTCCCATCTTCAGACCGAGTGTTCCATGTGCTATGGAGCCACTTAGCCACCCACCTTAAACATAATCCTCTTTAACCACATCTCTAAGATATCCTTAATCCCAGAATCAGATCCCTGCCATCTCCCAGGAATGCCCCCAACTTTATAGTTTTGGGCATGTACAGCTAGATCCCATTATACTTATAATTAGATGTTCCATCCACTTCTGAATAGTTTTTGGTAGGGAAATTTTTTTTTTCCTATTTGAACATAAAATCTACCTTCCTGAAACTTTTACCTCCTACTTATTCTGTTTGAGGAGCAGTTAGGTAGGACAGTCGATAGAGTGTTGGCAAAGAGTCAGGAAAACTAATTTTGGTTGTGTTGCTTTTGTTTACACAAAGTCTTTTTAAAATTTAATGTAATAAAAAATATCCATTTTACGCTTTGTAATGCTTTCAATCTTTTGTTTGGTCATGAATTCTTCCCCTTCCCATAGATTTGACAGGTAGATTATTCCTTGCTTTTCTAATTTGTTTGCAGTGAGTGTCATCCTTTATAGCTAAATCATAGCTGTTTTTGCTTTTGCTTTATCTGAGATCAGTATTGCTACACCTGTTTTGTTTTGTTTTGTTTTGTTATCAGCTGAAACAAAAGAGATTCTCCTCCACTGCCTTACCTTTACTCTGTGTGTGTGTCTCTACTTCAGGTGTGTTTCTTGTAAATAACATATTGTAGGATTGTGGTTTTTGATCCACTCTGCCATCTGCTTTGATTTTATGGGAGAGTTCATCTCATTCACATTCACACTGATGGTTACGAATTGTCTATTTCCCGCTATTCTTTTGTCCCTCATTTTTGTCCTCTCTCTCCTTTTACCTTTTCTCCCCTCCCTCAATATTGTTTTGCTTTTCCACTACCTCTCCCCATCTTCCCTCTCTTCTGTCATTACCCCCTCCACCTCCCACTCCGCCCCAGCTGCCTTTTACTTAATTGCCTTACTCCTAGATTCTTGTTGGGTAACATAGATTTATATATTCAACTGATGGTGTACATTATTCCCTCTTTGAGTCTATACTGATGAGAGTAAGATTCAATACTAATGAGAGTAAGGCCCATCATCCACATTCTCATCTTTCCCTCCACTGTAATAGGTTGAAATAATTCACCCATTCTACCTCTTCCTTCCCTCTGCACCCAGTGTACTTCTCTTTCTTATGCCTTAATTATTTTTTTATGTCATTCCCTCAAATTCATACCCATACCCTCTATGTATACTCCTTTTAGCTGTTTACTATTATAAAGCGGCACAATTTTAAAGAATTACAAGTATCTTCTTCCCATATAGGTATATAAACAATTTAACTCCATTCAATCCCTTCTGTTTTGTTTTCCCTTTTTAACTTTTTAAATATCTTTTGGGTCTTAATATTGAAGATCAGTAGTTTTTTAATAAGTTCTGGTCTTCTTATGAAAGCTTGAAATTCTTCTATTTCATTAAATTATTTTTTCCCCCATGAAGTATTATGCTTGATTTCACTGGGTAGGTGATCCTTGATTGTAGACCTAGCGCCTTTGTTTCTGGAATATCATGTTCCATATCCTGTGATCCCTTAATATTGTAGATGCTAAGTCCTATGTCACCCTGATTATAGCTTCCTGGTATATGAATTGTTTTCCTTGGGCAATTTACAGTATTTTTATTTGTTCGTTTTTTTTTGCTTTTTGAACGGGGAGGAAGGGCAGTTAGGGTTAAATGACTTGCCCAAGGTCACACGGCTAGTAAGTCTGTCGAGTGTCTGAGGCCAGATTTGAACTCAGGTTTTCCTGACTCCAGGGCCAGTGCTCTATACACTGTGCCACCTTGTTTGTTTGTTTTCTTGACCTGAGAGTTCTGAAATTTAGTTATAATGCTCCTTGGAGTTTTTATTTAAAGATCTCTTTCCTGAGGTGATTGATAGATTCTTTCAATACCAATTTTGCTTTCTGGTTCCATGATATTAGGGCACTTTTCCCTGATAATGTCTTGAAAGACAGAGTACAGGTCCTCCTTTTGATTATAGTTTTTAGGTAGTACAATGATTCTGACATTTTTTCCCATAAATTATTTTACATTTTCTTCTTTTTTTATCCTTTTGAATTTGTTTGATTGATTCTTGATATCTCACCAAGTCATTAACTTCTATTTACCCTGTTTTAACTTTTAAGGTATTGTTTTCCTCAGTTAGTTTTTGTACTTCCTTTTCCTTTTGGCCAGTGGTACTTTTTGAGCAGTTTTCTTTTTCCGAGCTGTTGACTCTTTTTCATAATTCTTTCATATCACTCTCATTTCTTTTCCCAAATTTTCTTCCACCTCTCTTAAATGATTTTTAATCTCCTTTTTGAATTCTTCTACGACTTCTTTATATTCTTTAAAAAATGTCCCATTTTTATTTGGGGCTTTGCCCACAGGTGTTTTGGCATTGTTATCTTCTGAAATTGTGTCTTGATCTTCCCTATCACCAGAACAACTTTCTATGGTCAGATTCTTTTTGTTGTTGTTGTTTGATCATCTTTTTTGGCCCTTTTCTTTCTATTATATTTGAGCTCTGCTCCTGGTGTAGAAGGGGCACTTTCTTAGGTTTCTTGTACCAGGGATTGCAGGCCCTGGCTGTTTACCTGGTGCTACACTGATGTTGTCCTGGGACCCACAGGGAACCCTCATGTCTCATGCTGTGCTGAATGGGTGGGGAGGGGAGTGGTGCTGAAGGCCATAGGACTCTGGAAGCTTATCTGGTGCTGAGCGGAGTCCTAGGGTTGGTGTCTGGAAAATGTTGAGGCCAGTGGTGTTTCTGTTTTTCCCCAGAGCTACACTGAAGCAGATGGAGGTTTGGTCACTAGAGATTGCCTTTTGTCCAGGGCTCTCCTGAAGCACTTGGTTCTCAGAACTGGGGTCTACCCATTCTTCTGGCTATACTGAAGCATGTGGGGGTTCCTGGTATTGGTGTTTTCCTGCTCCACCACACTGTGGATCAAGTTCTCATGCTGATTTGCTGAGGTGGGACTTGCTATTGGCTTGTTAGGATGCTTCCTGACCTGGACTGCACTCCTCTTTTAACCAAGTGAGACAGAATTTCCTTGTGAATCTTTCAAGTTTCTTGTGCTAAAAGATTGTTTCACCACATCTTTTAGTGGTTCTGCTATTCCAGGATTTGTTTTGGAGTACTATTTGCTGATTGTTTGTAGGTGAATATGGGAGAGTTATAGGAATTTACTGCTTACTCCACCCTCTTAGCTACCAGAAGTGTGAACTGATATTCTTTTTTTTTTTTTTGGAGGGGGGAGGGCAGGGCAATTGGGCTTAAGTGACTTGCCCAAGGTCACAGGGCTAGTGAGTGTTAAGTGTCTGAGGTCAGATTTGAACTCAGATCCTCCTGATTGCAAGACTGGTGCTCTATTCACTGTGCCACCTAGCCACTCATGAACATATATTCTTTTTTTTTAATTTTATTTAATGCGCTATTAACTTCTGATTTACATCATTCATTTTTGCCAGATTTTGAGTTATAATTTTCTCCCATTTTCCCCCTACCCACTCCCCCAAAATAGCAGTCCCACAGGATATCCCCTCCTCCAATCTGCTCTCTGCCATATTTTCTCCCATTCCCCTTTCTACTTTTCCAGTAGATCTCTATGCCCCAGTGCCTGTATATCTTATTCCCCCAACAACATGTAAAATAGTATTAATAATAGTGTATTTATATATATATATATTTAAATATTTGATTTTAAAACTTTGAACTCCAGATTCATTCCCTTCCTCCCTTGTCTCCCACCCTTACTGGGAAGATAAGCAGTTCAATATAGGTTGTACATGTGTGGCTAATGCAAAACAATAACATAGTAGATATATTTTTTAAAAGATATATTTCCCTCTCTCCTATCCCACCTCCCACTTGTTCTATTATCTACTTTGATTCCATCCCTTTTCAAAAGTGAGTGCTTCCTACTTCCCCCCCCCCCCCCCAGCCTGACCTCCCTTCCATCATCCATTCTCTCATCCCTTTCCCCCCTACTCTCCTGTAGGGTGAGATACCCTATTCAGTGTGTATGTCATTCCCTCCCCAAGCCAAATTCAATGAGAATAAGATTGACCCATTACCTTTTGCCTTCCTATACTTCCCCTCCATTGAGACCATTTTCACTTGCCTCTTCTATATGAGATAGTTTACCCCATTCTATCTCTCCCCATCTCCTCTCATTATATTCCTCTCTCATCTCTTAATTTCACCTTTTAAGTATCATCCCTTCCTGTTAAATTGGTCCTGTGCCCTCTATCTATGTATACCTGTAAACATATGCCCATATACCCTCATATATATTTCTATTCCCTTCAACTACTGAGAAAGGTTTCATAAGTTACAATTATTGTTTTTTCATGTAGGAATGTTCATAATTCCACTTTGATAAGTTTCTTGTGATTTCTTTTCCATGTTTACCTTTTCATGCTTCTCTTGTTTCTTGTATCTGAATTTCCAATTTCCTGTTCAATTCTGTTTTTTTCAACAAGAATTCTTGAAAGTCCTCTATTCCACTGAATAACCATATTTTCTCCTGGGACATGATACTCAGTTTTGCTGGGGAGGTGACTCTTGGTTTTAATCCCAGCTCCTTTGACCTCCAGAATATCATATTCCAAGCCCTTCTATCCCTCAGTGTAGAAGCTGCCAGATCCTTGGTTATCCTGACTGTGTTGCCACAATATTCAAATTGTTTCTTCCTGGCTGCTTGTAATATTCTCTCCTTAATCTGGGAATTCCAGAACCTGGCTATAATATTCCTAGGAGTTTTCTTTTGGGGTTCTTTTTCAGGAGGTGATTGGTAGATTCTTTCAACCTCTATTTTACCCTCTGGTTATAAAACATCAGGGCAGTTTTCTTTGAGAATTTCCTGGAGGATGATTTCTAGGTTCTTACTTTGATCATGGCTTTCAGGTAGTCCAATAATTTTTAAATTATCTCTCCTGCATCTATTTTCCAGGTCAGTGTTGTTTCTCATCAGATATTTCACATTGCCTTCTATTCTTTCATTTGTTTGGATCTGTTTAACAGCATCTTGATTTCTCATAAAGTCATTAGCTTCCATTTGCTCCAATCTAATTGTGAAACAATGATTCTCCTCATTGAGCTTTTGAGATTTTTTTCCATCTCTCAAATTTGACTTTTTAAGGCATTCTTCTCCTTATTGCCTTTTTGAGCCTCTTTTGCCATTTGAGTTAGTCTGTTTTTTAAGGTGTTAATTTCCTCAGTCAGGCTGTTGACTCTCATTTTGTAATTTTCTTGCATTGTTCTCATTTCTCTTCCCAATTTTTCCTTCACTTCTCTTATCTACTTCTTAAGGTCCTCTATGGCTTGTAAACAGCTTGTATTTTCCTTTGAAGCTTTTGGTGCAGGAGTTCTGACTTCACTGTCTTCCTCCTGTTCCATGCTTTGCTCCTTTTTGTCCCCAAAATAGGAGTCTAATGTTGGAATCTTCTGTCTGCTTTGTTTCCTTTGCCTAGTCATATCTCCCCTCAGTCATTTGACCCCTGGGCTTGTTGCCACAGTATGACTCTGCCACCAGACAGGGGATCTTTTGTCCCAAACGCTGGGGTTTTCTCAGCTTCCGGAGGTATTAGTTGGGTGCCCTCTCTGAGGTCTCCACATGCTCTGGCAAGCTGGACACACACCCCAGGACCTCCACCCTAGACTGCAATCCATATCCAAGAAGGTTAAAGCAAGAGCGATTCCCCTCAGACTGGTGCTTGCTCCCCCTACACTCTGCAGGCCAGGAGCTGAAGCTGTCACGTGGTGCTGGCTGGCTATGGCAGTGTCTCAGCGGCTTCTCACCCCTGGGACAAAAGCCATGCACTCCCACTTACTGGGTCCCAAATTCCAGACTGCACTGACCTCTCACTTTGTCCTTCACATCTATGTATTGACAAATATGGAAATGGCCACAGTTGCTGCTGATCTGGAGTCCCTCCTGACATTGGCTGGTCAGGCCCATCCTGGGGCTAAAGACTCGGGCTCAGCTCCCAGAGCACTGCGCTGGCTGATTCCTGCCAGCCTGCTGGGCTGTCCTCAAGGAGGTTAGCTTCTCTGTGTCATTTTGTGGGTTCTGCAGCTCCAAAGTTTGTTCAGAGTCCCCTTTTTATGTGGATTGGGGAAGGTGGAAACTGGAGCAGCAGGGAGGTCCTGATTCTATTCCTCCATCTTGACTCTGCCCCCTGAACATATATTCTTTTTAAGCAATCTGGATTAAGTAACTTGCTCAAGGTTACACAGCTAGTTATTTCTGGGTGTGTTGCTGAGTGTCTGGGCCTGGGGTTTAATCTCCAGGTCATCCCAACACTGGAGCCGGTGCTCTTACTCACTGTGCTACCTGGCCACCCCAGAACATATATTCTTAATGCTCATATGTATAATTCACACCCTTGATTTCATTTTTTTATTTTTATCTTTCTTTTATCTTTTTATATTTTATTATCTTTTTATTTATTTTGTTAAATATTTCCCAATTAAATTTTCCTTTTATAACTTCATTTTATTAGTATTTATTTTTTCACATTAAAAATATACTCCAAATTTTCTCCCTCCCTCTAGTGGCTCTTCATCAACTGAGAAAGCAAGCATTACATCAATTATACATTTGAAATCACTTAAAATGTATTTTCATATTAGCCATATCACTACCACACACACACACACACACACACATGAAAAAATGCAGAAAATGGGAAAGTTATACTTCAATTTGCTTTCAGAATTCTCTCTTTGGAGATGGATAGCAATTTTCATCAAGTGTCCAGAAGTTGTTATGGACTGTTGACAATCCTTTGAAATTATTTTTAATCATCGTATTGATGAGTAGCTAAGCATTCCCTCGATTTCTAATTCTTTGCTACCACAAAAAAGAACTGCTGCAAATATTTTTGTATAGATAGGTCCTTTTCCTTTTGTTTTGATATCTTTGGGGTATAGACCCAGAAGTGGTAGAAATTAAGTATTCATTATCACTCTAGTAAGTTTGTGAGCTAGAATTTGACCCCAATTCACTTGACTCTAGTCTTTCAACCACATCCTAATACCTCTCTGTTAAATTCAAAGGAAGACAACCCTGTGCTTGGGCCAGATAACTAAGATAAGAAGTTGTGCAAAAGTCAAGATTATAATCAAATTAGCTGTGAGTTTTGAGGGCAAGATTTAAAAGGACAGCCCTCTCCATTCACCATCTCAATGCAACAACCCTAAAACATTCTGGGAGAAATGAAGGTTCTCAACTTTGAAAGAAGTAGATTAATAGAAGTTAGATGGTATGATTTAATGCAGTGGTATCAAACCCAAATAAAAACATGGAGCTACTTAATCATATATAATGACTCCATAGATTGACTTAAAAAACCACATATTAACATTATCTATGTTTTACTCTATTATTATTTATTTTGTTAAGTATTTCCCAATTATATTTTAATGTGGTTCCCAATTACTGGGATTCTTATCCCCAATAATACACAAAAGTTAGCTGTTTCATACCTCTGCTGTAGTGAACAGACCCTTACCTTTGGAGTTCAAGGTCCCATTTATTTTTTGAATTCAAGTTTTTATTTACTATCTTTGTGACACTGAGAATTTATTTTAACTCAATTTCTTTGGATATAATGAGGGGGTTAGACTAGAAGGTTTCTGAGGGACTTTCAAGCTCTAAACTATGATGTACAAGGAGTATTATCTAAGATCTTTATTTTAGTTCTAAGTTCTAGGAAAAACAAGGATATCTCAGTCCTTAAAAATAATTTAATATTTTAAGATTCAACCTCTTCTCCTACCCAGGGATCTATTAATAAAGGTAGCTAGGTGCTAAAGTGAATGGAACACAGAGTCTGGAATCAGGAAGACCTGAGTGTAAATCCAAACTCAGACATTTATTACATGACTCTAGTCAAATTATCTGTGATGTCTCTCTTACTTTCCTCATCTGCAAAATGGAGATTTTAATAGCACCTACATCCTAAGTGTGTTATGAGGAACTAATAAGGTAATATTTGTAAAGCACTTACTTATCATGTTGTTTGATACATATTAAAGACTTACTAAATGCTTACTATGTTCCCCTTCTGCAAAATGGGTATTGCAGATATTTAATAAGCATTGATAAAAGAAACAATTAAAAAAAAAACCTTTGTCTCTCTCTCTGTCTTTCTCTCTGTCTCTGTCTGTCTGTCTTCTCTCTCTCCAGAGCTGAAAATCCATTGTTTGGTTTAAAAATTAGGGTCATTTCTCTGGAAGGCATTAACTGAATACAAATGGAGTATCTCCCTGCCACTTCCCAAGACACTATTCTAAGGGTTATTCCAAACAGATAAAAAGAGTTGCCGGAGCAGAGAGAACAATTAAGAATCAGAGTTTCTCTCTATTACTTCAATTCTGGGTTACAATCGCTGCAGAGGAAATCTCAGGGATTGGTTACTCAGCTAATGATTTCCTGGGCTTTTGTATTGAATGCGTTAACAAATTGAGAGATACTTTCTTTTTTTAACCTAATGACCCTATCATTCAGGTAATATTGTATTGTGATTAATTTTTTTCTTTTTTTTTTCCTTAACTGCAGAAACCAAATATTTCCAGTCATTTAGTGCACATCTACCTAAATGTGATCTCCCCCTAGTGTTTGATTTTTTTTCTTAATAGCTTCAGTACATAGAAATTACTTTTGTAGATTTAAATGACGATAATATTAAACATTGACAAATAGTTCTTGCTAATATAGTGTAATTGGGCTCTTCTTAAGCAAGAGTTTCAATACATAAACACATTTTTTTTTCCAGTTACATTAGGCAAAACCCTGTCCCTAATCATGATAGCCTTATTCCAGACAGGAGAGAAAAATTTGCAATTACAAGATTCTGTGGAATTGTATTTTTCTACATTTAAATGACGCCTCAAGACATAAGTGGTTACCACATCCAATATTATTAGTGCTAACAGAGCACAGATTATGAGTATAGGAGTTTCTTATTGTCATCAGGACAGGGCAGTGCATTGCCCCTTTAGGATTGTTTCTCTGGATGTCCCCAGTGCTGAAATGCTCTGTCTTTCACCCCTGTCTCCTGACTTCTTTTAAATTCAGCTCAAATTTCACTTTCTATGGGAGACCATTCCAGTTCTTTCCATCCCACTCCCATTTTTAATGCCTTTCTTCTGAAATGCCCTTCCTGATGATGATCATGAAGGTGATGATATTGCATGGTAACCGATGGAGATTAAATAAAAAATCAATGCATAAAAATTGTATACGAAAGGGAATTCTTTCTCTGTGGGAATGTAGCAAGCAGACACTGGTACTATAGAAAGAAAACTGGAGTTGGAATCAGCAGATACACGTTCAAATCTTATTTCTGCCTCTTGCAAGAGAAGGGAAGAGAATTTATTTACCTTTCAGAGCATGAATTCCTTAATTAGTAAAGTTAGGGTGATGTTAATCCAATAACTTGATCTCATAGAAGTGTTGTATTGACAAAATTGGATAATAATTAGGAAGAACTTTTAAAAAAGCAAAGCACTAGACAGAAGTGAGTATGGACAATGCTGTTCTAAATGAACTTTCAACTTGGCCTTTAGTCCTGTAACTCAGAGACCAGATTCCCCACCTCCAAAATCTAGGTTTGCAATACTCATTTTGATGCTGCTATTTGCAAAATGGATAATAATACCAGCCAGTTTCAGCATTCACATTGGCAGGATAGACAGACTAAACCTGTGTGATGTTGTTTAGCCATCCAGAGCTCTGCAAGTAGCAGGTGGTAGATGTTTAATCACACATTGAACATGGATAGGCAGCAGTGCCAACTTAGGATTCAGGAGATGGTGAATTTCCAGCTGTGTCTTGGGATCTTAGAATCCTAGAATGTCAAAGGTAGAAGTTGTCTTAGGGATTATGTGATTCAACCCGCTCACATAAGAGAGGGAAAAAAACCCCAAAAGTTGAGACCCCCACTCAACAATGTGTGTAATCCACTGTCTCCCACCTGCTCAGTGAATCAGATCAAATCACAGTTTAGCCATTTTCACTGAGATACCTCCAAAGGGTAGAAATTATTACAAAGTCCAATATATTGCTAGACATTTATTAAGGTGATAGCAGGTGAAAAAAAAAGCTAATAGATTTTGTAATGCTCTTAGAATGATGCTTGACTGACTTAGACCCTCATTTATTTCACATTTTGAATTCTACACCTGTCACTCAATTCATCTAGAAGCATTTATTAAGCATCTACAATATACTGAACACTGAGTCACATACTTCAGGGACAAGAATATAAATATATACACACACATATGTGTATGTTTGTATGCAGGCATGTGTGTATGTAAAGCTTACAATGTAGCCAGAAAGAACAGCATATACATACACGAGTTTATACAAAATTTATACAAGGTAATTTGAGGGGTAGGAACTATCATTTGGGGACATCAGCAAAAGCATGTGAACTGAACTTTGAAAAAAACTAGCAACTGAAAGAGGAAAAGGTGAAGAGAGAGTATTCTAGGCATGCAGGACAGCTAAAGTAAAGGCATAGTGAAAGAAGATAGTTTATCCTGTATGAGGAGTGGAAAGAAGACTACTTTACCTAATTACAATGTATATAACAAGGCTTGAAAGGTAGGTCAGGGCCAGGTTGTGAGAAGCTTTGATTACCAAAGAAGTTCACATTCAATTTCTAGGTAGTCAATGGAATTTATAGAATAAGGGAATGATATAGTCAATGGAAAATTTAATTTAGGAAAATGAAATTGACAACTGTATTGGAGAGGGATGATACTGAGGCAAGGGGACCAGTTAGGCAGTTACTGTTATAATCCACTCAAGAAAGGATAAGGGCCTGAAAAGGGGTGTTGGGGGCTTTGTAAGTAGAGAGAAAGGGATAGAGATAAGACTGTGAAGGTAGAAATGACAAGATTTGATAGCTGGCTGAAAATGTGGTTGAGAGAGATTGAGGAGTCAGGGATGACACTGAGGTTGTACACCTAGAAATTGAGAGGTTTCTGGTACCCCAGACAGAAAAGGGAAATTCAGAAGAATGGGATTTGGGGGAGCAATTGGGAGGGGGTGAGTGGTTTGGGACATTTCAGCTTGAGATTACTATGGTGCACCTAGCACAAAATTCCCATAATTCAATTTACTATGTGGGACTGGAAATCAAGAGAGACTCTAGGACTAGAGAAACATTTGCTAGTCTTTCAATGGACCCTCCCTTTCCACCGGTAGGCATTACTCTCTGCTAAACTATAATAGGGAACATGGATTTAATCTAGGCTAATACAACAACTCCAGAGTATCCAGGGTCAGTCATTCATTCAGTCAATAACCATTATGTATTCTATGTGCCAGGCATTGTGCTAAGTACTGAGTAAGGTGCCTGTTTTTTAGGGAAACAGTTCCTCCCCCCAACGTCTCTGTCTGCCCACAACAGTGACGCCCTCCCACACGCACGCATGAGTATATTCTCCTGTAGCATGGGAGGTGGGAGAGGGGTGCTGGTGCTGATTGAATTCTGGGTTGGTGAGTGTCAGTTGTTGCTATGATGGATTTGGTTTCCTGGTGCTGGGATTTGGCTCTCTGGTGTCTGTATAAATGTTTTGCTTCTGTCTTCTATATAGAGAGTCTCTTATATTTTGTAATTGATAACTATGCCAGCATATTCATAGTTGCCATCATTGTGTTGGCACTGCAACCATATATCTACATATCTACATAAACATATACATACATAATATGCACATATAAATACACACACCACATACCATATATATATGCACATGCATATATACACACATAGACCCATAGATATGTAAACATACATACATATATCTATATACACATATGCAAATACACACCAAATACAGGCATACACATATATGAATAACATACCATATACATACATGCATGCACACACATCATATAGAATAAACATATGCATACATGCATATGTGTGATTCCCTAATAGATAAGTGGTTAAAGGATATAAACAAACATTTCCAAAAGGAAAAATTGCAGTTTATTCTAAACAACATGAAATAATGCTTCAAATCATTAATAAGAGAAATGCAAATTGAAACAACCCTGAGTTTTCATCTCACAATTTGCCAATTAGCAAAAAAAAAAAAAAGGCAATTGTTAACATTGTTTGGGTTATGGAATGATATGCATACTATTACATTTTTGGCGAAGTTGTGGGATGGTTCAATCATTTTGGAAAACAATTTGGAATTATGTTAGTAAAATGACTTAATACATACATACTCATTGAACTAGAGTGTCAATTACTGGTGTGATACTCCAAAGAATTTCCCACATACTCCTAATTTATAGCATCACATTTTCTGAAATCTAAGAACTGAAAACAAAGTAAATTCCCATCAATTAAGGGATGGTTAAACAAATTTTGGTAAATAAATATCATGGAATATTTTTGTTCTGTATAAATTATGTGTGATGAACGTAGAGAAGTATTGGAAAGATCTCCATGAAATGATGCAGAGTGAAGTAAACAGAGCCAAGAAAACAATATACAATGAAACTGCAACAATATAAATGGAAAGAACAATGACACCCCCCCCCCCATTTAAGTAATTGTAACAAGATTTAAAAGAGCAAGCAGACCTGAAATGAAGAGCAATGAGAGGACACTGTCATCCTGTCTCATTGTAAAGGTGGGAGGGTCAGTGATGTTATAAACTGCACACATCTTCAGATTTTTTCTACCTTGACAAGTTATACTAATTTATTTATCATAAATATTATAATAATTACATCATTAATGATTATTAGCTAACATACTCATTATATACACAGTATAAAATTATATTATAATAATTATATAATTATTTATTTTCTATAATATTATATTATTTATTACATGGAATGACGTTTTTGGGAGTGTGATGGGAAAGGATGCTTGGAATAACTGTGATCGTGTAAGAAACAAGAAGGTCAATAAAAACTTATTTATGAAAAAAAGAGAAAAAAAGGATATGGAAAAGAAAGGGAGGAAAGGGGCAACAGAGAAAAAGGAAGGGGGTTGTAATGAGAATGCAAATTTAAAGATCTTCCCTGCCCCTAGGCTAAAGTGCACCTAAAGCCTGAGGTAGGAGGCTTGTTTTTCAGTAGATACTTTTTGATTGGCCAGTGAGTCCAAAAGGTTGTTACATTCTCTGATCTAGGAGAAGGCTATATAAGCCCTGAAGTGAGGCTTTGTTTTGGGGCTCACTTTGAGAAGTGTTCTGTGATTTGATCTGGATTCTGGGAAGCCGTTGTCCAGAGCCCCCCAGCTTTGAAAAACCCAGATGTTGATTTGGTATGGATGTAATGGTTGGACAGTTTGGAAAGCTGTCTACTTGATCTGTTTCTGTCTTGATAATTCTGCCTGTATACTTTGAAGTTCGGGGTGCTGACCTTTTTCCCCTGAAGGAGGTAAACGATATATGTCTGACTGATTAAAGTCAGCTTGTTAACCCATTTTGAGTTGCTTTCCTTTAACAAAGCAGATCCAAGAACCTGTGTTGGCAGCAAACCCTGAGGACGCTTGTTGGTGCTTGCCACTACAGGGGTTCAAAAGCGATGGTAAATTGAAGCAGAAACAAGTTCCTAAGCAGAAGAAATTACAGCTATGCAGGATAGATTATAAAATACTAACTACAAAAAGGAGAAAACACATGAGATCTATCGATTTGGGCCTGCAGCAGGAAAAGTGAGGAAGGATCAAGAAGAAGAGAGCTTTTTTTCCAATCTTAAATTACTAATTGTTTTTTTTTTCCCGCCTCTTTTCTTTCTTCAATTATTATTATTTTTTTTCCATAAAAAAAGGAAGGGAATGGAGATCACTGAGAGGAAGTATTAGGACAAGGTATGGTAGAAAAAATACCACAGCGAACAATTAAACCATGAATTGAAATGCGTCAAATTCACTCAAAAGAAAATGAGGTCCAGTTAGTTAGGTGGATTAGAAAATAAATGCTCACAATGTATTGTTTACAAGAATGAATATTTGAGATACAGAGATCATAAAGATTACAAAAAGAAGATACAAAGCTATTGAATATAATAACATAATAAGTCCAAGAACACTAATTACTTGGGTAAGGACTCCCTATTTTCACACACACACACACACACACACACACACACACACACACACACACGCTCGCACACTCAACCCTATTGAGAAAATTAGAAAAAAGTTTAGCAGAAATTATGTTTAGGCCAAGATCATATGGGACACACCACAACAAACTCCAGATGGTAAAATAAGAAGTATGAAAGGTCATTAAATTTTTTTTTAATAGAACAAAATAAGGACATATTTAAATATGTTTCAAAATTATGCCTAGGTAGAGAATTATGACCTAAACTATAATAAAGTTGTTAGTAGAAGATGAAATGAACAATTTTAATTACAGAAGCCAAAATAAAACAATAGCCTCAAAAAAGCAAAACAAAACAAAACAAAAAAAACCCTGTAGAAGCAAACTACATGCAATTACAATTAGAAAGGAAGTAAATGATTAGGGAAAAAAAAATCACTACAAATATCCTAATATAATAACTAATAGCTGAAATATGTAAAGAATTGATACAAATATAAGTACAAAAAAGGTATATTGGAGAGAAAAGAGATTAAAGGCAGAGACTCCAATTTAGAGACTATTGGAAGAGTTCAATAAAGCGATATTGAAGTCCTGAGCTTGAATGATGACCATTAATGAAGAGAGTGGGACAAATTTGAGAGATATTGAGGAGTAAGAAATGATAAGATTTAACAACTGAATGCATATGTGGGTTGAGGGAGACAGTAACAGAGGATGAAACTAAGATTGCAAATGTGAATGACTAGAAGAATAGTGGTGGCCTGGATACAAATAGAGAAGTTAGAAATAAGGGGGAAAGATAATAACTTTCTTGTTGGACAAGATAATTTCGTCGTGCCTATCAGATATTAGCATTAGGCCAGGAAACCTGGGTTTAAGTCCCTTATTAGCTACTAATTGGTTTTTTTTTTTTCTGGAAACCTTGGGCCAATCAGTTCTCCCCTCTAGGACAAAGCTTCCACATATTTCAAACTGGAGAGTGGGGCCTATGTGTTCTCCATGATCTCTTCTAGCTTTGCTGTTCTAGGTAATTTGCGATATTTAGGAGTGCTCCAGCTAAGCAAGAAGGTGCATTTGTATCCCAAACTCATTTATTTCTAAGACTTTAAAACAGAGGATAGGACATCTTGATCAAAAGTACCACACCCCCACCCCCACCGAGCACCATATATAACCTTTACTCTTCTTGTCAGCCCCCCTTCTGACCCAAGGCTACCAACTAAGCCCAGTCAACGTGATAAGGTCATACATAATTAAGTTCAATAGGAATAAATTGATTAAATGGAAGATGAAAAAAGAATGGAGGATATCAACACACTTCTTAGTTGGGTAATATTTGTCACAATATCAATGACACAGAAAGGTATTAAACAATTGAACGAACACAGATTTGGGATTATGAGAATTCATTCCAAATTCATGTAATACTGGAACTTGAGGGTCCTAGAGCTGGGCCTTAGATTTTAAAACAGAATTTTACAACTTGCAGGAAGTTTCAGACAAAGGATATTTGAATTGGAAGGAGACGTATTAATCAACTATACTTTCTTCTCCCCTTCTAATGGAAAAAGAATCTAGAGCCCAGTGAGAGAAAGTGACTTGCCTCAGATCACCAGTTAGGGCCCGGGGCCAGACTAGAACTTTAGAATCTCGCACAAATGCTTTTCCATTATACCACACTGCCTCCTTTCCTTGTGCATTCATGGAACTCCCTAGAAGTGATTCATAACCTCTAGGAAATCAAAACTCAATATAGATAATGTTGGGTTGGGCAAATGAGTAGTGGGCATATGGGAAACAACATGGTGTGATAGAAATAGACGGGAAAGGATGTCTAACTGTATGAGTCAGATCAAGTGAAAATTTGGTAGGGAACCCTATGGACTGCTTCCTCAACGTCAGATTAAACATAAAACAAATAAAATGAATATTAAATTCCTGTATTAATACACACATACTTATATATACACATGTGGGTACATTGTATACATACATATACACATGCACACATGTATGCATATACATACATTCATGTATACATGTACATAAGTGTATATATATATATATATATATATCTTCTCTGAGGTTCGGAGTTAGATCACTAAGGTTTTTTCTATCTTATTCATATGGTCTTTGCAATATGGAAAATTGATTTTTCTCTCCTTTTCTTAATAGGATGATAGGAGATTGAAAATAGATTTTGTTTGTTAAAAAAAAATCATTCTAAAATGCTTGCTGAAAAGATCCAAAGGGATTTCTAATTCTCTATTTATTTCTTACAGGATGTATCCTTTCTCTACCCATTATGTATATCAGTTGCTATGGACTCCTTTCCTTTTCCAGTTGTCTGTGAGGAGCTTCTTATGCTTATATGATGTGGAGAGGTAGGCATCCACACAGACAAAACTTAGAAGTCAGCCATCAGAAAGAGCCTGGAAGGTTTGGCCTTGTACTTACTAGGTGAAACATGACTTCATCCTTATTCCAGAACTCAGTTTTATATTATAATATTCAACACCCATTCACAGAATCCTTGCAGCTAGTAAATATATACTTGTTCAGTGTGGGGACTAGTTCAATTTTCTCTTTATATCCTCAGCATGTACCCCAGTCTTTAACACACTAGAGACACTAAATAAATGTTTGTTGATTGATTAGAGCTGCAAGTGACAGAGGCCTTTCACTCTCTAATTTTATAGATGAAGATCCTTGCAGAAAAGTGAACAGACTTGTTCAAAGTTATGGAGTTAATCAGTGGCAAATACAGAATTCAAACCCAGGACCTCTGTTTCCAGATGCAAGATACTTTCCACTATACCACACTGTCAATCTCTGTTAAGTGATTCTTATGAACAAAATCTCCAAAAATTCATCTTCCTGTGCCTTATAACATGTGGTAGGGAAGCTTATTTCTCTTTGGCAATGCCACTAGAGCTCACATTCTGGGAGGCTCTTTCAAAATGGAAAACCTTTTGAGTTCAAGCCTTTTGATGGACCAAAGATCATCCTAGCTCAGTAAATTATTGAAAGTCTCATCACCCTAAGTAAGGAATCAATAGGATGGTTTGAGGGGAGCCAGGTAAATTTTTGCAGAACTACTTGTAGCTTAAAGGTGTAGAGGAGTTATGATCTCAGTACTTGGTGGATACACTTACAACAAAGATTTTGACTATACTTGAAGTATTTGCAAAACATTGTGTTAGCCCTTGGCTAAGATCCAAATATACTTAAATCATAATTCCAGAACCTTGAGATTACAATATTTAGTGAGTAAGGAAAAGATATGTAACCAAATGTGTGATTCTATTTAAGTGTAAGAGTGTAGCAAAATTAAGTAGACTACTTTGCATATCAAAAGGGTCGGGAAATTCACAAAAACAATGAGCTTCTGCTTTTTTTCCCAGGAAAAGCGAAGTTGCTGAGTGTTTAAAAGATGAGGAAGGAGCTGGCAAAGGTGTCCAGATATGATATAGAGTACAGTGAATGGGTTAGAGGCATCAACGACTTTCATACCTGGAACTTCGATCCTGCTGGAGAAATGGAAGGGGAGAGTGGGGAAGGAACAAACACATGCCTGGTGAGTGCAGGGGCAGTGGGGCAGAAAGCCCCTTGCTCTGGGCATTTACAGGAGGCAGAAGGTGTTGATTTGAGTTCAAGGTCAGAGGGGAGAACTGAAAAGGATCAAAGACCAAAGAGACCATCCCCCATATCCCTTGAATAGAGGTGAATATAAAAACTGAATTATTACCAAAAAATTTGCACAGGCAAAGGAGAAAGAATCCAACCACAGAGAGCTACTATAGGTATAGGGATGTGATAGTAATGGCAATTAAAGATTCCCCTGTATTGGCTTGGTTTTCAAATTGATTGTGTTAAAACCCAGAGTTTGTTAATCCCACCTGTGGGATGGGCTTGTTGATGTGAAAAGAAAGTCCTGAACTGGGAGGAGCTGGTGATGTAGATTTGGAGAGACACTAGAGAGAGGCGGAAGATCTTTTTTGGAAGCAGCACCTCGTGGAGAGAGAGAGACTAAGAGAATTGCTGGTGGCCGCTTTGAATTGCCCTGGACTTTTGAGACCTGCCCCCTGAGCTGCCAAGGACTGAGGAGACATGGCTGTTTTGCTGGTACTTTGTCTGTCTGTTTTGATGTTATTTTGCCAGATTTGTCCACTGGTGAAAGACTGTCCTGTTGAAGAAGTCCTGGAACCTGGTATTTGGTTAAGAAGGCCTGAGACTGTCCTGCAGACAGAGAGTGAATACTGTCCACTGGTGAGGGACAGTACTGTTGTTGCAGGGGTATGGAGACTGTCCGGCAGACAGAATGAATACTGTCCACTGGTGAAGGACAGTGCTGTTGTTGTAGGGGTCTGGGAGCCTTTCTGTTGGTTCAGAAGCCCTGAAGAAGGATTTTCTTGTTGTATGTTTACAGAAATCCTGGGAGAGGGCTTTGCTAATGTGTTCAGGGGTTCTAGGACTGTTCTACAGACAGAGGATAAATTCATGAAGGGACTGGCAATGTATCTTATGGCCTTGCTAAGCCTTGTCTCCCCAGGAACAAAGATTGCTGAGAACTTGCCTCATGTCAAGATGAAGAAAAGACCTCCATTTGGGTATTAAGTGCTGTGTTTAAACTTGATGTAACTCTGGGGTAGATTCAATTGTGATCCAGGGGTGGGGAACTTTTGACCTTTTTGTGTTCTATGGTTGAGCAAATGAATGTATTTTACTTATGTTTGGAAACTAATCTCCATTTGAGAAGAAGGGCTTTGTGGTGGACTTAATTAAGGTATAGCCTAGGGGTGGAGAAGTATTTAGAACAGAGACTTTGTAATTTATTGAATGAATGTAAGGTCCTGGGGTGGGGTAGTACTTGGAGATTATTTAATCATACTTAGTAAATACTGTATTTTGAATGATGTCATGTTTTGATCTTCTCTGTTCTGGGTTTGTTACTGAATAAAATAGAGAGCACCTATGCTGGTATTTTGAACCTGGGAAGTTGCCTTCTTTTGGCATTACATTACAAGGGAACACCAGGGTTCATCTTCAGAGGAGGATACTGAAGCAAAGAAACTCTTCTGCTCCAAAGAGTAATGCCAAATGATCACCTGCCCAAAAATAATTCACTAAATGCTAGGAAAAAAAAGACTTTAAAAATCAAATGAGAGAGATTGAGGAAAAATTAAAAGAAAAATAAGAATAGTACCTTTTTATATTTCTCTTGAGGCTTCTGTTTCAATGCCAAATTTTCATTCAGCTTTGGTCTTTTCATCAGAGATGTTTAAAAGTCCTCTATTTCATTGAATATCCATTCCACTGAATATCCATTACCCCCTCCCCCAAAAGATCATACTCAATTTTTCTGGGTAGGTGATTTCTTGATTGTAATCCCAACTCCTTTGCCCTCTGGTATATCGTATTCCAAACTCCCCAAACCTTTAATGTAGAAGCTGTTAAATATTTTCTCAACCTGGTTGTGGTTCCATGGTTTTTAAATTATTTCTTTCTGGCTTTTTGCAATTATTTCTTTCTGGCTTTACCTGGAGCTCTGGAATTTGTCTGTAATATTCCTAGGAGGTTTCATTTTGGCATCTCTTTCAGGAGGTGATTGATTTCCAAGGTCAGTTTTTTTCCTATGAGATAGTTCACATTTTCTTCAATTTTTTTTCATTCTTTTGATTTTGTTTCATTGTTTCCTGACATTTCATGAAGTCATTAGCTTCTACTTGCCCAGTTCCAATTTTATATAATTGTTTTCTCCATTGATCTTTTGTACCGCCTTTTCTATTTGGTCAAATCAAAAAAGATTTCTTTTCTTCAGTAAATTTTATTTTGTACACACACACACATATACATAAATACATACATACATACATCTATATCTATATTTATCTATCATCTATCTATCTATCTATCTATCTATCTATCTATCTATCCATCTATCTATCTATCCAAGATGTTGACTCATTTTTCATGATTTTCTTGCATCATTCTCATTTATTTTTCATTTCCCCCCCCCCACTCTCTCTTATAGTATTTATTTATTTTGTTGGGGAACTCCTCCAAGAATTCTTTTTAATACAAGACCAATTCACATTTTTCTTTGTTGCTTTGGATGAAGCAGTTTTGGCTTTGTTATCTTCTATGTTTGTGTTTTGCTTTCCCCTGTTATCATAGCAACTTTCTATGGTCTGTTGTTGTTTGCTCATTTTCCAGTCTATTTCTCAACTTTTAACTTGATGTTAAATTTGGGCTCTAAATTTGAGGTAAAGGAGGAACTTTCCCAAACTTCAGATATTTTTTACAGCTATTCTCAGAACTTGTTCTTGGTGTCTATACATTTTCATTTCTTCCAAGACTGTATGATTTAAAAATAAATGTGGTTATTACTCCCCTGGTTTGTGCCCTGGCTTGTTAGTGACCACAAGCACTTTATTCTACCCTGGAATTGTGCCCTGGTATCTACTTCCCTGTGGTCACAAACTCTTGCGTGTTTGTGCTCTTCTTCACCCTGAGGCTGTGACTTGGGACTGTGACCTGGATCCTCAGATGGGCAATGCAATAGAATACTGATCCTAGTGCCAGGAAAGTGACCTCTCCAATCTCCCTCTGATCAGTTGTATGATCTTACAGTCTATGGGTAGAGAACTCCAGAAGCCACTACTGACAATTCAGTTGCCCTTAAGGCTTGATGCTAGCTGACTGGTGCAAGGGCTTGGGGCCTCACTGTTGGTTTGTTCTGGGTTTTCACTGCTGACTTTTGCCAGGGCTCAAGGATTTGCTGCTGGATTCTGCTCTCCTGGACCTTGCTGATTGCTTGCCATGGGCAGCCTGTGCTGGACTGTGCTCCACTCTCTCTCTGGTGTAACAGCCCTTTCCTGCTGACCTTCTGAGTTATCTTGGTCTAGGAAATTGTTTCATCCCATCATTTTTGTGGGTTCTGCAATTCCAGAATTTATTTTGATGCATGATTTTAAAGGGGTTTGAAGGGCAATTTGGCAGAGCTCAGGCCAGTCTCTACCTTTACTCCACCATCTGTGTGAGCCTTTCAGCATCAGCATCTATTCTTCTCCCTAGTGCTTATCTGTGGGAGAGTGTGCTGTAGGTTTATGATGACAATGCTATATTAATATAGTTTATTCCTACCATGCTATTTCAGCAAGTGACTTTTTCTGGAATTACTTCTGTCCTCTGACTGATGTTGGTCATAGGTTTAGGAGTGTGGATCTACAGAGTGCCTTGAATCTGACCTGTCTTACAAATACAAATTAGAGTATATCCTAGGAGTACAACATAAGTATCCAGGATATAGTCACTATTTTATTTACATTATCCTTGCTCATTGGCGATGTAACCTTGCCTCTTTTTGCATCCCTAGTCCTTAACAAAGTGACTGGCACATAGTAGGCACCTAATTAATGTTTATTGACTGACTGTTCCACAGAGATTTGAAACTCAACATTTGTGAAATAGACCTCATTTTCCTTCCTCATCATATTCATCCTTCTTCTGAACTTCCCTATTTTTGTCCAGGCCACAAGCATCCTTCTAGGATCCCAGTTTCTAAACCTCAGTGTCATTCTTAACTTCAGGTCCTTGGTCTCACTCACCTCACATACCCCATCAGTTGCAAAATCTTGTCCTTTCTCCATCTAACGATATGCCTCACACCTCTACATTGTCTTGCAATCACCATCTGGGTACAGGCCCTCAGACTTTCTCAATTGGGCTAATACAGTGACATCCTAATTGGCTTCCCTGCCTCCATTATTTCCCCACTCAACCCTCTGCCCAGCTGACAAGGGGATTTTCCTGAAGGGCACATCAAGTGACCAAGTCACTCCCAAACTCAATAAACTCCAGTGGCTCCTTATAATTTCTAGGATGCAATATAAGCTTTTTTTGGGGGGGGCATTTAAATCCTTTCATAAGCTGGCCCCAGGCTACATTTACAACCTTATTGTATATCATTCCCCTTCAGGTACTCTACAGTCCAGACAAATTGGCCTTTTGCTTCTTTTCCCAAGACAACATTCCATTTCTTGATCCCATGCTTTCATACTGTCTGCCACCATTGCCCTCCACCCTCCCCCATCCCCAGGCCTAGAATGACCTCTTTCCTTACATCATCATCCTCTTATTTTCCTGTTAGATACAGATTCTCTCCCTTTACATCCTGATTGATTATATTCTATTGATTGATTGACTTATCATATTCTTTCAGGCTTTAGGAAGATATTTGAATTTCAGTATGATGAATAAAGAAACACATTATTTTCCACCTGCAGGCAATAAGGGAGTTCTGTTCTTCTGGATAAATTAGCTGAACTTTGGCCATTCACAGGGCACCAAAGCTACATAATTTTTTCCCCAATCTCTTAAGGGCACAGTGTAAATTATTCAGTGACATCTTAATGGACTGAAAGAATTAATGAAAAAAGCTAATTGGCCCAAGAGATTTAATTTAACCTTCACTTAATGGCAACAACAATAATATTTATTATAGCTAGCCCTTATATAATGCTTTAAAGTTTGTAATGTGCTTTAGATATATTATTTTATCTGATCTTCACAACTCGCTGAGGTAGGATCTGTTATCACCCTCAGTTAACAGATGAGAAAACTGAGGCAGACAGGGTTTAATGAGTTCCCTAGAGTCATACAACTTGTAAGGGTCTGAGGGAAGATTTGCACTCAGTTCTTCGTGTCTCCATGTTCAGGAGTCTCTTCACTCAGCCACCTAACTTCCTACACAAGTTTAAAAACTACAGTCTAGCACTCTTTGGAGATATAGTCTTCTATCTTCTGACTCTTTGCCTTTACTCCCTGTAATGTTCTCCCTCCCCTCCTCCCCCCATTGCCTCTTAGAAACCCTAGAATCCTAAAAAGTTTAACTCAAACACTTTCTCCTCTATCAGTCTTCACTTTTATCTCCCTAAATTAAAATTGCTGTTCCCTGTGATTCCAGAGGCAGTTAGTAGTACAGTGAATAGAGCTCTGGATCTGGGGTCAGGCAGAGCTGAGTTCAAATCCAGTCTCTGAAAGTTACTAGCTGTGTGACCCTGGAGAGTCACTTATTTTCTGCATTGGTATCCTTAACTATAAAATGGGGAGAGCACCTGCCCCCAGTGGTTGTTTTGAAGATCAAATGAAATGATATTTGTCAAAGGAATCAGAATAGCACCTGGTACTTAGTGGGGCTATGTCAATGTTTATTCTCTTTCCGTAATTAACTTTCATTGATTCTGCATATATTCTATATCTCCTTATTTGCATGCATATCCTCTCCTCCAATAGAATGTAGGCCTCGGTGGCAGGGACTGGTTCATTTTTGTCTTTGAAGCCACAGGTCTGAGCATACTTCCCGGTACAAAGCAGATAATGAACGTAAGTTGATTGTTGTATTGATACAATAATAGTTTGCTGGAGTCAGATTGAAACAGCGGGTAAAGCTAATTATTACATTTTCAGCGTGAGCATTTACACCTTGGAAATAGGAAAAGGCTTACAAATAAACCTTGATTAATTGTTTTTTTTTTGTGGTTGTTGTTGTATTTGTTTGTTTGTTTGCTTTTTTTTTCTCCCCTGATCACCTAGACTTAGGAAAGTGATGGAGAAGGGCCACTAGGTGGCTCAGTGAATAGAGCACCGCTCCTGGAGTCAGAAGGACCTGAGTTCAAATCAGGTCTCAGACACTCAACATGCTTACTAGCCATTGACTTTGGGCAAATCACTTAACCCCAATTGCCCTCCAAAAAGCACAAAAAAAAATGTAATGGAGAAATTTTAGCAATTTAACTTAAATAAATTTAAAATTAAATTTAAAAGTATGTCATTGATACTTTTCTTTTTCATCCAGAGAGAAAGTTGCTAAACATTTTCCAGCAAGGTCCTGATTGACTGATTAGTGAAACACTTTAATAACCAATGGGGGAGGGGAAGTCATGAGGTATAGTACATGAGGAAAATTTGAGAGGCAGCCAGTGTCTTGGAAAAAAAAAAAGTGTTGGACTTGGAGTGAGAAGATGTGCTTCAAATCCGTTATAGACCCATATTACCTTAGGTGAGTCCCTAACCTCTTTGGTAATCAGTTTCCTGCTCTGTAAAATGACGGATTGGCTTATTTGATTCCTTGGGTTCTGTCTAGTTCTAAATTGGATGATCTATGAAAAGCAGGGAATGAGGTCAACTAAACTTCTCACCATTCCCTCTTTCCTCACTATAAGCACATTTAAAACATTTCGTTTTCTGCAGGCTTTCCTGGTGATTATTACAGGTGAACTCTGATCTGCCTGTAGGAGAACTGAGATCTATGTTTCCAAAATCTCCTTTGAGCTATTTGCTCCTTTGCTTTTCTTTTGTCATGAAATTTAAAGTGTCTTTTTTTTCTCTTTCTGCTAATTTACCTCTGAACATGCATTTTTCTTCCTCAGAAGAGATCCCATGAACACACCAGGTCTACCACACTAATGCCCCAGCCAGCTTCACTTTCTGATTTATCTTCCATGTTGACTCGAAGTTACAGGACCATACATTAAGGAACAAAGCTTGCTTTTGGTGTATTTATATCCTTGTCTTTTAAACATTTGGCAGACTTTCAGTCCTTCCATATGTTCACAGTATTAAACTTTACCATAAAAGGAGTGAAGAGGTAACATTTGAAGAAAGCTGATATTGTATGGCTTCAAAGTCTGGCAGGGGAAAAAATATTCAAGTACAACTTGCAATAACAGACTTTCTGTGATCCTGTGGAAACTTCAAAGCCCTTGTAACAAAGCCCCACAATCCTTAACACCCTCAGCAGACCACCTTCAGATGACATCTTTCAGTGCGGCTTAAAACAACTCAAAGCAGCCACATACATCACAGCTGCTGACCCTGATTCTACATGTGTTCCTCAGTAGTACAGAATGGAAGTAGTCAGGAAAGAAGTTAATCTTCAACCCATCTCCTTCCATTATTACCTCGAGGCTCACTTGTTCCCAGAAAGTCCCTGCAGAACCTTGAGACCTCAAGGCACTTATTTTATTATTGGATTCCCATACTTCAAAAGTCAGGGGAGACAGGGGGTAAGACTGAAGACAAGGTACGGAGGTGATATAGTAATCTGAGTGAGCTCCTTTAGTATCTAAAAATGTGTTATTGTAAGTGTGTGTGCATGTGTGTGTGTGTGTTTAGGGAGATGAAAGAGATGGATCCTTTGTTTCTATCAAGGGAGGGGATTTCTATGTGAAAACTCCCTTCATTGATAAGACTGGTGGTAGTAATTTACCTCTTACCAGTTAACCTGAGGGTGAAAAGAAATGACTGAGCCACATAAATACTATAGTTTGTATCAGATGCAGGTCTGACTCCAAAGCTGTTGCTCTAGCCATCATTGCAAATTATCTTTCTTGATATTTCATAAGAGGCATTATTTCATCAGGGCATAATAGACCCTGTATTACTTGAGATTGCAGCCACTCCATACCTCAGAAAAGGAGGTTTATGAGTTTTTATGTTTGCTCTCCAGTCCCCAGGAAGGAAAACACATCTAGAGAAACCATTAACACACACACACAAACACACACACACACACACACACACACACACACACACACGCTAAAACCAAACAAAAAACAAAAACAAAAAACCCCCAGAAAAACACTGTTTCTTGTTACCCAGTCTTCTAGTCACAAGCTTCTCTGTACTTAGGAGGGACGGTGCTCTGAGGATAAATATATAATCTGTTATCAGACCTGGATTGAAATCTTTTTAATTTGGTGGTGAGACCTATAAGATATAGTATTCCATTGATGGCATATCCTTTGAGAGTCCAAGATTATCTCCACGTCAAGACAACTTGACAGTGAGGAACTTACTTGTGTTTCCATATAATTAGCTCTTCAGAATGCCCTCAGGAGTATGGAGTGATTCAAGAGTTCGAGTTCTCTATCAGGATATTTACACACAAGACCAGACAGATATCATTAGTGTTTTTAAGGCTATCATGGAGACATTACACCTAGAAGTGACTTTAGAATTTAGGATATTAGAATATAGATTGTAGAATTTTATAGCTAGAAGGGGCAATAGAACAAAGGATGTCAGAATTTGAGGATGCCTTTGGAGTGGTCTAACCCCTTATTGTACAGATGAAAAAACAGGCCCAAAGAGAAGTAACTTGCCTCAAATTGCCTATTTATTGACGTTATGGCAGAGCTGAGATTCACACTCAGTTCCCTTGACAATTTCACTAATCTTTCTTCTACACAAAATTTCCTCAATCTTTGCTCCTTCCTCTGAACGTATGAACAGCTGATATCAGTCAATAGACATTTATTAAGCTCCTACTATGATGCAGTCAGGCAGGCTGCTAAGTTCTGGGGTTGCAAAGAAAGATCAGGGGAGGCTAAGTGGTGCAGTGAATAGAACACCGGCCCTGGAGTCAGGAGGACTTCAGTTCAAACCTGGCTTTAGACACTTAACAGTTCCTAGCGTGTGACCTTGGGCAAGTCACTAACTCCTATTGCCCTGCATTCCCTTCTCTAATAAAAAAAAAAGAAAAGAAAAAGAAACAGTAAAGATAGATCCTAAGCTTAAGGAGCTAATAATCCAATGCGTAAAAATAACAATATACCAAAAAAAGAAGCTGAAAAGGGAGAAGGGGAAGAAGAGGAAGAAAGGAAGCTTGGTGGGATGGGATGGTGGAGGGGTGTGGATGATGCCAGGTGGAGAAATGATGAGGTGTCTGCTCTGGCCCTCTCCTTACAGGGGCTCTGTGTATAGGGGTAGTTTTCCCTGAGATGAAAAATGAAATGTCATGAACAGGAAATGGCATGTTGGTCAGTTTGTTTGAAATGTAGAGTGCTTGAGAATAAATATTCCATACATCTGGAACAATAAACTGAAGAAAGACTTTGAAGGATCTTAAATTTCTAACAAAGACAGCAGCATTTTACCCTAAAGAAAACAGCAAATCAAAGACTCTTCTGGAGCAGGGAAGTGGCAAGTTCAGACGCACCTTTTAGGAATGCCATTTTGAAAGCTCCTATTGGAGACAGGAACAACTGGAAGCTGGAAAACTTGTTAGGGGGCTATTGGCCAGAAAGGCCAGGTGAGAACTGTTGAGGGCCAGAACTGGGACTGTGGTGGTGAGTGGACAGAAGGATACAAATAGGAAAAACATCATGGGAGTAGAATGAATACATTTTGGCAGTTGGAGAGAGACAAGAATTGAGGATGACTGTAAACTCCAGGATAAATTGAAGATGGTGAGAGAAACCTATGGAATTGGAAGTATACTGATGCTTTCAACATAATTAGGGAAATTAGGAACCAAAGTGGGTTTTGGTAGAGGTAGGGGGAAGTTTGGGGTTCTAATTTAGGCATAATGAATGAGAGATACCTACAGGTTTATCCAAATGGAGATGTCCAAAAGGCAATTAATGATTTGGGACTGGACTTCAGGAGGGACAGGTACTAGAACTGAACATACAGTTTTGACATTCGTCTGCATAGAGATCTTAAGTGAACCCAAGGAGCTGATAAAATAACTGAGAGAGGGTGCAAAAAGAGAAAAGATGAAGAAGCCACTGCACTGAATCTAGGGGAACACGCATTTTTTAGGTGTGGGATATGGATTAGAATTCAACATATGAGACTAAGAAAGGGCAGTCAAACAGGTAGGGAAGAACTGAGAGAGTGGTGATGAGAAAATCAAGGAAAGGTAGATGACAGAGAGAGAGACACAGAGAGAAAGAGAGAAGTAGATACATATCTATCTCTATATCTATCTATAGATGTGGGTATACATATATATTTAAATATATGAAATGTACATACACACACACACCCATGAATACACACATTTTATTGAGTTGCTTCAGGTGGGTCTGACCCTTTGTGACTCCATTTAGGGCTTTTCTTGCGAAAGACACCAGTGTGGTTTGCCATTTTTTTCTCCAACTTATTTTACAGGTGAGAAACCGAGGCAAATAAGGTCAAGTGGCTTGCCCAGTGTCACACAGCTACTACTAAGTGTCTGAGACCAGATTTGAATTCCTTAAAATGAGTCTTCTTGGTTCCTAGCCCAGCGCTCTATCAATAACACCACTTAGCTATCTATCATCTATCTATCTATCTATCTATCTATCTATCTATCTATCTATCTATC
>NW_027185771.1:21305071-21313170 GCF_028583685.1 Petaurus breviceps papuanus
ATCTATCTATCTATCTATCTATCTATCTATCTATCTATCTATCTATCTATCTATCTATCTATACACTTGCACACACATACACATATTCATACACACATACACATATACATATGTGTACATTTCTATATCATAATCAATTGGGAACAGGTGAAGGAAAGACAGTTGGAGAAGGTGTAATGAACAGAGAAATGAGTATGGAGTCAGAGGACTTAGGTCCCAGGCCCAGCTAAACCCCTGACTCACTATGGGAAGGGGGAGAACAGTTAACGAGACAGAAGTTTGGAAATTGACATCCTCTTTCTGAGACTCAGTTTTCCTATATTCCAAATGTGGGTAATAAATAATCCTTGCATTAACTTTGTCTTTTGTTTTTAGGATAATTTTCAAGAAAGTAGAAAATTTCTTTGGAAACTTTAAATTGCTGTATAAAGATGAGATTATTAATCATATATGAATTTACTATAATAGCCTCTATTTAATAGCAATCAGTCACATTTATATAGCACTTTATAATTTACAAGTCACTTTCCTCCTTCAGATATGACAGTTGAGCCAATATTGAGTGAATATGATTTATTTGTAACTAATTGAGGTAGCTTGAGGTAAAAAAAATATAAAAATATAATTTTATTTTACCATGAAAATTATTTCTTCATATGCCATAAATCTTAAGTTAGTGGGCTTGTGACCCATAACACCATAGAACATCTATAAAGCTCCCAAAGTTTTAGAAATACCCTCCCAGGCTCACCCAGAATGCTAAAAGATTCTAAGGCCCAGTACTATTAAATTATTATTACTGTATTTTTCTCTGTCAAATCATCTCGATTGAAAAAATGGAATTTATCCTGCCATTCTCAAACATCAGATCCATCTTGTCAGCAATAAAAGAAAGTGGTCAGAGACTTTCCAACTATCTGCAAATCGGGGGAAAAAAGAGGGGGGCTCCCTTTCCCCACTCATCTCCACGGCCCACTCAACTTTGCTTCCAATCTATTTCTCAGAAAGATAATGAGGTGGTAACACAATGCTGTAAGTGAAATGGATGGAGTCAAAAGGAATTTCTTTGTGCCCTCTGTGAAATATGTATACAAAACCATGCTTGCAGTCATTAATGAAACTCACTTGATTGTCTCTCTCCTGATCTGTCTTTCCTGCTCAGTGGGAGACTGGAATTTTTCAGAAGGGGAATAACACATCAGAAAACACATCTGCTTGGCTAATGAAGGTGTCAGCCTTTGCTTGTGCTTTAAGATAGGATGCTTTTGGCAAGCTGCAATATTGGGATAAATCACTTTCTCTGGATTGCAAGAATTTTTATTCTTTGGGTCACTTTTATTGAATCCCCTAGGTTTTAATCATTGCTATCCCCTCTAACTCTTCAGTAGTTAAAAGAGGAGAAAATGCATCCCATATTAACATAATTAGAAATATATTGGTTATTTTGAAAAACAAAATTGCTTTTATTTTTTAAAGAGCTAGAAGTATTCTTAGAATATCATGGCACAGAATAGAGTGTTTGAAAGGGAGGGAATTTTAGACTCAAATATTCATAGATTCAGGGCTGGAAGAGTCCTTATAAGTCAAGTCCAACTCCTTCATTTTACACATGAGGAAACTGAGGCCTAGAGAGGCTAAGTGACTTGCCAAAGGTCACAAAGATAGTAAATGGTCGTCAAGATTTGAATTCAGGGCCTGTGGTTCCCGTGTTCAGTTATTTTTCTCTGTACCATGTTGCCTTTCCAGTTTAGAAGTTACCTAATCTGATTTCTCTTCTGTATAGCTGAGAAAATGGGGCCCAGAGAAGGGTGTGTGTGTGTGTGTGTGTGTGTGTGTGTGTGTGTGTGTGTGATTTTTCCAAATTCACAGGGGCAGAACAGATACTAATTAGAAATTAGATTTCCTGATTTCCCTGCACAGTGCATTTTCTACCTTACACCATGGTCTCCCAAGGACTCCTTCCTCATTCTGTATTGCTGGATTGATTTCGTGAAACAGTTGGAGATAAAAATAATAATTCACATTTCTGTAGCACTTTAGAAAGCACTTTCCTCAGAACATTCTTACAAGGTGGGAGTGCAATTATCCACCCCCACCATCATCATTTTTTTTCCCTCTTAGAATCTGTGATTTTATCTTTTATTGAACTCTCAATGGGTAAACTTCCTCCATAGATTCAGACTGGCAATTCATCTGTTATTTGAAGCCTTGTTTATATTTTGAGTTTAGCTATATCTGAATATATACTGTCCCCAGACAGAAGCTAAGCTCCTTGAGGGCAGGAAGGGTTGCTTTTGCCTCTGAAGTCACAGTACCTAACAAAGAAGGGGCATTGAAAAAATTATTGTTAATCAATTTTTAGAGGTTTGCTTGGGGGTACTAAGAGGTCAAAAGTTATCCATGGTCATGTAGAAAATGTGTAACATGCAGGAATTTAACCAAGGTTTCTCTAATTCCAAGGTCAATCCATCTATTTTGTAGATGAAGAGATTGAGGTTCAGGGAGAGATCATTTTTATCAATTTAAATCCAGGTCTTTTGATTACCTATACATTTTTCTTTCACATATTACCTCTACTCAGTATGCACTCTTTTTTTTTTTTTTGAGGGCAACTGGGGTTAAGTAACTTGCCCAAGATTACACAGATAGGTTTTTTTTTTGTGTGGGTGTTAAGTGTCTGAAGCTGGAACTGAACACGGGTCCTCCTGACTCCGAGGCAGGCGCTTTACTCACTGCTCCACCCAGCCGCCCCTCAGTATGCACTCTTAACAAATGTAATTAACAATAAAGATAAGAATGCTTTGTTATCATAGTTAAATTTATATTTCACCAATCAAGATGGATGCATAATCAATAGGAAAGGACATAGTTTTATCACCAGTTTGGCACAGGCACTGTCTGTTCCTTGATTCGTTCACCCCAGTCAACAAGCTTTGTGCTATGTGCCAAGTACTGTGTTTAGTGCTATAGAGACCTTCCATCGTCTCAGCACAATGCCTTTTCATTTATTTATTTTTTTGGTTCAGTCTGTATTTAATCAGGGACTTGATGGAGGCCTTGCTGGCTAAAGGGATTGGTAATGGGATTTGGAATTTCTCACCTGAAGGTCACTACTTCATATCTGACCCAGGACTAAAGCAATCAAAAACCATTACTAGCAGGTGACGGTTCTGGGGTCCATGCACAATTGAGCTGGTAGGTTCAGGCTAATTTTAGTTGACATGTGTTCCATACCATGGGGAAAGCCTATTAAAGAAAGACCCAAAATTAAAGAGCAGTGCCATTTTTCTATTAAGTCCAGCAGCATGGTGAATGAAGATGGTGTGTTCTATGGGAAAGTTGGCAGGGTTTGGAACCTGAGTCTGTTGCTAACTAGATGCCAGCTACTAGGCCAATTGCACAACCATTCTAAAGCATAATTTCCTCCTAGGTAACATGAGGGAGATTCACTAGATCAGATCCTTAATAGATCCTTGATTAAAAAAAAGATATCTGAAATTAATAAATAATTGATTTCCTCTATATTCTCATTTTATGCATTTAAAAACATCATACTAAGAAAGAGTTCTTAGGCTTCACCAGATTGTTAAACGGGAACATGACAAATACACACACATACACATACATGCACACACAGACACACACACAGACAAAAAATTCAGAATGTCTGCATCAGATTGTCCTTAAGTACTTTCCATGAAAAAGTCCCATGATTCTTGATGGAGAGACAACATCAGCAATCATAGCCAATTCCAGGTTTATAAAGTTCCTTGTGTACATTCACTAATTTGTTCCCTACAATACCTTATGATGTCAAAGATATAAATGTTATCTCCATTTTGCAGAAGAGGAAAAAAAGGCTGGGAATAGTTGAGAGGTTCTTGCATGGTCACATAGCTATACATCCAAGATGAGATTTGAACACAGGCCTTCCTGAATCCAGATAGAGCAGGCAGCTCAGTACACTACCCTGTTTCTGCTCTTAGCTTAAGAAGTTCAGGCTTTTCATTATGAGGCAGCTAGGTGGTGTAGTGGATAGAGCACTGGGCCTGAGTTAGCAAGACTCTTAGTTCAAATCTGGCCTAAGATGCTTATCAGCCCTGTGACCCTAGGTAAGTCACTTAACCTCTGTCTGCTTCATTTTCCTTAACTGTAAAATGAGATAGTAACAGCCACTAGCTTTTAAGGTGGTTGTAAGGATCAAAAGAGATAATATTTTTAAAAGGGCTTAGTACAGTGCCTGGAACATAACTGGTGCTTCATAAACGCCTGTCTCTTTCCCCCCCCTTTATGTCTAGTTTTTACTCCAACATATCCTGTCTATTACGCTGGGAGAAAAATCACTCAACAGGAACTCCGGTTTCCCCATATAGAAAATGGCAATTCTATTATTTGCAGAGCACACCTCACAGGGTTGTTGCAAATGATAGACATTGTCTGTTTTCTGAAGGCCAGCTTAGAAAAGACCACAAAGGTTCACTACGACATGGTTACCTACCAGACTTCTACTTTTGACTTTTGTAATTCACTAATCCCTACTAAAGTCGGGATGGATTGGGGGCTTTATATGTGGATGATGCATCTCTATTATGTTCAGTGCAACCTTCCATTAATCAGCATATATTAATTGCCTACTGTGTGCCAGGTGTTGTGTTAAGTGCTGGGAAAATAAAGACAAAAGTGAAACACCCCCTCCCTGAAGGAATTTACATTTGAATGCCATAAGGATATCAGAACCCTAAATACACAAAATTAACACAAGGAGTTTTTTGGAGGGAGGGCATTAACAGATGGAGCAATCAGGAACAACCACATATAGAAAAAAAGTACCTGAGCTGGTTTTCAAAGGAAACCAGGCAGCTGAAGAGGCAGAGGGGAGGGGAGGATACATTCCAGGAATGGGGGCATCCAGTGCAAAGGAGACAGAGGATCATACATGAGGAAAAGCAGGAGGGCTAATGTGGTTGGATCATAGGCAGACAGGCAGTAAGACCCAAATTCAAATCCAGCCTCAAACACGTACTAACTGTGTGACCCTGGGCAAGTCACTTAACTGCAGTCTGTCTCAGTTTCATCAGCTGTAAAATGGGGATAATAATAGCACCTAGAAGAGTTTTGGGGAGGATTAAGTGAAATAATATTTGTGAAAGCTCTTAGCACAGTGCCTGGTATATAGAAAGTTTTATCTAGAGAAGGCATACACACACATATGTATGTGTGTACATACATATATATATGTATGTATATATGTGTGTATAAAGAGAGAATTGTTTCTATATATACACACATTTGAATACATACTTATACATGCATGTACTGTATGTATGTGTATATATGCACACATATATTTATTCCCTTCCCTTTTCCTCCTTCCTTTCTCAAATACATGGAGGTTAATGAAGCTAAAGAAGACTGGAGAGTTAGGAAAAGGATAAGAGAAGATATTTAGATAACAAACAAAATAATTCATATGTGATCCTAGAGATCCTAGTGATAATATACCACTGGAGTTTTGTGAATAAAGTAGGATCATGGGCAAGACTCATGCTTTAGGAAAATCACTTTGGCAGTGTAGCAGCAAGCACCCCAGCGTCCCCAGGGTGACTGCCAACACAGGTTCTTAGCTCTGCTTTGTTAAAGGAAAGCAACTCAAAATGGGTTAACAAGCTTTCTTTAATCAGTCAAACATATGTTGTTTACCTAGTTCAGGGAAAAAAGGTCAGCACCCCAAACTTCAGAGTATGCAGACAGAATTATCAAGACAGAGAAACAGATCAAGTAGACAGGTTTCCAAACTATCCAACCATTACGTCCATACCAAATAAACATCTGGGTTTTTCAAAGCCGGGGGGCTCTCAACAAAGGCTTCCCAGAGTCTCATCTGATCAAATCACAGAACACTTCTCAAAGTAAGCCCCAAAGCAAAGCCTCACATCAGGGATTAAATAGCCTTCTCCTGGGTCAGAGAATGTAACCACCCTCTTGACCCACTGCCCAATCACACAGCATCAAGGTATGGGCATTTCTGAAAACCAAGCCTCCTGCCACAGGCTCCATGTGACCACATTCAGCCTATTAGGAGGCAGAGTATATTTTCAAATCAAGAAAGGTTCTCAGAGTCTCTTATGCCAATCAAAGGGCCTAGAGGAAGGGAAGATCTTTAAATTTGCATTTCCATTACAGGCAGCTATGCAGGGAATAGATTGCAGTGCAGCCATATTGGGTACAGGAAGATCAAACAATAGGCTACTGCAATAGTCAGTTGAAATGATGAGGTTTGGGCATGAATGAGAGTGGTGGCTGAGGGGGACATGTCAGAGTTTCCCCATCATAGCTAACACTCTTGCTCTGAAGATCAAGAAAAAAATCATTCATCATTCAATGGGTTATCAAAAACTAGAATGAGGATGATATCAAAGAATATGTCATGTAGCCCATGAAGGAGCAGAGAGATTAAGTCACTGGAAAGCTCTGGCTATAATTTGTGGGATTTATGACATGTGCTTGGCACGTGGAAGTTCAGAGATGACATCTTATCCTTCTACAGATTTCGGTTCCTCTAGAACTTAAAATCTAATAATCATAAAACATCAGAGTAGGGAGAGACTTTGGAGACCATCTGGTCATACCTCTTCATTTTATAGAGTAGGAAAATGAGATGCAGCAAGGGGAAGTGACTTGTTCTAGGTCACATAGAACTTGAGTGTCATAATTTAAACAATCACCCAGGTTTCCTAGTTCCCCAACATTATTTACTATAATAGCTTAGCAAGAGAAGAAGATAATATTGGTCTGATACGCTGACTAACTTCTTTCACTACTCAGATAAAATCCCATCATCTTCAAGGGAACTTCCTGGTCCCTGGCATCTGGCAAGCACTTTAATGGGGGTGGGGAAGGAAATAAGCATTTATATAGTGTCTACTATGCACCAGACACTGTGCTAGGGGCTTTACAAATATTGCATTTGGTGTTCACAACAAGCCTGGGGGTACGTGCTGTCATTATCCCTATTTTACTTTTGAAGAAACTGAGGCCAACAGAGGCTAAATGACTTGTCCAAGGATTCACAGCTAGTAAGTACCTGGGGACTCACTTTAGTATTCCAAACCTAGTGCTCTATTACTGCCACCACCAGCTATTTCTAGCTAATAAATGCTTCTTATTCTCAGAACAGCTGAAGGCTAATGCTACAGGTTGATGAAAGGCATTCTCAATTAATTCTGGGCCCAAGAGGTTACTCTCAGAGCCTTTGTGCAGGGGTTTAGACTGACCCACCTCCATTCTCCTTTTGTCCAGTTTCTGGTTTCCAACATCCTCTAGACTCTCTTCCTACTCCCTATCCTGCATTGATACCTCATGCTGAAACCCTGCTCAGTGCCTGGGATATCCTCATCCTGAAACAGCCTGTCACTCCTGTGACCTACATGTCCTTAGGCTATCCGTCCAAATGGTTCCACCCCATCGGGCAGTTTCTTTTAAGCCTTGATTTTGTAGCAGAATTCAGAATGGCCTCCCTGCACTCCTCTCTCAGCCCAATCCTTGACATACATGATGGACTGTTCTTTTATTCCCTGCCCCACTCTGAATTTTCAGTTAACTCTATGTGTTGTCTTGCCCTTTAGAATGTAAATGGATTCTCTCTTTCTCTCCTCTCTCTCTCTCTCTCCTATCTCCCCCCTTCTCTCTGTCTCTCTTTCTCCTTTCTCTGTCTCTCTTTCTCCTTTCTCTGTCTCTCTCTCTGTCTTTCTCTCTCTCTGCTGGTATTGGTATCCCCAGCACTTAGTATAGTTCCCAGCATGTAATAATTGCCTAATAAAAGTTTAACTTACTTCCCTGTGCTTTCCTTCTATATTCTACTTCGAGCATGAATAGGAAGTCCTCTCTTATGGCAAAGCAAATTTCTCTCTTGGGAAGAGTAACACATGGATTAACTCACAAGGTTTTCTCAGGCTTGGATGCAAGGACTATACTCTGTGAGCCAATGGTCTCACACAGTTCCCTGAACAAAGACTCAGGGAAGGGACAAACCAAATATTTAAATTCTGTCTGTCTATCTATCTATCTATCTATCTATCTATCTATCTATCTATCTATCT
>NW_027185771.1:21313180-21335573 GCF_028583685.1 Petaurus breviceps papuanus
TCTATCTATCTATCTATCTATCTATCTATCTATCTATCTATCTATCTATCTATCTATCTATCTATCTATCTATCTACCTGTCTGTCTGCCTGTCTGTCTGTCTGTCTATCTATCTATCTATCTATCTATCTATCTATCTATCTATCTATCTATCTATCTATCTATCTATCTATCTATCTATCTATCTATCTACCTATCTGTCTGCCTGTCTGTCTATCTATCTCTATCTATTGGTGTGTACATATATATGTACACAAATACATACACATATATATATATATATACATATATATATATATATATATATATATATACATATACTCCTTGGGAAGGATTTGAAATTAGCATACTATAGTAGAAAAGCTACTACATTACTACATTAGGGAAAAGAAGGGCTATTGTTTATACTTATAAACTTTGTTACCTGGACCAAGTAGCTTTCCCCTTCTTTCACTTAGTCTCCTTAATTGTAAAAGCCGGGTAAGCACTAGACTGAAAACTGCTAAGCCCCCTCACCAGATCTAATATTCTGTGATTTCAAAATAATTTCACTAAAGCAAGTTTACAGGACTACTTTAATTAATGTCACATATTCTGCTTATGAGCTATATTGTGATTATCTTTTTTTAAAAATTATAGTCTGTTGCTGCCTTTATGGTAATAGTTTGTCTACAATAAAAGAGGTCTGATCATTTCAAGTACTGAGTAAACATTAAATTAATCATGGACCAAACCAAATACACTTTTTTAAAATGGCAAATAAATCACTTTCCTGAGACTGAATTACTCAGGCCTTCCTTCCTAGGATATTTTTGTAATTACTTCTTTGATTACCATTGGGATGATAGCAAGATGAGTTTTTAACCTTTAAAATCAGGCCTTTGTGTGCAAATATGTTTTAGAAGACGGTAAATGATTTCATACTCTCACCGTGCTGGTGGCACTCAAAATCATAGCAGTTCTATAATCGAGTTAATGGGGGGTTTGATGGAAAAGGATGATAACAAAGAAGGAAATTGTAGCTGGAAAAATTACTTTGCTCTGAATCCTAATGGCAAAGTCACTTGCAAAAGCAGAGATTTCACAGAGGGTTACTTTCAAATGGCAAGGAGATTCAAACATGATAGAAAGGTTGCTTTAACCAGTGGGTATAAGAGTTAGCAAATACATTGATGTTGTCCAACTGCAAGGCAGTACATTAAGTTACAGCCTTCCAAAGCCTTCAAATTTTCTTAAAAACCTCTCCCCTGAGTTATTTTCAACCTATATTCAGAGATAAATGAAGAATGTAAGATGGAATTGAAGAAAATATATTATAAATAGAAGATTTCATGCAAAAAAGGATTTGTAAAATCAAAACAACCCTGAGATAACACCTCATATCTTGAAAAGTGGCAAAGATGAAGGAAAAAAAAAACCAATAGTCATGGTCAATATTGGAAGAGTTGTGGGAAGATAGGAACACAAATGCATTGTTGGTGGATCTGTGATTAGTACAACTATTTTGGAAAGAAATTTGGAATTGTGAATAGTGAATAAAATGTCCACATTCTTTATGCAAAAATATCAGTTAGGCTTATATCTCAAGGAGGCCATGGATGAGAACAAAGTTCCAATCTACACTAAAATAAGAATTTTAAGTAAAGTACATACCCATCAGTTTTGGACATGGATATAATGGAATATTACTGTGCTGTAAGCAATGGATAAGATCAATATGGATTGGATAGATGGGTTATGGATTCATTTCATTTATCTTACAGGTTAAAAAATTTGGTATAGGAAGGGGAAATGACTTGTTAAGTCACATAGTTAATAAATGGCAAAATTAGGGCAGCTAGTTTGCACAGTGGATGGAAGGCCTGACCTGGAGTCAAGAAAATTCATCTTTCTGAGTTCAAATCTATCTTCAGACCCTTACTGGCTATGTGATGCTGGACAACTTAACCCTATTTGCCTGAGTTTCTTCATCTGTAAAATAAACTGGAGAAGGTGTCAAACCACTCTAGTATCTTTGCCAAGAAAATCCCAAATGGAGTCACAAAGAATCACATTCAAATATCTGATAACAACAATAGAGATGGAATTATTTCTTTAAATAATTAAAATGACTCAACATATACATAAAAAGAATGGAATTAAAACATCTTAGAGATTTATAGATACCATGTTATAGGACCCAGGTTTATACCTTTACAAAGCAATGCAGTTGTTAATAAAATAGTTGCAGTTCATACAAAGTTAATCCTTACATTGAGCTGAAATCCACCACTCTTCAATTTCCTCCCATCAATTTGCCTCCTCCAGTCATAACAAGATATTTTTTTATCATCACCTTGCTCCCATGGAATTTCTCTGAAATTCCAAAATGGGTGCCTATCTGAATTGCTAAATAATTTCCTCATTGGGAAAGTTTATTCATTATATTGATAGAATCCCAGTTATAGATAAAAGAGAACATAGTGTACCCCCTGAAGAAAGCTATCATGCTGTCCCATCTATATTGAATTTATTCAGGATAAATATCCAGCTTCTTAACTTATGCCTATATAGTAAACTTCCAGTCTCCTGAGTAATGTAATGATTCAAAGAGCACTGACCATGGAATCATGGAAACCTGAGTTCATACCCTGCCTCTGATACTCACTAGTGGTGCCACCCTAATCAATTGACTTAGGAGAAACCTTTGAATGTGATGGACTTGAAGGTCCCTTCAGCACTAGCTCTATGAATCTATAACCCATCTAGCCAGGCATCATTTTGGTATACCATTCACATAACAATGGGCACACATCTCTCAATGTCATCTCTTTTCAAGGCTGAGGACAGAAGGGCGGGCCATCATTTTATTTTTATTTCATGTCCAATACTTGAGAATAAGGGCTATTTCTTTGTCTTTCTAGTGCCTGGAAGAGTATATAGGAAATTCTTAAGTAGTGCTTTTTAAAATTGATTTAATATATATGAAAGATTAGGAAAAGATTCTTTAAGACTTATTCTAATGTCCTTTCACACAAGCCCCTCCCCCCAAAAAAAGTATAGTAGTCACAATACATTCAATCCACTTAATGGGACACATGGTGTCTTTTTTCAAAGAAAATTGATTGTTTATTCAAATAGAGTGTTACTTTCCCTAATGCCTGTCCCAGAATCATTTGATGCGAGTAGTACCACTAAATATATCTCTGGTTTACCAAAATCTCTCATTTTGTTAACAGCAGGAAAAAGTGGGAAATCACCCATGTAACACTGCTATCTCCCTGTGCCTGGAGGAAGACCTCTTGGTAGGAGTTCAAATTAAACTGTCTTCACATTCATCCCCTCTCAAGTGGTGGGGGCAAACACCATGGAGATTGTTGTGGAATTTTGAAATTACACCCAACATTTATACCTGTACAAATTTTCACAAGGATTCCCCTTGACCAAAACTAAAATAAATAAATTTTTGGTTGTTATTATAGTTATGTCTGACTTTTTGTGACCCTGTATGGGATTTTCTTGGCAAAAATGATGGAGTAGTTTGCCATTTCCTTCTCCACTGGATTAAGACAAATAGAGGTTGTTAAGGATCATACAGTGTCTGAGGTCATATTTGAACTCAGAACTTCCTGACTCCAGGTCTAGCACCTTATCCACTTAGGCATCTAGCTTCCCTATAAAATAAAAAGGAAAAAAAAAAGTACAAAAATAGGAAATATTTGTAAAAAGTGCTCTGATCAAATTTTAATCTTAGAAATTTCCCAATAAGGAAGAACACACCTACCCATACCACCTGCTATCAGAATGTCTTTTACAAAAAAGAAATGGAGAAAAGGCGGATAAGGTCTGTGAAGTCGTCTGCACAGTCTAGCACAGAAGTAGGGAGGGAGCGCCTCCCAAGAGGCCCAAACACTCTGAGACCAAAACTTTGAGCTCATGTTAGAAGCTTCCTTGAAAGATGGCTGAACTGTAGGATCCTAAGCTCACAGCCAGAAGAGAGGTCAGAGATCATCTAATCCAAACCATGCTCGATTAGGAATCTTCTTTAAGACGTGTCCACTGTGTGATCATCCAGGTTTCTACAGGGAGCCTTTCCCAACCCCTTCTAGTTCTAGTGTCTTCTCTCTTTTAATTATCCTCCCCACCCCCCCATGTAGGTTGTTTATACACTTTTGTTTGCTTCTTGTCTTCCACATTAGACTGTGAGCTCCTTGAGGGCAGGGGCAGTCCTTTGCCTCTTTTTATACACCCAATGCTTGGTGTAATGTCTGGTACATAGTAGGTGCTTAATAAATATTTATTAACTGACGGGCTCTGTTTGAAGACATCCAGAGAAGAGGATCTCACTGCATTCCATTGCAGCCCATAACATTTTTGGAAAGTTCTAATCGTAAGGAAGAACAACCTTATAGTGAACTGACATATCCTGACTTAGATTTTCCACACGTAGGTATTCATTCTGTTCTCTGGAGCTGAGTAGAATGAAAGTGCTGTCCTTTAAATACATTTTGACACAATTCGAAATTACAAACTAGAAGCAGAAGATTCATGCAGACAGATCATCCAAAAAAAAATTTCAAAAGTTAAGAAAGAAAAAAATCACTGAAGCATTTGGAAAAAAAAATGCCCACAAGAACAGAAGGCAGGCCAGGAAGAATTACAGACAAGCAGGATTGCTTTCAAAGTTAGACTTTGCATTTATTATAGATTTATTTAAAATATATTAATAAATTTCCCATAATCGAGGATCTCAGTTTCATGTACAATCATCTTTTTAATTTTTTCTTTCTCTTCTACTATGTAGATGGAAACTTCTGCATCTGGTATTTGTTAAATTCAGAATAAAAAGAAAAAAAAACTAAAAATAAATAAAAATAGCCCATAAACTGTAACATTTCATATTGTGACAAAAAAGACAACCTAGTGCAATATGAGAGACATTAGACAGAAAGTTAAAAAGATTTGGATTTCAATCCTCTTTCCCTGTCAATTGTGATTTTTGCAAAATACTTCAACCCTGAACCTCAGTTTCCCTATCTATAAAATAAGAGTTAAATAAATTATTTAGGAAGTCCCTTTCCCTTCTAATAGTATTAGTCTCCTGTGTGTCAGTGTGACAGTGATCAAATTCTGTCTGTCTGTTGCTCTCTCTGTCTGTCTGTCTCTGTCTTTCTCTTGCTTTCTCTGTCTCTGTCTCTTGCTTTCTCTGTCTCTGTCTCCCTCTTTCTGTCTCTCTCTGTCTCTGTCACACACACACACACACACACACACACACACACACGCACACAAATCAACCAGAGAATATGAATTTCAAGGGAAGGAATTTTTGCTTTTGCCTGTTTTTGTATCCTCATTTCTTAGCACAGTGCCAGGTACATCGTAGGCACTTGACAAATGTTTGTTTATTGATTGATTGAAAACCCAAGACTTCCAATATAACTGGGGAATATATTTGTGGTCCTGTTGTCCCCTTCCTTCCCTCTCCTCTACAACAGCATGCAAGCATTTAATGATCAATGCCTGTATTCTTATTCCTTGAGCTCCAGGTCTGAATTTCAGAACTGAATTGTATTTCATTGAAGGGCTAAGTCACAATTTCATTGACATCAAAAGCCTGGGATGTTTGAGGTCACTACAAGAGATCAAAGAATGTCCTGGTGAATGAAGGGATGTCATGATGGTTGGCACAACTTCAAGAGGGAGCAAGGTGTTTCCAAGGTTCTCCCTCATCCCTCTGGTTTTCAGAAGTGGCTCTCTTTCTCCTCCTCTTCCTCTCCTCCTCCTCTTCCTTCTCTTCCTCCTCTTGTGACTCTGACAATGACTACACTGAGTGAGAGACTAACAGCTAATTAAAAAGTCAAGAATCCCTAAGAGGCATCCTCAGTGGGTGGCACTGAAGGATCACTGTCTCACCATCTCCAGCTCCAGCAATCTGCCACCAGCCAGAGAAAAAGGGAAGAGAGTTTGTTAGCAGCTCAGCTCTGAGGAGGATGTGAGTGGCAATGGATCGGCTGCCAGGCTGGTTCCTGTTCCGGGGGAGGATTTATGATCAGAGCCTGTGCCAGGGGGCAGGAACAGCTCCTCTCACTGAAACAGCTGTGAGTAATCCCCACACAAAATCTGTTTTCCTGGCCAAGAAACCCAGACACCTGCATGCCAGATCGCCACAGCTGTATCCCAGCAGATGTGTGTCCCTGGAATGTAGGTCGGCTCTGCTAGAGGCCCGTCTTTTACCACTGAAGGACTTCAGAGTGCATTGAGGATTGGAGATTTAGAGTGGGGACATGTGGAGGCTCTAAGGTGAAGTAATTACTCACAGTTACACAACTAGTTAGGAGCAGAACCAAGGCTAGTGTCTTAGTCCTCTGGATTGTACATTTTTGGCACCATGCCTCTAACTAGCCATCAATCAATCAACGTTTATTAAACCCATGTTATGTGACAGGCACCACACTAAATGCTGATGAGGTTCACATCTCACAGTTTTGGGGAGACTTACATTTGAGCAAATAAACTCCATCAAGAACAATTAGAGGCTGCCAAGGCCCATATGAAAACAAATCAATGAGCTGCTTGACTGGCTGGCCCTTAAGAGAAGGTGCATCAGAATCTTGTACTTAATCTACATCTGAAGGAGCAGGGCACTGTGCTTGTTGCAAACTCCAGGCCAACAAAGGAACGTTATTTGTGTAAACACTCACACACACACACACACGCTCATGACCTCCATGTTGTTGGGTAAACCTATCTTCTGACACGTAAGAGTTCATGTGAGTTGAAGGCTTTATTACTTGAAAAGTTAATCAGGTCACATATAAATCCCAATTATGGAGCTTTCACCAGTCCTAAAACAGCAAGAAACATTTTTGGGTTTTTCCAGCATCTTGTTAATGACATAGGCTCATTTAAAAATTATGGAAAAAATGAAAATTTCCTGAGCCTTGTCATTGGGAAACAAGCTGACAGTGTATATGTGTATATACAAGTCAGTATATAATAAGTACTGCTTATTTCTAGATGATGTTGTTCATCCTTTACAGTGGAAATAAGTTTTCTGTTATTTAAAGGAGTTTTGATGGGTAGCTACTATATGCAATGCACTATGTTCTCCACTGCGGAAGGTATGAAATTCAGGAGAGACCTTGAGGAAAGAGCACTCAGGTTCCACTTTATGCTCTGGAATCTACTCTGTGACCTTGGAAAAGGGACTTATGATTTCTGTCCCTTGGTTTCCTTGTTAACAAAATTAAGGTAACATTCTCACCACTTACATCTTATAAAGCATAAAGATAAAATGGTTTCTGTTTCTTTGCTTGTGAGCTCCACAAGGCAAGCATACAGTTTGTGGCACAAAGTAGGTGCTTAATACATGTTTACTGATTGAATGAGTAGTACTTAGAAAGGGATCTTAGAGATTCATGTGCCAGCCCTCATGACATCTCTTCATCCTTTATGTTATAAATAAGTATATGCAGAGTTAAAAGACCTGTCAAAGATAGAAAAAGTAATTATTGTTAGTGAAAAGACAGAATTGGGAGATGGAGGCAGAAAAGGTGAGGGAGGGGTTGGATAGAGCCCTGGACCTCAATTCAAGGAGATCTAAGCTTAAATCTTACCTCAGACATTTACTAGCTTTGTGACCCTGGATAAGTCACCACTATATGCTCCAGTTTAAAAACTGTAAAGTGGGAATAATAATAATAATAATAATAATAGCACTACCTAACTCACAGGGTTGTCATAAAGATAAAATGAGCTATTTGTAAAATTCTTTGCACACCTTAAAGTACTAGTTATAAGAACAACAATGATCATCATCATCATTGTTGTTATTGTTGGCAGAAGAAAGATTTTAAACTAGGTCCTCTGATATCAAATCACCTTAAATAAAAACAAAACAAAATTTAAATAGATCATAGCTTGAGGAAGGTTAAATGACTTACCCAAGGACATGCAGGTACAAAGAGTTTGAGAAAGGATTTGAATCCAGTTCCTTTGAGTTCAAAGCCAGTACTTTTTTCACTCTATCATGTTTCTTCTGTGAGTTATTACTATTACTAAGAGCAATAAAAACACAGTCTGTACCTTCATTGGGGAGGGGGAGAGGCAGGGCTATTAGTCACATACTGTTCATGTGGCCTTACAAAAGCACACCTGCCATTAAAATTCAATTCAACTCAATAAGCATTCAACAAACCCCTAATATATGAAATGTAGCACCCTAATTCAGCCCCCCCATCACCTGATATCTAAGCTATCGCCCCACCCCTACTATTAAAACTTCAGTGACTTCCTATTTTCTTTAGAAAAGACACCAGTCTCTCCATTGTTTTAAGTAAAGTCCTTCACAACCTCACTTTCTTTCCAAACTTACTATTTTCTTTAATGTCAAACTAATGGTTAAAACAAAACAAAAGCAAAACCTAGCCTATTTGCTGTGCATACCATTATATCTCCTACCTTTGTGCTTTTGCACAAACTGACCCCATGTCAGAAAAGTTAGTCTCCTTCCTTTCAACTTTGGAATTTTTAGCTCACATTATACTTCATAACGAAGTCTTTCTTCTTTCCCCTGGTTGATAGTGGTCTCTTTTTGAACTGACTTTGTATTTTTGAGTTCTCTCCTTTCTCTCTCTCTCTCTCTCTCTCTCTCTCTCTCTCTCTCTCTCTCTCTCATTCTTTACCCTTCCCACCCCCCCTTTCTCTCCCTCCGCCTCCTTCACATTTAGTATTTGAGTATTTGATTTTCTGAAGAAATAAATGAATAATATATATTAACAATTAACTATGTGTCAAACACCACAAGGATAAATTCTGAGGAAAAAAAATACAAAAATGGAGACAGTTCCTGCCCCTGAGGAGCTTAAATTCTAAGAAGGATACTATCCAAATAGACTGTTCTCTTCCTTGACTTGTTTTCATTAAAGACAGTGAAAATTAAGAAGGACAAAATGTAAATCCCTACACTTGAAATCAAAATATCAACTACACGAGTAGGTAATGGGCAGGTTACTTTGTACGTTATGGTTAGAACTGCTATTGCTATTTTCAGTTGCAATAAATACAATGGGAAATACAGGATGTCGCAAAAGTCTGAGTGAAGTTTTAAGCTTTAATATCTTTAACAGTTTAAAACTGCACCAAGACTTTCAGGACTCCTGTATATAATGCTTAAGGAATCTCAGAACACTGTAGAATGTCTACATTGGACGCGTCATTGTAAAAAAGAGTGATAAATGTGCCAGGGACCTCAGAAGAGAAAACAAAATGCTAGACCTTGGAGAGTCGACAGAGAGCTATAGCAGTGGGGACTTAGAGATAATTTAGTTCAAACCTTTAAGTTTTCAGGTAAAGAAATTGAAATCAAGAGACAGAAATCCATTGGCTAAAATAACACTGCAATAACAAATAAAATAACTGCAAGTTAGCAGGGCTGTTGACTCTCTGTCTTATGTGTCTCTTATTCTAGGCTATGAAACTTACTAGTTATTTGGGGAAATGATTCCAAAAGACTATTTTTGGATGGATAGATAGATAGTTTAGATAGATAGGTATAGATCTAAAAATGTACACCTATATTTCTATAGTATATACAAATACATGCACATACATACATGTATACATGCATCTATTGCTTTTTCTTTGATATAAAGAATTTGACCTTCATTATAACCAAGACTATTAGTCTCTTGCCCATATCAGTGGGACTGGAGATTTAGGACATTTTCTCAAACTCATCTGAAATGCCTCAAGCTATTGCTCCCCCTAAAAGCTAGGCCACTTACTGTCAAAGTGAAAGAAGAAAGATTCCACTGGTCCCCTCCCCACCCCATTATCTTATAAGAGAGTGAATGCAATATGTCCCAGCTGTGTGCCACAGAGCCTACAGGGACAGAAGAATGGATTGCAATAAGTGGCATCAGTTCTATACTCTCCATTTGAAGTGTCTGCCTTTATTTCCTCTCTTTTAGCTTCCCAGGATGGCCAGCCAGCCGGCTCAGAATGATCTTTGCATTTTGAAGACCTCAAATGTACCATATATGAAAAATACAACACTATTGCACAGATGCTGGGTCACTGGAGAAGGTAATAAAAAAAAATCACATTGCTGGGAAACAGATGTTTGGATTTTGTTGCACAGATAGTCATAACTGACTTCTTACCGATAAGCCCAGATTTCACCAAGTTCAAGGATTTGAGTTGAACATTCCTTCTTTAATCTGATTTTATTTGGTCTGCTAGTAAATGGATAAGGTAGAGCTTTCATCTTTTATCCTGGTATTTGGGGGAATGATTAATCAGTAGCTTTCTTCTCCAATCCTTGAACATCTGTATAGTTAATATGGTACCAAGAATATAATAAAAGGGATTCTGATCGTGATCCCTTGTTTCCTCTGTATACAAGCTAATATCATCTGTGGTGTAGTGGAATGGCCCTAGAGAGTCAGAAGATGTAGACGCTCAGTCAGGAAGCAGCAGAGGATGTGTATGACCTCAGGCAATTGACTTCCTTTCTCTACCACCTCTTCATCCGGCAAAGGAGGAGGAGAGGAGTACAAGAAGGGCATAATCATTGCATTAATGATCTAAGGGTATTGTGAAACATTCTTGCTCCTGACTTCAAGTCAAATTATCTTAACTGATATGATAGTGCATATAACATATACAGAAGTGTTCAACTTCATTTCAAGATCTCCAATTAGCCCAAATTTCTGATGCTTTTTTCAGAATAAAACCAGGAAGCAATTTAACAAAAATAATTCAATGTGTTGATGAGTTATCAGAGATAAACTTGATATTTTAAAATACATAAGAGTAAAAGAACATATTTAAAGAACACCAATAAGCTATAGTAAGAACTCAAAAAGAACAAAAAAAGATAATTTAAAAAATCATGACAGGTGTCACTGGTTCAAGTTTACTATCCAAATTGTGTAAATGTCAATCTTCAAGATACATTATGTTACATAAGCTGTCTTTTCTACAAGAATCTATGACTTTCTAAATCCAACCATTTATTACTCATAATTATACCTACGGTTCCTTCTACTACTAACATTCTATGATTCTAAATATAGTATGGTTGAAGTGATCTTAGAGGTCAACTAATCAGCTCCTCTTACATGAAGCACACGCCCTTTCTCTAACATTCCTAACACACATAAACGAGATTTCTGTATCATCTACTGAGAGTTCTTAACAAAGGATCTGTGAAGTTTTTGTTTTTTGTTTTTTTTACCAATTTAAGCATTACATTTAAGAGTATCATTAGCTTCCCTTGTAGCACATTTTATTTTATGCTTTTTATTCATATATTTTATTTATACTTTTAAAAATATTACAATGAGAAGATCTGCATAGATTTCACCAGACTACTAAAAAGATCTGGGATATAAAGAAAAAAAAATAAACCCACCAAAAAGAGCTGAATTCTCAGTCAAACCTGTGATTTCACATGAGGTATATTGCCTCTAAGGAGTGAAACTCACATGTCCAGCAAGCAAGTTGCAGAGCTAGGTCTCTCCACTCCCAGGTCAATGTTCTAAAACTAACAAGTCATTTATTCTGTCTCAGTCTCATATATTGTTTTGCCCTAAGAATTCAATATTCTAGGACTCCAATGAAGGTTTATCTGAAAATACATTCAAATTCCCAACATTTTATAGTATACACTAAAGAAGCTGTACCTGAAATACATGACTTTCAAAGGAGTGTGATGACTCTCTTCTGGTGGGATGTGATATCTCTCTTAGCAGTTCTGTGGGTAAAAGAAGACTATGCTATGTGTGATGTTGGAGTGTGAAGCTTGTATTATTAATCATAACAATCTGTTCAGGGTATAAAATCTTGATGATGCCCTCCACAATAGAAACTAAACAAATATGACATCCTCTATCATTCACAGGTCCCTGTCAAAAGGCAAAAATAAAGGGGTGATTCACTAGAAAATTCATCTGCTGGCAATTCTGCAATGCAGTGTTAGGTTTGATAATATACGAACCAAAAGAGATTACTGAAGATTAGGAGGAGAACAGGTCCATTCAACTCAACATAGTCCACATTAATTAATAACTTTGCTATTTTATAATGTGAGTAAGCAGCTCCTACCAGGTAGGTTACTATTAAAAAAAACAGGAAAAAGAAACTGCTTTGATTTTTTTTCAGCAAACAGGCCAGTTGCCCAATCACTTATTAAGTACTTCATATTTTCGAGATGCTGTGCTAGAGGCTAGGAAAAACAAAACAAAAGATGGATATTTTCATTGGCTGTTCCCCTTACTGCTATGGCAAAATGTGCCATTGAATCATGAGAAAATATAAATACAAATGGCAATGTTCCCTTTCAAATTAGTTCTCCTGGGAAGTGATACCCTGATTCCAGTCATAGAACAAATTATACACTATTAGAAATGAAAGAAAACTTAAAGAAAATTTTAAGTAGGGGTTCATTCAAGATTTCAGGGCCATTAATATGGATAGGAAAACATTACATTGTTATTTTCACTAACCTCCAACTGAAATTTAACATTTCCTTCAATTATGAATGTTGGCAACATTATGTAATGGGTCCATATGATAGACTGGACTGTCAGAGAATCTAATCAAATAGGTGCTGGTAAAAAAAAATAACAGCTAAATGTCTGGGGGAAAAAAACAACAACAACCAAAAAACAAAGAAACAAAAAAAACTAGCTGTGTGACCCTGGGCAAATCACTTAACCATGTTTGCCTCAATTTCCTCCTCTATGAAATGAGCTACAGAAGGAAATGGCAAGTCACCCCAGTATCCTTGCCAAGAAAACCCCAAATGGGGTCACGAAGAATTGGACACGTCTGAAACGACTGAACAACAGCCACAGTCTTGAAATGAGTAGGTTGTTAGTAGGGATTGGTTCTAAAAGAGAGGATAGAGGAGAAAAAAAAAACATTGCTTTCATTTCTGCTACATTCCTATAGTGTTGTTACAGGAGCGAGCAAATGAAGGTTCTCCTTTCCTCAGCTGGCTGCCTCACATTGCTAATTCAAAGCAGGTGGCAGTCCTTCATGAAACGGTGAGGGGGATTGAGGATGTGAAGAGGCAGTTGGAATGGGGACAGTAAAAGAGAGAAAGCAGTTTCGAAGCTTGTTATTTTCAAATGTGGAGTCTCCATATGCTCTCTCCAAGTGGGTACCTCCTCCATAGGACAGAGAAGGACCGTAGTGGTAAGATTCTGAGTGAGGGCAATCTGCTTAATGTTCCTTAATTACTTTTCCCAACTGTTGCAACTTCATTTTAACAAAGGGCTTTGCTCAGACAGATGAATGATACATTCCAGTCGAAATTCAGGATGAAAAACAGAGAAATAGTATGGGGCTTCCCACCCTGAGTTCTATGACAAAAGCAGTGAAGGGCCTTGAAGGCTCTCTTAATAACTACCTGTCTGAAGCTACTCTCTGGCTTCATTAATTCATCAATGATTAATGCAGAAAGACAGAGTGGGGTGTTGGAATTTGCACTGATCTGAAAATTGGGAAACCTGACTACTGGGCCTGTCTCTGAAACCAGCTGGTTCTATGTGCTTGTGAAAATCATGTCCAGCCTCTGAATATTATTTCTCTCATCTCTAGATGATTGAGTTGGAAAAGATGGTGTCTAAGATTCTTTCTAGCTCTAAAGTTCAAAGGTCTTTTTCAAATATAGTGTTCTATTTTATCATATTCTATTTTTTTGGACTTACTTTGGGCTCTAACATTTTAATTTCTTAGACCTCAGCCAGCACTTTCATTCTGTAAGTCTATATTCTGGAACTCTTGTGCTCTAACATAACTTCCAGTTATTATATTTTGTGCTTTAACTGTCTATGGTAAAAAGTCCCTTGAAGTTCTAAAGCTGTGACCTAATGGTCCTGCCAATGCTAATATTCTATAATTTTGTATACTGATTCTAGGCAGCTGATTAGTAAAATCACTAGAGCACTGGTTCTAGAGTCAAGGAGACTTGAGTTCAAATATGAATTGAGACACAAACTGTGTGATCCTATGCAAGTAACTTGACCTCTATCTATTTCCTCAGCTGTAAAAGGGGGATAATAATAGCACCTTCTGAAGATCAAATGTGTGTAAAATGTTTAGCACAGTATTTGACACATAGTAGGCTCTTAATAAATGTTTATTTCCTGCTGAGTTTAGAAGTGCTGTGACCTTGATCAAATCCCTTTCTTTGCAGATGGGGAAACTCAAGCCCAAAAGGATGAAGGGAATTGGACTAGATTATGTATAAGATGATGATGATGATGGTGGTGGTCATGATGACTGTGGAGATGATGATGAAAGCTTTCAATTTTAGAATGTTTTAAGGTTTAAAAAACACGTAACAAATGTTATCTTGTTTTATTATCATAATAAGCCTTGGAGGTAGGTGGTGTTATTATCCACATTTGACAGATAGGGAAACAGAGGCCGATAGAGGTTTTTGTTTTATTTTGTTTTTTGACATGCCCAAAGTTACACGTCTAGTCTCGGCTTGTCTTGCTAGCATTAGGTCCAGTTCTCTGTCCACAGTTCAACTCTAGTTGCAGTGCTAAGATTCTTTTCTGCTCTGAAATTTGGAGGCTAGAGCTAATAAGAAAGGTCATCTCCTGCTCCCTAAGCATTACTATCTCCTAAAGCTCTGCTTGGGCCCCCTTTTCCATTCTCTCTATAGTCTCTCTAATAGAAAATTTCATCTGCATCCAGAGATTCAATTTTATCTCTATGTTGATGTCAGTCAATAAACAAGTGCCCACCATTTGCCAGCCAAAAAAGTGCTGGGGATACAAAGAAATGTAGTTGCTAGTCCTATAATTCTAGCATTATTATTGTTTTATTTTCTGTTTTACCTTGGACACTATTCCTACACAAACAGCTATCTGACACATATTTCCAGTTGGGTGTCCTTGGGCACCTCTTATTCATCTCATCCAAAGGAGAGTTATCATCTTCTCTCCTCCTTCCCTCCTCCCTGGTTAGGCATTCTTTACATGCACAATCCATCAGAGTCATCTATTCTTGTGCCAAACCTTCACAAATAATATCCAACCAATTTCCAAATTGTGCTGATTTTTCTTTTGGAAAAGATCTGATATGTGTGTCCTTCTCTCCTTTCCCACTGTCACTATTCTAAAGTCTTCATCGCTTTTCCCTTGAACTACTGTATTATAATGATATAGTATCCCTCCAAACAATCTCTTCTCTTTCCAAATCATCCTTGAAATAGCTGCAAAATGCTATACACATGACATGCTTTTATTTCTTTCTAACTTTGTATTTAAGTTGCAATATTTAAGTTTGATATGGTTTTGTTTCTTTTCTCTATTCTCTATTTGAGTTCTGGTGTTCTGAGTCTAAAATAAAATTTTGGGGAAAAAATAAAGGACTGCAAAAATAATCTTCCTAAGACATTGGTGAGACCATTTTATCCCCCGGCACAAAAAAATTGCCACAGACAATCTCTGGCTCTTAGTTTCTCTCTTGTGGTTGAACTGATTCAGTCTTGCTGAGAAGAATCCTGTCCACTGTCATTCTTCTTAGAGGTAAGGAAGCTGAGGGCCACAGATGGGGAAGCAACTTACCCAAGATTACCAAGTGATTTACGATACAGGAGTCAATCAAACATGGGTCTCCTGAGCTCTTCAGTTTTCTTTCTGCTCTACCATGCTGACTTGTACTCAGGATATAAGACTTATAACTTTATGGTCAACTAGTACATTCATAAAGAGTAAGGGAACTCAGGATGAATTTGCAACCCATGCAAACATAGTGCAAAGAAGCATAGAAACATTGAAGTATATGATTTTTTTTTTAATATTGACCCTAAAAGTACACATACAGGATTTGTGCATGTGGAAAATGACCGCTTTGCGATGGCAATCTCATCTCTTTAAGCAAGCAAACTCATCTTCCCTTGCACAGTAACATCCCTTATAAATTGGCTCTTTGGGCTGATCGACTTGCCGTTTAGAACTGAGGTTGACGAGGTAATAACTTTTGAGGTAGCCGTACATGCCATAACAAACAATATTGCAATTCATCACCTCCAGCGTGTGGGGTAATCAGAATCCAAGCATAGATTCCATTGGGTACTCGGGTAGGCTCATTAAGCAGTCAGGGATCTTTGGCAAAAATATTCAGCACATGCAGGGAGAGCACGTTAGAAGTCAGAAATATCAGGCACATCAGAGCAATATAACCAAGAGGCATTGTTGTGTTGGTGGGAGTGGTGGAACAGAAGTCCAGAGACTGGATTTCTAGGCATAGCTCCTACAGCTGTGTGACCTTGGGTAAGTAACTTTACCACTCTGAGCTGGGTTTTCTAATTTGTAAAATAGGGATACTAATTTCATTTGTATTTTACCTAACAGTTATAATCAGCACTTGAGGTCACACATACTAATCACTCTTCTGGGTTCTGGGCTGACTAAGTTCTTTGCATAGCAATACTTCAGATTTGAGGATATAGGTTGTTACTACCAAGGTTTTGTTCCATGTAGAAAAAAATGCTATAGGGTGGGAAATATAAAAGATTCTTGCAGGATTTGTCCTCTTTGTAAGGAAGGAGAAGTTGGTGGTGACTGGGGCAGAGAGGAGGAAGGTAAAGGGAGCCAGAGAGGAATTTGGTGGGTGAGAGCTGGTGGGAAGAATAGCTGGGTTGATGGCATGTGTCCTTCTACTGCGATGCCTAGTCTGAAGGAGGGAGTTAGGCCAGAGGCCATAGCTGGGGCATCAGAATCCTAAGGTTCTGGAGGGAAGTTGGTTCCCTCTTGTGCTGATAGCTAAAGCAAGCATGGTGCTACACAAAACCTTTAATATTTAGAAGCTTATCACAAGTCAAGAAATAAGAATGGACTTGGGAACTTTGACCATGCCTCAGAAGACTAAATGTTAGGATCATAACTCCAGGATTTCTTTATTGGGAGTTAGGAAACATGGCTCCTTATCTCTGTTCTAATACAAACTCTGGGACTCAATTATTTTTTTTTCATAGAATTAGGGGTTTGGACAAGATGCATAGGTACTATAATCTATACCTCTATAATATATAGGTCCAATTTTACTCCAACAATCTACCAACCAAACCATAGGCATTGATTAGGTACCTACTCCATGTCAGAATCTGTGCTAAATGCTGGGGATAAAAAGCAAATACAAAAAATTCCTGTCTGTGGGGCAGCCAGGTAGCATAGCGAGTAAGAGCACCGGCTCCAGTGTCAGATGACCTGGGGATCAAATCTGGTCTCAGACACTTAGCACCCACCCAGAAACACCTGGCTGTGTAACCTTGAACAAGTTACTTAACCCCAATTGCTTAGGGGCGGCCAGGTGGCTCAGTGAGTAAGAGTGCCAGCTCCAGTGTCAGGATGACCTGGGGATCAAATCTAGGCTCAGATACTCAGCACCACACCCAGAAATAACTGGCCGTGTAACCTTGAGCAAGTTACTTAACCCCGATTGCTTATTAAAAAAAAAAATCCTGTCTTCAAGTGGATAACAATGAAAGTGATGACGTGATGACATGTACATAAGAATATAAGGTTATGTTTATGTTGTTGCTGTTGTGTGCAGGGTAGAAGGGCACTAGCAGTTGATGAGAATAGGAGAGACCTTACATTTAATATGGCCTCTAAGAAGGAGAATAAGGTTTCTAAGATGAAGAAATGGTTAGTGTATGTATTCTAGGCATCAAAGACACCCAGTGCAAGGGCAAAGAGTTAGAAATTGAAATGCCAAATGCAAAAACATATATATCAGAAATGTGAGTTTGAATGTACTATATGGGTGTGAAGCAGAATAAGTAATGTACATGTTTAGGATGGTAGTTTTCTTCTTGTTTTGAAGGGCTTACAAAGTAAAAGAATACTCTATATTTGCTCTAAAGGTAATAGGGAGGAGACAGAATTTAATGAGCAAGAGAAGTAACATGGTTATTCTTATGCATTAGGAATAATACTTTGGCATCTGAGTGGGGGATAAATGGATAAACAGATAGATGAGTGAATGGATAAAAAAACTTATATATTACATGATTGCTATGTGATAAAAGTTTTTCTTAGTGCTAAGGATACAAATAAGAAAGATAAGATGGTTCTTCCTTTGAAAGAGCTTACATTCCAATGGGGAGACAAAATGTAGAGGGGAGTGAAGGCCAAGGAAGACTATTTTGATTTAGAAAATTACAGGGATAATTATTTGAGTCATGGGATAGATGACTGCAGAGATTTCTTATAGTTTTGATTTGGTGTGTATTTCTTGGAAGTATTAATTTGATTATCAGTCCACAGCTGGAAAGTCAGGAAGAGATGTGTGTCAGGTGGGGAAGTGGTAGCAAGGTGCCCTATGGGAAGATGACTGGAGACCAAAGTGAAGCATGCCTGAATTTGGCCTAGATAAGGTTAGCCATTTGAGATTCTTACTGATCAGGACATTGGGTACTGCTGGGTAAAAGTACTGAGATGAACATGCAAAGTTCTCCAGGGCATGGTCTTTGGTTTCCAGAGTAAGGCAGCTGGTGAGAAGATAGCTAGAGAATTGTTTGGATGGATTAGAGAGTGGATAGCCTGGAGGCATTAAGGCCAATTAAGGCTGTTGCAATCCTTCAGGTTCTGGTGAAAAAAGATAAAGGCATCTACTAGAGAAGAGGGGTTGTGTATAGAGAGATGGAATAAATCCAACAGGTGGTGAGAGTTTTCTCTCTCCTCTTCTCTTCCCCTGTTGCCCTCCCCATTAGCACCCAGAACGAGGTGATCTCCAATATCACCCATAAGCATTATTATGATAACCTCATGAAGGGTCTTCCCATTTCAACATTCTCTGATATCCAGGCCAACTTCCACACCAGTATGAAAATAATGGTTCTAATAGGCTTGAAAAATAGCACTCTTCCAATCAATCCCCTTCCTATACCCACCATCCTTGCCCTCACCAGGGCTTCCCATTGACTAGAGATTAAAGTACAAATCCCTTTTCCTGGCATTTAAAGTTCTCAGAATCTAATACTATTCTACATTTCATAAATATTTCATATTACTTTTTTCTATGCCCAATACCCTCACAGCAGAAAGGAACATAAACCTATACTTATATAACTGATACTCTTTTTGATGCTTGTGATATATTCTCAAGCCCTCTTCAATGGATTCTTATCCATCCTTTCGAACAGAAGAACCCCCTTTTCCACTGTTTTCCCCTAAACATCTAACCTATACCAAACTTCTTCACTGGACATCACATAGAAATTATTTATGTACCTCTCTATTGTACTTAGCATAGAATATTGGGCATTTTTGTTACCTTAATTTCTCTAAAAGACTGTAAGCCCTGAGGGGTCAAAATCGGTGTTTCTCCCCTGAGTGCTGAATACCAGGGCTATGCACACCACAACACATTACAAAACTTTTTTTTTTCAAAGAATGAAGGAATAAATGCCTGGCATTTTAATTTGATTTTTAATTTGGAAATCACTTAGCCTATCACTTCCTCAGTTTATTCAACTATGAAAGGGGAATAATAATCACTGTTCCCCTAAGATGAATATCAGGCTCTTTCAGAACTCCTGAAAGCATTTTACTCATTCATGAATCAATCTTTTAAAAAGAGCCCCTGGTTTGCCAATATTTTATGCAGTCCCAGGAACATTTTTTAAAGGCATCACTTGTTACGACCCATTCTCGTCCCAATGAATTTCTGCCTAGGCTAACGATTATACAATGCAGATGTTTTATTTTTTTCCCCTAGATCAGGCCTTTAGAGTGCACGAATACACATAAACAAGATTAATAGAAGACAGCAAAATAGCTTTGAAGCATCTATTATTCTCTTTTTGAGAATTATTCATGAACTTTTTTTTAAGTGCTTAAATACCTAAATCTCCCCAAACCATAAAAGTGACTTTAGGGTCTTCATCACTGACTGGAAAGCTATTGTGGGCTTCACATTCTTAATATTAATTGGACTGCTCCAAAATTTTGCATTGGACTCTAATTCATGACGATCTCCTATTGTAAATGTCAGAAATCTTAGTAGTGTGGAAGTCATAGATCCCAGATTGATCTTAGAAGCTTCTTATGCCAATTCCACTGATTTCAGGGTTAGGAAATTGAGCTTCCAAGTGGTAGCAAAGAGGCTAATCTGAGGTCACAATGATATATCCTGGACTCAAAAGAGAGATCTTTTGAGTCAAAGTCCCATAGTATTAATTTTTTAAATTAATACAGAGGTACATCATACTTTACATAACGGCAAATAGATTCATGGAAAATCTGTTCTCCCTTTTAGCCCCATCATAGAGACGTTTGAGAATACACTATATTAGCATCATATCAAGAAGTGGTAGCCTATAGCATCTGGCTCAGTCAAAGGATTCTTCAGGCACTAAAGCCACGTGGCATTTATACATGAAAGGGGCCTTGAGGAGACAGATTTGTTCACTTAGCCTTTTGCCAACTTTCATTGCTTTTGGGAAGACAAGCTTTGGGAAGGCTTCTACTATGTTGGCCAATGAGAAGGTGACAAATGGACTGGTGCATCATGTCTCTTGTTTTTCTTCCCTAGGATCTAGGCTTCTAAGTACAGGTGAATCTCTGTGAAAAGCTATCCTGAAGAAGGCCTAGGATGAATTTCTGTGATACATCTATCCTATCATCTCCCAGGTATGTTTGAAAGCTCTGAGTACTCTTTCACACAGAACCACAGAATCTTAGAGTTAGGAGAATCCTCAGTGACCATTTAAGATAGCCCTTGTCTTGGGGTGGCTAGGTGGTACAGTCAGGAGGCTTTGAGTCCAAATCTGGCCTCAGACACTTAACACTTACTAGCTGTGTGACATTGGGCAAGTCACTTAACACTAATTGCCCTGCTTCTCCCCCCTCCTTAAAAAAAAGAAAAAAATATAGCCCTTGTCTGAGCAGTAATCTTCTTTATTTCATTTTTATCAGTTTTTTACTTATTTACAGCATTTTAAAAAATTGAATTGCAAATTCTCTGCCTCCTCTAACCACTCCTTCCCCCATCCAGTTAGAAAGCAAGCAGTATGATATCAAGAGTACATGCAAAATCAAATCATGCAAAACATATTTCCATATTATCCAAGTTGGAAAAAAGCAAGAAAAGTAAAGTTAAAAATCTTTTTATTTGGACTTAGAGTTAATCAATTCTCTCTCTGGGGGTATATAGCATCTTCAGCATGAGTCCTCTGGAATTTTCTTGGATCACTGTAATGGTCAGAGCAGGTGAATCTTTCATAGTTGTTTATTACTACAAAATTGATGTTGCAGTGTACAATGACCTCCTGGGTCTGCTAGTTCTGTTCAGTTTACTCTGTACCATTTAGGTCTTCCCTAGTGTTTCTGAAAACATTCCCTCTTTATATCTTAAAGAACAATCGTTTTCCATCACAATCATCTGGGTCCATCTCAAGTCATCCTGATCTATATCTTGCCACTGGACCCAAGTGACTCCAAAGGAGAAAGTGAGGCTGGTAACTTTGCACAGCCCTCCATCACTTAAATCTAAATTCATGTGCAAGTCATGGCATCACTTTTCTGATTTAATGGTCCTCTTTGAGAATGAAGGACAAGCAAAAACAATAGAAACCGCCATCACCACCACTTGTTCATCCATTCCCCAATTGATGGCCATTCCCTCAATTTCTAATGCTTTGAACTGCTATAAATATCTTGTTCATATAAATCCTGCTACTTCTTTTTCTCTTTGAGATACAAACCTAGTAGTATAATAGGTAAAACGTTATGCACAGTTTCATTGGTCTTTGGTTTAATTTTTCTCAGAATGGTTGGGCCAGTTCACAACTTCAGCAACAATGCATCAGTGCCCCTGCTTTTCCACATCCTCTCCAGCATTTGAAATTTTTCTTTTCTGTCATGTCAGGCAACTTGATAAGTGTGCAGTGGTACTTCAGGGTTCTTCTAATTTTTGGTTCTCTGATCAATAGCGATTTAGGACATTTTTTGTATGATAAGAGAAAACTTTGATTTCTTTTATTGAAAACTAACAATTCATATTTTTAAACCATTTGTCAAATGGGAAATGGCCCTTATACTTACAAATTTTGCTCATTTCCATACATATTTGAGAAATGAGGCCTTTATCAGAGAAACTTTCTATAAAAATTATTTCCCATTTTCCTGTTTTCCCTCTGGTTTTGACTACATTGGTGTTCTTTGTGCAAAAAAAGAAAATCATGTAATCAGAATTACCCATCATTCCTCCTATGATTATCTCCACCTTGTATTTGGTCATAAACATTTCCCTTATCTGTGCATAGGTAAAATTTTAAATTCTCCCCTTATTTGCTTATGACATTATCTTTTGTTTTCTTTCTTTCTTTCTTTCTTTCTTTCTTTCTTTCTTTCTTTCTTTCTTTCTTTCTTTCTTTCTTTCT
>NW_027185771.1:21335673-21364073 GCF_028583685.1 Petaurus breviceps papuanus
TGTTAAGTGTCTGAGGCTGGATTTGAACTCAGAACTTCCTGATTCCAGGGCCAGTGCTCTATTCACAATGCCACCTAGCCACCCCAATATTATCCTTTATGTCTAAATCATATACCCATTATGAGCTTATTTTCATATACACTGTGAGATATTAGTCTGTGCCTAGTTTCTACCAAACTGCTGTCCAGTTTTCCCCAATTTTTTTTCCAAAATATTGAGCTCTTATGTCCAAAGCTTTTATCTTTGGGTTTAACAAAGATAACATTATTATGAACAAATTTACTACTATATATTGTGTACTTAATTCATTCAATGCATCCACTAATCTATATCATAGCAGCTACCCAGTTGATTTGATGACTATTGCTTTGTAACAGTTTTCAATCTGATATTACTAGTCTACCTTCCTTCACATTGTTTATTAATTGATTTCTTTGATATGTTTGATCTTTTCTTCCTCTAGATTAATTTTCTTATTTTTTCTAGATCAAGAAAATAATTATTTGGTACGTTGGTATGACACATAATAAAGAAATTAATTTAGGTAGACTTTTTGTTTTTCTTTCTTATATTAGATCTGCCTAGCCCTGGTCAATTGGTATTTCTCCACTTGCTTAGATCTATTTTTATTTATGTAAAATAGTGTTGTGTAATTGTGTTTATATAGTTCTTGGGATTGTCTTGGCAGCAAGACTCCCAAGTATTTTATATTGTTTCACTTATATTAAATTGATTTTCACTTTCTATCTCTTCCTACTGAGTTGTGTTGGAAATATATAGAAATGCCAATGATTTCTGTGGATTTATTTTTTATCCTTCAACTTTGCGAAAGTTGTTGATTATTGTATCTAGTTTTTTAGTCAGTTCTCTAGGATTCTCTATAAACATACCATCATATCATCTGTAGAGTGATAGTTTTCTTTCCTCATTGACCATTTTTTCCTTTAATTTTATTTTTCTTGTCTTATTTCTACAACTATAATTTCTAGTACAATATTGAGTAGTAGTGGTGTTAATGTAAAGCCTTGGTTTATATCTGGTCTTACTTGGAAGATTTCTAGTTTATCTGCACCACAGATAATGTTTGCTCTTGGCTTTAGCAAGATATTATATACCATTTTAAGAAAGGCTAAATTTATTACCAAGCTTTCTAGAATTTTTCATTCCAATGGGTGTTGTATTTTGTAAAAAAAAATTTTGCTTCTATTGAGATAATCATAATTTTTGCTTGTTTTTTGTTATTGTTATTAATTAATCAGTTATGTTCATATTTCTCCTAATATTGAACAAGTTATATATTCCTTATATAAAGCCCCCTAATTATATTGTATGTTCTTCATGAAGTACTGCTGCAATCAACTTTCTAGTACTTCTTAAAAAATATTTAAACTTTCTGCATCAATATTAATTAGGGAAATTGACCTATACTTTCCTTTTTTATTTTTGTTCTCTCTGGATTTGGTGTCAAAACCATATTTGTGTGATAGTAGGAATTTAATAGTACTCCTTTACCTATTTTTCTAAAAAGTTTATTAGAATATAGGAAAAATATTGAAATTATTTGTTCTTAAAATCATAGGTATGATTCACTTGTAAATAATTACATCTTACCAAATGGATTTTTTTTTTTTAGTGAGCTCATTGGTGACTTGTTCAATATCTTTTTTTCTAGGATAGAGTTATTTAGGTATATTTTTCTTCTTCTGTTAATCTTAACAATTTCTATTTTTGTAAATGTGCACCCATTTCACTTAGATTGTCAGTTTTATTTGCCTACAATTGGATGTAATTACTCTCTCTCTACATATATATTGTATACACACACATATCTGTCTATCTGTCTATCTATCTATCTATCTATCTATCTATCTATCTATCTATCTATCTACATACATTTAGACACACATACACACATTGGTAATTTACTGTTCTCAGTTTTGATACTGGTAATTCAATTATTTTTTAAAAAATCAAATTAATCCATATATTACATTGTTTTGTTTTAAATAAAATCAGTTCCTAATTTTATTCTTAAGTTCAATTTTTTAACTTTCTATTTTATTAATCTGTCCTTTGATTTTCAGAAATTTTTTAGTGCTTAATTAGGGATTCTTAATTTGTTATTTTTCTTATAAAAATTTCTTCTCTTCAGCCTTTCATTTGAATATCAAATTTTCTATTCAGCTCTGATCTTTCCACAAGGAATGTTTGAATAACCTCTATTTAGTTGAATGTCCATCCCCCCCCCCCCGCAGAATTATATTCATTTTTTTGGTTAGACTATTGGTGATTGTAATATGAGTTCCTTTTCCTTCATAGCTATCATATTCTAAGACCTGTACTCATTTGAAATGCAAGCTGCAAAATCTTATGTCATCCCGCAATTCGCTCCCTTGCATCTAACTGATTTATTTCTGATTGTTTGTAACATTTTCTCTTTGACTTAGAGCTCTGGGATTTGACTATAATATTCCTGAGAGTCTTCATTTTGGGATATTTTTCAGGAAATTATTGGTAGATTCTTTAAATTTCTATTTTACCCCCTGGTTCTAAGATACGGGGGCAGTTTTCTTTTATAATTCCTTGAAATATGATGTCTAGACTCCTTTATTGATTGTAGCTGTCAGGTAGTCCAATAATTTTTAAACTATATCTCCTCAATCTATTTTCCAGATGAGTTGTTTATCTGATGAGATTTTTCATATTTTCTCCTACTTTTTCATTCTTTGACTTTGATTATTTATTAATGTCTCATTGAATGATTAGCTTCCATTTGTTCATTTCAAGTTTTTAAGGAATCATTTTCTTAAGTGAGCGTTTGTGCCTTTTTTTCCATTTGGTCAATTCTATTTTTTAAAAGGTTATTTTCTTGTGCTTATTTTACCAAGCTGTTAATTTTCCCCTGTATTTAATGATTGCTTTAAAAAATATTGTATTTTGATCAATGGAATAAGACAAGCAATTCTACAACATAGTATAATAAAAAGATGATTGCATATGAAACTGCAAATTTACTATATACAACTTGCTACTGCTTTTAAAAATACATCAGAGTTGTCATATGAAATTTTCCCTTTTTTTCTTACCTCCCCTACACATCCTAGAGATGGCCACCATTAGACAAATATACACATTCATATATGCATATAATTTATGCATATATAAATATATGTATGTATATATTTATATGTGCATATACATATAATTATTCTATACATAATTCTATTTATCAGTTCTTTCTCTGAGTGAATATAACATCTTTCTTCATATGCCCTATAGAATTAATTTGAATATTCATAATATTCAAAATAATATATTTGCTTAATGTTGTTCTTAAAACAATATTGCTGTTATTTTATACAGTGTTCTCCTGGCTCAATTCATTTGGTTCTTCATTATTTTGTATGTCTTTCCACATTTTTTCTAAGTCATTGAGCTCATCATTTCTTATAGCATAGTAGTATTTCATCACAAGCATATACCACAACTTATTCAGTCATTCCCCAATTATTAACTCTCCAGTTTTCTGGCATCATTCTCATTTATTTTCCCTTTTTTCTCCTACCACTCATCTCTTTCATTAGTTCTTCTAGGGATTATTTTTTAGTATTGTATCCAATATGTATTTGTCTTTGGAACTTTGCTTGTTTCTGAGTTTGTGTCATGATATTTCTTGGCAACATAGTTGCTTCTTATGGTCAAATTGTTTCTTGTTGTTTGCCCATTTTTCCAACATTTTTCTTGACTTTGGACTTTATGTTAAAGATAGGGTGCTATTTTTTTAAAGCAATAGGGGTTAAGTAACTTGCTCAAGGTTACACGACCAGGTGTTTCTGCGTGGGTGCTAAGTTTCTGAGCCCGGATTCGATCCCCAGGTCATCCCGACACTGGAGCTGATGCTCTTACTCGCTGTGCTACCTGGCTGCTCCTATAGGGGTGCTATTTTCAGAGCTAATTCAGAGGGCTGGAAGGTATATAAGTTTTGAGTGCTTTTAAAGTGATGTGATCCAAAGAGAGATGCTTTCTAGGTATGCACTCTGCTCTTTGTCCAGTAAGGGATCCTGTTACATGGTAGCCATGTGTATTAGTGCCCTTCCCACCCTTGTCCTGGGAACTGCAATTGTGTATGAGCAATGCAACAGGCTTCCATGTCTTCTGCCAGGTGACTATGCCTTGCAATTTATTTCTGATCAGTTGTCCAACCTTCCTACCTTTTCTGGGTTGAGAGATCCTGACTTTACTTCCATTGTCAGAGCCACCTCCAATGCCTTCCACTAGTGCTCATACCACCTGTGTCTCGGCTAGTCCCCTCCCCACTGTCACTGACCTTTCCTATTGACCTGATATATTGTTTTGAACTGGACTATCACTCTGACCTTTGGTTGGCTTCATTACTTCAGAATTCAATTTGTTATGTTATTTTAAAGTTATTTGAAAGGCAATGTTAGCAGAATTCAATCATTTGGTTGCCTCTTCTCTCCCATCTTTGCTCTACTTCTTTAGATGTCATATTTTTTCATGAGATATTGGATTCTAATATTTATCCTACTTTTCAATTTCTCTTCTACCTGTTTTCATTTAATTAATATAGAATTTAATCGATGTAATTGAATACAAGTATAAGTTAAATATATACTACATAAATGCCTATTAATTATAAACACATATATTTATGTAAATATTTAATTTCAATTCAATAAACATTTATTAATTGCCTTCTATGTACCAGGCATTGTGTTCAGGGCTGAAGATTAAAAAAAAAGTCAAAAGACAGTTCCTGCCCTCCAGAAACTTATACAAACTTATGGGTGAGACAAAATACAAAGAAATATATACAAAGCAAGCTATATTTAGGATAAATAGGAAATAGTTAATGTTTAAGGACATTTTCCTGTAGAGGTTAGATTTTTTTTAGGACTTTAAAAAAGTCAGAGAACTCAGTATTTGAAATGGACATTTTCCTGTAGAGGTTAGATTTTTTTTTTAGGACTTCAAAAAAGTCAGAGAAGTCTATATTTGAAATGGAAGACGAAGAATATTCCAAGCATTGGAGATAGAGAAAATGTCTACAGTTGAGAGATGGAATATCTTTTTAGTGGGGCAGGCAGCAGACCAGTGTTACTGGATAAAGGCAAAGAGATTGTGTTGGGGAGTAAAGCATAAGAATATTGAAAATATAGAAGGACACTAGGTTATAAACGACTTTGAATATCAAATGGAGAATTTTTTTTATTGATCTTGGAGGCAACAGGAAGTCACTGGAATTTATTGAATTGGGGAGAAGGGGGTATGACATGATCAGACACAATTTTGCAAAATCATTTTAATGGCTGAATGGAGAATTCACTGGAGTGATAAGAAAACTGAAGCAGGTAAACTCATCAGCAGACTGACTATTGCAATAATAAAAGTGTGAGGTGACAAGGGCTTGCACTAGAGTGGAAGCTGTGTCAGAGAAGAGAAAGGGATGCATTTAGAAGATGCTGGAGAGGTGAAATTGGCAGGGCTTCACAAAAGCTTGGTTATGGAAGTTGAAAGACAGTGAGAAATCCAGTATGGCACCTAGATTGCCACTTTTTTTTTTTTTTTTTGCATTTTGGAGAACAGTTGGCGTTAAGTGATTTGCCCAGAGTCACATGGCTAGTTTTTGTGTTAAGTGTCTGAGGTCGGATTTGAACTCAGGTCCTCCTTACTCCAAGGCCAGTGCTCTATTCACTGTGCCACCTAGCTGCCCCCTAGATTGCCATCTTGAAAGACAGAAGATAGTATTTTCCTCTACAGTGAAAGGTAGTGGGGGATGGAGTCTAGGGGGAAAGATAATTTCTGTTTTGGACACATTGAGTTTAAAATGTCTACTGGGCAACCTATTTGAGATGTCCGAAAGTTGTTTGGAGATGTGAGATTATAGATAAGCAGAGAGATTAGGGCAGGAAAGATAGAAATGAGAATTCATCATAAAGATGGCAATTAAATCCATGGGAGCTGACAAGGTCATTAATTGATGTGCAGAGAGGAAAGAGAGAGGACCCAGGATAGAAACCTTAGGGAAACCTATGGTTAGAAGGCATGATCTGGAGTAGGATCCATCAAAGGAATAAGAGAAGGATTAGTTACAGAGGTAGAAGGAAAACCGGGAGAAAGTAATGTCCCAGAAACCTAAAGAGAAAAGAGTATCAAGAAGGAAAGAGTGATCAAGACTATCAAATAATTCAGTGAGGTTGTATATATGTATCTAAGTCTGTGTGTGTGTGTGTGTGTTCTAAATTTTCTACTTTATCTTTGGTGGATTTTCTTTTCATTTTATTTGTTTAAGAATTCCCTCAATAAGAAAAATACTTGCAGAGCTCAAAATATACTACAGAGCAGCAATCATCAAAACCAGTTGGTGTTAGTTTAAAAAAATGAAAAAAAAAAGATGAATAAAACTAACTTGACAAAGTAGATTTGGAAATAACTGAACTCATTATTTCAGTGTTTGATAAACAGGAAAAGACCTATTATTTAGGAAATAACCCCCTTGTTCGTGAGAACCAGTGCAAAAGTGGAAAATAGTCTGGCAGAACTATGTATAGACCAGTAACATATATATATATATATATATATATATATATGGAGAGAGAGAGAGAGAGAGAGAGAGAGATTCTACAAGAAGTTTTAAAGATATCTGATCCAAATACTAAAACAATACTATGGAAATTTAGAAGAGAAGCATGTCACATATTATGCACAACTATGAGTAGGAAGTCAATATTTAACCAAATAGACAATTACAAAAGAAAAAAAAATTGCTAATTCTGATTACATGAATATGAACTGTTTTGCATGAAGAACATTAATGCCACTAGGATAAGAAGAGAAGCAATGACTGAGAAAAAAATTGTGTTAAATGTCCATGATAAGAGTACAGCATCTACAGGCTGTAGACAACCTCCAGGGATATGTAAAATCCCAAACCATTCCACAACAATTAAGCGTTCAAAGGACATTTACAAACATTTCTCAAAAGAATTGCAAAGCATTAATGATCATATGAAAGAAGACTCCAAATAACTGATAAGAAGATAAATTCACATCAAAGCAAGCTTAAGGTTTTACCTCCTACCCAGCAGATAGGCAAAAATAATGAAAGATGGGAATAATCAATGCTAGAAAGGATATGGAGAAATGAGCAAATTAATGTATTGTTGATGGGTCTGTAAATTCATAAAACAACTTTGAAAAGCAATTTGGAGTTATGAAAAATAAAAAGGACTAAAAAAACCCATACGCTTTGAATCAAACATTTTATTAGGATACATACCACAAAAAAGTCTAGCAAAAAGACAGAACCCTTATAGAGTACTATATAGTAGCACTTGATGCCTATTAAGCAGAGTATGTTAAACAAATTGAAATGTATGTAGTAAAGAAATATTGTAGAGATGTAATAAACAATGGACATGACAAACATAGAGAACCATGAAAAGTCTTTCATGAATTGATGCAAAGTGGCCTAAACAGAATTAGGAAAACAATGTATACAATTACCACAATATAAGTGGAAACAACAATAACAACAAAAAACATTCAAAACCAAATGCAAAATAAAAATGACCGAGTTAAGTTTCAAAAAGGAGATATGAGATTATACTTTTTCCCACACCTTTGCAGAGGTGGGAAAACTTGGTTGTAGAAGGGTCAGTGCATTTATCTAAATTTTTGAACTATTGTTAATTTGATCTTTCTTTTCTTCTTTTTTTCCCTCTTTTTTTTTTTTTTTTAAAGCAATCAGGGTTAAATAACTTGCTCAAGGTTACAAGGCCAGTTATTTCTGGGTGTGGTGCTGAATGTCTGAGCCCGGGATTTGATCTCCAGGTTGTTCTGACACTGGAGCTGGTGCTCTTACTGGCTGTGCTACCTGGCCGCCCCTTTTTTCCCCTCTTTTCATACTTTATTATAAAGGGTGACTGTTTTGGAAGAATTAAGTAGGGAACAAATACTATGGGAAATATTAATTAAAATTATGTCAATAGAATTTTTTAAAAGAAATCTGCCCAAGATAGTAGTTGTAGATTGAGAAGTTTTTTGGACAGTTTCTCTGATGCCTTATACCAAATGACATGAATATTTTTAAAGATGTTTCTTCATGTACAAGTTGTATTGCTTTCTTATCCATCACTTTATTTTTCCACCTTTGTATTGTGGAATTTATTTAGTTTTTTGTATTTAAGTTTATAATGATGGAATTTGTATTTTCTCCTGTTATATGCCTATTTATCTTTATACAACCATCTATTTTAAATTTACTTAGACATTGCTCTTTGTATTACTAATATACTGAAGGTGATCTGAGTCCCTTGTTAAACTGCATCCCCCAGTCTTCTTGATGGAACTAAAAAATATGATCTTTATTGAAAAGCTTCACTTTCTTAGGAGCTAGACAATTGACCTAAGCCCTTACTAAGAAGCATTATTGAATGACTCTGGTTGCTTTCTGATGAGTGGGATTTGCTTCCTAGTGACTGTTTGACTTGACAGACTATCAGATAAATCAAGTCCTCTGGTCTACAAAATAATGTTTTAAATCTTTTTTCCCCCATTTTCCTGTACATTTTCTTGAACTTCCTGACCAGAATACAGCAAAGGAGAATGGGAGGTAAGAGAGGGTAGGTAGTGGAGGAGGGACTTTCTCCCTCCATAGCCCCAGAAAAGTACATGGTGATGGTGAATGGCCTATCCTTACTGAGGAAAGACTGAAAGGTTGAAAGTGAAATTCTGGCTTTCTCTTAATATAAGTCAGTGATTATTGATCCTGAGAATGGACATGTCCAGCCTTAGGGTTTACCTTAAGGATATCACTGATTTTGAGAGTTTCTGAATTTTCTGCTGATTGCTAAGTAGTAGATTTCCTTGACAACACACAGCTCAGAGGAGTAAAAGATAAGTCAAAGAATTACCCTGAAGGACTAACAACATGACATGGGACACCATGAAATCTGGACTTGTTCAACCCTCCCTAATGAGAGTTACTCAGACTAGTATAAAATCTGAGATCACTGGAAAGTGTTTGAGTATAAAGAGTTTTTATGCTTCTAGGAACATCTAACGAGTGTGACACTTTTTTTTTAGAATATTTATGTTTTCTATATTTCCATGTATTCCATATGTTTCTGGGAATTCTCAATAATACCATTTCTGTGGTACAGGAATTAAAATTACTGCCTTTCTATTGTACACTGAGCCTTTTTGCAAGAGAGGCCTCTTTTACCCTCGGGTTGTATCTGATGTAAAACTTGGCCCTACAGAAATAACTGGCCTTGTAACTTTGAGCAAGTTACTTAACCCCAATTGCTGAAAAAAAAAAAACTTGGCCCAAGATATATTTAGGGTTTTTATTTGTTTGTTTTTGTTTTTAAATCTGAAGATTTTCCTAGAGTTTTGCTCCAGGGTGTAGGTAGTCACATAGAAAAACTGACTCCTCTGAAGACGGGCTTGACATGATTAAATCCAGGTCATGTGATCCCAGAGTTTCCTGGGGGCCTAGAATACAGGCCATGCACTTATACTAATTTGAACCTCATGTCCTCTGTACTACTTCTTCTCCATTAACCCAGATCAACTTCAAAATCTTCTTTTACTTTTATTATCGTTTTCTTTCTTCTCTCTCTCTCTCTCTCTCTCTCTCTCTCTCTCTCATTTTCTGTTTCTACCTATCTGTCTGTCTCTGCCACTCATTTGTTTTTCCTTTTACTATTCCAGTTCTCATAAAAGTACAGTATCTTATCTTACCTTCCCCTCCCCCTGCTTCAGATATTCTTCTATTTCAGTAACATTAATTTGTAATGTCAAGTTCCAAATGTGCTTTTTAAGCTCATTTCATTTCTTATTCATTAGCCCTTAATTTTCAGTAGAGGCAGTGCTGTAATCTGTGACTATAATTTGGGGTGCTTGAATCTTGATTTTTTTCCCTTTTCCCTCATAACTTAACCATTTCAGTACAGTACCATATTCCATTTAAATTCGCAGACTGTTTTATCAATTACTCTGTTGATTTTTCTAAGTTGTCTTTAAAAAAATGCTGATACAACCCAATCATATTCTTTTCTGAAGGTCTACCATTGTTATGCTTTTTCTCTGACAAATTTACTGCCTTCTTATGTTCTCTGATCAGAACACTAAGATTGGATGAGGTATGTTTACCTCAGACAGGGACAGTGACCATTAGAGACCCTGTTTCACTGAATCTAAAAGGCTACGACAGTTGGAATTCTTCACTTTTAGCATCCCTATTCTTCTGGGCTCCTCCATCTTCCCTGCAATTAACTTTCTTTAGTCTCTAGGCTGATAACCAGGGGTTGGTGAGGTCAAAGAAGGGTTCCCTAGGGCACTGCAGAAAGAATTGTTCAGTAGATAAGCCTTTTAATTAGGTCTCTTCTCCCCTTTTTTTTCACTCTCCTCCTAATTTCATATTTCCTCCTGTGCTACAATATGGACTTCCTTTGCCACTGCATGGGATATATATGTTTGTATGTATATGTATATACACACTCATGTATATGTATATACATATATACATGCACATATATGTATATGTGTACACACACTCATATATATGTTTGTTTGTTTATTTTTCTCTACAGGCAAAACATCCCAGCACACACCTAGGCCTTGCATAGAGGGGATAGGATGAACAAGATTGTAATACCTCTCACATCCTTTCCAAGGAAAGTGGCTGAGGATAAGATGTCCTGTGCTCTAAGAAATGAGTTCCTCTCTCTGTAAGCAAATGCTTTTGGAATCAGGAAAGTCAGAAGTAGATAGTTCATACTAAGTGTTGGGCGAGAAGCAATAGGTTAATAATGCAAATTCAAGAACCAGTTACAGATGAGGTTTGTTCGCCTTCCGCATATATGATCTGTTTCACAAAGTTCATCATACCCACACACTCACACATACACACATCATAGATAAAAATATAGTTATATAGATATAGACAAATGTATGTATGTTTATGTCTGTATATATACATTTACATGCATACAAATCTACATATATATGCATACATATATACAAACATATATATACATGCACACACATACACAAATCTATCTATATCTAATCTATCTCCGCTTCTCTCTACTCACAGTCACCATACTAGTTCACTCCCTTATGATATCATGTCTTGTCTACTGAAATGGGTTCCTGTTCAGTCTCCATGTCTCTACTTTTCCCCCAATTCATTACATTCTCTACATAGTCACTGAGTGATTTTCTGAAAGGGCAAGCATGAACATATCACTTCTCTTCTCAGTAAATTTCAGTGACTCACTATTACCCGAAGAATAAAATATTAACTTTTCTGTATGACATTTAAAGGTCTTTATAATATAACTCTATTTTGCCTTTCCTGACTTCATATACATTATTTGCTTCCATGTAGTCTATTGTCCAGGAATACTGACCTAACTGATATTCCTCACTGATGCCACTGTACCTCCTGTGTCTTTGCCTCTCTGTGTTACCTTTCTCCCATGTTTTCCTTCCTCTAAGAATCACTGGTTCCATTCAATACCCTTCAGCTTGAGTGCTATCTTGTCCATAAAGCCTTTAATGATCACCATAGTTGCTAATACTCTCCCTCGCAATGTGGATGATTTTTTTTAGTATATAGATATACACATATACATACACACACCTACATATTTTTAACTCCATCATTAGAATGTAAACTTTTTAAAGGCAGAATATATTTCATTTTTTTTCCTTAATGTCCTTAGCACTTAGTACAATGCCTATTATTTGGTAATTTAGTAGGCAATTTTTAAAGATTTTTTTAAAAATTAGCTTGATAAGCAGAGATCCAAAGGCCTTTCCCTAGAAGACAAGAACATTTTAAGACAAAGGCAAGTAAATATACAGGATGTAAAAAAAAACTGACTAATTTTGTCTCTGAGAAAATAATTTGAATTTTTCAACTAACGTGTATTAGAAAAAAAGAACACTAGAATTGGTTGAGGTATGAGGTATCACTATTCTTCCAGACTCCATCATTTTCTCTCCCAAAAGATCAATTAATAACATTTTAAAATTATTTTTATTGAGCAAATTTCACCTTATCTCCCTCATAGCTGATAAAGAAAACTAAAAACCCTGTTAGAAATATGGTCAAATAAAATAAATGTCTCTATTGGTCATGCACACACACATATATGTCTAACGTTTTACCCTGATTCCTTCACCTTTCTATCAAGAAGTGACCACCATACCAGCATATTTCATCATTAGTCCTCTAGAACAAAAGCTGTTCATTATGTTAATAATTCTGTCTTTCAAAATTATTTGATTTTAAAACATTGTTTCTGTATTATTTGTACTCACTTCACTCAGCAACACTTTGAGTCTTCCCAGTTTTCTCTGAAACCACACCGTTCTTTTTTAGAGCACAATATTATTCTATCATATTTATATAGGACAGTTTTCCAATTGTACATAACTCAAATTCCAATTCTTTGACTGATAAAAGAGCATGAATATTTTTATGCTTTCTTAGAGTTTGTTTTGCTTAGGACTTTCTCTTCCTTAAATTTAACCTCTCTCTAATTCTTTCTTCTTTCCTCCTTTTCCTCCTATTTTCCAGTGTTTTTCTCTCCTCTCTCTCTTTCCATTCGTTCAAGATAATCAAGACACTATACAATTGTTCCCAGGTCTTCTATCCAATTGGAATCCCTCTTCTACCCCTGGTGATAATAGGGTTGAGAAACACAAGGATCATCTCCCACTATGAGAATGAAAGTAGTTCATCCTTATTCAGTACCTTATGCTTGTTCACTTGCATTTTTTTAATGTTTTTTTTTTTTTCCAAAATGTAGTCTGAAGTTTCTTTATAGCTCTGGCCTTTTCTTTTTCTTTTTTTTTCCTGTCTCTTCAAGTCCATAGCTTCTTTCTTTTTCTTTAAAAAAAAATTATTTACTTTTATTTACTAACATTCAGTCCCACAAGCTTCTGAATTCCACATATTCTCCCACTCTTTTTCTTTCTTCCTCCACTATGGTGGCATGCAATTTGATATAGGTCCTACAAATACCTTACCATTAAAAATTAATCAGTGGGAGGCCAGGTGGCTCGGTGAGTAAAAGCACCAGCTCCAGAGTCGGGATAACCTGGGGATCGAATCTGGGCTCAGATACTTAGCACCACACCCAGAAATAACTGGCCACGTAACCTTGAGCAAATTACTTAACCCCAATTACTTAAAAAAAAATAATCAAATTGTAAAGGAGAATTATAACCAATGGAATGACCAACATAAAAGAAAAAACAAAACAAAACAAAAGAGAGAGAGAGCAAGTAGTTTGCTTCTATCTGCATTCAGACTCGGTAATTCTTTCTCTGAGTGTGGATAGCCCTTGTCATCATGCATCTTTAGGGGTTATCTTGTAGATTTTCATTACTGGGAGAAGTCCAGTCTAATAAAGATAATCATCACAGATACTATGTGTCTATAATTGTGTACAGTTTTTTATTGGTTCTACTCTCCTTACTCAGCATCAATTTATATAAGTCTCTTGAGGTTATTATGAAGTCCGTCTGCTTCTCATTTCTTATAGCACCATAGTATTCCATTACATTCATATATCACAGCTTATTTAGTCATTCCCCAATTGATGGGCATACCCTTGATTTCCAATTCTTTGCCACCACAAAAATAGTTGCTACAAATATTTTTATATATAAGGGTTCTTTACCCACCTGTACAATCTCTTTGGTATACAGCCCTAGAAGTGGTATTGCTGGGTCAAAGGGTATGCACATTTTTATAGCCCTTTGGGCATAGTCCCAAAATTCTCTCCAGAATCATTGAATCAGTTCACAACTCCACCAACAAATCATTACTGTTCCAATTTTCCCACATCTTCTCCAGCATTTATCATTTTCCTGTTTTATCATGTTGGCTAATCTGACAGGTGAGATGTGGTACCTCAGAGTTGTTTTGATGTCCATTTCTCTAATCAATAGTGATATCGAGCATTTTTTTCCTTTTTTTTTTTGAAGGACAATTGGGGTTAAGTGGCTTGCCCACAGTCACATGGATAGATTTGTGTTAAGTGTCTGAGGCCGGATTTCAACTCAGGTCCTCCTGACTCCAGGGCCGGTGCTCTACTCACTGCAACACCTAGCCACCCCAAGCATTTTTTCATATTATTATAGGTACCTTTAATTTCTTTCTCTGAAAACTGCCTGTTTGTATCCTTTGACCTTTTATCAATTGAGGAATGACTTGTATTCTTATATATTTGATGCAGTTCTCTGTATATTTTAGAAATGAGGCTTTTATCAGAAACACTGTTTGTAAAAGTTTTTTTCCCCAATTTTCTGCTTCCCTCTTAATGTTGGTTACATTGACTTTGTTTGTACAAAAACTTTTCATTTTAATGTCATCAAAATTATCCATTTTGAATTTCATAATGCTCTCTATCTCTTGTTTGGTAATAAATTCTTCCCTTCTCCATAATTCTTACATGTAAACTATTCCTTGCTCTCTCAAATTTCTTACAGTATCAGTCTTTCTATCTAGATTGTACACCTATTTAGACTATTTTGCTATATGGTGTAAGATACAGGTGCATGCCCAGTTCCTGCCATATTATTTTCCAGTTTTCCCAGAAGTTTTTGGTCGAATAGTGAGTTCTTATCTCAGAAACTGGAGTCTTAGGGTTTATCAAATGGTGGGTTACTATAATCCTTGACTACTGTTTCTCATGTACCTAATATATTCCACTGATCCACTCCTCTATTTTTCAGCCAGTACCTAGTTTTGATGACTGCTGCTTTATAATAAAGTTTAAAATCTGATATGGCTAGGTCATTTTCCCTAGCATTTGTTTTAATTAATTCCCTTGATTTTCTGGACAATTTATTCTTCCAGATGAATTTTGTTACTATTTTTTCTACCTCTACAAAATATTTTTTGATTGGTATGGCACTAAATAGATAAATTAATTTAGGTAAAACTGTCGTTTTTATCATATTATCTTGACCTAAACATAAGCAACTGATGTTATCCCAATTATTTAGATCTGACTTTATTTATATAAAAAGTGTTTTGTAATTGTGTTCATGTAGTTCCTGGGTTTGTTTTGGCAGGTAGACTCCCAAATATTTTATAATGTCTATAGTAACCATAAATGGAATTTCTCTATTTCTTACTGTTGGGCTTCGTTAGCAATATGTAGGAATGTTGAGGATTTATGTGGGTTTATTTTATATTTTACTACTTTACTAAAGTTATTTATTGTTTCAAGTAGTTTTTTTTACTTTATTCTCTAAGTATATCATCATATCATCTGCAAAGAGTGATAGCGTAGTCTCTTCTTTGCCTATTCTAATTCATTCAATTTCTTTTTTCTTCTCTCATTGGTACAATTCACATTTCTAGTAAAAAATTGAATAACAGGGATGATAGTGGACGTCCTTATTTCATCTCCTATCTTACTGGAAATGCTTCTAGTTTATCCCCATTACATATAATACTTACTGATGATATTAGATGCTACTTATCATTTTAAGGAAAATTCCTTTATCCCTATGCTTTCTAGTGTTTTTAATAGGAATAGGTGTTGTATTTTGTCAAAAAGCTTTTTCTACATCTACTGAGATAATCATATAGTTTCTACTAGTTCTGTTGTTGATATGATTGACTGTACTAATAATTTTCCTAAAATTGAAGTAGCCCTGTGTTCCTGGGATAAATCCTACATGATCAAAGTATATTATTCTCATGAGAAGTTGCCATAATGTTTTTGCTAATATTTTATTTAAAATGTTTTCATCTATATTCATGAGGGAAATTGGTCTATAATTTTCTTTCTCCATTTTATCTCTTCCTGATTTAGGTATCAGTACAATAATTGTATTATAAAAAAATTAATTTGGTAGGACTCCACCAATTATCTCAAATAATCTAAAAAGTATTGGAATTAATTCTTCTTTAAATGTTTGATGGAATTCACTTATAAATCCATTTGGACCTGGAGATTTTTCCCGTCAAGTTCATTGATGGCTTGTTGATTTTTTTTTTCTGAGATAGGGTTATTTAAGTATTTTACTTCCCCTAGTTAATCTGGGCAATTTACATTTTTGTGAATATTCATTCATTTCAATAAGATTGTCAAATTTATGTGTCTACTATTGGGCAAAATAATTCTAATTATTGTTTTAATTTCCTCTTTGCTGGAGATAAATTCACCCCATTCATTTTTCATCCTGGTAATTTGGTTTTCCTCTTTCTTTTTTTTTAAATTAACCAAAGTTTTATCAATGTTATTTTTTTTTATAAAACATATTCTTAGTTTTATTAGTTCAATAGTTTTCTTAATTTCAATTTTATTAATCTCTCCTTTGGTTTTCAGTATTTCCAATGTAGTATTTAATTGGGAATTTTCAATTTCTTCTTTTTCTAGCTTTTTCAATTGCATGTATGTAAAGCAATGCACAAGCAGCTTTCCAGAGGATGACTGCTATGAACAGCTTTCAAGATTCTGATTACATACTATAGTGAACACTCTAGTAACAAATCAGAGCAAAACATTCACAGAAAATCAAGGTACAGCATTCATAATGTTACAATTTATCACAGAAAATCAAAATATAGCATTCATAATAATATAATAACTCAACAACTTATCACTAAAATGGCCACATAGTTTTCACTAAAGTGGTCACATAATTTTAAACAAAGTACCATCATTTAATCAATCACTTAGTAACTCAATCATTCAATCATAAAGTACAAAAGGTCAAAGACCTCCACCCCTGGGGCATACTAAGTTACCAATCAGTCCATTTCAGTCATCAGTCACTATTCAATCATCAGTCACTATGTGGTACCCTCTTAAGGGGTAATGGAAAATACACATGCCATCCACCCCTTGGTCACAAGTAAATCACAATTTCATCACTACTCACTACCCACAGAGAGGCCTTTTCATCTTGACTCACATGGTCCCAGCTCCTACCCAAATCTAATCAACTGCCACCTGAGTTCAAAGACAGACAGCTCCCAATTCCTTGTCCAGCTCTCCATGCAGTTCCTGCTCCATGTTGAAGCTCACAGTGTCCAGTCCATCCCAAATCACCACAGCCTCTCTTCCTGGGAAGACAAGCCTCAATGAAGCCACAAGAACATTCATGCACATTAAGCCACAACAACATTTGTACAGAATATCAACAGCATAGTCATTCTTCCTCAGTCTTCTGCAGCTCCAGCTGGCCCTCAGAAATCCTCAGCAGCTTCAGCTTTTTTCTCAAAATCAAAATCACTTTCTACCATTCTCAAAATGAAAGTCACTTTCCCCATAGAAGTTCCAGTCTAGCAGCAACCCAACCTTCAGGTGCTCGTTCCAAGAAGTTCTGACTGTTCAGGTTGTGCTCTTCCTTAAATATGGCATAACTCCTCCCTGTTCAGTGCCTTCCTGTTACATCAGCAACAGGGGTACATACCTTCTGTTTCATTAACAGAGGCTTAATTTGAAGCTAGGTGCTAAGTACCTCTTAGCTTTACAATACAAAGGCATCTTCAAATTTCATTACCATTATAACCTGCAATTCATTGACCTCCTCTTTCTCTATTTTATTCATGTAAGTATTCAGAGATATAAAACTTCCCCTAAGAACCACTTTTCTGCATCCCATTGACTTTGGTATGTTATTTCCTTATTGTAATTCTCTTGAATGAAGTTACTGATTGTTTCTATGATTTGTTGTTTGGCCCACCCTTTTTTAGAATTAAATTAGTTTCCGATTAATTTTTAGTCTATCTTTCCATGGCACTTCATTACATATAATTTTTATTGTATCATGATCTGAAAAGAATGCATTTAATATTGTTGTCTTTCTGAACTAGATGGTGAGGTTTTTATGCCCTATTACATGGCCAATTTTTGTGTTTTTGTCATGTCCCACTGAGAAGAATGTATATTCTTTCTTATACCCATTCAATTTTCTCCAGAGGTCTATCATATCTGCCTTCTCTAAAATTCTATTCACCTCCTTAACTTCTTTCTTGTTTAATTTGAGATTAGATTTATCAAGTTCCGAGAGGGAGAGAGTGAGATCCCCCAATAGTATAGTTTTGCTATCTAGTTCTTCCTCATCTCCTTTAACTTCTCCCCTAAGCATTTGGCTGCTATACCACTTGGTGCATATATTTTTAGTAAGCATATTACTTCATTGTCAATGGTGTCTTTTAACAGGATATATGTTCCTTCCTTATGTCTTTTGATTAGATCTATTTTTGCTTTTGCTTTGTCTGAGATTAAAATTCCTACCCCTGCTTTTTTTCTTTTACTTTAGCTGAAGCATAATATATTCTGCTTCAGGCCTTTACCTTTATTCTGTGTTTATCCCCCAGTTTCAAATGTGTTTCTTGTAAACAACTTTTTGTAGGATTATGTTTTTAATCCATTCTTCTATCCACTTCTGTTTTATGGGAGAATTCATCCCATTTGCAGTTATGATTACTATGTGTGTCTTTCTCTCTATCCTATTCCCTCCCCTGTTTATGCTTTTATTTTTCCCTTCTCCCTTCCCCTACTTAAGATTTTTCCTTTTGACTACCAACTCCCTCCCTGTTAGCTCCCATCCCTTTTCCTACCCTTTCTCTTACCACTTCTTCCCTCCTTTCTAGTCACCCACCCCTTTTCTTTTCCCTTTCCCCTCCTACTATCTGTAGGGCACATTACATTTTTATACTAAACAAATTATGTTATCGCCTCTTTGAACCAAACCAATGAGAGTAAAACTCATACAATGCTCATCACCCTCCCTTCTTTCCCTCTACTATAATATGTTTTTATGCCTCTTCATGTGGCATAATTTGCCTTTTTCTGCCTCCTCCTTTCCTCTTCTCCCATTACAATCCCTTTGCACCCCTTAATTAGGTTTTTTATTATGTGATCAGTTAATTTATATCCAAACCCTTTATCTATGTATAGATAGATACCCCTTTAAATGTTGTGATAATTATAGAGTTGTCAACATTGACAGGTATCATCCTCCCCTATAGGGATGTAAACCATTTGCTCTTACTGAGTTACACAGTTTTGTTTTGGGTATGCATGGGCACATGTGCACGTGCATGTGTGCATGTGTGTGTATGTGTTCATGTGTACATTTGTGTGTGTTCTCTATTTACCTTTTTATGTCTCGAGTTTTGTATTTGGAGATAAAATTTTCCACTGAGCTCTGTCTTTTTCATCAGGAAGGTGAGGAAGTTCCTTATTTCATTGAATGACTATCTCCTTGCCTGAAAGATTGTCCTCAATTTTACTGACTAGTTGATCCTTCGTTATAATCAAAACTCCTTTGCCTTACAATATATCATACTTTATTTCCTCCAGTCTTTTAATATAGAAGCTACAAGGTCTGGTGTAATCCTGACTGTAGTTCTGTTATATTTGAATTCTTTATTTTTGGCTGCTTGCAATATCTTCTCCTTGACCTAATATTTCTGAAATTCGCTTATAATATTCATTGGAGTTTTCAATTTGGGATCTCTTTCAGGAGGTGTCTGGTGAATTCTTTCAATAAATATTTTACCCTCTGGTTCTAGGACCTTACAGCAGTTTTCCTTGATGATATCTTGGAAGATATTGTCCAGGCCCTTTCATTCATTATGGCTTTCTGGCAAACAAGTAATTCTTAGGTTATATCTTTTGATCAGTTTTCCAGGTCAGTTGCTTTTCCAATGAGATATTTTACATTTTCATCTATTTTTTCATTCTTTAGATTTTGTTTGACTTATTCTTGATACCTCATAGATTCATTAGATTACACTTGCTAATTCTAATTTTTAGTGATCTTTTCCTCAGTTAATTTTTGTACCTCTTTTCTATTTGTACAATTTTTACTTTTAAGGAGTAGTTTTCTCCAGTTAAGTTTCATACCTCCTTTCCCATTTGGATAATTGTAATTTTTAAGGAGTTGTTTTATTCAGTGAATTTTTCCCCATTTTGTCAATTTTATTTTTAAAATAATTGGTCAATTTACCTTCTACCTCTCTAATTTGGCTTTTAAAATTCTTTGTGAGCTCTTCCAAGAATGCTTTATTGGGCTTCAGACTAGTTCATATTCCCTTTTGAGGTTTCAGATGTGGGTATAGGATCAATGCTATCCTCTTCTGAATTTGGTTCTTCTTGCTCACTATAATAGGATTCTATAGACTTTCCTCCCCCCCTCCAATTTGCTTTTTACCCACTGTGATTTCATATTTCCTGGCTTTTAAAGTGGTTCTCTGCTTCTGGGGCACAGAGAACTCTGACCCATGCTCCTTATGTTGGGAGCTAGGATCCTGGTTAGTGACTTTGTATGCTGTGACCTCTGGTTCTGGCTTGTGTGTGTTGAGGCCAAGACTGGAGATCAGGACTTTCTCCATCTCCCTGGAGTTACACTGAAGCTCACAGTGTGATGTGTAGGGGAGAGGTTATTTGACCATTTCTGGTTTCTGCCTCCCAGTCTCTGTGCTAGAGCTCAGGTAGACTCAGATGCTGGTGGCCAGGACTGCACTGGTGTGTGCTAATTCCCCAAGTTCTGCAAAAGCACACCTGGAGTTCTAGTGTTAGCACTTGCTGAATCCACCCCCCTGGGGTTCTGGATCTCCTGCTGGTCAACTGAAATGGGGCTTGTTGAGATGGCTCTTGTCATGCACTTTAGTCTCAGCATAGCCACAGTCACACCTTTCTTCTAGGTCTCACAAACCTCCTTCTGGGTCCATTTTTTCAGGATTTTGTCCTGAGGCAATATTCTTGGGGATTTTCAAGGTGAAAATAAAGTGGGGAGAGGATGCAAGTTCTGAAAATTTACTCTGCCATCTTGTCTCCCAGAAGTTCAGGTAGGTTTTTTTTTTTTTTGCTTTTTGGAGGGCAATTGAGGTTAAATGACTTGCCCAAGGTCAACAGGTAGGTGATTTTTAAACATCCAGACTGTTGGCTGCTAGCTTCAGGGATAGCTACTGCCACTGGCTCAGACCCTGTGCTTGTCTCTTACCTAGCTCCAACAGACCCCTTCCCTGTAGTGAGAGGTTAGGAATCATCCCCATGATAGGTGAATCAATTTGCTTGGGCTCGCTCTGGCTCTGCTATAGTCAGGTCTGTGCTTTGCTCTGGTATGGTGCTCTCAGTTGTACACTCACCCCACCCATTTATTTTCCACTCTTTCTTGAGCTGGAAATTTGCCACACTCCATCTTTCAATGTATTCTACCACTCTTAAATCTGTTCAGATTCACTTTATAGACGTAAGTGAAGGAATTCATGGGCAAGCTCAGATGAGTTCCTGCTTTCATTCTGCCATTTTGGCTCTACCCCAGCTCTGATCTTTTCATAATAACTACTTGGAAGAGCTCTATTTATTAAAAAAGTCTTTTGTTATTCTATCTCAGATGGGATTATATTCAGTTTTGCTAGATATAATCTTTTTGGATTATAACTTCCCTTTATAGAATACTATATTCCAATCTCTCTGCTCTTCACGATGTTAGCTGTTAAATCATATGTCATCCTTACTGTGTCTCCTTGGTACTTGAATATTTTCTGTCCGTTTTCAATTTATATTCTTTGATCTTCAGACTGAATTTTGGTTATAATGTTGCTGGGATATTTCAATTGTCCAAGTTCTTTCAGGTGATTGTAGTGCCAACATGATATTCACATGTTGAATGGCATTTATGGAATTTATGGCAGTTATGAAAATGCCAACATAATTCTGAATGGCAAAATAAAATAAACTGTCCACATGGAAGACACAACCAAAACATTTATTTAAACACCAGAAAGCCAAATTCATCATAGCAACAAAGAAATCTATACACAATAACAATGCAGGAGGTACCACCATTCCCAAACCTTCCCCCTGCTAGGGCCTTCCCACAAATGAATACTCACAGCTCACTGCCTGCTTCATCTCTTTCCCTCAGCTCTAACTGGTCTGACCAACTTCCTTCAGACTCTGCTCCAGCTCCAGTTCTTCTTGTTCCATTCTTCCTGCTGCACGCCTTCTTGTCCCACTCCTTCAGCAAGCTTCTCCTAACACAGACTTCATGTGACTCAAACGTAAGCAGGTCACATGAGTCTATTAATGGATGGGAAAGATCTTTCCATTCCATTAATAATACAGTGATGAATGAAGGATTCTATTTCTACTTTGTCCATCTATAAAAAATCTGAGCAGTTTTCTTTTATTATTCTTGAACTATGAAATGAAGGCTCTTTTTTCGGTCCTGACTTTCATGTAGTTCAAGGATGCTGAAATTTTTTCCTACACAATCTGTTTTCCAGATCAGTTGATTCCTTTTAAATATTCCTTTTATCATTACTATTTTTAGTCTTTTGATTTTGTTTCAATATTTTTTGTCTCATGGAATCATTGTGTTGTATTTGGTCCATTCTAATATTCAGAGAGATTGTTGGTTAGGCAAGAATTTATGCCTCTTGAGCCAAGTAGATAAATCTTTTCCCGACTCTCATTTAATTTCCATTTTTTGTTAATTAAAAAAAAAACTTTTAAAACAACAATAACAACATATTTCAGGATTTATTCTGGAGAGAAGGTTTGGGCTGATCCTGCTGCTGTCTTCATAGGAGTATTGAGTTTTGTATTATTTTAGGATCTCAACTTCAGTTTAGACTGGGAACCTGAAAGTTTTCAGCACTCCTCAAGTGGTCTGAGATAGGGCAAGTGTGATCACTTTCCCCTTTGATTGAGCTGTGTAAGGACCTATGACCTATGTGTCAAGCTGAACAAATCAATGTGATGGCTTCATTTGGAGTTTCAGCATACTGCTGTTGAATTCGGCCACTATCAGACAGATAAAGACTTCTAGTTATGCATAATAATACACCTATGGACTTTCCTTTGGTCTTGTATTCTTGACCTGGTTATTCCTCCAAAAGCTTCAGACTGGGCTAAAAGTTGGAACTGAGGACCTAATTTGCTCCTTGGGTAAGTAACAAAAAGTTGCTGCTTGCTTCTAAACTTGTTCATCACTCAGTATGTAACCTAAGGTCTGTAATCAGACCTTATCCCAAATCACCACCCTCAGCACAGGCCCTCTCCTTAATCTACCCTGAATCTCCAATTCAGAACTGAGTAGCCAATATCAAAGCTGCCAGTTGGTATTTTTTTCCCTATGATTTGCATATTATTGTGATACCTAATACTGGTCTAGAACCTCGCCTTAACCTAGTGCATAGCCTCAATGCTGATTTTTTTTTTCCCATTCCTTAGGTTCTGAACTGTTTGTTCCCTGTTGCTCTCTTGTACAAAACCCATCCCCATTTTGTAGACTTCTCTGTCCTACTATGCACACCAAGTCAGGAGGGAAAAAATGACTCATTGTGACTTTTTCTTGAATTTCCCCATCAAGATTTTGTCTGATGTATTTTCTCAATATTTTAGAGAATGTGTATTTATGTATGTGTGTGTGTGTGTGTGTGTGTGTGTCTGTGTCTGTGTCTGTGTCTGTCTGTTGGAAGCAGGGAGCTTGCTGTATTCCTTCCTCCCATTTTGACTCTGGCCAGCTAAGAATGTCTTGACAACAATAATTTTATTATTCAATAGCTAGAAGAACCAACAAAGAGACGTTATAACCTGGATGTGATTTCTCACCAAAAGCAGAAACTGATAGATGACATGGAAATGATAAGGATGGCAAACTTAGGAAAGATTAGTCACTCTATATTAAAGCTTGTGATAAAGAAGAAGATTGGACATAATAGCACTAGACTTTGTGAAATCAGATTTCAAATGGTTCAGTAAATTGATAAGCTGAAAACCATAGACTAAATTCATTTGGAAGAAATCAGACTAGTAAAACAGGATACTCTTTTATTTTTGGAGAGCAATTGGGGTTAAATGACTTGCCCAAGGTCACATAGCTAGTTTTTTTGTGTGTGTTAAGTGTCTGAGGCCTGATTTGAACTCAGGTTCTCCTGACTACAGGGCCGGTGCTCTATTCACTAAGCCATCTAGCTGCCCTGGAAAACAAGATACTCTTGAGAATGAAGTTCTCAGGATTCAAAGAGAATTAATTCTGATAAGTAGGAAAATAGGGGAAGTGTCTTAAGTGACTGAAATGAATATAATGAGGGCATACAAAACAGATATTTTTAGATACATTCAGAAGGTGAACACATGGTTGGTTATGAAAAAAAACTGATATAAAGCAATTTCACAAGTCTTTAACTGTAGTTAGGATCACTAAAGGTCAGCATGTGCAGAGGCTAGTGAGGAAGGCTAATAGAAAGATAAAGGGTGTTTTAAATTATTTTGGGGGTAAAAGAGCCACAAAAAGCTATGGTACTTTTTCTGGGGGCAAGGTGATGAGATATCATAGTAACGTTTGCCCAAAAGAAGGTGGAACATTTCCGGTAATATTTTTTTTCCTATCTTCTCTTCAAAAGGTGACCTTTGATCTGAAAAGAATAGAAGAAAACAGGGTTACTAGTCAGTGGTTACCCGAGATAAGTATGTCAAGATTTAGAGAATACTGGGAACACTAGACAATCGAATTCACAAGGTCCAGTTGGGCTACATGTAAGAGTAGTGGCAGAAGTACTGGAGGTAGTCTTGGAAAGGTCATGGAAAAGAGAAAAGGTACAGCAGGTTTTGTTGTAGACACATGCTGTCCTGATTTTCAAGAAAGCAAAGATAGTGGCGATCGTAAACCATAGGAAGGGTAGCTGGCTTAGTTCAATATCTGGCAAACTTTATGGAATGTATTCTTAAAAGGGGTATTGAACATCTAGCAATAGAAGTAAGTGTTCACTACAAAGAATGATTTCATCAAGAACAAAATGACACCATATCTCCCTGTTTGCTAATATTCCTTGACAGATAACATGGACCATGTTATAGATGTGAGTTTTTCCATAGTATTTTTGTTTTTGTAGAAATGATTACAACATTCATAGACTAAATGAAAATACTATTAGGTAGATAGAGAAATGTTTTATAGTCAGAGCCATATTGGATTAATTAATGGTTTCATGTGATGTTGGAAGGAGAGCTTCAGTGGAACGACCCAGGTATGTGGGCTTAGCCCTGTGTTATTTCAAGTTTTTGCCAAAGATGTGGAAAAATACATTAGAATATTTTTCAAATGTGCAGGGGATAAAAAAAATAAAGAGAGAATAATTAAAATGACTGACAGGGTTAGAAACTCAAAATATTTTAATAGGTTAGAATTTAGGGGCAAATCTAACAACATAAAGTTTAATAGGAATAAATTTAATGTCTTATAGTTAAAAAAAAACTCAAACTGAAAATATGCATATCCTTGAGAGAAAAGTGCATGGGGGAGACAAAATTATAACTGTCCTCAAGTATTTCAAGGCCTGTCACATGGAAGAATGATTAGATTTGTTTTATTTGACACTAGAAGGTATTTTACCAGCAATGGGAAGAAAAAAATGCAAATTTAGAAAAAAAAATTACCTCATAAAATTAGCGTATTCCATAAGTAGAATTGACTATATGGGAAGTCAATGGGCTTTTCAAAGAGAAGTTCAGTGATCTTTGTGAGACATAGAATAGCAATATTTCTTACACAAGAATGGATTTAATTAGATGTCTACCATGTTTCCCTCTAAGTCTAATATCACATGATCACTAAGAGGGATCCTAAGAAGAAGTGTCACTGTCGACAGATCAGCAGAGATCAAAGAGCAAGAAAAGCAATGTTATGCCATAGCAAGAAAAAAATTCAGTTTCTGGAGTAATAAGGAGCAAAGAATTATGTGAACCAATAGTCTAAGGCATATTTGTAATTTTATAAGGACGTTTTTATCCCCACATCCATGATATCCAGTTAATTAGGGGGCAGTTAGGTGGTGCAATGGACACAGCATTGGGCTTGGAATCAGGAGGACTCTTGTGAGTTATAGTGTGGCCTCAGACACTTGCTAGCTTTAGATGCTGAGCAAGTCTCTTGACCTTGTTTGCCTCAGTTCCTCATCTGTAAAATGAACTGGAGAAGGAAGCGGTAAACTACTCTAGCATCTGTGCCAAGAAAACCCCCAAAATGAGGTCATGGAGAGTCAGACATGGCTAAAACATCTGAACAACAACAAAGTTGCCTATCCAAAGTCACACAGGTAGGGATCAGAGCAAAGACTCATGTCTCTGTCACCTGACTATTATCTGATGGTCTTATTATACCATATCTGTGCTAAATGCTGAAGTTACAGAGAGGTGAGGCATGATGCCTGTCTATATTAGGAGAGTTAGCACACAAATTAAAAACAAATACCAGGAGGAATATAATAAATGACAAATTATTGGCACACATAGCAGAGCTATAGGAATTCACAGGCATGAGAGAGTACCTAGGCAGTTGGTGGGGACAGTCAAGGAAAGCTTCTTGAATGAGGTGAGCCCTGAGATTTCCCCCAGCTTGGGGAAAGAATGTGAACTAGTATACAGATATACACATGTGAAAATGTATGTGTATGGGGCATGGAGAGTGGGGTGAGGAGAAGATCAATAAAAGAAAACCCAAGAGATGTAGGCTTGAGGTCACAGTGTGATATACTCATAGAATATTATGACTAGAAAGGGTTTGAGGAAAAGATAGTGTTATAGTTACAGGGACTTTAGAGTAGATAATGTCAAAGTATAGTATATAATGCTGTATTAACTTTGGAGATCATTCAACCCTTCATCTTTGACAGATGCCTCCTTTCTGTGCCTCCTTTTCTTTAGTCAAATGACTTTGTCATTCAAGGTTTTTTATATTTGATCTCAGCCCTATTTGTCATGTGACTATTCATGATTGTGGCCTTTAAAAAATTCTGAATCAAATCTTTGACAAGAAAACATAGTACTTTTCTTCTGGATTAAACTATTTCCAAATACAAAACTCATCTTGATGAAAATCAATTTCTAAAATCCTCTGTTATTCTGTATGGGGGAGAAGGGAAGGAGGGCCAATAAAGGCAACATGCCTCCCCCCTTTCGTTCTACAGAGGAAAATAGATGAATAAAAGTGACCAGTGCTAAGACTTCATGTCTCCTGTAGCTTTATTCAATCCAAACGAGAATTAACTGACAATAGACTCAACTAGAACCCCGTGTACCATATCACACCCCCAAACAACTGGGATGAGACCTGCTCAATAATGAAGGCACCTGAAGCATTATGATCAGGTCTGCAGGGGAAGAAGGGAATCCTACTTGTAAAAGATTTAATAGCAATTAAACCCTTTTCCTCTCACATTTTCTGTGTTGGCTCTTACAACTAGATAAGGCTCAGAGTTCCAGAAAGACAAATTCTTAGTGTGAGAAATAAGAGAACTCCAACTTTAAATCACCATCATCCTTCCATTAGGATCAGTCAGTCATGAGTGTGGCCTGGCAAAGATGCTCTCATCACCTCCCTTGAAAATAAGCTTCAATTTTCTGTAAAGTCCCTCCCTTTGTTTCAGGAACACAAAGTAATTGGAAAACAACAGTAAGGAGGCAGAAGGCAGAGAAAAGCCAGGACATTCCATAACAGAATTAGAAGACCCTTGCTAATAAGAAAGGCCATAGTCCAGCTAAAGAGAACACAGACTGTACTGGCCAGATCCTTGAATTGAAGGGGTAAAATTTCTGACATCACCAATGAGGGGATAGTGTTGTAGCCTAAAGAGAAAGACATAGAAAAATGCGATGCCGAACACCTTTGGCTCTGTCAGTCTAGAATTGGTTTCTATTGACGCTGGATTCATTATACAAGGAAGCCAGGATGTGAAGAGCTGTTAGAAATCTGAACTTTAAAGTAGACATCAAATATGCCAATGCTAAAAGCCATGAAAACAATTGAGAGCAATGGGAGGAGTTTTGCCCTAGCTCTGCCCATGACAAAGGGAGTGACAGCAGTGAAGACCACTTGCAGGATCTCCACAAGGCAAGGCCACTGTTCTTAGAGTAAGCTTTAAAAAAAATGATCTCTGCATAAAAACAAAGCAAAAACAAAAACATAGCATTGATCCCTGAAATTGCTGGAAAACCATTAGGAATACGCTGATAAGAAATTTCAGCTTGTTAATCTTGTTAGTGGCTAGATTCTTCAGCCTTAGCCAAGTGAAATCCCTTGTCCACATGACTGTATTCCTTCTGTTTCACCTCCTGCTCCTGATCTAACTCCAATAGAAATTTCATTATGGCCATTGCTTCATGCTTCTTGTATTTATTCAGCAGGAAACTTTGGAGTTTCAAGGATGAAACGCATGAGCAACATCAAAAGGAGATGAACAGTCTAGGTGTGGCCATGTACTACTACTACTACTGCTGTTGCTGCTGCTGCTGCTACTACTACAATACTACTACTACAAGTACTACCACTACTGCTATTGCTACTGCTACTACTACAATACTACTACTACTGGT
>NW_027185771.1:21364083-21422126 GCF_028583685.1 Petaurus breviceps papuanus
GCTACTGCTACTACTACTACTACTTCAAGTACTACTAATATTACTACTATTGCTACTACTACTACAAGCAATAATAATAATAATAATAATAATTTACATAGCATTTACTATATGCAAGGCACTGTGCTAAGTGCTTTACTATCATTTGATCCTCACAATAACCCTGGAAAGTAGGTGATTTTATTTCCATTTTATGAATGAGGAAAATTGAGGCAAATAGAAGTTAACAGACTTGCTTAGGGTCACACAGCTAGTAAGTATAAGAATCTGGATTTGAACTTGGGTCTTCTTGACTCTAGGCCTGGGACTTTATCTACTATTCCAACTAGTTGCCTACAGCATATTATTTTAGGATCCCAGTGATGATTATCAGCTGTACACATGAGCTGAGCATGTCTAGGATTTCTGACTAGGATAATTCAGCTCTATATACTGAAACAAGAAGGAGAGTGACTCTACCCATCAATCAGACCAGAAGGTGACCTCTATAGAGCTTCTATATGTTTTGAGCCCCAACTACTATCATCACACCACCAATAAATAATACTGCTGAGCATCAGTCAGCTTCTTTTCAGTCATTTCTATCAGCCATCCATCCAGTGCACTTTCTACATCAGCACAATCCACTCCCAGAATCCTGACCTCCCCCCACCCCAAATCACTCTGAATTCAAAACAAGACACCTCAGCATTGTCTGGGTAGAAGGACCTGATCAGGTCTGCTGAATGATTCTGATGTCTGAGCAGCTGTAACCTAGGACTAAGTCAAAGTAGGGAGGGCCAAAGGTGTCATAGAAGATTCTAGTAAGTCCCTCCTACAACTCCCCAGGTTCCACATGCTTGAGAGGAATAGAGCCCATGTTGGGTGAAGTTAGTTTTTTAATCAATGAGAAGTGTCACAGTTACAGATAATTGTACACAAGTACAATTTCTCAGCTTTTGTAGAAAGTGCTGTCAGGTACAGGTGACATTTTCTCCATTTATAGAAGTATTTCATGAATCCCTGCCTCTTATGGCAAACAGTTTGATCCCTAGACTTCCTTGGAAATGCCAACTTTATTTTGCTGGTTCCAGTGATCTCTGATAAGGATGATCCTTATCAGACCCTTTTGCCAAGGTACTTAATCCTTCAAGCTCCAGACCTTGATTAATGAATCCTGTATTAGAAGGCCTGAAATCCTGCAAACATAAGCTTTCAGGCAGCATATGGGCTTTTAGAAGCCCTTCCATTTACTAAGTAAAGCAATTTATAACTTTCCATTAGTGGAGAACAAGGGAAAATGTTTGGAATAATTTCCAACATGCAGAGTCTCAGAACGTTAAGAGCTAGAATGAACCTTAAGGACCATCATTCAAACCCCCTCCCTGAGACTCAGTTTCCCCATTAAAAAAAGATAGGGCTGATTTCTAAGGTGCCTCCCCTCTCTAAATCCATTGACCCCTGGGTTTTAAACAAGAGTAAACTAAGCCTAATAGAAGCTTAGGGAGAGTTACATACCCGATGTCTTCTGACTACAAACCCTGTGTTCTTTCTACTGCACCAAATTCTATCCTTATTGAAGCAACAACAATTCTAGAAATACTACCAGTAAGACTATCAGTGTTAAGAATTAAGCATCAGAAAAATGCCATACACCTCCAGAGGAAAAGAAAAGGATATATTAATGCTGATTGAAGCATATTTTTTTTTAAAGCAATTGGGATTAAGTAACATGCCCAAGGTTACACGGCCAGTTATTTTGTGTGGGTGTTAAGTATCTGAGGCCAGAACTGATCCAGGTCTTCCCGACTCTGGGGCCAGGGCTCTTACTCACTGTGCCACCTAGCCGTCCTGAAGCATATTTTTTTCCTTTATTTTTTCTTGACTTTTTGTGTCTGTGGTTTTTTTTTTTTTTGTACCATGATTAAAATGGAAATATGTTTTGCATGACTGTACGTGGATAATCAATTGATATCAAATTTTGTGCCTTCTCAAGGAGAGGTTAGGAAAGAAGGTAAGGAGAGAATTTGGAACTCAATTAAAAAAAATATTAAAATTGCATTTTTACCAACAAAGCAAATGCAACCAAGATTAGGAGGGAAGCAGAAAACTAGGAAAGAATTTTTACAATCAGTGTCCCTGATAAAGGCCTCATTTCTAAAACATAAAGACAACTGAGTCAAATTTACAAAAATACAAGTTACTCCCCAATTCATAAATGGTCAAAGGATGTGAAAAGGCAGTTTTCAGAGGAAAAAATTGAATATACCTACAGTCATATGAAAAAATAATCTAACTCATTATTGATTAGAAAAATACAAATCAAAACAACTCTTGTGTACCACATCACACCTGTCAGATTGACTAACATGACAAAACAGGAAAATGATAAATTCTGGAGAAGATGTGAGAAAATTGGAACACTAATACATTGTTGGTGGGGTTGTGAACTGATCCAACCATTCTAGAGAGTAATTTGGAACTATGCCCAAAGTGCTATAAAAGTGTGTTTTTTTATATACATTTACAAAAGGACTCACCTTTACAAAAATATTTATAGTAGCTCTTTTTGTGTTGGCAAAGAATTTGACATTAAGGGGATGCCTAGCAATTGCAGAATGCCTGAACAAGTTATAGTATATGAATGTAATGGAATTTTATTGTGCTTTAAGAATTAATGAGTAGGAGAACTTCAGAAAAACCTGAGAAGACTTATATGAACTGATGCTGAGTGAGTGGAGCAGAACCAGAAGAACATTGTACACAGTTATAGTCACATTGTGCAATGACTAACTTTGATAGATTTGGCTCTTCTAAGCAATGCAAGGTTCTAAGACAACTCCAAAAAGCTCATAATGGAAAATGCCATCCACATACAGAAAAAAGAATTACAGAATCGGAATGCAGATTGAACTCTTTTTGTTTTATTTTGTTCTGTTTCTTCTTTCTTGTGGTTCACTCCATTGCTTACAATTCTTCTTTACAAGATGACTAATGTGAAAATATGCTTAATCTGAATGTATAGGTAGAGCCTATATCAGATTGCATGCTGTCTTGGCGGGGGGGACAGGTAAGGTAGGGGGAGAAAATTTGAAACTCAAAAACTTGTGGAATTGAATGCTGTAAACTAAAAATAAGTAAAAGAAAAAAAGAAAAATGTTTTTACATGTAATTGGAATTTTTAAAATAAAAATAATTAATCATTTAGCATTAATGAATGTTAGGTAAGAAGAATGAGCATATTGATGTACAAAGAGAACACAAAAATAAAAAGAAAAAAACCTGGATGTTACATAATTATTAATTGACAGGCTTGGAAAAGAATTAATAAAACATATCCCCCTCTGCCTTTCTTGAAGATGTAATAAAAGTCAATTAGATGACATGATGGATAGAGCACTGATTCTGGAGTCAGGAAGAGTTAGGAAAAACTGATTTTAAACTCAAATATTTATTGAGTGACCCTGAACAAGTCAATTCATGTTTGTCTTCCTCAGTTTCCTCAACTGTAAAGTGGGAATCATAAGAGCACTTACTTCACAGGATTATTGTGTGGATTAATATGTATGGTTAGCCCATGTATGATAATAATAAATTATTTTTCCCTTTCTCTAGAAGTGGGATTCTATGGTTGTATAATGTTGAATATGCTGTCAGTCATATTTGAAGTGGTAGTTGGTTTTATTAGAAGATCTATTAGAATTGATGTCTTATTGGGATGGGTCAATATATTTTCAGAAATGAATGATGTAACAAAAAGGAAATAAAAGTGCAATTAAATTTCAGCAACTACATGGTGTATTGTTGAAACATGGAATTTCTAGGCCAATTGCAGGAACAAAGAATGACTTTATCAAAATATAATTTTGGTAAATTATATGATATTTATGTCAACTATGATGTTCTCTCAAGTGGCTGAAAATGTAGCAGAGTTAAGTCCTGTTTATAGTTTTATCATTTATTACTTGTAGGACCTTACCTTGTCTTTGAGCCTTGGCTTCATCATCTGTACTTATTTAATATTGCAAGGTAATGTGACTTTATTGGTATGGAGTTTCTCTCCAATGACACAGATAGCAACCTCCCTAACCTTTGAGAGATGGATTTTGCAAGTTTTCTGTGGCTGAAAAAAAGAATTGGAGGAATCATTCTTTGATAGCCAATATTCTGAGGTCAAACATGACTTGGCTTCCCATTTCCTTGTACAATACATATAGTATGCTAGTTGGAGTATATTGAAAGTCTTTCTAACTTGATGAAAAATGCAGAGCCTGCACTCCATTGGTATGGCATAAACTTGGAGATTCCACTAAGGATCTATATTATTAGGAGATTTCTAAAGAAAACATAGCAAAACTTGTTAGGATAAATTGGGAATGATATCTCTGTAACCTCTACCATAGAGCATTATTTAACACAGGGGTGTCAAACTTGCCTCTGTAGGCTTTCTGCCATCCCCAATTCTCTAGATTACCACCTGAATCTATTAAAATATAATTGAGAAATGTTTAAGAAAATTTAAAAAAGCATATAAACTACAATTAGTCTTAATTTGTGGTTTTCTAAGTTAATAGTAAGATGGTAGGATACCTTTCTATTTGAGTCTAACAACACTGGCTTGAATGATAGCACAGGATAAATGTATATGAAAGCATTTTGTTGTATATATTAATTTACTAAACTACTATCAAACTGAAGAACTATGAAAAGCACTGAGTAGAGATTCAAAAACAAGAACCCTGTACTCTTGGCCTACTAATTAGAAGAGGGTTTTACATATGCACACTTATTTATTGAATAAAATAAAATATAACGCTGTATATAATATATAGATATGTTTTTATAGAAACAAAATGATATGAGTTTTCATAGAAAGGAAAGAACAATATTTTTTTCTTTATGAACTTTATTTTATTTGTATTTTAATGACCATTTTTCCACTTTCTTCCTCCCCCACCCAATTAAAAAAGGAAAAGAAAATCTCTTTTCTTTTTTGCTTTTTGGAGGGGGAGAGGTGGGGCAACTGGGGTGAAGTGACCTGCCCAGGGTCATATGACTAGTTTTTTTTTTTTTAATCCCTTTAGCAAGTATGCATGGTCATACCAAATAAAACACTGGTCATATTCCAAAAAGTATATCTAATTCTACATTTGAGTCAATTACCTGTCAGACAGGAGGTAGGCAGGGCATTTCATCATTAGTTCTCTTAAATTATGATAGGTCACTGAATTTATCAAGCTTTAAAGTTGTCAATGTTGAGTTCTGTCTATATATGTGTGTGTGTGTATATATATATATATATATGTATATATATATATGGTATATTGTATGAATTGTTTAAACATACACATATTGTTTAAATATAAATAAAATGTATTTTATAGCAACAAATATATATATATATGTATATATAGTTTAACTATAACTATATATACATATTTATATACGTGTGTGTATGTGTAGTTCTCCTGGTTCTGTTCACTTCACTCTCCATCATGTCACAAAAATCAGAAAGAACCTTTTTGAAGGTGGGATCAGGTAAGGCTCCATGGAGGAGGAAACATTTGAATTTGTCTTTGAAGAATGAGTAGGATTTCGATAGGAAGAAATGAGAGGATTGATTACATAACACAGTAAAATATGTGCCTTATAATACTATCACAACCATGACCACCATCATCCTTATCATCATTAATATTGGATATGCTTTGAAGTTCATTTTCTTCCTTTGCAAAATAAGGATAATATAGTATTTGAGATTCCTACATTGATGTTTATGATGAAGAAAGAATTTCTCAAAATAAAAATAGCTATGAAAATGCATGTTATTTCAATTTGATTTTCTACAAACCTATCTCTTTACAGATGTTACATGCCAAATTTCACAAATCTCTGGTTGGAGGTTTTTTTTTTTTTTAATTCAAACCTCCTAAGACGTAGAATCATAGCTTTTAGAGCTAGACGGGGCCTCAGGCATCATTTAATCCAATTTACATCTTTTTTTTTTCTCTTCCTTAATGGAGGAGGCAACTGAGAGCCTGCCAGGAGAAATCTACACAGGGTCAGATGAGAACTCAAATTTTTAAAGTCTTGATCTAATTCACTACATTAAGATCCTGAGAGAGTTATGCTTTTTACTTGATCTCATACATATATATATATATATATAGTTTATATATAATTATATATATCTATGTATCTATCTATTTATCTATCTATCTATCTATCTATCTATCTATCTATCTATCTATCTATCTATCTATCATCTATAATCTTTTTGGAGGGCACTTGGGGTTAAATGACTTGCCCAAGGTCACATGGCTAGTATTTGGGTTGTGTCTGAGGCTGGATTGGAACTTAGGTCCTCCTGTCTCCAGGGCCAGTGCTCTATTCACTGTACCACCTAGCTGGCCCATGATTATATACTTTATTAGTTTTCAAGCATTTTCTGAATCTAAGAAGTCTTATCTGCTTCCCATCGTTATTATTGCTCCCTCCTTCCTCAATTAAATTTGTATTCAATTATCTGTGTGGTATGCCCTCCCTACTCCTTGAGGACAGGGACAATTTCACCTTAATCTTTGTATTCTGGGTTCCTAATAAAGAGCCTTGTAGACCTTAATAAGTGTTTGTTTAATTTGATGGATTTATAAACAGTAAAAATAAAAACAAAAAATAGTGATAGTGTAATGTAAAGATCACTATGAAGTAATCAAGATTGAGAATTAGTAACCCAGTCTAATCTCAAAAACAGGAGTTCCCCCTAGGTGTATGACTGTGTGTGTGTGTATGTGTTTCCTTATCTGTACTATTCAAGTTTGAACTAAATCAGGCTTGCTTAACTTTTTATGTATCATGGACCTTGGGTAATCTGCTGAAGTCTATGGATGAAGTCCTCAGAATAATGTTTCAAATGCATAAACTTTTTAATTACAAAGGAAACTCATTGTGGTAAAAGACAATTGTGTGGTTCCAATTGGGAAAAAGTCATAATAAACTGTAAGAAGTGAAAATCAATTAACTTAATCTCTGTGAAAGGTGGAACACCAGGCATGGTGATCTGTTTAAAAAAAATCATAATTTAAATACTGATTCATAACTAAGATACTGTGACTGGTACATGACCAATACCCAACCTTGAATGCCTAGGCATTTACCCAATGGTACTGGGTAAATGCCTGAATTTCTGGGTACTAGGTTCAATACAAAGTATAAACTAAAATACTAGCCAAAATATTAACTAATCAGAAAAAAATATATATGACCACCAACCTGCAGTGAAGCATCCATCCCATGTCTCCACCCTTTTTCCAATTTCTATAATTATCACAAGAATATTTTTTTGGTAGTGGTGATCCATCATTGGTCTGGCCAATGCCCTAGACGAATTATCTGAACTCTTGGCAGGAATGTGTCATACTGGCCCCCAGTGTAAATAATCCAATTGATTAAATTACTGTCTAGAATCAATCTGGAGCTCCTTGGCCTCTTCTTTTAGTATTGAACTTGTCCCCCTGTTTGGGAGGGAGATGAAGGATTCCCTAGGTGGTGGAATTCCACACCTTACAACAGTTATCAAAAATTAAGTGCCAAAGTTCACAAACCCCCCAGTTAAGAATCCCTGTACTATATTAATGTTAACATCTTTTCTAGTTCTAACAGTCTATGTTCCATTTTTTGCAGCTCTAACATTCTATGAGCCCTCTGAAACTGTCTAACCATCCCCAGAAGAAAAGTGCTCTTACAATCACCTTCTTTATATCTTTGGATCAATACAGTACCATTTAAGTTATCTTGAAATAATTGTTTGTTCTTGGCCTCATGTCTAAGAATAGATATTCTTAGCTGATGATTAATTTAAAACTGATATATTTTGTAGAAACCACTGTCAATTAGATGAACTGTCATAATGATTCCACAAAGCTTTTGTTGCCATGAAGCTTGTCTCCAAAGGTTAAATAGGCTTTATTTGAGAAGCTTGAACCTGCAGTATCAACACATCTGCAAGTAGCTGAATTTTGCCAAAAGCAGTCATGGATTTATCAGCTTTAAAGGTCTATCATGAACTGTTTGTGCCTAGACAGGTACAAGAATTTCACCCTTGGAAAGTAGTAGTGTTATCTCTATACAGTTGCAATGTTCTAGCCTGAAAGTATCTGTAATATTTACTAGATTGTTGTCCTTCCTTCCTTCCTTCTTTCTTCTTTCACAACATCTTAAATCCAGTTCACTCTGAAGCTCATAGACCACAATATGTCCCTGGCCAACCTCTACTTAATGGCTGTATTTTGGGCCCTCCTCACTTAGAGTGAATGTCAATGGTAACTATCTCTTTGGAACAGCAACCCTGAAGTTCTTTCCCTCCCACCTTGTTTTTTTCCCCTTTTTTCTCATTAAAAGGACCATCCCTTCACTTGACTCATTTCTTGTTTGGTTTGTTTTTGGATGAGGGAAGGCAGGGCAATTGGGGTTAAGTGACTTGCCAAAGGTCACAGGCTAGTAAGTGTTAAGTGTCTGAGACCACATTTAAACTCAGGTCCTCCTAACTCCAGGGCTGATGTTCTATTCACTATACCACCTAGCTGCCCTGCCTTGACTCATTTCTTAGAGAGGACTATCCACTGAATGGGCATTACCTCATTCTAAGTGAGTATGTGAAAAGCTTTTAGCCTAAAAGGGCCAGGGTCTCCCACTGCATCCTGGGTCATCTTCACTCATCCTTGCGCAGCCCTCCCTCATTCAAATCAAAGTCAACTGCAAGTCATGTCATCATTTCCCTGATATCATGTTTCTTTTAGAAAACAAAGTACAAACACAGATTATGGTACCACATTTTTAAAAGAAATTGAAAAATCAGAGCTCAATTCCAAGAGGGCAATAGGAATAATAAGATTAGGGACCATGTTTTATTTGGGTCTCTTGAAGGAAGTGGGGAAGTTCAGCTTGGAGAAGAATAGATTTAGGAAAGGCAAAAAAGTCATTTTTAGTCTTTGAAGAGTTATTACGGGGAAGACAGAGGATCTGGGTGCTCTACCATTAGGAATGGTATGTTAAAAACAAGACCTAAAATATGTTTCTGTCATATTAGGTAGGTATTTCATGGAGAAATGAAAGGATGGCATGGTTACAAGATGGGAAAGAGTGGGTGGACTATGATCTGTTATTGACAGAAATAACCACATTGATGACCTCACAGATCTATGGAAATATTAGATCATATGAAAGAAGACGTAAATGTGTTCTTATTTGGTCCCAGATGTAGCAATGAATAGAAGTTAGATGAAGTATTTCAGCATTTTGGAAGGCAACACTTCCTAATGATTAGAGCAATGTAAAAATGGAATGGGCTCCCTTAAATTAATTCCCTCAATAGTTCAATCCACTTTTTGGTAATTTACAGGTAATATTGTACAAATTACTTTTGGCCTTTTATGGGTTGCTTAAGGTGATCTGCTTTGATCTATAAATATTCTACAGCTCTATTACCCTAAAGAGCAAACCCACTACACCCACCCAACAATTACCAAATGACACAAACTTGAGTTTTGTGAATCTACGTGAAAAATTATTTGTGTATAGTGGAAAATGTACTGGGTTCAGAATTCAATGAGGTCAAATTTTGTTTTTGCTACAAATGAACTGTGTGACCTTGGAAAAATCACTTCTTTTCTTAGGCTAACTGAAAAATGAAGCTGTTAACTACTTGATATTACATTTCCTTTTTAGCTCAAGTATTATGACAGATAATTGAATTTTTACAAACAAACAACAACAAACACTGAGGACTTCAGTCACATTACCAACAAGATGGAGGGCTAGACATTTTCTCTGATCCACATGACCCATCAGACCTTTCTAAAACATTACGCACAATGATAATGTGTTTCCTTTGTCTAGTATATTAGGAACCCAAAGTTAGGTTAAAAAGCAGCAACAGCAATAAAACTCCATGTACTAACACCTCCCTTGAATTCACTGAGAAACCCTTCCCTAATGCCCAACAGGAAGAACTGACTCATTGGCTTACTACCAAGTCCCCTTCCCTCTTCCTAGTGCCATATAGAACCAAATCCCAAACTGAAGAAATCTGCTGAGGCTTTGATAGCCAGTGTTAATGCAGTGAATTCTGTGTGGCAAAATCCCCTGAAGCAGATCGGAGTAACATAGGAAATCAGGGATAATTGGTTTTGTATTAGAGCTCTACCTCACATTCTGTCTCTCTGCTCCTTCCAGAGACTTGAAGATACAAACTGCAAAGGAAAAAAAAAATCAATCAGGTTTAACATCACCAGGTGATCTAGGGAACAGAAATGATGGAACAGGTTATTGAGTGTAGGGATTGTGTGGGACTGTGCAGCATTCCACTAGACCTGCGGGAAGGAACCCAGTATAAAGCTGGGGCCAGTTATGCCCCTAAAAGGTCACTTAAAGAAGAAATCTAGACTGGTAAACTGTGAATTGTTCATTGTGAAAGGAGACAAAGACCCTGTGAGATCCATTCTCTTGGGAAACCACCATCAGAGGGAGAAAGTCAGAAAATGAGAAATAGGGGGAAATATAATAGGACAAAGGCTGAAATTAAAAAAAAAAATCTTAATAGGAAGAAAATTCAAAGATAAACCAACAGAACAAACTAACAGCAGAAGAATATATGACCTGCAAAATTGTAAGTGAATTCAGATTTCTATGAATAGCTGCTGCAAAACAAGACAAAGCAAAACAAAAAGACTAAACACTTGATGAGAGAGGATCCCGTGGAATTTGAAACAAATATAATACTACAGCATATTGTTTCTGAGTGGCTTAAAAGAGAAATGAGAATTATGAGATTATGATTTTATGACATGAATGGAAAAAAACAGGCAAATAAAAACCCTAGAATTTGCAATGGCTAATCTCACCAAAGACACAAAAGAGAAGTTGTATGTTTGGGTATGTATACAGCCAGAAATGAAGGATAATCTAAAATAAGAAAATAACACTAAAGGAAAACATGTTATGTAGTCAATAAAATATAATCTTGAAGGTAGAATTAATAAAAACAAAATAACATTATAGGTCTCCCAAAAGATCACAAGTCAACAACCCTCAACACCATAATGTAAAAAAAAAAAAGTCGAGAAAACTTCCTAGAACTTCTTAACATATAAAATAAAATACCAATTGAAAAAGTCATAAATCACTCCAGGGGTGGAGTGGTCAGAGGACATTCAAAGAAAACAACTATTATATATATACACAAAAAAGAAGAGTGACTACTCCAGGATACATAGTGGATACTTTTAACAATTCAGTTCAGAAGCAGTCAATTCTGCAAGGAAATCTGCAAGAAATCCAGTAGGCAGACCCTAAACTACAAAGGACAGGGAATTCAAATAACTCAAGACTATTTTATACTCACCAAAAATAGCATGAAACAATGGAATAGTATGTTCTAAAAAGCAATGGAGCTCAGGATGCAGCACAGCATTATCTCCTTTGCAAATCAAAAAAAAAGAGGTTTTCAAAATCCAACAAAAAAGAGATGTTCAAATATAGGAATGATAAATAAATGGAACACAGGAAATACAGGAATGATAAATAAATGAAACACCAAAGAACAGCTTCAGCAACAGAATTACAGAAAGACCAATAAGACTTTCTGAATGCACACAAGGAGAAAGGGGCTTTGGGCAAGGGGGAAGAGGATGGTCTGAAGCATTATGGAAAGAACATTGTGATACCCCACCTATAGGTGAATCAATGTGGCCGTTTCACAATAGATAAGTGACTAATGGATATAAACAATTCTCAAAAGGAGAATTTAAAAAGAAAATTATCCTCTACATGAAAAAATGCTCCAAATCACTAATAAAATAAATGTAAACCAAAACAGTCCGGAAAATTTTCACACTGAAAATTAGCAAAGATGAAAAAAATGCAGTGGTTAATGTCTGAGTTGTTATGGAGTGAAAATCATGTTAATATATTGTTGGTAAAGCTGTAAAATGATATAACTATTTTGGAAAATAATTTGGAAATATGCAAATAAAGTACCTAAAATGTCCACAGATTTAGAACCAAAGACTTCATTATCAGTCTTATACCCCAAGGAAATCATTGATGAGAAAAATTCCACATACACAAAAATATTTATAGCCAGACATTTATTGATAACGAAGAATTGGGAGGGGGAGAAGGATGCTCATTGACTAGGCAATGGCTAAAGAAATATCGTAAATAAGTTTAATAAGATATCACTGGGCTGTAAGTAATGATCTATGTGATGAATGCAGAGAGGCATAGACTTAAATGTATAGATGCAGAATGAAGTAAAGAGAAACAAGAAGAAGAATAAAAAACCTATCAATGACTTACAATGATGTAAGTAGAAAGAACAACTATATACGCACAAATAAAAATGTGAATGTGATAAAAGTATAAAGATTAAGCACAATTAGAATAGAGAGATATGAGAAGACACTCCCAACACACCACTTTATGGAGGTGGGAGGTCCACAGGTGTTACACATTGCACATTTTCAGACTTGCTCAATGTATTGATCAATTGTCTTGATTTTTTTTCCCCTTTTTCTTTTTTATTAAAAAAAAACATTATATGTGATGGTTCTTTGGGAGTTGAAAGAAGGATATCAGGGATAAATATAATTACATAAAAACAGAGTTCATCTACAAATACATATTAAAAAACAAAAAAATAACCGTTGGAATGACAGTTAATAAACCAAGGTTCTAATCACAACTTGTCACTTAATCAATGACCTAGAATTAGTTTTTAAACCTCTATGGGCCTTACTTTTGTCATCAGTAAATACCGAATAAATTTTAATTAGGGAACTCTACTTCATATATGCACAGTTTTGTGACTGTAAGTGTAAGTCTATAGAGATTCAATGTTAGAGGTTTTATTTCACATATGTTTTTGTACTTTTATAACACAATGCACTTAGTTCAGGAATCTGATGGATTTGTGACCTCAGCAAGGTGAATATTAGATCAGTATTGGAGCTTGCAACCTATGCATGCCATCCTTCTCCTATATAGAAGAGGTACCCACCATATCAGACTTTTCCTCAAGATCTGTTGATGTGCTTTGGATGCCAAAGCATCACAAGAGTGGTCCCTCATTCTCATTAATTTATTGGTCCACCTTCTCTCTAATAGAATCCTGTATACCAGTTAGTTTGTACAGTTACTTACCTTGCAATTTTTATTATTATGTTGAAACAGGCATGACAGTCATCCATGTTTCCATTGCCCTTTGAGTCATGTTCAACTTAAATTCTTCAGAGACTGAGGAATTCCCTGATTCTCAACCATTCTTCATTACAAGAAAATAATTGGTATTTAATCGATAATCCTTTCTCTGAGGGGAAACGTTTTAATCATATCCTTATTCAAAAAATATATTATGCTTAACACATAAATGTAAGTGGAATCCCATATATTCTAGATTATATTTTGGTATTGAATAGAAGGACCATAGAACTTGTCCTTCAGCATACTCATCTTGCATAGAGACCATGGTTAAACAATGACCTGGTTCTAGAAATGAACAGGAGAAAAATAGATTGTCTTTTATCAACTATAAATCATTTTTTGTTGCTTCTTAAAATGAAAACCTGATAGTCCAATGTACTTATCTTGTAGAATTGTTCATTATATTAACAATTTACAGGTAAAAGTGGTTCAGAAAAATCAAGTGAGTAACTCATAGAAACACAAATAGGAAATGTCAGAGCACAGATCGGAATCAAGATATTTTAACTCAACATCTAGTGTTATTTCCACTGTGCCACATTTTCTCTTAATAATAATGCCTCACATTTATGTGGTGTCTTAGTGTTTATGATGCATTTTTTCTTGCACCAAACCACTGATATTGGCTTATAAATACTACTTTTTAAATAAATGAAGTAAATGCTCAGAGAAAAGAAGATTGTCAAATTTTTTGTTAATTCCGTTTGGGGTTTTCTTGGCAAAAGATACTGCAGTGGTTTGCCATTTCCTTCTTCAGATAATTTTACATATGATAAAACTGAGGCAAATAAGGTTAAATGACTTACCCAGGGTCACACAGCTACTAAGTGTCAGAGGACAGAACTGAACTCAGGAAGATGAGTCTTGCTGACTCCAAGCCCAGCACTCTATCCACTGTGCTACTTGGCTGCATATATGTATGTATGTATATGTTTATATTTATATATACACACATACAAAATCTATTCCACAAAATCCACAGTATGATTATTGTTCATATGTGTTATATAGTCAGTAAATGGAGGTACTGGGACTTAAAGCCCAGTCTTCTGATCATAACAAATCCAGAGTTTTTCAACTAGAACACATTATCTCTTGAAACTGAGAGTTTATCTCACCTAACTCTGCTCCCCTGCATAGCCTTTAGTCTAGTGCCAAGCTATTTTTTCCCCAGAAAGCTCTTCTCTTCTCCAGGCTAAGAATCCTAGTTCTTTTAAATGATCCTTATATAGTTAATGAACTGAATTAAATTTTAAGAAACACCAACAAAATATCCATTTACCATTTTTAGCAGCATCTTCAGACTTTAACAGTTTAACATTTCTAATTGTTAAAGCATATTAAAAGAGCTATACAATTAGAATTTTACCATTCTTCATACGTGATAAATTGTATATTAATGGGATAGCTATGGCCTATGAGAACTATAAGCTGTTGTTTTTGATTTGTACTCAGAGAGATTTTAATCTCGTTTACCAGTCTCTAAAAGTCTGTTTTGCATATAAATAAGGAACCCCTAAAATTGATCTGTTTTGCTCAATTATAAAGTGCCTCATTTTGAAGCCTCAGGGTAATTTATTATGCAAAATTTGCAGTCAAGGAAGATGTACTGCATTATACTTAATCTTATCAAATTTCTGCTGATTTTTAATGACAATGTCTGTTTATCATAATTATTATGAGTTGTCTAGGTTTATAAAATCAGGGGACCTATGCAGGACTCTTGCATTTTCAAATGTTAAACTTATTATTTATGTATGGTCATCAGTTACCAGCTGTCCTTCACAAGACATAGAAAGCTAACCATTTTAGGAACTCTTTCTACTTCCAGGATTACTCATGGCTTGGAGCACGGTATGCAAAAGGAACTCTAATTATAAACTCAGCAACTTTTTGAAACTTTTAGAAGCAATCTACTGGCTAAACCCTAAAAGGCAGCAGATACTAGCAAAGAAACTGACAATGATTATAAAACTTGGGTAAAAATGGTTGGCATTCTTCAATACTTTGAACAATTTTTCATTTCAGAGCTGTGGGAGGATATAGTGAAAAGTGAACTAGGTTTGAAGTCGGATGAAATGAGTTCAAGTGTGACCTGAGAGAATAATTTGTTACTCAGTTTTTTATCAATATTTTGAAGGGTTTAAACTTGTTCTAAGGGGGAGGCAGAGCCAAGATGGAGGAATAAAGGCAGGGATTCACCTGAGCTCTTTCCCAATGCCATCCAAATACCTTTAACAAAATGACTAAACAAATTCTAGAGCAGCAGAACCCACAAAAAGATGGAGTGAAACACATTTCCCCCCAACACAACTTGGAAAGTCAGTGAGAAAGATCTGGTGCATTAGGGTGAGAGAGGAGCCCAGACCAGTACAGACCACATCAGCACAGCCCCTGCTCAAGGAGCAGGCCTTGAGAGAGACTGCATTGGCAATGTTAGTGACTGCTTTCTGGAGCTCTCATTCCATAGCCAGTAAGGGGACGGACTAACTGTTTAGAAGGAGATTACAGGGTTCTTTTTGATAGCACTGAGGCAGGACTCTGGTTTTTTTTTTTTTTTTTGGCCCATACTCTGATCCAGGTACTAGGTGGTAATCCCAGGGTGAGAAGGAGTGCTGGCATAGCATAGGTTATAGCCATAGAAGAGAGGGGACCCTCCTTACAGTTCCAAGGAAGAAAATAATGCTTGTAGACTCTCCCAGACCAAAGCAAAGTCAAGCAGATGAATTATTACCTCTAATTTGATCACCTTGGAAGAACTGAAAATGTACAGGTCCCTAGAAGTATCACTGAAAAACAGCTGCAGACACCCCCTGAAAGTTGGGACAGTATACCCTCCACTCTGGGAGAAGAGCTATACTTTAACAAAGACCTAAAAGTCAACTAATAAGCTGTGAAAATGAGCAAAGAAGGGGGGGGGACCTCTAACTGTTGAAAGTTACTAAGGTAACAAGGTAGGTCAAAACAGACACTCAAAGAAGACAACAATGCCAAAGCTCCTATAGCCACCCCCCCCAGAAAATATGTAGTAGTCTCAGGCCATGGAAGAGCTCATAAAGGAGTTTGAAAATCAAGTAAGGGAGGTAGAGGAAAAATGAGGAAAAGAAATGAGAGTGCTGCAAGAAAATCATGAAAAACAAGTCAACCATTTGTGAAGAAGACACAAAAACATACTGAAGAAAGTAACACCTTAAAAAAAAAAAACATCCCTAATCAAATTTTAAAACAGGTCCAAAAAACCAATGAGGAGAAGAATGCCTTAAAAAGCAGAACTGATGAAATGTGGGAAAAAAATTCCAAAAGCTCACTGAAGAAAATAATTCCTTAAAAATGAGAATGGAGTAAATGGGAGTTAATGACTACGAGAAATCAAGAAACAAGATCAAAAGACTAGATGACAATGTGAAATGTCTCATTGGAAAAATAACTGACCTGTAAAATAGATCCAGGAGAAATAGTTCACAAATTACAGTACTACCTGAAAGCCATGATCAAAAAAGGAACGTAGACCTCATCTTTGAAGAAATTATCAAGGAAAACTACTCTTATATTCTAGATATTCTGACCACCTGCTGAAAAACATCCCCAAATAAAAATTGCCAGGAATATTATAGTCCAAATTCAAGAGTTCCTAGGTCAAAGAGAAAATATTTTAGACAGTCAGAAAGAACTAATCCAAGGATCATGGGATCATAGCAGAACTCAAGATTTAGCAGCTTCTACGTTAAAGGACCAGAAGACTTGGAATATGATATTCTGAAGGGCAAAGGAGCTGGGATTAAAACAAAAAACACCTACCCAACAAAACTGAGTATCATCCTTCAGTGGACAAAATTGATATTCAGTGAAACAAAGGACTTTCAACCATTCTTGATGAAAAGACCAGAGGTGGTCAGGTAAATTGCCTTTTAAATACAAGACTAAAGAGTAGCATAAAGGGGTGGCTAGGTGGCACAATGAATAGAGCACTGGCCTTGGAGTTAGGAGGACCTGGGTTCACATCTGGCCTCAGTCACTTAATGCACACACACACACACACAAACCTAGCCATGTGACCTTGGGCAAGTCACTTAACCCCATAATTCCATATGATGGAATACCATTGTACTATAAGAAATTTTAAACAGAATGCTTTCAGAAAATCCTGCAAAGTTTTGCTTGAGCTGTTGCAAAGTGGAAGAAACTATGTACAAAGTAACAGCAACATCCTTAGATGATCAGTCAAGAATGACTTAGCTATTTAGTTATTCTCAGTAATACAATGATCCAAGACAATTCTGAAGGACTTATGAAAAACGCTACTCATCGGAGAAAGAATTAATGGTGTCTGAATACAGAGTGAAGCATACATTTAAAAAAAACTTTATTTTTCTTGAGTTTTTTTTCTTGTCTATGTCTTCTTCAACAACATGACTATTAATGAATATGTTTTGCATGACTACAGATGTATAACCTATATGGAATTGCTTGCCTTCTCAATAGGGGGGGGTGGAAAAAAAAGAAGAGAATGTGGAACTTAAAGTTTTAAAAATGAATGATAAAAGTTGTTTTTACATGTAACTGGGGAAAATAAATAATAAATAAAAGCTTAAAATAAATAAATAAAAAGAAAAAAATAAACTTGTTCTAAGGTTTATAATAACTTGATACTATGATTCTGTGATTATCTATGTTCCTATAATCAATGGTGTTATTCTGTTAAATGGAATAGGTGGACTCTTCTCTTTGGCTTAGGTATTGATTTTGTGGATTGCTGAAGCTAAAAATATCACTCAGCGGTCAAACTTCTGATGATGAGCCCCTCTCTAATAGCTAGGTCAGTCATCACATGAAAGGTTTGGACTCCATTAGCAAGACTCACCTCAAAATCATTTCAACATGGAGAGAACTTAAAGACTTTATGCTTCACTGGTATAGCTTTAAAAACCTTGAGTCTGCTCCATTACACACTATAGCATTAAAGTAGAATTTTAATGAAAGAGGAAAAATAATTATCATTAGTATATAGATTAAAGGAAATGCAGATACATGACAGAATGAAAAGAAGGCTACATGGGGGGATTTATCAAAATCTTTAATATTTGAGGGATGATAGAGGAACGGGACTTATGTTCTTTGCTCAGAGAAAACAAAAGTAGGGATCATAGCCGGAAGTAGACAAGAGGTCCATTCAAATTTGTAATAATGGAAAAATCCCTATTAACTAGTGATGTCCAAAAATGTAATGAGCCCCTTTGGGAAATGACAAGTTTCCCATTGCTAAATATATTCAAGCAAAAACTTAATAGATAAACACTTGTTGGATATATTTAAAGGGGATTCCTACCCAGAATGGTTATCATCAATTTGAGCATAGGTTTAGACCTGGAAGATATCTTAAAAACTCCCTATTCTGATGCACTTATGTTACAGATAAGGAAACTGAGGCCCAGAGAGATTGATTTGATGAAGGAAACATAGATAATAATTATCAGAGAAGTATTTGAACCCAGGTCTTATGATGCTAAATTTAATACTCTTTTTTCTTGTTTGTTTTAATCATGCTGTACCCAGGTTAAGTAGAACAAGAAATGTCCTCAAATTACCTTTGGAATTCAAGACATAAAAATAATGCAAGAAGTAATTAAGACAATATCATTTGGGTGTAAGAAGGGGGATTGTTATAACAGCTCAGGTGAGTGTTAAAACAAACAGTTAGATCTGTTATATTCTTATTCTAATAATTATTCTGGATAGATAAGGGCAACTGTTTTGAATCTGCTAGTGTACATATTAAATTCTTCTACCTTTTAAATATCAGCAACTTGGGGGAAATCTCAGCTTGACCACCCTAGTTACAACTCTGTAGCTGCTCAGGAATGAGTTGGACAAGATGGTCTTTGAGATCTATCCCTTCCAATTCTGATATTCTTTGATTCTATGGTTCTTATTAGGGTGCTCTTTGTACTTCTATTGACAGTTTGAGTTATTTGAGGAAAGTAAGAATGTTTAGTTCAAACAGTCATTTATCACTTGTCACAACATGTTTGAATTTCTGTAAAGGTGTTTAATTGTACTTAGCAAGACTAAAATAAGGTTTTCCTTTTCTCCAAGTGATTAGCATTTCTACGTATGGCTTATAAATCATTTTTCCTAAAACTTATCTCTTTCCATATTTCTTATGGCATTAAAACAATCCATTATCTATGCATACTATCATTTATCTAGTCATTTCCCATCGATAGTCACTTCCTTAGTTTCCGGGGGTTTGACACTACAAAAAGGCCTGTTATAAATATTATTGTACATATTGATCAGTTTCCTCATTCTTAGATCTTTTGGGGGTATAGGAGTGGTAATAGTATTTATTATTGGGGCTGAGGTATGTATAGTTTAGTAACTTTTCAAGCATAGTTGGAAATGTTTTGAAATATTTTAATAATCTCTTCTCACTAGGTTTTTGTGACCACTTTCTCAAATCTCCTCTTACAAGCCCTTCATGCCTTTGCTGGATCTTCATCCAAATCATACCTATTAACCAGGGGGGTCCCCCAAGAATGTGTTTTGGTCCCTCTTCCCCTCTATATTATTTTACTTGGTGACCTCATCCACTCCCCAGAATTCAATTATCTATTCTGTGCGCAAGTCTCAAATTTGTTTATCCAGCCCTTTCCTGACCTTCAGACTTCCATCTCAAATTATCCACAGGACATCTCAAAGCAAACATCCTACAGACATCTTAAACTCAACAAGTTCAAAGCTGAACTCATTTTCTTTCTCCTTAAACCCTCTCCTACTCGTTGTTGTCAAGGGCACCTTTAGCTTCCCAGCGTCCCAGGTTTCATCCTCAATTCCTCATATTTTCTTACCTCCTATATCCAACTAATTATCAAATCCTGTCAGCTCTACCTTTGTAACATCTCTTGCATACATCTCCTTCTTTCCTCTGGCATTGCCGCTACTCTAGTGAAAAGACCATGTACAATAGGGAACTCCTTTTTTTCTCTTCTTCTCCTTCTTCTTCTTCTCCTTCTTCTTCTTCTTCTTCTTCTTCTTCTTCTTCTTCTTCTTCTTCTTCTTCTTCTTCTTCTTCTTCTTCTTCTTCTTCTTCTTCTTCTTCTTCTTCTTCTTCTTCTTCTTCTTCTTCTTCTTCTTCTTCTTCTTCTTCTTCTTCTTCTTCTTCTTCTTCTTCTTCTTCTTCTTCTTCTTCTTCTTCTTCTTCTTCTTCTTCTTCTTCTTCTTCTTCTTCTTCTTCTTCTTCTTCTTCTTCTTCTTCTCTTGCCCAAGGTCACACAGATAGTTTTTGTGTTACGTGTCTGAGGCCGGATTTGAACTCAGGTCCTCCTGTCTCCAGGGTTGGTGCTCTATTCACTGCACCATGTAGCCACCCCCTGTCACTCTCTTCTTAATCCCTACAATATGTCTTCTGACTTTATCATTCTACCAAAACTGTTGTTTCCAATATCACCAATGATCTTTTAACTGCCAAATCTATTAGCCTTTTCTCAAACTTCATTCTCCTTGACCTTTCTTCAGCCTTTGACAGCATTGATCATCCTCTCTTCCTTGATCCTTTTTTACTTCTGGTTTTTTGAGGCACTAATCTCTCCTGGTTCACCTTGCACTCACCTGCCCACTTGTTATCAGTGTCCTTGCTGGATTCTCATTCAGATCATGTCGTATAACTTTAGGTGTTCCTTAGGGATCTATCCTGGGCTCTCTTCTCCCACTAAATTACTTCACTTGATAGTATAATCAGCTCACATGGATTAAATTACCATCCCTATGCTGACTATTTTAAAATCTACCTATCCTGCTCCAACCTCTGTGCTGATATCTAGTCTCTCATCTCCAATTGCCTTTAAGACATCCCAAACTGGATATCCAATAGTTATCTTAAACTGAACATGTTGAAAACTAAATTCATTATCTTTCCTCCTAAACCTCCCACACCTCCTACCTTCCCTATTACTATAGAAGGCATAATTTTCCTCCCAACCCCTCAGGTGTGCAACCTAGCAGTGATTCTCAACTTCTCAGTTTCTTTCAACCCCCATATCCAATCTGTTGCCAAAGACTATTGTTTTCAGTTTTGCAACATCACTCACCCATGGTCCCTTCTCTCCCTTGATACTGTCACTCCTCTAGTGGATGCCCTAGCTGTGCTTGGACATCGTGCTTGGATTATTTGAATAGCTCTCTGGTGGGTCTACCAAGCTCTGGTCTCCCCCCATGCCAATTCATGTTCCATTCAGCCACTAAAGTGATTTTCCTAAAGTGCAGATCTTGTCACCCTCTTATTCAATAAACTCCAATGGTTCCTGGCTACCTCTAAGATCTGATACAAAATCTGTATTTTGTATTGTTTGGCATTTTATATATTTGGTGTTTTGTTTCTGTTTGACATTCAGAGACATTAAAGATTACACCCATTCCTACTTTTCCTGTTTTCTTATACCTTATTTCTTGCTACGTAATCTTTGATCTGGTGACAGATGTTTGGCTCCCAGATGTTCCGTGAACAAGACATTTCATTCTTTGTTTACCAGTATTGTCTATGACTGTCGTCCATGCCTGGAATATTGACCCTCTTCATCTCCACTTACGGAATTTCCTGTCTTCCTTCAAGTCCCAACTAAAATCCTACCTTTTATCAGAATTGTTTGCCAATCTCTCTTAATTTTATTTCCTATTTATCCTATAGATAATTTGCTTTGTTTATATATGTTTGCATGTTGTCTCCTCCATTAGATTTAAGGTAATTGATTGTAGAGACTATCTATTGTCTCTCCTTTTGTAACCTCATTACTTAGCACAGTGTCCAGTATGTAGTAGGACTTAATAAGTGTTTATTGGTTGATTAATAGTGCAGGCTCTCATCACCTCATATATGGACTATTGCAATAGTCTGCTACTTATTCTATCTGACTTCAGTCTCTTTCCAACCCCCACCCCCACTCTGGTCCATCCTCTATTCCATTGTCAAATTGATCTCCCTAATGTTTAGGTCTAACCATAACAGCTCTCTACACTGTTACTCAGTCCATCCAAGTGGCTCCCCACTACTTCCAGAATCAAACATAAAGCTCTTCAAAACTGGCCACTTCCTCCCTTTCTAGTCTTATGATACCTGTTCCTTATACATACTCTGTGATCCAGTGTCACCGGCATCTTTAATTTTGTTCAAACAAGATGCTCCATCTCATTAATAAATCAGTTGCTTGTTTCACCATGCCTTGCTGCCAGTCAGTGAAGTTTGATTAAATATTTATTTCCTAATTATTTATCAATTATTCTATCTATCTATTTGTATATATATATATATATATATATGTGTGTGTGTGTGTATATATTTACACAAACACATATATACACATGCATAGAAATGTATATATATGGAAGGTAAGGAGAGGGGAATAAGTATTTATATACTGCCTACTTTGTTCTAGGTATTGTGCTAAGTGCTTTTGACAAATGTTATCTTCTTTGATCTTTGCAGCAACCCTTCAAGGTAGGTGCTATTATCTCTAATTTATAATTGAGGAAACTGAGGCATATAGAGGTTGTGATTCACTCTGTATCCCACAGCTAATAAGTGTCTGAGACCAGATTTTAATTCAGGTCTTCTTGATTCTAGTCCCAGTGCTTTATCCATTGTGTCACTAGCTACCTCTGGTATATAGATAGATATGTGTATAAACATGTATGCGTGACTATATGTGTACACCTGTGTATATATATATGTTTGTGTATGTTTGTATATACATGCATACATATTCATACATGTGTATATCTAGTTAGCTAGCTAGCTATGTAACAATTTTCTGGCCAGAGTGAGGAATGACATATCTCTTCTCCCCATCCCCCCCAGCAAGGTTCAAAGTGTTCTCCTAGAGGGGGGGCATTTAGTAAGTCTCTTCCCAAAGTCTATCAGCTCAAATGCTCTGCCCCTATTCCATGTGCTTATCCCTCATTGTTAGGAGGCATGGAACCATTTAACATCAATTCGTTTTTACAAAGGATTATTTACTTTGAAAACATAAGAGCAGAAGTACAGACTTTCCCCTCCCCAACATCTGGGGGGGGGAGCTTCTTCCTACACACTCAGTAGCTGGGGAGAGTGGGCACATATCTAACACAATTTCTACATAGCATTATTTCCACCAAGTGAAGTTCCAAATAGAGTATAACAGAAGAGTCTATCTTAGATAAAAACAGGTTTATACTTTGTGGTCTTCAAGGTCATTCTTCACATTGGAGTAATTGTTAGAAATGACTCATTTGGTCCCCTACTTTATTTCAATCAGTATTAATTGATATTTTACATAAACCATATAGAGATAATTAGATAAGACAGGTTCTTATAATAGTTTGCCAACTATGAAGCCCACTTACACAACTACAAGAATTCTGACAAAGATATCTCCACCCAGTTTTACTCTAATTCCATGTCCAAACCCAGCGTGGGTGGGATTACTTGATGCTTTGGAAAGTACCCCAACTTCTTTTTGTACCTCTAGACCATTCTATCTTGTCTAACATAAGCAGGCCATCTTACGACCACTTAGTGGAGATGCCCCATGCTTCACCCAACCCTCCCCTGCCTACTAATATGTCATTTTTGGTCCTTAAGAGCAAGGTCTACCAAAAACTGAGATTCTGTATTTTTCCATACCTCTTTTGCATATTTCAGTATCAAACTCTATAAAAACAAGGTCCTGGAAGACAGGGCTTCTCAAATAGGAAGATCTGAGATCTACATCATTGGAGTGGACTATGGACCCTTTAATAAAGCACATTGGCTCAGAGCTCTGCCTCAATGGTTCTTCTTGCAGATTGGGCAATTAAAATGCCCACATACTATGACAGTCTGTCCATAAAATCTAGCTTGTACTCCACTTTCTTACCCTTTGGTGACCTTTCTCCTGACCTTTCCACAACATTGTGGACACTTCTGAAGTCTACTTAAAAAAAAATAAAAGAAAGAACAATTGTGGAGGCAAAGAATCATAGCCCATATTCAGGGACCATATGTTGATCTTAGATAGGGTAGGCCTTAGGCCTCTCTTTAGAGCAATATCAATGCTTATTTGTCTGTCTGACTCCCTGCTTTCTTCCCTTTCTCTTTCTGTCTCTCCTTCTCTCACCCCAAATGAAATAGAGTTAAGCAGAAATAAGTCAAACTAAGAGTCATTCTAGTCCTAGCTAAACTGGTGTCTTTGGGATTTCCCCATTCCCACCCCACTTCTGACTCCAAAACCAATCAAAGAATCTTCTCTTCAGTAAATGGTTAGCAGGCCAGAGACAGTTATTGAATGTTTGTGCTTACTCACAAATCAATGTGAGGATTGTATTAGTTGGGCACATTGTTCATTCTCATAGTAGCTGGTATCATTGGCCAGTGTTTCATTACACACACAATCATAAACACAGAGTTTCTACATGTATATACACATGCATGTATATATACATTCTTGTGTATATAGACACATGTATATGTATGTACATATCTGTAATATATATGCATACACATATAAATGAACGAATATCATTTAAAGATGTTTTAAAGGATAATGATAAGATTTTTCCCCATTATTTCTTAATAGACACTTTCAATCACAAGGGACTCATTAAAATACATTTTATTCTCAGATAAAAGGTCACTTTCTTCATTAAGACTTCTGACTAACCACACATCACAGTGGTTTTTATGTTCCTTATTAACTAAATTCTCTAATGTTACTTTGAAAGACATAGGCCCTAACCCAATAATAATAATAATAATAATAATAATAATAACCACAACTCACAATAATAGATTACCTTATGTTTTATAAAACTTTTTTCTCCTAACATGATTACAAGGTAGATTATGAAGGTTTTTACTTCTACTACTACTGCTACTACTACTACTACTACTACTACTACTGCATAGCTACAACTTTTAGAGCATTTTAAAGTTTTTAAGGTGATCTAAATACATAATCTAATTTGTTTATCACTATAATCTTGTGGGGTAGGTGCTATTATGATAGTCATTGTACAGATAAGGAAACAAAGACAGGTAAAGGTTTGGTGATTTGTTCAGTCATAGAGCTAGTAAGTATCTGAAGAAGGATTTGAACTCAGGTCTTTCTAACTCCAAATCAAATATCCACTGTACCACCTAGCTGCCTAGCTGTATTATTATGATAATTTGCAAATAAAGGAACTGGGGCTTTGAAAAGGACACTGATTTGTCTAAAAGCATGTAGTCAGTCAATGGCAGTACCACACCTTGGATTATGGTCCTCTGATTTCAAGCCAAAAGAACTTCTCCTTTCACCCACATCTGTACCATAGCCCAATCTAACCTTAGCTCTATAATTTTATTCCAGGAGTTCAAAAAGTTGATCAATCAATCAAGCCCTCAAATCCATCAACCCTATTTTATTCAGTATCTGTCATGTGTAAGACACTTTGATAGCCCCTATAGATTGTGTGGTTGTTGTCCTTCATACTAAAAAAAGACCAAAATGGCATTGCTATGTTGCAGTCAAGTGTGTCAAACAGTGACCGATCAGACCAATATGAACTCAGAAGTCTCCACCACAAGTTGGGTACAAATAGTCCATATAAACATTTGGAATGGAGATATCATTGTATTTGTCCATCTCACATTTCTTTTGACCTACTGCAGTTCTGCTTTGCCCATAGAGCACAGCACCTTCTTTAATATGGGTATGACATCCTGGATAGTCCTGTACCATTGTTTTCCATGTCTCACAATCAATTCTAAAGTACTTCAGAGAGACCTTGAGAGTATCCTTGTATCACTTCTCCTGACCTCCAGGGAAGTTCTTACCTTATATGAGTTCTCTGAAAAATAACCTTTTCAGGCAAATTTATATTTTGGCTAGTCAATCAGAATTATATTCTCTGAAGCACAGTTTGAATGTCTGACAGTTCAGTTCATGTAGATACCTCAGTGTTTGATACCTTAGCTTTCTAGATGATCTTCAGAATCTTCCTAATGCAATTCACATGGAAGCAATTCAATTTCTTGCCATGGTGATAATATTCTATCCATGTTTCATAGGTATACGACAAAGAGGTTGGCACAATGGCTCTATAGACCTTCAATTTGTTAGTCAATCTAATACCTCTTCTCTCCCACATTTTCCTTTAGAGCTTCCCAAACACTGAGCTAGCTCTGACAATGTGTAGGTCAACCTCATCATTTGTGTGTACAATCCTGGAAAGTATACTGCTAGCATTCAAATTGTCTCCCTTTGTTGTAACCAATGATTTCATAAATGAATGGTGTGGCACTGGCTAGGGGAGAACCTCTGTTTTCTTGGTGTTGATTGTCAAGACAAAATTATTATAAGCAACCAAGAACTGATCCATACTCTGCTGCATCTCAACTTCAGAGGCTGCAATGATTTCACAATCATTTGCAAACAAACAGTCACTCATCAACTGTACTTCCACTTTAGTCTTGGGTTGTAGCCTTTTTAAGTTAAATAATTTACCATTTGTGTGGTAGCTGACTTTGATGCCATTTTCATCCTCACTGAATGTATACAACAACATTACTGAAAATATCATGCTAAAAAGCATAGGAGCAAACAAAACTCTGCTTCATTCTATTGGTGACTGGGAAAGCCTGTGGGCATCATCATTCATTATCTAAAACCTATGCAAGCATGACATTGTGGAACTGGCATACAGTACTGCTGAACTTTTCCAGGCAACCAATTTTTTGCCATAATCTTCCAAAACCCCTTACAACTGACAATATCAAAAGTCTTGATCAGATCAATGAACACTGTATACAGAATTCTGTTCTACTCCTGGCATTTCTCCTAGAATTGTTGGACAGGAAACAGCAAACTGACCACCCCTCGGCCCTTTCTGAAACCACACTGCACTTGGCAAATGGCCATCTTCTAAGTGAAGGATCAGTATATTAAGGAGGACTATGGCAACAATCTTACTGGCAATGACTATGAGAGAGACAACCCTGTGATTGTCAAAGAACAACCTATTTCCTTTTCCTTTATAACACTAAACAATGGAGGCATCCTTGAACTCCTGGGGAATAACCTTCTCTTACCATGTAGTCAAGATGATTTCAGTCCATCTGTATCAAAGGACACTGTGGATACAATTGAAATGAATAAAACACTCCCTTTACATGGAGCTTGCTTTCTAATTGGAGAGACAAGTACATATATAAGAATATACACAATAAATAAAAAAAGCAAATAAATACAAAACAGTTGAATACAAAGAAGGTTGAGAAAGACAGCACTAGCATTGGAGGGCATCAGAAAGGCTTCATGTACAAAAAGTGTTGCTTTGCTGCATCTTGAATTAAGAGAAGGATTCTTTGAGAGAGGTGGGAGGAGGTACATTCTAGGAATGGGACATAGTAGAAACATACAGGGCTGGAAAGGGAAGTTAAAGGAAAGAACATTTATTAAGCATCTATTATGTGTCAGGCATTATGCTAAGTGCTTTACAAACATTTCATTTAATAGAGGGGAAATGGAGTACTATATATAATGGGAGGAATAGTTGACAAACAACAAAATGAAGAAGGGAGAGTAATACACATTAAGACTGCAAACGCAGGGGGAGCCAAGATGGCAGAACAAAAGCAATAACTTTTCTAAGCTCCTCCATGAATTCTGACACTAAACTTTTTTTTTTTAGAGTGACCGAATCCATTGAGGGATGGAGCATAGCAGATTCCCAGGCCAGGAAAGTGCTCACTCAGGTCTGGGCAGGGGAAACAAAGACCATGTGGAGGCTTCACCAGCCAAGATGGAAAAGTAAACTCTAGTTGCTCTGATTCCTCCTCCCTGACCCAGAAAACACAGAGATAAATGTCCCATCCAGAGTAAAATCCTGAAAAATTGGAAATGGCCTCAGGCTTAGGAGTCACTGAGAAAGGGTGTAACTGAGGCAGTAAGGAGTCTGAAGTGAAGGGCAGGAGGGGTACACAAGCCCCACCTAAGATGACCAGCAGGAGCTCCCAATGCCCAGGGTGGTGGAACCAGTAAGCACTAACAACACAAGCCCAGATGGGCTTTAGCACCAGCAGGGGAATCTACAGACACCAGCTCTGCTGGCTGCCAGATGCTGAGCCTGCCAGAGCTGTAGCCCAGGGACATAAAGGGGAAATCTGAAGCATCCAGAGCACCCCTCCCCCTGCCAGATTATTCTCTGCGCTTCAGGCTAGCTCAGGGGAAACACTGAACATCCTAGCCTTGGCCTCAGTCTAGACACAGAGGCTACAGCACACAAAGTCAACAACCAGGCCATTAGCTCCCAGGCTGAGAAATCAGGAAATAGGAAATCACAATGGGAAAGAAGGAAGCTTAAAAGGGAAAATCAATCTGAGCTTATTATAGAGAGCAAGAGCAACCAAATACAGAAGACAACATGGGCTCTATACCCACCTCTTTGACCACAGAAGGAAAATATAAACTGGTCTCAAGACCAAAAAACATTCTTGGAGGAGCTCAAGAAAGATTTTTAAAGCTAAATTAGAAAAGTAGAATATAAATTTAAATCGACAGTGACCAAATTTGAAAAAAAAAATCTCATTGAAGAAAGTGAATCCTTAAAAAATACAATTTGTGAACTGGGACAGGTGGTTCAAAAATCTAACTAGAGAAAATAGCTCCCCATAAGGGAGCATCAAAAACTAATCAAGGAAAATAATTCACTAAAAATTAGAATCAGTAAAATCGAAGCTAAGGAATCTATGATGCATCAAGACTCAGTCAAGCAAAACATGAAGATTGAAAAATTAAAAGAAAGTGTAAACTATCTCAGTGGAAAAACAACTGACCTGGAGAACAGATACAGGAGAGATAATCTAAGAATTATTGGTCTACCAGAAAGCGATAATGAAAAAAGCAACCTAGACAACATCCTCCCAGAGACTGTCAAAGAAAACTGTCCTGAAGTCCTAGAATCAGAGAGTAAAATATTTATTGAAAGAATTCACCAGACTCCTCCTGAAAGAGTTCCCAAATTGAAAACTCCAAGAAATATAGTAGCCAAATTCCAGAATTACAAGGTCAAGGAGAAAATACTGCAAGCAGCCAAAAAGAAACAATCATATATCATGGAACTACTGTCAGGATTACACAGGACCTAGCAGTGACTACATTAAAAGATCAGAGGCAGAGGAATTTGATATTTCATATGGAAAAAGAGCTAGGACTGCAACAAAGGATCAACTACCCAGCAAAGCTGAGCATAATCTTTCAGGCAACTGATGGGCATTTAATGAAATAAGGAACTTTCAGACTTTCCTGATGAAAATGTCAGAGCTCAATGGAAAATTTGATCTCCCATTATAAGACTCAAGAAAGAAATAAAAAGATAAACAAGGAAAACACACACACACATGCACATATGCACATAACTTGGGAATCAATAAGAGCAAGCTGTTTACATCCCTATAAAAGAAGCTGATACCTGTCAATATTGAAATTTATATGATTATCCTGACCTTTATGAGGGATATACAAAGATAGAGGGTGTGGGTATAAATGAACTAATCTGATGATAAAAAATTATTAAGGAGTTCAAAGGGACTGTGATGGGAGAAAAGGAAAGGATGAGGCAGACAAAGGTAAATGATGCCATATGAAAAGGCATAAAAAACATACTATAGTAGAGGGGGTGAAGAGAGGGAGATGAACATCATATGAACTCTATTCTCATTGGTTCTGGTTAAAAGAGGGATCAACATAGTCAATTAAGTTTAAGATTCTAATGTGAAAAGACACAAAAACTTATTCTAATAGAAAGGAGGGAGAGAGAGGAGCATTTTATGAAATATACTCTCATTGGTTTGGGGTCAAAGAGGGAATAATGTACTCCAATAAGTATAAAAATCCATTTTGCCTCATAGGCAGTAGGAAGGGAAAGGGATGTGTGTGTGTGTGTGTGTGTGTGTGTGTGTGTGTGTGTGAATGGGGGAGGGGGAGGCAGTGGTTAGAAGGGAGCGAAATAGTAGTAAGGGACAAGGGTAGGTAAAGAGGGGGGTCACAGGGAAGGCATACTGAAGGAGGTGGTGGTCAAAAGGAAAACTCTTAAGGAGGGGAAGGGAGAAGGAAGAAAAAAAAAACATAAACAGAAGAGGGAATAGGATGGAGGGAAAGACACAGAAAGTAATCATAACTGTGAATGTGAATGGGATGAACTCTCCCATAAAAGAGAGGCAGATAGCAGAATGGATTAAAACCATAACCCTACAATATGCTGTCTACAAGAAACACATATGAAACAAGGGGATACTCACAGGGTAAAGTTAAAATGCTGTAGCAGAATATATTATGCTACAGCTAAAGTAAAAAAAAATACCAGGGATAGCAATCCTTATCTCAGATAAAGGAAAAGCAAAAATAGATATAATTAAAAGAGATGAGGAAGGAAACTATATCCTGATAAAAGGCACCGTTGAGATTGAAACAATATCATTACCTAACATATATGCACTAAGTGGTATAACATCCAAATTCCTAGAGCAGAAGTTAAGAGAATTAGAGGAAGAAATAAATAGCAAAACTATACTAGTAGGGGACCCCACTATCTGAAGTTGATAAATCTAACCTCAAAATAAACAAGAAAGAAGGTAAGGAAGTGAATAGAATTTTAGAGAGGCTAAAAATGATATATCTCTGGAAAAAAATGAATGGGGATAAAAAGGGAATATATCTTTTTCCCAGCAGTACATGTAACACACAAAAATTGACCATGTACTAGGGCACAAAATCCTCATGATTCAGTGCAGAAAGGCAGAAATATTAAATGCATCATTCTCAGATCATGATGCAATAAAGATCATATCAATAAAGGGCCATGGAAAGATAGACTAAAAATAAATTGGAAACTAAATAATTTAATCCTAAAGAATGTGTAGGTCAAATAACAAATTATAGAAACAGTCAGTAACTTCATTCAAGAGAATGACAATAATTAGCCAACATACCAAAAACTTGTGGGATTCAGCAAAGGCAGTTCTTAGGGGAATTTTTATATCCCTGAGTGAATACATGAATATATTAGAGAAAATGGAGGTCAGTGAATTGGGCATACAATTGAAAAAGCTAGAAAAAAGAATAAATTGAAAATCCCCAATTAAATACTAAATTAGAAATAATGAATATCAAAGGAGAGATTAATAAAATTAAAATTAAGAAAACTATTGCATGAATAAATAAAGCTGAGAGCTGGTTTTATGAAAAAAACAACAACAATAAAATTGATAGACCTTTACTCAATGTGACAAAGAAAGGAAGAAGAAAACCAAATTATGATTTCCAAAAAGAAAAGGGTGAATTTACCTCCAATGAAGAGGAAATTAAAACAATAATTAGGAATTATTTTGCTAAATTTAATGAACATAAATTTTCCAATCTAAGTAAAATGGATGAATATTTACAAAAATATACATTTCCCAGATTAACAGAAGAGGAAGTAAATTACTTAAATAACCCCATCTCAGAAAAAGAAATCAAACAAGCCATCAGAAAACTCCATAGGAAAAAATCTCCAGGGCCAGATGGATTTATTAGTGAATTCTATCAAACTTTTAAAGAACAATTGATTCCAATACTCTACAAACTACAACTCTGAGGTTAGTAGTTTGCTTCACTCTGTATTTAGACTCCATAATTCTTTCTCTGGATGTGGATAGCCTTTTGCATCATGAGTCATTTAGTGAGTTGTCTTACAACCTTGCATTGCTGAGAGAAGCCCAGTCTATCAAAGTCAGTCATCACAGATATGATGTGTCTGTAATTGTGTACACTATTTTCCTGGTTCTGCTCCTTTCACTTGGCATCACTTTATATAAGTCTCTCCAGGTTATTATGAAATGCTTCTGCTTCTCATTTCTTACAGCACAGTAGTATTCCATTTCATTTATATACCACAACTTGTTTAGCCATTCCCCCAATTGATGGGCATTCCCTTGATTTCCAATTCTTTGCCATCACAAAAAGAGCTGCTATAAATATTTTTTGTATGTATGGGTCCTTTTCCCATTTGTATTTTCTCTTTGGGAAACAGCCTTCCCTACAAGTGATATTTCTGGGTGAAAGGGTATGCAAATTTTTATAGCTCTTTGGGCAAAGGAGACTCTTGAAGGCCTTTTAAAAAAACTTTGAACTGCAGTAAGTGGACAAAATTACAAAGCAGGAAAACAAATTCAAGAACTTGTTAATTCTTTTAAAAGATTATCTATTTATCCATCGATTCATATTTGAGTTTCCCCAAGTCTATCAATGATAACTTTACATATATATGCATATATACATATTCCCACATTCATGTGTATATGTATATATACACACACACACACACACACATATATATATATATATATAAAGTAAAATGCATTTATATATGTACACTTATCCTAAATGGATTTGGGGCAAGGTAGGTACTAGTTTGGCTTAGTTGTGACCAAGGAACAGTAACTAAACAAGCAGAGGAGGAAGAGGTCCTAAAATCAACTAAACATCTAAGCCTTGCTGGGGATGAGGGGCATGCCTGATAAGAGAACTTAATTATGGTGCCTGGTTATTGAGGGGAAGGAGGTAGAACCAAGCCAAGAAAACTTTAATCAAAGCAAAAAATTCAAAGTGCATAAATTATAGGTGAAGATGGGTAACACTGGTGCCTAAAGGTGAGTTAAGAAAACCTTGGTTAGAAAAACCTGATCAAGTCTGGTTTAGGAATCTCAAAGGAATACAGAAGCCAGTGCTAGGCCAGGACCACATCAGTGCTATTGGAAAGTTTCTTAGCTCCAAGAGAGTGATGTCAACCAGCCTTTTAAAACTCCAACTACCAGGCATTGATGTGGCTATTAAAGACACAAAGATCACTAAATCATGCAAATACTATATACAAAAAAGGATGCAATACCCAAACTAAGGAAGGTTCTCTCAAATACAGTTTTCAAAATAATTGCTAGAATAATTTTATTTTGTAGCTATAGAAAAGAACCAACTGATCCTTTCAAACAACTAAAAGTACATTACCAGCTATCTCCCCAAAGCAACCATGATAGTTGGTCACCTGCTGAGTGTTGTCTCTGAAATATTCTAAGACAATGGATTAGAACTCATGCAAAGGTCAAAGGACTTTCAGTCTAGAAATTAAATTGCTTGCAAGAGTCCAGGAAAAAGTTGGGTTTCTGAAGATCTGTTGTGAGAGTTAATAAATTGTATGTAAAACATGTGGACTTAGCTGAGTCAGAAGTGCTACCAATTTTCAAAAATTATATTCGGCATTTGTACTTTACCAAATGAGCTTTGATGGCAGACTCACATATATCTCTTACATATCCCTTAGGCTCAAATATAAAATCTTTATAATATCATTCCACTAAAAGCATTTTATACATTGAGAAGTTTAGGAAGCTATAAGGTGCTTTGGAATTTAATTATTCTTCATTAGAATGCTAGTATTAGATAAAATCTTAGAGGTCACTTAATTCAGTAAGTTCTTGAACAGAAATTCCATCTACAACATTCCTAAATAAGTGGTTATGTAGCTGCAACTTGAAGGCCTCCAGCAACATTTCTCATTCATCTAGCTCTAATCCTTTTAAGCAACAATTTTATTATCTTTTGCTTTTTATTTCTCCTAATTTTCTACCAGTATCTCTCTCCCTTGCTACTCCCTGAGACTCACCCCATATGAGGAAGAAGCAAAGAAACAAAAAGAAAATAATAGCTAGCATTTATACAGCATTTTCAGATTTTCAAAGCATTTTAGAAATATTCTCTTATTTGATTCTCACAATGAACCTAGGAGTAGTGCTGTCATTATCCACATTTGGTAGGAAGTAAATCAAGTCAGAGGGAGGTTAAATAACCTGTACTTGGTCATGCAGTGAAGAGATATCTAAGGAAAGATTTGATCACCAGTCTTACTAATTTCTGGTTCAGTCCTGTATCTACTATGATACCTACCTGCCTATAAATAGAGAAAGTAGTTTAAAAATCAGCAAAAGCAATCAATAAATTTAAAAAAAAAAAAGGTCGGAAAATATAGTATTTGCATGATAAGTAGTACAGGGAAAGCTGAGTCCAAATCCTGTCTCTGATACTTACTAGCTGCATGACCTTGAGAAACAATCTTTATCTTTCTTGGTGTCAGTTTCCTCATCTGTAAAATGAGAGATTTAGACTAGGTTGCCTCATAGGTCTCTTCTCATTCTAGATATATGATATGACCCCCAGATCCTATATTTAGCATCTGACAGGTGAAATGAGTTTCCACCTGGAGAATGCTCAATATTGAGAAAACCACAGATCCTTCAAGAATTTGGACATTTATAAATTGTCAAGTGCTATATGGATTTATCATTAACTGTTACTTTTATGTCTTGTCCAGGTTCTACTAGTACACTGCCGGATCTTCGGCAAGTCATTTCCAAGGAAAACTTTGAGATTCATTTCATTAACATTTCCAATCGAATTCCTTGTTGCCAAGTCTTTAAAATCTCAGAACTGGAAACAATTATAGAGGTGATCTACTCTGGTCCACAAAGAAAGCATAAATCCCTACAATGATGTTTAAGCAAATATACCCCATCCTCTGCTTGAAGACCATATTAGGTGGGTACCTTAAAACTTCTCCCTCCCTGAGGCAACACCTTCCATTATGGCTATTTCTAATTGTTTAGAAACTTTTCTTCATATTTTTTGGAAATCAGTTGGCACTTATAATCCATTCCTTAAATTGAACTGAGTTGGATTAATAGAGGCATATTGTAGCAACGGGAGTATTGAAATAGCCTTTCCTTTTTTTTTTTCAAAAGTTTAATAAGCATACAGTATGTTTATGAATGCCCTAAATGCAGCTTTATTGAAGAACTTAAAAGCAAGTTAATAACGGCATGCTTATGGTCTAGACTGGGGACTACAATAACAATGTATTTGGAAAGAAAAATGACATAGTAAAGCCAGCCATACCCTGCAGATTATATTACAGATCTGATTCCGATTTGCAGGCAATCAAAGGCAGGCTGTGTTCAAGGTTATTCTCGAGAAGTGAGGTTTAATGAACACAGTGAACATTCAAAATAAATGATCCCTGTGATATGTTAACAATTGTGAGGTTACATTTTTTTCCTGTTTCTCAGCCACAACTCAGAAATAAACAGCCAAGGCTTTCCTTGTTAAGAACATGGGGAGTGTTTGCAATTCTACCTGATGGATGAGGTGAGCATCAAAATATCAAATGTGAATTCCTTCTTGGTCCGTATTTTATTTTTGTCTCCAGTGGGAAAAAAAATGGAGTGGAGGGGGAGGGGACATTTTTACAATGTACCAGTGTCTCATATAGAATATGACCAAAGTGGATTTTTTCAGAGGTACTTCCCTTGTACACTGCCCAAATTGTCATGACAATGGACTATTGTCTGGTCTGGCTCTTAATTTGTTGTCATTAAAGTTTTTGTTTTTGTTTTTGTTTTGCCTTTTTGTAGGGCAATTGGGGTTAAGTAACTTGCCCAAGGTTACATGGCTAGTTTTTTTTGTGTGGGTGTTAAGTGTCTGAGACCAGAACCGAACTCAGGTTCTCCTGACTCCCTGGCCTGCGCTTTACTCACTGCGCCACCTAGCCGCCCTGTCATTAAAGTTTAACAATGCAAAAAATCATTTTGGGAAATTTTTAATTCCCCCCCCCTACCCCCTCATGTTTTTCTAGGCAGACAGAACACAGAGAGGATGCTACCTTTATACGACATATTTTAAAATTTCAAAGGGGTACATGATACAATGGGAAAACAAACACCAAAGAGCCAGAAAACATGAGTTTAAATAAGTCCTCTGGTGCTTATTATATGTTCGCTTGGGGCAAGTTCCATAAAGTCCTTGGGGGTTGGTCTTCACATCTCTTAAATGAGAGGTTTGAAGTAGATGTCTTCTGAGATCTCTAGATATATGACATAAGATGCTATGATGTATAGTTTCATCAGTATGGGTACTACCTGCCCACACTCACACTCAAATATGAAGATGCAGACCTCCACTCCTTCATGTGAGCCTTTTGTTATAGGGGTATGATTCCTAAATCATAACAGGAAAACATTGTTGTCCCTAATTCTTTTCATGATGTCTAGAGAAGTTTCTTTAAAAAGTAGCTTTGGAGTAATTTGCTAATTCTAGTTAACAAGCGCACACACACACACACACATACACTCACGATTAATGAAAACAAAAAAGCTGAGAGAGAAAGCCTAGAGCTGCTCTGAACCACAAGATTCATTGGGAGTTGTTGACTAAGTATAAGGAGTTGAAAAGAGGAATTTAAATGGGACTGCTGTCCCAACTGGGAGTGATCCCAACAAAAGCAGCCATTTAAGGATACCTTCTGAATAAAACCCCCCAGCAACAGAGCAAAAAGTTATTAGTAGGCATTCTGGCCCTACCCTTGGAAAACATAATAAGTCCCTACTCATGAAAAAAGCAAAACAAAACAAACTACAAACTGCAATAGTTTCACCCAATGGAGCTATTTGACATTTACCAGCATATCTCCAGGAGAAGTAGCATATTTAATAGAAAATCATAGGAATAGTATGAGAAGAACCCATGATTCCTTGTGGGAGAGGAAGCCATAACAACAAGCAAAATGCACACTGTGACATTGGATAATGAGTCAGAGAATAATGAGTAGGAGAATATGAACAGTTGTAAGAAGGGCCCCAGTACTTGTCAAGCATAGCGGACAGGCACAGTATATAAACAGAGCAGAAGGAGAGATGGGAGCTGGGTAAAGAGACACAGACACCTGAAATGTAGGAGCAAACGTCAAGCTCTATAACACTTTCCGGGGTCCCACTCAAAGAGATATTCTAAGTGATATACTCTAAGCAACAGGGAAATGTTCAGATACCCAGAGGGCTTCAACTATATCATTAAATGAGGTGATATTTTAAAGTACTTAGCACGGTATCTGGCACATAATTGAAACCAGTAAACTAGAAAATAAAAGGGTCTCCACATTCTGTCTAGTGACAAGCCAAAGATGGGCTCTGATATGATGGTTACACACACTTTAGCTGATTGGATGAGTTGCTTTGAGACATTTTATAGAATGTAAGTTTTTTTTTTTGTCAAATATTAAATTTATTGCAACAGTCTCCTTTGTAGCTTTTAACTTGCTGGGCATTCAACAGCACCACTATTGATATCATCAATGACATCATGAGGATGTCAGCCATCAATGTTGCAGCCCACAGACTGGGCTATCCCAAGTATCTCTTTAATGGTTCCAGAGAGATCTCTTGCCAAGTACTGGTGCCTCATCTGTCGAGCAATGCTGACAATCCCATCAAGACTGATGTTTCCATTGTGTTTAATATTTTTTTGCTTCTTTCTGTCCCGAGGAGGTTCCTTTAGGGCTTTAATGATCAAGGCTGAGGCATAAGGTACAACCTCAATCTGAGGCTGTCTGTTCTGAATGGGAAGCTTCACTGTGGTCCTTAGTCCTTTCCAGTCACCGGTTGCCTTGGCAATGTCATCACCAGCCTTTTTGGGAGACAAATCCAAGGGACCAATTTTGGGGGCCAGAGCTGATGTGGCACCAACTTCACCACCAGTGCACCTTAAAAACACGACTTTAATTTCATTTGGGTCAAACTTGGGCAGCATGGCGGCGACAAAGGTGGAGACTTGGCCTGGACGCTGCGGGGTGGCTGCCGGTGTCGGATGAACCCGGATTCGGGACGACCGAAAGAAGTTGGTCCTTCACCCCCACGAGCTGGAAGCCAAAAGCAAGAATGTAAGTCTTAATAGGCTAATGTGCTGAAATAAAATTGTTGTTCAGTGACCAACTTGCTGGTGGTAAGCTTCTCTACGTTTAGCTAGTTGTCATTGGTTGGTGAACACACAGACTATTCCTGACAGTTCTAACTTAATAGAATCAGAGGATTGGTTCTGGCCTCAACTTCTTACTTAACGCTAAGGAGAAGGAGTAAGTGGAAGAGGAGGAAAGGGAAGGGGAGAGGGAGGGAGAGGACAAGAAGGAGAAAAGGAAGTGGAGGAAGAGAAATGAACATCTTTGCCTTTTCTATGACATTAATTAATACCACCACCACCACCACCACCAAGATCATCATCGTCACTCACTACCAGTTGGAAAGTTTTAAATTCCACAAACTAATACATTATTATCTCATTGATCACTCTCCGATGCTTCCTGAATAACAGTTCCAACCCTTCTTGGATAATCCTCTTTCCTCCAATATAACTAAAAATTAACAGGGAAAAAAAAAAAAAAACAACACTTGTTTATTGCATTTAACTCTCCTCACTACCCTTAACATATTCTTCCCTTTAAAACACCTGATATTATAATTGTAGCACCATCGCAACATTTTGCATTAACCTTCTATGACCTATCATTAAGGCTGCCTTTTTTTTTTTTTTTTCTTTTTTTTTTTTTTACCGCAATCGGGGTTAAGTAACTTGCTCAAGGTTACACAGCCAGGTGTTTCTGGGTGGGTGCTAAGTGTCAGAGCCCGTGATTCGATCTCCAGGTCTCAACACTGGAGCCGGTGCTCTTACTCACTGTGCTACCTGGCCACCCCAAGGCTGCCTTTTGTAAGTGTATTTTTAAAATGTTTGAATTCCAAATTGTCTGCTATTTTCTCTGTTCTGTCCACATTTGTCTCTTCAGTCTTCCCTTTTTTTTTCTTTCTCATCAGAACTGTTTCATTATGAGTCTTAAGAATTCCTTGAGAGCACCCATCCCAAATTGACCTTCCCTGCAAAATATATTCCATATGATGCTACTTATTAATTGTTTGGATCCTAAAATCTATTTTGTCCAATATGAGATGGATGTCAGATTACCCCCCAGCTCTCTTCTCTTGCTCCTTCACATACTCTCACATGACCAGGCTACAAGATCCCAAGAATCCCAATATTTCTACCCTCAAGACCAGTTCTGTCTTGCTAGTGATGTGAAGTTCCAAACACAATTTCCTTTCATTGGTTTCTCCAACTTTTGAAAGGTGAAATTATCACTAATCAACTAAAAGAAATTATCATACTCTGGTTTTTTTTTTCAAATAAAGCTTTACCAGATGTTTGGATATTTGAAGTCCATATCACCAGGGTTTAACAGAGTTCATGTTACAAATAAACATTTAGTAAATACTCCACCCCCCCATTTCCATTCAGTACGATATTTTCCTTTCTTTCCCAAACAATGATCTGTTTTAACAACTTTTCGTTTATCCCCCCCCCCCTTTTTTTTTCTCTCCAATTAGTCTCCTGGATAGTTGGATGATAATCTAGTTTATATTTCTGCCTCCTGGGATCTTTTACCAAATGCCTTCACTTTAGCTTCCCCCTTGCATTTCCCATATTTTCTCAATGATTATATTTTTTAATAACAATGCCCTTTAACCATAGATGTCCCACAGAATTCTGTCCTGGATCCTCTTCTGTTCTCTCTCTATGTTCCTTTACTTTGTGACCTCCTTAGCACCCATAGATTAAATTACCATATCTATGCCCATGACCCTCAAACCTGCCTACCATGCCCCAACTTGTTTTCTGACCTCCAAAATCATAATTCCAATTGCTATTCAGACATCTTGAATTGTATACCCTGTAGACATCTTAAACCCAGTAAGTCCAAAGTAGAACTCATTGTCTTTCCCTCTAATCTCTTACCCTTTCCTAACTTTTGTAATTATTGGTGAGGGCAAAACCAAACCAAGTCACTGAGGTTTGTATCCTATGTGTCATCTTTGACTCCTCTCTATCTGTCATCCCTCAAATCCAATCCATTCCCAAGGCCTTTGGATTTTGTTTTCAACATCTTTTGATTATGTTTCCTTCTCTTTTCTGACCCCTTCACAAGTCTGAAGTTGCTTAAGAGATCAACACATATTTGCTGTAGTTTCCTCAGCTGTCTGGAATCACCATACTCATCTATTCTTTTATGACTATTACAAGCCACTCTCTAGCTTGATAGCATCTGAATAGCCATATCATTATTTCTTGGAAGACAAACAGCTGCTTTTTAGCAGCACTCAGTTCCTTACTGTTCAGGATCTCATATCTGTTTCTTAGCTCCATATACATTTTCCTTGTCTCCCTTCCCACCCATGGGAGTCTCCCTTTCCTTTAACACCTTACCTCACATCAATTCCATTATGTCACTTCTTTTCCTTTTTCTTCTTTGTTTACACATTGAATCCTTTCCACCATTTTTTAAGGGACAGGATTAGGAACTGTGGCTTCATTGGTGAAGGGAATTCCTAGATGTTGAAACTCCCCCCACCAAGAACATTGCATGCAATCTAATGTAATAGTGATGAAATTTGAAGATGCCTTTGTATTACTAAGCTAACAGGTACTTAGCACCTAGTTTCAAATTAAGCATCTGTAAAGAAACAGGAGGTATGAACCCCTGTTGCTGATGTAATAGGAAGGGGCTATAGAGAAAGAAACTAAAGCATATATTAGGAAGAGCACAAGCTGGACAGTCAGAATTTCCTGAGATAAGCATTGTGGAGTCAGAGCAACTGCAGCCGGGCTGTGGGAGAGAGACAGAGACAGAGACAAAGACACACAGAGAGATACAGATATATATATATATATATATATATATATATATATATATAGAGAGAGAGAGAGAGAGAGAGAGAGAGAGAGAGAGAGAGAGAGAGAGAATTTTTCCCAGCAAGCATCTGGAGGCTGGGCAGCTACTACTGGATTGAACTGAGAATTGAAAAGAAGTGAAAAGAGAAATGCAAACTGAGAAATGACACAGAACTCAGACTTGTGGTGGCAAGACTTCCAAAGGCCAGTTGGAGCTACCAAAGACTGAGGAAGCATGACTGTGCCGATATTTTGTACAAATATTGTTGTGGTGTTGTTAATGTGCACGCATGATATTGTGGCTTCAATGAGACTTGTCTTCCCAGAGACTGTGAAGGATTTGAGATGGACTGGACACTGTGAGCTTCAATGTGGAGCAGGAACTGCACAGAGAGCTGGACAAGGAACTGGGAGCTGTCTGCCTTTGAACCCAGGTGACAGCTTGGTGGATTCAGGTAGGAGCTACCTGCCTTGAGTCAAGATGAAAGACCTCTCCATGGATAATGAGTAGTGACTGATGAAATTGTCTGAGTAGTGACTGATGAAATAGGGTACTGAGTAGTGACTGATGAAATTGTAATTTAATTGCATCCCTTGAGTGGAGGGCTTTGACTTTTATATTTTGTGTTCCTTAAGGAGGCAACCTTAATGACCTTAAGGATGATTGAGTGATTGACTTACTAAATGATTGCACTTTGTTGAAAACTATGTGACCACTTTGGTGAAAACTATGTGTGTCATTTTAGTGATAAGTTGTTGAGTTGTGACATTGTGAATGCTGTATTTTGATTTTCTGTGATAAGTACAACATTGTGAATGCTATACCTTGATTTTTTGTGAATATTTTGCTCTGATTTGTTATTGAATAAATAGATATATATTTATTCCACTATACTGTGTAACCAGAACCTTGAAAAGCTGTTCACAGAAGCTCTCCACTAGAAAGCTGCTCATAAGCGGCTTTACAACTAAAGACTAAAGGAGTTGCCTAGAGCACCAGGAGAGTGAGTGACTTGTCCAGTGCTACCTATTATGTCAGAGACAAGATTTGATCTAAGTCTCCCTAATTCTTAGGCCTGATCTCTATTCAATGTAAACCAATCCTTCTTGTATTATTTTTACATAAGTGTTTTTTTTTTTCTTTTTTGGTCTCTGACACCCTGAAGAGTGAAGAGGCAACTGTTCCTGAAAGCCCTCTATGTTTTCTCCTTTTGACACATTGATCTTCTTCACTAAAACTGTATAGATTAGTCATGGTTAACATTATTATACCATTTTACAGGATAGCCAACCATTAGAACTATTTATTAATAAAAATGACTACTTTGGGATATAATAGTCCCTTCATCCATCATCCCCCACTGAAGGCAATGAATCAGAGTCCAGATGGCCCCTTTGGGAGTATACTATATTATACAAGGGATTTTTGTTCCTCTTCCTCCAGTCCTCTACTACCTCCATTCCTGACTCTCTATACTTCTCCTCCAACGGCAGCAGTTTTCTTTACTCTACCTCAGTAGTGTTCTCTCCCTGAAAAATGCCCTTTTCTCTGATTGGTGAGTTTTTTTAGAGGAAGTGAGTTCCAAGAGCCTTCCCATACTTCCTCTCTCACTCTCTTGCTCTGATCTATACAGACTTCTCCACCATGAACTTCTATGTGTCCCTCACCACAAACTCTGATTTTTGTCTCTTTTTATGTGTTGCCTTTCTTCATTCCAATGTGAGTTTCTTGAAGACGGAATCTGTCTTTCTTTATTAAAATTTTATTTGTACTCTTGGTACTTAGCAAAGGGCCTGGTAAAGGGTAAGTACTAATAAATATTTGTCGAAATGACTTGATTTCACTTCAGATATAAGTCGGGATGAATGAACTTTGAGGTCTACCAACCATGCAGTTATAGTTTTGTTAAGAAATGAGTTGGAGTAAATGACCTCTGAGGTTCCTTATAATTCTGATCTGTTGTATTTCTATAATTAGACTTATTTACCTCCTTCCTTTCCTATACTACAGGCCTCTAGCCCCAGAGTATGAAGGCAGGTTGCTTAAGGAACATTTTTTTCAGCTTTCTCTAAATGAATCATTAAGTCGTGTAGTTGAAAGTTAGGATAGATAGAGAGAAATGTATTGTTTTATATTTTTAGAAAGACAGAATTAATAGGTAATTTTCCTCTTTAGAAAATGAGACCAAAAAACCCCTATAACTAAGAGGTTGATATTAAAAATGGAAATCATTAAAGTAGCTGGGAAATTATTTTAATAAGAGCTACTGAAGTTAGTATTATAGGGAAAGAGAAGAGACTCTATGATCTGAATGAATTACAAAGAAAACTGACCCTAGGAAAAAATCTCTTTTTTAAGAGACATAGCTTTTGGCATTCATTACTTTATGATTAGAAAAATGATGACATACCATGGTCAATTAATTTCATACTAAGATGGCTCATTCTTGTAATAGCCATTTACATGGATATAGCCCATGACAATACATAGAATGGTAAACTCAGTCACTAAAGTGATTCTCCTTAAGTCCACGTTTGATTATGTCACTCTCCTACTCAGTAACTCCAGTGACTCCCTGTTGCCTCCAAAATCCTCTGTTTGTCATTCAAAGACCTTCATAGTTTATCCCCTTTCTACCTTTCTAGACTTCTTATGCTTTACTATCTACCATATGTTCTTTAGTCTGGTTACTCTGTGTCCCTTGCTATTCCATGAGCAAGACATTCTATCACTTGTCTCTGTTCCTTTTCTCTGACTATCCCCTAGGCCTGGAATTTTCTCTGTCCTCAGGACTGCCCACTGGCTTCTCTGTATTCCTTTAAGTCTCAATTAAAATCTCATTTTCTGCAGGAAGGCTTTCCTAATCTCTCTCAATTCTTATGTTTTTCTTCTCTTAATCAATCCCTACTTACCCTATATATAACTTGTTTGTGCATATTTAATTGTTTGTTGTATCTCCCAATAGATTATGAGATTTTGAGAGCAAAAGATTGTCTTTTTCCTTTTTTTTGTATCCCCAGAGTTTATTATGTATTTGGTGCTTCATACATGTTGACCAACTGACTGACTGATCAGGCATCTCAATGAGTTTAATCTTTGATTTTCATCCTTCCTCTCCTCTTAACCCTCTACAAAAATTCTTGGTGATTTTGCATGCCTGCCAATAGTTATTTAAACATTCTGTTTTCTCAGTTCAACTCTCTCACCTCCATCTCCATTTTACCTGTAAGCTACAGTGTTCATATCTCAGACCTCAAAATCATTCCAAAAATATTAAATTCTGAAATTATCTTTCTAATCATGATCTACTGTTCTCCCCTCCCCCCCACTCTTTCCAAACCTATTCCTTATTTTAATAAAATCCTGAAGTCAGTCATATACCCTATTGTCCAGCCTATCAACCTCTGTAATGGCCTCAGTTTCCATTTTTCTCTGTCCTGATCCGATAGTTAATAGATCTAACAAAGTTCTACTCTCCATTTTTTAATGCCTTATCTACTTCTGCTAGTCACATTTTTCTAATCTCTGTTATTTGTTTTCTTCCCTCCTACCATTGTACCTCTAAAAGTTATTGGAGGTAGTTATAAAACTATGCTGACTGGGAAAAATACTTATTCATATTATTTAATCTCAAGTTCACACCAATGGCTTCACAGCAATATTCTTTAAAAAAAAATTTGACTGGCTATCATACTCCCCTCAGTAGCAGTTTCAAACCAATTCATTTCTTTCCAAGTCCCTCAAGCAATTTTCAGTGCCTTTCTCTTACCAGATGGACTTTAACTCCTATTAACTAATACATGACTCATGATTTCTCTACCTGACCCTTCCTGCTTTACTATAGTGTCAGAGGACAAACAGCCCTTCTTGTCAAGGCCAACTCTTGAGCTTTTGCCCTTGATATTGATCCCTGTGATATCATTCCTCCCATCAACTATACCCTCTCCTTTTCTTACTTTCAATCTCTTTCTATTCCCTATCTTCCTTTTTTATTGCTTAAAAATATCCCACAATTCTTTTATTCTTTAAAAAATTCCTTGTCCTTGCTCATCCTTCAAATCCCTGTCATTTTTTTTCTCTTCTCTCATTTACTATTAAACTTGTAGAAAATGTCACCTATACTGACTGTCCCTACTGCCCCACCACCCAGTCACTCTTCAAAGTTTGCAATCTGGCTTCTGATCCCTCAACTCAACCAAAACTACTCTTACAAACTTTAACAATGAAATTTCAAATCCTAAAGCACATCATCTTTTCTTAACCCTCATTATGTTAAATTTCTCTGCTCATTTAGAGCAAGGATTATTTCATTTTATGTCTTCAAATCCTCCAGTAATAGCACAATTTCTGGTACATACACAACACTTAAAATATTGTTGATTGATAAATTATCTGTGCCTTTTTATTTTCTTGACTTCTGTCTTGTCCTCAATATTCCCGTTGTCCTCATACCTAACTCTTTGCTGCTAACTGCTATTTTCTCAGTCTCCTTTACTTGATTATTGACCCCTCTTTAACTCTCTCTCTGTCAGTGTCTTCCAAGTATCTTTCTTGGCCTTCATTCTCTTTTTGAGAGGTTTCAAAGTAGAATGGAATAAACACAGAGATTTGGAGTCAGTTGATTTTGAATTCTGTCCCTTCCACTTACTGCATGGGTAATTTTGTGACGGTTGCCTGACCTCCTCTATCCTCCATTTCCTTATGTTTGGAAATAGGGCATTGCAACGTAAATTCTAAATATGAACAATAATATTTTTTCTATGTTCTTTTTCTTAGAGTCTCCACATGGTAGGGACTTTTGAGACTTCTAAGGTGTCTTTGGCTCTTCTCTCTTTCTGTTTAATTCACTATCAAGAACTTTGTATCCTATTTCTGTAACATCTTTCTTATTCTTCCTTTTCTTTCTACAGTCTCAGAAGATAGTTGTGTGGATCACAGGAGATAATAAAGATGAATCCTTTGCAAACATCAAAATGCTATATAAATGTCAGCTATTATCGTTACTCTCACTCAAACTGTAAAAAAAAAAAAAGCAAAGTTATATAGTGATTGAGAACTGGCCTCAAAGCCAGGAAGAATGGATTCAAGCCCTCTCTGTGAATCACAATTACTGTGTGACCCTGGCCAGGTCACCTAAACTATGTATTATAGGCTAGTATCATTTGCATAGAAGATATCTTCCTCACATAGGAGTTCCCTAACCAGTAATATCACAGGTGCAACCTTTATCCTTATTCTTTATGAACTGCTACCCCCTCATTTTTCATCATTTCTCACTGAATTCTTATAACAACTTTTTGTAGTAGACTATACAATGACCACCTAGGAATTAAAAGCTGAGAAGCCATGAAATTTTTGTAGTGAGTGGCAGCTTTTCCCTGTCCCTTTACTGTGTTCTTAAGATTTTTCCCTGAGTGAGATTCTCTCTTTTGTTTTGTATGACTAAGAGTGAAGAGGCTTTTGAAAGACAAAGGACACCCAGTGGGGCAAGGTGGACTACAATTGACGGTTGCTTGGAGTTTCTGAGTACATAGTCTGAGTCTGGTGATACACAGACATGACCTGTGAAGAGTTTTGATGATTGTGCAGCTATCTAGAGTGGTGGTAGGGCAATAGTGCAGGAGATTCCAGCTAGGCCAGTCAGTCAATAATAGGCCTAAGAAATACTGAAGTGGACTAACCAGTACCCTGGAACCCTAGTTGTGATAAGATTCCATGAAGAGAGCTCTCCTAAACCCCAGCACACCACTCCTATTTTCTTTGTTGAGGAGCTAACCTGGGAAATCTCCCCACTCCCCATGTTTCTTCCAATGTCTTGGCCACTGAGTTTGGATTGAAGTCAAGAAGACTGGGATGATCATTCCATAACATTATTCACAAGACATATATCATTCATTTTTCTTTGTACAATAAAATGTGTTTGACTACAGTGTGGATTTCCTGGGAAGTAATATGAAACACAGAGATTTGGCCAAACAGAAGGAAATCTCCCAAATATAGAACAGCAATAACACAAGGTTAGGCTTCCAAAATTTACATATTTCAGAGAAATATTCTATTTTATTTCCTCTAAATCAGTATGGAATTAGGACCAAACTCCAGGACAGGAGTGGGGATAATGTGATCTTGATAAGGGCATATTGTTAATATTCCTCTTTTGTAGTTACTGAACCAGTAGCCTAAGGATAATATCTAATGATCAAAATATACTATGATTCTTGGTTGATTAATCAATTAATTAATTAATGGCTTTTCTGATCAGTGGTAGAAAGCAGAGCAATGTAGTAGATATGTATCATTATTGCTTCTGAGGTACCAAGTCTATTGTACCCGTCACATTTCTAACTCATTTCCCTACCTCCACTTCTCTCCACAATCCATCCATTGCATAGCTACAACAAGATGCTTTCTAAGCCATAGGTCTAAACACAACCCTCTGTAACAACAATGCAATATTCACAATACCCACAGTTACTATAAATATGCTTGTGTAGTTCTGAATCACAAAATGTAAAAGGCTCTCCACATGGAGAACAGAGCCAAAGCATTTATTCAAATTTCAGAAAGCTGAGTCCCCAAACCAGAAAGCCAAAATCATTATAGTAGTCACAAAGTTGGTATACATAGTTAATGCAGTGAACACCCATATTCCCAAGCCTTCAAAACAAAACAGGCTCCCTTAGGCAAAGATCTTCCTTTCCTCACTCACAGTAGCTGCTCAGCCTCCATGCTGCATGCTCCCAGCAGTTTGGGCTACCAGCAGTTCTTGTTCCCAGCAGTTCTCAGCAGAAGTCCTCAGCAGGAGTTCTGGCTGGCTCTCAGAAAAAAGTTCTGCTACCACCAGTTCTGTTCTCAAAATCTCTTCCCTGCCCCACCCCTTCCTGCCATATCAGCAAGTTCATCCCACTGTAGGATTCACAAGTTCTGGGTCTCAATACTTGAAACATTTATGAACTTGAAAAGAAACTCCAAGCACCTGCTAGCTTGCCAATTCAAGGGGCATGGAAGATCTTTAAATCCCGTTACCATTACACCCTCCTTTGGTAGCTTTCTGTTGCTTGCAGGATAAAAAAAATAAAATTTCTCAGTGACATTTAGTGGTCCCCTTGATGTGGGAGCAATCTATAATACCATTCCTCTTTAATTTCACATTACTCCCCTTCACATGTTCCATGTCTTAGCCAAGTTGGTGTTTGGCTGCTTTTCCAAACACAACATGTCATCTCCCATCTTGAGGTATTCAGTCAACAAGGAATTATTAGATGCTTACTATATACCAGGCACTGTGTAAAGTGCTGAAAATACTGAGATAGGCCAAAAATAAGGATCCTTCCTTTGAGGAGCTTATACTTTTATAGATCAGGAAATATTTTTGAAAAACTGTATATATTTTATATCTGTGTATGTACATACACACATTCCCATACTGTGTAAATCTGAGGTAATCTCATCAACAGAGCTCATTCACAGTGACTAGAAAATCATCCTTTCTTGTTCCCTTTCATGGGCAATCTTCTCCATGTAATCTCTCTTGATTTTTTTTCCTTAAAATCCCTAGCAACTGAACAGCTTCTCTTTCCTCCCAAATACTACTGGAGTTACTTTTTCCATCTTTGCTTTGCCTCCATTGATCCTTAGCTTATAATTGTTTATCTGTATATTTGACATATACTCTCCATCTCCCTTTGCCAACTAGAATATAAGTTCCTCAATGACAAGGTCTGTATCAGTTTTATGGTTTTATCCTCAATGCCTAGAATAATGATGATATTAGCTTGTATTTATGTAGTGCTTTAAGATTTACATACTGAATATATATGTGTACATGTCTCTATGTGTTTACACATACAAACATACACTTGTTTGATCCTCATAACAACCTTGGAAGGTAGGTTCTGTTATTCTCCCCTTTTGACAAATGAGGAGTCAGAGGCTTGAGTTAAAATAAATAACTTGCCAAAGATCACCCAACTCACAAGTGCCTGAGAAAGAACTCAAACTCAGGACTTTCTAATCCTAAGTGCTATGGTCTGTCCACTATATCAACTAGCAACATTTATACAGAGTAGACACTTTCTGCACATTGATGTCTTTGTTGAATCTAGACCAGTTAAATCATCTTGCAGTCTAGAAAAGTGAAGTTCAGAAAAGGAAATACCCTCTCCAGCGTCACAAAGTGAAGCAAAGTTCCCTAAGTCTCAGTGCAGGACTCTTTCCATTAGTTGCCTCATTTTCTCCCCTAACATCTGCTCAACAACTAGAGCAAACCCACCAAACTTCAATAAAACATATCCTAACTGAGGATGGAAAGCAGGTTCCCAAATGAAAACTATTTATCAAAAGGCATCTGGGAGAGCTAAGTTATGAACAGGAATATGGGGAAGCTATCATCTAACCAATACATGCAAAAAAAAAAACCCTCAAAACAAATAAACACCATTTTAAACAATTTTCAGCTGCTCGTCAATAGGCTTCAGAATGACAAGTGATAGAGGGTATGGACTTCATTTATCTCTAGACTGGGGGGTCAGAGTTATGACTCTGTAAAGATATTTTTCCTGAGCCCATAGCCCAGCTTCACAATGTACCTGTCAAAGGTATCTGTTATACCTCAAGTACTTCAAGTCAAGAAACCCTCTCCTCTCTATACCCTGACAAGCTTCCTCACACCACTTGAGGCATAGGGGGTAGAGGAAAGGGCAACAGGAGGGGGAAATCTTGCTTTTCTAGCATCATGAAGAATGTACAGGTTGAACTTGTTACTATAATTGTCTTCTTAGGGAATTGTTTTAGTCATGTCGAGCATAATACAGTTTTTATGGGTATAAGAAGGCTGTAATCTAATTTCAGAGGGATCCTTATCTCCTTACTGTGGGTTTGCTGCTTTTAATCGCAACCCTTTTACTTGAATTTGCTCGGCAAAAATTCAATATGCTTTTTAGCTGACAGCTCAAGACACAGACTGGTCTTTTACACTAAATTTTCTCATGGCAACACTATGGTTTAAATCATGTTATCATTGCTTGCAACGGCCAATTAAGGAGTTATTTTTGTAGTCCATTATGGGCCCCGATTGCTGGGTGTAATTTCTTCAATCCAGGAAGAACTATCTCTTTTAACAATATACACTCTAAACTTAATTAGAATGGCAGACTGCTACTCTAACAAATTTCTGCAAAGGAATGGATTTCAACTCTTTGCGCATTTGATGCAAGGGAGATAAAGAACCTATCTCACTATCTCGTCACATGCCAAATGGTCAGCCTCCTCCAAAATCCAGCCTGATTTCCTGGAAGTTTGTCATTCATGTTGACTCTTTTTACTTTTTTGAGTAGTTGAAGTCTCTTTTAAAACTGTTCACTGATAGCATATGAGCAGACAGTGATGTCACATGTGGATTCCAGGTCATAGGTCAGATGATATAAACTGAACAATTTCTATGTTGAAAAGCTTTTTAAAACATTTCTATTCCATAAATTCTATGAATCAATCGAATTGAAATACTGAAATATCAGAGATGGAAAGAACCTAATAGGATACACAGAGCAGACCTGAGGATGAATTCTCTCTTTCACATTTGTGAAAAAATGATCATCAAGTCTCTATTTGTGAACTTCTCTAGTGACTAAAGTTTCGCTTTCTTGAGACAGATCACTCTATTATATTAACAAACAAACAAAAACTGAAAAACAGCAGCCATAATTCTTAGGAAGCCATTCATTACATTGATTGAAAAGCTACCTCTAAAACTTCCACCTGTAGGTCCTAGCAGATATACTATTCTTACCTTTAGGCAACAATCTTATATTATCTAAGTCTATTCTCCTTGATTCAATTCAATACAAATTTATTTAAGCTGCTACTTTGTCCAAGGCACTGTGACAGGCTTTGAGAATCAAATAAAAAGGGGAGGCAGGGGAACTAGTAATGGAATTACAATATACGTGTGTTCTCCAAGTCACATATTTCCAATTAATATCTTCAGTTGATATTAATAATGTATTGTTTCCAATCTCTTCACTTCAGTATGGGAATGTCTGTCCTAAAATGTAGCTCCCAGGACTGACCACCATTCTGTGTATGTGTTCTGACAAATGTTGGGAACAACATATTCCTCATTCTGGAAATTGAATTCTATTCACAACACATCTGGGGCCCTGCAAGAACAACCACTAGAAGGGGAGCCCCTTCCCCCTTCCTGGCCTCAGGCACAAATAATATAGGTACTTAAGGGAGTAGCAGGGCAGTGCATTGGGAGAGCCTTCCCCATCTTTCCAGTTAATGTCTTTTCCCTTTTCCCCATTTTGTCTTGATACCACCTGCTCCAACTTCAGGCTTCCCAGAATCCTCATTCATCTTTGAACTTTGAGCCTCCTATCCCCCTTTCAAAGGTGGTAGACTGGTTTCTGGTCCCACCCTCTCTGCACAGCAGACATAGTTACTCTCTCTGCTTGGATCAACAATGGGATCAAAGGCCATCAGATATTACCATCAGTACTGCCTTTCTACTGCCTCTCCTCCCTACAAGTCCTGTAGCACTGACATCTGGCTTGTTGGCACATCTTAAGTACCTTTATATCTTGCCATCTACTCTACCACTGTATCTTTAGGACTTCTAGGCCCTTCCTCCTACCCTGTAGCTAATCCACAAGATCATAGATTTAGAGCTGGTAAGGTCCATATAGGTCATTTAGTGTAGCTTCCTTATTTTACAGAGGAGGAAAGTGTGGTTCAGATCATGTGACTTGCCTAAGGTCACAGAGCTAATACACATCAGAGATAGAATCCAAAGCCAGGCCTCTTACTCCAAATTCATTACACTTTTCAGTATACCATGCCACCTCTCTAAGACCTTACACATTTTTATCCCCAAATAAGATATGATCCTGATGAACTCAATGATCTTAGAGAAACATGGATAGACTAGCATGAAATAATGAAGAGTGAAGTGAGCAGAGCCAGGGAAAGTTGCAAGAGAAATGTTATATTAAGAACAACTTTGAGCAAATAAGTCATTTTGATTATAATAGATACCCAAATTAACTACAAAGGGCATATGAAAGAAGAGGCTATCTGCATCATTAAAAACACAGACTGCTTTCCTATTTGTATCCCTCTAGCAAAGGCGCAATAAGACATAGGTTTAAGTTCCAACACATACTGGTTCTCTAATCTTGGGCAAATCACTTGAATTCTTAGTGTTCTGGGCATATCTCTAAGAGTATAAATTGCAAACAATGTTAACTTACATCGGTAGAGGGAGTTTTATTGCCTGACAATGCCTCATACCAATCAATGACCCGGGTTTTATCCCCAGCAGTCACCAGAGTGAATAACTGACATAAAGTAAGAGCTTAATAAATAAGTGCTTTCTTATTCATTTGGTCATTCTTGATATTCTGTCCCTTTCATATTCAAAGAATAGCAAAAATCACTGATTTCCAAGGTATATCAGGAGTCATGTCATCTGTCCCTTAACTGAAAACAAAGCTTCTTTACAACATCCCTGGCAAGGTGACCACTAGGGCCAGTTCTTTGAATTGGGATGCTCAGTGTAAGGAGGGAAGGGAAAGAGTAGACTTTATTCAAACCACATCTTTAGCAAAGGTGTTAAGGAAGTCTACACTTTATCTTTAAAGAAGCCCTTTGAATTCTTGCTGCTTCATTACCCCCAGGGATATCTCTGTATCTTTCTCTTTTTTCCTGTTCTTGATCATTCTGGGAGTTTGCAGTGCACAGATAAACAGCTACGGGAATCAATTCCCAAGGTGGCTAGCCGCCTCTTACTTTTTTTTTTGCATGGGAAATCATCCTTAGAGTTTGTAAAACAGCTTACCCACTGTGTAGTTCAAAAAAATTCATCTCTCCTTCAATATTTATTGCTCCTTTCCAGTCACCTGGTTCATCTTTTGAAAGGTGTGCACATAAAAGTTCAGTAGCACACACAATGAAAACTTTTTGTTGTGGTGGTTGTGGTTGTTGTTGATTTTCAAATTTTCCCTTGCAACAGGCACCTGGTGGTACATACAGTGGATAGACTGCTGGTCCTGGAGTAAGAGAGACATGAGTTCAAATCCAGCGTCAGACTTGTTGGATTATGACCCTGAGAAATGTTTTTGTCATCTGTCTGCCTCATATTTTTCATCTGAAAAAAGGGAAAAATAATAGCACCTAATTTCTAGGATTTCTGTGAGGGACAAATGAGACATATTTTTTTCAATTTAAGATTTTTAAAGGACTATATAAATGTTAGCTATAAGTATCGAAGGTAATATTTAGGTATATGACTCTTTCAACACTATCCTCTTTCATAGAATCATAGAAATCAGAGTGGAAAAGGAGAGGTTATCTTTTCTAACCCAGACATTTTATACTTTGCCAAATAGAGGCCCAAAGTAGAGATGATGTCACCAAAGTCAAGACCACAAAGTAAAGAAGGAAGGAAATAAGCATTTGCTAAGCACCTACTATATACCAGGCACTGTATTGAGGTTTTTACAAATATTATTTCCTTTGAACCTCAAAACAATCATTGGAAGCTGTAAGTTATTATCCCTAGGCTTGTTTTTGTGGTTAAGTAGTTTTCAGTTACGTCTGACTGTGACCTTATTGGGGTTTTCTTGGCAGAGATACTGCATGCTGATTTGCCATTCCCTCCTCCAGCTCATTTTACAGAAGAGGAAATGGAGGCAAACCAGGTTAAGTGCCTTGCGCAGGGTCACATGGCTAGTAAGTATCTGAGATCAGATTTGAACTCAGGAAGATGAGTCTTCCCACCTCCAGGTCCAGCACTTTATCCATTGTGCCACCTATCTACTCCATTTTACAGCTGGTGAAATAGAGACAGGTGAGTTGCCCAGCATCAAACAAGCTACGTAGCATCTGAATTGAATTTGAACTTAGATCATTTTGTCTGTACACCAAGCTCTCTATCCATGATTCCACCTAGCTGCCTCATGATGTAAAGTTCTGGAACTATGACTGTTAATTCACTTCCCTTTCCATTATACTACATTGCCTTTGGATCTCAACATAAACCCTCCTTCACCTTAGGAGAGTAGTTAATTTTTCATTAAAAAGAAATTTCTGCTTTCTCAGTCTGATTTTATATAATTTTCCTTCATGGACTGTATTTTCCAGACAAATTAGGCAACTAACTCTTCCACAAATTTAATGTTATCACCCCACTGCTATGTCTTTATCCAATCACCCCAATCTCCCATTCCTACAATCCATCCTTTCTAATCTCAGAATCCCTGTCTTTATCATTAAGTTCAGGTACCACCTTCTCTTGTGAATTCCTGCTGTTAGTGTTCTTTGCACCTTTAGTTTCCTTTGTATAGAATGATGTTTATATGTGTTCTTTTCCCTTTGAGGAATTTAACCTCCCAAAGATTTGTAGCCCTAGAGCCGAAGTATAGAACAGTGATTTGCCCATACTAGATGTTTATTTAATTGTAGACTAGAAATTTTCCCCCTGCCAAGGTGGTGGTGTGTGAGGAAGAGTAATAAAAAAAATCATGGAGTTTTATTGCAAAGATTGTTGAATTTGGAGGGAAAAGAACTGTAATCAACTCTTGTTATTGTTATTAATTTGCCACCATTGTTCATTGTAATAACAGACAGATTCACTTAATATTCAATATGACAAACTGTACTGGTAAGTGAATTTGAAGATCTTCCCTGCCCTTTATGGGCCTCTCACTTGGAGCCCAACAAGAGAAACGTGCCTAAGGAGGCTTGTTTTTCAGGAATGCCCACCTTTTGTTACTTTGTAATTAAGCAGTGGGTCAGGAAGTTTGGGATGTTCTTTGATCCTGGATGTTCTCTGATCCCAGAGAAAGCTATATATACAACACTGAGGTAAGGTTTTGTTTTGAGTCTCACTTTGGGAAGAATTGTGTGATTTGGCCAGATGAGACTCTGGGCAGCTGTTGAGCCCCCCAACTTTGTAAACCCAGATATTTGTTCTTCTCTCTGTGGTAACTAACATTGTATGTATGTAATGGTCAGACAACTAGAAGCCCTTACTGTTGGTCTATTAAATTGTGTTATTTTCTCCTTGTCTGCTTGTAATTTCTGTTTATATTTTCTGAAGTTCAGGGTGCTGACTATTTTCTCTGAACTAACTGAATCTTTTATATATATAGTGTGTGTGTGTGTGTGTATGCACATATATGTATAGGTGTATGTATCTATGTATATACATAGATACACATATGTGCATACACACACAAATATATATATATATATACATATGTATCAGCAATGCCATATTCACAATGCCTATAGAGATTACAAATATGCTGATATAATTATCCATCACAAAATACATCAGGTTTGCCATTTGGGGAAATAAACTAGAAAATTTATTAAGATACCAAAAGACTGAGTCCCCAAACCAGAAAGTGAAAGCCATCAGAGTAGTTATGATATTGGCACAGGTAGATAAAGTAGAAAGCACCCACATTTTCAAGCCTTTAAAACAGAACAGGCTATCTCAGGCAAAGGTCCTCCTCTCCCCACTCACAGCAACCACCCAGCGTCCTGGAAGCACGCTCCCAGCAGCTCCGGCCCCTGGCAGTCCTCAGCAGGAGTCCTTAGCAGAAAGTCCTGCTCCCAGCAGCTCCAGCCCCTGGCAGTGCTCCGCAGGGGTCCTAACTAAAAAAAAAAAAAAAGCGCAACCGCAACTGCAACCAACCGCCAACCGCAGGACCGTTAGCTCGGCTTTCACTTTTTCTCGCTTTCCGCTTTCTCTTGCTCTGCTATGTCTGCACGTCCATGGGGCATGGGAGATCTTTAAATCCCATAACCCTTACAACATATAGATAGATAGATAGATAGATAGATAGATAGATAGATAGATAGATAGATATAGATATAGATATAGATATAGATATATAGATATATATTTCATTAAAGATTCTTGACCCCATCTAAAGTTCCTTTCCTTTTAGCAAATCAGATCAAAGAACCTGTGCTAGCAGTCATCCTGGGTATGCTAAGGTGCTTGCTGTTGCACAGACTCATAAACCATGTCCATCTTTGCCTGTGACTAGGGATTGTTTCATTCTTATTGTTCACCACAATGCCTGGAACATAGTTGTCCCTTAATACATGCTTTTTGATTGATCAATCCTATAGTGTTATTAAGTTCCCAGTCAGGTTGTGTGTGGTCTAGGACATCCCAATTTTAATTATGTCCTCTCTCTTTAACAATGTGATTTGCTTTTGCCTACCATGTCTTGAATGTAGTTTTTCCTCACCTTAAACTTAAAGAATCCCCTTTTCTTTTAATATGCAGCCCAAGTTTCACCTTTTACATGAAGACTTTTCTGATTCCAACCAACTGCTAGCTATCGTCCCTCCAAAACACCCCTGTGTTTTAAAACTTTGTATTTCTTTTCGTTATTTTCTGTATATTTTCTGCATACAAATATATAGGTAGAGGTAGGTATGTATATGTGTACACACAAAGACTTGGATCAACTATATACATGTATACAAGCACACTCACATTTTGTGTATGTATGCCCTATTAGAAGGGGAGCCCCTTGAGAGCAGGATTTGTTTCCCCTTTCCTTTCTCATTCTTTTCATCTTCTTGCACTAACTTAGACATTCTTCCCTCTTTCCTCATCTGTAAAAAACTGACAATCATAGCAACAACTTCCCAGGATTGTTTTGAGAATAAATAAAATACTAATTGTAAAGTGCTTAGGATAGTGCCTGGCATAGTAAATATTATGTAAGTATTAGTGGCTGTTGATACTACAGCTTCCCTTATCAACAATGGCTAAAATTTCACTTAATCAATCATGGCAGAAGTTTAGAAATTTTTGCTCTCCCATGCTACTTCTAGACTCTCTCTCTACTGCCATAATTCAATAATCTCCCCTCCAGTGAGCTTCATTCTGACCATAATTGTCATGCAATTAAGATTCTGGAAGCTGTTATCTACCAACCCTCAATACTCTGTTACCTTACTCATTGAGTTCAGTTTGTGGATCAAAGTTTTTCTCTTCTCCCCAAATTGTACCTTCACCTTAAGGGACTTCAACCTTCATAGCAACACTCTCAATACTTAACTTCTGAGATGCTCATTTTACTTATTTCCCATGACATTTCTCCAGTCTACCTCAATGAACTCTGAGGGTTCCCTATTAACAACAGATCAAGTAGAAAATCTCATTTTGTTTTTTATGATTCTATTAAGTCTGGTTCTTTTCTGCCTTTCCAGACTTCTCATACATATTGTCCCTTTAATTTGTTCTATATTTCAATAGTATCAGTCGTTTTTCCTGTTCCTTACACACAACACTCCATCTCCCAATAGCATCTTCTCTGGCTGTTGCCAAAGCTTAGAACTTTCTCCCTATTCTTTACTCCTGTCTTCATCAGATTCCTTCAATTCTCAACTCAAACACTTTCATCATCACCCCATCTGCAAGAAGCCTTTCCCATTCTATCTCAATACTGATTTTTTTTCCATCTGCAATTACCTCCAATTTACCCTGCATTTAACTGGAATGTACATAGTTATTAAGATATCATGTATCCCATTAGAAAGTGAGTTCTTTGAAGGAAGCAACTATCTTATAATTTCTTTGTATCACCAGCATTTAGCAACATGCTTGACACATAAATTTGCTGACTTGGCTTTCCCTCTATCTCAAGCACCTTAACAAAATCCATAGAAGACAATAGCAATTTAATAAATCCTGTTGATTGATTGATTGTTTTACAAGTTGAATGCCAATTTCTATACTCCACTCTCCCTAAGGAATATCATAGATTTATTATCCATTCCATTTCCAGTGTTGTCATGCAAAAGGTTCCAGGTTTACTCATGTGCCCTACTCACTTCTCTTGAATATATAATAAGGAAGTTCAGAAAAATGCCATTTATATAAACTGGGTCAAACTGACTTTTACTGGCTCATTCTTGGTCCCCTGTGTTGATATGGTTGCAGACAGGAGGAACACCAGAGCCTTGAACATAATTAATACCCCTGCCCCTTGTACTATCATTAACAGCCAGACTTTGTTGTCAAAGTGTTTCATGGTCCCAATACTTTCTCATGCATCTTACTTATAATTGAGTACACTCCATTCTCTTTGCCTCTTTTCTGTCTATCTATCTATCTATCTATCTATCTATCTATCTATCTATCTATCTAT
>NW_027185771.1:21422136-21441059 GCF_028583685.1 Petaurus breviceps papuanus
TATCTATCTATCTATCTATCTATCTATCTATCTATCTATCTATCTATACTCACTCCTCCTATTCCACAATTATTAGTAATTATTTTACCTTGGGAACAATTCAGTCTGTTGAATCTTTATCCACACTGGCTTTTTGTATCCTGGTACCTCTAAAATCAACATTGACAATGCATTTATGAACTTCTTAGGTAGGGCTTAGGCAAATCTGGAAGCCTTAAGTCTTCATATGTCTTAGTAATCTATGATTTTTTTTTCCATTCCATGCATTCTTCTTACATAGATACAATGGTGTGATTCAAAGCCATTCCATATTTGCATATGAGTAGGGTAGCAAGATGGCAAAGACCAGAAAGAAATAAAGAATTCTGCCTTTATTCTACCCATTCACGTACCTGGAAACACAGAACAGCTTCCATGGCTTTCTAGACTAGAATTCATCAGCATCACTGACACTTAAGCTTTATTTTTTTATTTTTCTATATTAAACCTAGGAGTAGACGAAGAGAGTAAAAGAAACATATTCTCTCAGTGGATAGTCTCTTCCCTCGATGATTATTTTAGCATTGTGTATTAGTACTGCCTCTTTTGAATGACTTTGGGCAATGTTTTAGTTACACAAACAAATGATGCCAGGTAGTTTCATGAAATTTACTTTTGTGCCATGATCTTCCAGGAAACCCTCACCTCACTTTATAAGATGCCCCAAGGACAGACTATTGGTCAAAGTTGTGAGCATGTGGTTGAAACTGAGATAGTTTGATCTAGATTTGATTTAGAAAATTAGAATCTTAATCCCAGTGCTGTTTGATAATCATTTGACAAATATCCATTACCTGGTTAATAGTTTAGTCTTCATATATTAAAATTAGATGGTTTATGGGATGTTCATCATTAAGTAGAGTGTTGATTTTCCTTCTTTCTCAAAGAAGTTCATGATATCAGGAAGTTGATTCTATGACCTGAAAGTTGATTGGATTTAAGTGAGAGAGAGCTGTGCAGTCACCAACCAACCTCACTTACTCCTCCAGAACCATCTAGGTCTAGTGGCCAGATATAGATAAGCACACCTAGAGATGACCCCTAAGTAGAGTGAGACTGTGAATGGAAATCTCAAGCCCAAGACCTAGAAAACTTAGTCCAAAGAAAAGTTTAAGGGACTTGAGTTAAACTAAATGGGAAAATAGCTCCACATCGGTCTTGACTTTGTCACTGTGGACTTACAATTTTCTTTAGGGGAGATGAGGGTCTTTGTAGCTTAACAAAGGTTCTCAAGAGGAAAAAAAAAGAGTAGAAAATAAGGACATGTTTTTGTTGATGGCCCATGTCAAGCATTACTACATTCCTAAAATCTCTATAACAAGAGAAAATAGTTGAGGTTTCTAGATAAAAGAGCATGGCAGTACTCTTGGGAGAGAGAAAGACAAGAATTTCAGCTGAGCCGAAACATGGAAACAGCAGAGTAGCATCTAGTCATGACAAAATATTAAACTGAGCCATGGCCAGAAGCCTAGAATATAGTGGAGACCCTGTGTCCAATTAAGCAGCAATTAGTCAAACAGCAAACAACATATGACCAAGATGCAGTGAATGGTAGAAGAACATCCTTATTGAGGCGGCCAGGTAGCACAGTGAGTAAGAGCACCGGCCCCAGTGTCAGGATGACCTGGGGATCGAATCCGGGCTCAGATACATAGCACCCACCCAGAAACACCTGGCCATGTAACCTTAAGCAAGTTACTTGACCCCAATTGCTTTAAAAGAAAAAGAGCATCTTTACAAACAGGGTGAAACAGGACTGTGATAGCAGTCACGGTCCTCCCTTCTTCCATTCCAGAGTCCTTGCCCAATAAGACGTGTGAATTGCCCTTCAATATCTGTGTCCTGCAAATATGTATTTCTCATGTGTGTGCTTCTCTCTCAACATGTTTCTAATGTATGTCCACTATTCACATTGCTACTTTATGGATTTGGGGACAGCGTATACTTGGTGTATGATATTAGATTTATTCTCCAAAGACAAAATGTCACTATTATTATTTTTCCATTTTTCTGGTTTTCAAATTTTTCTATATTTCTATTTTCTTCTTTTATTTCTACATTGTTTTCCCTTTCTCAACTGATTTTGTGTTAAGGTATGCAATCAAAGCAGTCATAATCTATAGGAACTTTATAAAACATGATTTGCTTGATGAATTTGAATAACTATATATTTAGTGATGTGTTTAGTCTCTAGGCTCATCAACCATGGGAGGTCCAGCCCTCACGAAAGACCTACTTTTGTGAATGCCTAAGAAGTATGTCACATAAACTTTGCCTGGTGTTTATGTGTGTCACTCAGGAGGCAATTAAGAGCTATGCTTAATGGGCAACTGTGAGAATCTCCCCAGTTCTCCAGAGAACTATCAAGTCATTAGGATATGAACCAATGTGCCTTAGAGCACCCCAGGTTGATTTTCTGGTAGAACAAATGTTTAACTGAGAGGAGAATATAAATGGAGTCAGAGGAGACACTGATTACTTTGATGAATTCTTCAAGAAACCTTATAAGATTATAAGCATTAGAGTTTTGTCTAGATGCAGTAGTTCTTAACTGAGGTCTGTGTTTCTTTTTAATATATTTGCAAAACTATATTTTAATATTATTAGTTTCCTTTGTAACCTCACATGTTTTATCTTATGCATTTAAAAACATTGTTCCATACCAAGGTGTCTATAGTATTCTCTAGGCTGCTGAAGATGTCTATGATGCACAGAGATTTAAAAACCCTTGGTATGGTGACATCTGATGGTTCCTATTCTGTTTTCTTCTATGACTTTCCTTACTGGAATTCAGCAGCATCACTGACAAGCTTTATTTTGATTTTTTTCTTCTGTATTAAATATAAAAGAAATCAAATAAAGGAAACAGAAAATGTTCTTTCAGTGGAAAGTCTCCCATTATTTGACTCATTCTGTATTAGCATTGCCTCCTCTAAAAAGCCTTGGGCAATATGTTACTTTTAAAACCATATGATTTTAGGGAGCATCATGAAATGAACATTTTTGACCTGATCTTCCAGGAAAACATCAACCTACTTCATAAGGTGCCTCAAGGACAAACTGTTGGTCAGGGTTGTGAGCATGTGTTGAAACTGATATAGGCTACATCTGTATTCCTGGATCTATTCTTCTTTGGTCATGGTATAATCCTGTTGAAACTTGTGACCAACACACATAGACAAATACCACTTCCTTCTTATTAATATGAAACATAGGATGTAGGTTCAAGGGTCATGGATTTAAAACTAGAAGTGATAGTAGAGGTAATCCAATCCAATCTCCATTTTATACTTAACAAAACTAAGTCCCAATGAGGTTAGGTGTCTTGTTCAGAGTCATGCAATCAGAGGGGAACTTATATCCTAAGTGTAGTACAATGTATATCATACCTCACTGTTTTTCATATATTTAGGTATCATGCTTACATATGATTTTAGTAAAGATGTATATGTATGTATGTGTATGCATATTCATGTTATGTTTTATATTCATGTATTAAAATCACATGTGTATATGTAGGCACACAGTCTCAGATATGTATGCATGTTTATATGTGAATAGAATTTAGATAAATGAATTTTAACATACTGGAAAGCATACTAGATTAAGAGTTAGGAGACCTTTCTTTTTAATCTTATTAGTCATATTTTGGAAAAGTCATCTAACCTCTCCAGGTCTCAATTTCCTCATAGGTTACATTTGTGGGTAGAATTTGATTATCTTAAAGATTTCTTCCAGGTAGAATTTTGTTATTCTCTGAATATTTTTTTCTGCCAAGCATGCCTGTTTACTTCTACATTTCTCTTTGCCATGGATTAAGTAAGTACAGCATAAAATTCAAGCCTGATATATTTAAAAAAGACTTTCCTTACTGATGAAGAGAAAGATTTTATGTGCCTATATACATATGTAGGGTGGAATGGAGTGGAGGAGGTGAATTGGCAGGAAAAGTTGGAGAAGAAGTGGGCTTTTTGTTTGTTTTTGTTTTAGCTTCTGGCTCTTCGAAAGAGAACACATGTGGGCAGGTGCCATCCCTTTTACATAGCCATTGTTTCCCAAGGTTGGTTTGTTTGTCCCCCCTGCCCAGCACCCCCCCCACACACACACATTTTCTAGGAGTCTCTCAAAAGATAGACTGGAAACTACAAACAAGAAAGTTTATCTTCTTCCAACATCTCAATGCAAATCTGCAGGTCACAAGGCACACAACAATTATCATTGTTAATCATTCCATCAGAGAGTAGAGGCTAATGCAAATATACCAGCCTTGATATAAGGTAACATAAATGTAGCTCTTCAAAATCAATACATACAAAACCCACTACCTCCACCAACAACAAGAACTTTTTCTGGCCTTCCCTTATCATTTCTGTATTCTAGTAATTAAACTTAATGATATTGCAAATCCCCACTTTAGTCAGGGCTAAAAAATCTTACTGCATTCCTGAAAATCCTTGGTTCAAATCCTAACTTTTCCATGTATGAGGCATATGGTCCCAAAAAAGTTGTAAATTCCCTCAGCTTGATTTTCCCATCTGAAAAATCAAGAATAAAAAAAAAAAATTCTAAGAGGGTAGAATGAAATAATGAAGAGAAAGTGTTTTCTAAACTATAATGGGCTGTATCTTGATAGAAAATCCAGTGCCAGCTTATGAAGAACAAAGAAACTCTCTGCAATTCTGTATGCTCTGCAACTGGATTCAGATTTTCAGCATCAGTATAACTTAGATTACTGTCAGCTTAAGAAAAATGGTGGCATTTTGTTTCTTTTTTATCCCTGAAATCCTTCCTGGACTATATTTAGTATCATGTTTTCTTTTGGGCTCTAATCTTTGATTACTTTGGATGGTTAATCTTCTTGCTTTATGCTTTTCTAAAACAAAAGTGATTAAGCTACTTATCCAAATATAACTGAATCTAGTCATATCAACTTAAGTATATTTATTCTGTTTGCTTTCCTTAGTTTATGTTCCTTCCCTAATTTCTCATCTTGTCAAAAAATTCAGTTAAGTTATGAAGTAAATCAAAGTAAACCACATTGGATTATCACAATCATTATGGTCTCCTGAATCTGGATAACAACCAAATTTTAATATTCTTCTTTCTTTTTTAAGCAATTGGGGTTAAATAACTTGCTCAAGATTACACGGCCAGTTATTTCTGGGTGTGGTGCTAAGTATCTGAGCCCAGATTCGTTCCCCAAGTAGGTCATCCCGACACTGGGGCTGGTGCTCTTACTCGCTGTGCTACCTGGCTGCCCCCAAATTTTAATATTCTGATGTAAAAATGAATCACATTTGAATCTGAAAGGGACCTTGGGTGGTAGAATGTTGGAATACAGGCTCAAAGAATGTTATAGTGGTAAGGGACCTTAGAATATAAAATGCTAGCATGACTATTAAATCAGTCTTGTTCTACTCTTTATTTTGTAAATGAAGGAATTGACCATATGTGCAAAAATATAAATTTTTTGGAGTCTATAAAGAAAAGTTTTTTTCCCTTGTAAACCTAAAGAATAAAAAAAACCCTATAGATATCTACATTATTTTCTATATCTTTATACTATGAAATTATAAAATGTTTAAAATTAATAATATAAATTAATAGGAAAGCCTATTTGGGTGTTTTATAACCAGAGTATTTGAAAGTCAACCAACCAACAATAAATCCTAACTCTCAAATTAGTTTTGTAATAAGTGTGAAAATGTTATTTCATTTTGTAGCTCAAAATTTTTTCTTCCATGGGAAAATAGACACCTGAGAGAATTTCAGTGCTCTGTGAATTCAGACCATTATGTTGGTCAGTTCTCATAATTGTAATTTTAAGTAGAATTCAGATTTTCAAAGGAGGCTGTCCACCTTCCACTTACAAGATAGGCCTTGACTAAATCAAAGAAAAACTGGATTCAAGGAATTAAAAACAATTAATTTAAGTCCAGGTTCTTTTATCCAAGGTGTTTTTTATTGGTTCATTTCATTCTGAATGGAGCTTTCAGATACTCTCCAATGTGATGGGGCAGTCTCAGAACAATTACATTTGAGATATGCAGCCTCTGTTGTTATCTGGATCATCAAGTAGGCAAAGACTGGCCTTTCTGCCAAATTGACCAAAATTACTCTTTATCTTGGAGTAGGTATCAAATGAAGTCACAATACACAAATTGTTTCTGGGAAAGAGATATAGACATGCCTCAATTCTTCCCATCATCCCTCTTCCCCAACACATGTACCTTGTATCTCCCAAGTCTCTATCCTATAAGTCATTGATGAAGCATAATTCTTAGCAAAGGCCTACATGAAGAGAGGAATCTTAGGATATTTATATATCCACATAGCTGTTCTATATGCCATTCTATAAGGCCCCAAAACTTACAGGGTGTTTGTGACAGGGAAGTACTTCATTTCTCTAAATACAGGACAGTTATATTTAATAGCAAAGGGGTTTTTACTAGTATTATATCTACCAGCAATTGAAAATAATCTGAGTTCCTTAAAATTTTGTCCCACAGCACTTCCACCAAAAACTAGAATGGTGGCAAAATTACCTACTTTGTAGATTGATTTCTTCCTGTGACTTGGATTTTGGTTTAATTACCAAGTTATTATGCTAATGATTTGTAGATGTGTATGCCCATTTTTTATACTTTCATCTAATTATGTATATATTTAGCTGTCTTAGGAACATGATAAATGATATAAGAAAGGTATAAACATCTCTCTTTGAAGTGTTTATTCAATTTTCTTCCTACAAAATGGAATGATTCCTGTTAGGGAACTTCAACTTCTTTAACTTCAAGTTTCTTTCAACTCTTTACCACTATAGAGTGGTGATACATATAAAATATTTATAGAAGTGAAATGAATTTATCACATTCATGTGTCACAATTGGGTGCCATTAGTAACTATACATAAAGGGAAATGAAGTCATTAAAATTCACTCTGAAATGGGCCAAATGAAGAAATTATTTGCTGTTTTCTTTGTTTAGGGTTAAGAATACGATCCTCCAACCCCCTTTTTCTTCTTAACATTCCATATTTTTATAAAATTTTAAAATAGTCCCATGTAATTAGCAGAGGATGACCAAGTGATGATGATGGTAGTGATGATATTAATAGCTTTCTTTTACATAATATCTTCCAACATTGCAGGTGTTATTATCCTTATTTTACATATAAAGAGACATGCTCAAAAAGTAAAGTGATTTTCTTAATATCACACAGCTAGAAAGTATGTAAAATGGGATTCAAACCACAATTTTCTAGTGTTACCCTCTTTCAACAACCTCACTGAGGTGCCATATTCTGAGTATGTTGAGGTCAGACATTTTCAAACCCTCCTGGTACTAATGAAACTTCATGCCAGAAAGTTTAGTACCCCTTAAAGGAACTCATTCCAAGAAATAAAGAGAAAGGTTGGAATGGAAAGCACCTGATGTAAATGTACAAAGGCAGAAGACCTTCTTGATCTGACAATTAATTATGAGTACCAGCACCACAATGACAATGCTTTATAGATTAATTTTCAGATTTATTGCTAAGCCAATTTAATTACCATTGAATTAGTTCATAGGACTGGATAAAATAATAATTAGTAAATTAAAATTATTCTGCATCATTTAATAATTGACTCTATCCTATAATTGATCCTATTCCCCATTTTGTCAATTTATCTTTGGAGTTAATCTCAAGAATGAAGTTTAGTTCAAAGGTGTGGTTGAAGGGAATTGTTGATATCTTTGATGTTATTAGCCTCTGGGACATCTGCTGCTCATAAGTCCTAACCAGCTAAACCTCATGTCACTCCCCATCCCCTGCCCTCCAAAAAAGACAAGTCAGCTATCCTTGTGTAACTAGGGGAAACATGATCTTCCCCAAAGGAACAGAAATCTGAAGATTCTAGTGCCCTAACAAAATTAGGAGGCAGATGAGTCCCAATCACATTATTGATTGTCAGGGAAAGGCATGATTAGTCACACCTGAATGCCAAACTACTTTTCCTAATATAGACAATTGTGATGTACCCAAACCCCAACCCCCTCCATTCTTGTGTGTCAATAATGAGGGTCTTTCCTCCTTCTCACTAGAGTTGCTGGCCTTGCTGAGGTGACCAGTCTGATCTACTTTGTCAACAGATATATGTGCCACTGTTAATAAATTGATCTTGCTCTGAGTATGCATTTCAGTTTACTTTTATTGCATTTACTTGCCACAATAATAATGAAATTCATTTAAAAGGAAAAAAACAAAAACTACTATTTAGAATACCAAGAAGAATCATTAGATTAAAAATGAATTGAATGCAATACTGCCTATAAAACTCAAATTTAATGATAAAGTTCTAAGCATCAAAACTTTTGGTACTAGTTTTTTATAAATGTGGGCGTATACACATATGTATATGTGCATATGCACATATTATGCATATGTGTATATATGTTTACATCTGTGTGTACATGTCTTCAGTTCAGTTCAAGTCAATAAATATTTATTAAATACCTACTATGTGCCAGGTAATGTACTGAATGCTGGGCATACAATTAATAAACAACCCATCCCTGCCTTCAAGGAGCTTACAATTTAATTGAGATGAGATGCAAACAAAGATGCATGAAGAAAGTTATTTACAGGATACATAGGAAATAATTAATAGACAGAAGAAAGTAGAATTAAGAGGGGTTGCAGGGGGCCTCCAGTAAAAGATAGGACTTTACTTGAGACTTAAAGGAAGCCATAGAGGTCAGGTTGATCAAAGAAGAGAGAGCATACTAGACATTGGGGACAACCAAAGAAAATGCTTAGAGCTTGAGAGATAGAATTTCTTAGTGTAGAACAGACAGGAGACCAGTGTTACTATATCAAAGAGTGTCACGGTGAGTTTGTAAGAAGACTGGGAACAAAGGAGAGGACTAGGTTAGGAGTAACTTTGAATGCGAAATAGAACACTTATATTTGATCCAGAAGGTGATAAGGAGTCACTAGAGCTCAATTGGTAAGACAGGTGTCATCGTTGAACATGCTCTTTAGGAAAACACCTTTAATAGTTGAATAGAAGATGGAATAGAATGAGGAGAGACTTTTGGTGGCAGACGCACCAGCAGCTATTGCAATAGTCCAGGTGTGGAGTGGTGAGGGCCCATACTAGAGTGGTAGTAATGTCAGAGGAGAGAAAAGGGACTATTTGAGAGATGTTGCAAAGGTGAATTCAACAGACCTTGGCAATAGCTTGGAAATGTGCGTGATGAGTGGGGGAGATTGTGAAGACACTGTAATGTAATATCAAGCAAAGGCAACTTCCCAGGTTCAAAATACCAGCATAGGTGCTCTCTATTTTATTCAGTAACAAACCCAGAACAGAGAAGATCAAAACATGACATCATTCAAAATACAGCATTTACTAAGTGTGATTAAATAATCTCCAAGGCCTACTCCACCCCAGGACTTTCCAATCATTCAATCAATTACAAAGTCCCAGTTCTAAATACTACTCCACCCCTAGGCTATACCTTCATTTGGTCCACCACAAAACCCCTCTTCTCAAATGGAGATTATTTTCCAAACATAGGTAAAGTACCTTCATTTGTCAATCACAGAGCACAATAAGGTCAAAAGTTCCCCACCTCCTGGATCACAATTGAATCTACCCCAGAGTTACATCAAGTTTAAACACAGCACTTAATACCCAAATGGAGCTCTTTTCTTCATCTTGACACGAGGCAAGTTCTCAGCAATCTTAGTTCCTGGGGAGACAAGGCTTAGCAAGGCCATAAGATACATTGCCAGTCCCTTCATGAATTCATCCTCTGTCTGTAGAACAGTCCTAGAACCCCTGAACACATTAGCAAAGCCCTCTCCCAGGATTTCTGTAAACATACAACAAGAAAATCCTTCTTCAGGGCTTCTGAACCAACAGAAAGGCTCCCAGACCCCTGCAACAACAGCACTGTCCTTCACCAGTGGACAGTATTCATTCTGTCTGCCGGACAGTCTCCAGACCCCTGCAACAACAGTACTGTCCCTCACCAGTGGACAGTATTCATTCTGTCTGCAGGACAGTCTCCAGACCCCTGCAACAACAGTACTGTCTCTCACCAGTGGACAGTATTCACTCTCTGTCTGCAGGACAGTCTCAGGCCTTCTTAACCAAATGCCAGGTTCCAGGACTTCTTCAACAGGACAGTCTTTCACCAGTGGACAAATCTGGCAAAATAACATCAAAACAGACAGACAAAGTACCAGCAAAACAGCCATGTCTCCTCAGTCCTTGGCAGCTCAGAGGGCAGGTCTCAAAAGTCCAGGGCAATTCAAAGCGGCCACCAGCAATCCTCTTAGCCTCTCTCTCTCCACGAGGTGCTGCTTCCAAAAAAAAGATCTTCCGCCTCTCTCTAGTGTCTCTCCAAATCTACATCACCAGCTCCTCCCACTTCAGGACTTTCTTTTCACATCAACAAGCCCATCCCACAGGTGGGATTAACAAACTCTGGGTTTTAACACAATCAATTTGAAAACCAAGCCAATACAGGGGAATCTTTAATTGCCATTACTATCACAGACACACACAAATATTCCTTAAAGAAGAGTTACTAAGAAATAATAATCATATGAAAGTGCTACAAATTAAAAGGCACTATTAATGTGAATCACAACAATTCTGAGAGTTCAATCCCTGCCCAGGAACTGGAAAAATGACAAAAGAGAAAATTGCCAATTAAAAGGGAGGCAGGAAAATACACATTCTAGTATACTGTTGGTATATATGTGGATTAGTCTAACCATTCTGTTCTTGATATTAGCCTGAATATGCCAAGGAGTCATTGCCCAGTTATTTTGGTAAGCAATTTGGAATCGTCCTAAAAAAAAAAATGATTACAATGTCAAGATATTTGACCCAGAAATTCTCTTGGTAGTCCTACACTATAAGGAGATCAATGATAAAAAGCAGAACTACTCCACATTCTCCAAACTATTTGTGATAGTGAAGAACTGAAAACAAAACCAATATATAAATTTTCATATTAACATTCATAAATTATGGAATGATTTAACAAACTGAAGTGTATCAGTGTAGTGGAATATGATTTAAGAAATGACAAATTATGACTTTAACAAATGACAAATATGGAAAATTCAGAGAATCACAAGAACAATATCAACGGATGCAGAATGGGAGAGGCAAACACAGGAAAACACAATAGAAAATGACTGTGCCAAAGTAATTGGGAAGAAAAAAAAATATAAAATCAATCTGAAAACTGAGTGATCAGGACTGAGAGCTGCCAAGGAATCAAATTTGGTAAAAATAAGCATTCATGCAAAAGGTAACTCTCACCCCCTTTTATTATTACTACAAAATAGATACAGTTATATGGCCATTCAAACTTACATGCAGCTGAATATAACTTCTTAATACCTACTTATTCACAGAGGTATTCCTTTAGGAATGGCTAAAAGTCAAAGCAAAAACAGCCTACAAGGAACTGATGTTCTTTCAAGATTGGAGATACTTTAATCTTAAACTAGCTACTTTTTTTCTTTTTAATCACTCACAAATTGTGAATGCCACATCAGTCCAGGATCATACAACCAACTACCCAGACATTAAAAGAAGTATGATTCTACACGTGTTTTGGAATTATACCTTCCCTTCCCTTCTATCACCATAATTAAATTTTTATTTTCCTGCCACTTGTGTGGTACTTCCTAATTCTGATGATTTATGTACACAATTCTGACTTAGTAGCTATAAGAGAAACTAACCAAGAGGTACCCTGCTGTGCAATTATAATGATCGACATTGGCCTAGGAGGAGAGTTGAGAAAATATACTGCCTTCCCTTCACTGGAGGGGTGCAGTACTGTGAATGGCAAATGTTGCATATTCCCTTCAGATGCAGTTGGTGTTTTTTATGGTTTCACTGAAGTATTTTTCTTTCCCCCTTTTTTTTCCCATTTTGGTTGGAAGGAAAGGCTTGCTAAGCGAGGCAGTGATGGTTATAGGGATATATTTCGAGATACATGTTATGTAAAAACAAAATGTATCAATCATTTAAAAATAATGATAATCTCTTCTGGGAATTCAAAAATTATCTTTTTTAGTAGTTACTATAACTCCACTCTCGTGTGAAGCAAGAACGCATCTAAATGGAAATGAAAATGGATGGTAGTGCTGATAAGAATAATGCTAACAATGATAATATAATAGCTCCCATTTATACATTGCATTACAGTTTATAAAATGCTTTTCTTGCAGAAGCCCTGTGATATAGGTAATTTAAATGTTTTTTTTTTCTCCTTTACAGATGAGGAAAAAATTCTCACATAGGACTATGGTGATTATGGTGGCATCAACCTTGATGCCATAGGATTTTAAATCTGGGTGTCAAAGGGAGGGTTTAGAAATCATCTATTCCAAATACCTCATTTCATACATGAGAAAACTATTGTCCAAAAAAGTCAAAAGACTTCAGTAATTTCTTCAAGGTCACTCAGATAATAAGTGACAGAACCTGAATTAAAACTTAGAGCCGCTGGTTTTTCTTCTAATACTCTTTCCATAGTGAACTAATTTACTGGCTTCCCTTCAAGTACCAGTTAAAATCCCATCTTCTACAAGAAAGATTTCCTCATCTCCTTAATACTAGTGCCTTCCCTTGATTTATTGTTCTCATTTTTCTTCTATTTTATTCCGTTTATACATCCTTGTTTTCATTTTGTTGTCAATATTGAACCATTGAAAGTTCCTTAAGAGCTTTGTCTTTAAATCGCTTCAGTTGTGTCTGACTGTCTGTGACCCCATTTTGAGTTTTCATGGGAGAGATACTGGAGTGGTTTGCCATTTTTTTCTCTAGTTCATTTTATGGATGAGGAAACTGAGGCAATTAGGGTTGAGTGACTTGCTCAGGTCACACAGCTAGTATGTGTCTGAGGCCCAATTTAAACTCAGGTCTCCCTGACTCTGGGACCTGTACTCCATCCACTTTGCCACCTAGCTGCCCATCCTTAATAGAGGGGACTGACTTTTGTCTTTCTTTATATCACTTGTGCTGAACACAATGCCTGACATATAGTAAGCAGATATAAATGTTTATCAAGGGATTGACAGCTACAGTTTCTCAGAGATAACCATTTCATTGTAAATCATTCATCAACTATGAGTTGTGATGTGCAGGGTTACTCAAGACAATGATTCTAGTAGAAAGTTCAGACAATAGCACTTTAATACTGTCCATGGGATTTTCTTTGCATAGACACTGGAGTGGTTTACCATTTTCTTCTCCAACTTATTTTACAGGTGAGGAAGTGAGGCAAATAAGATTAAGTGACTTGCACAAGGTGACGCAGCTAGTAAGTGTCTGAGGTCAGATTTAAGTTCAGGAAGATGAGTCTTCCTGACTTCAGATCCTATGTGCCATCTACCTACCCTAACTAGCCAAGAAGGAAACTGAGACCTAGATAGGGGAAATGATGTACCCTAGAGGAGTCCTGAGAAAGCTTAGGATTCAAATCCAAGTTCTCTGATTCAATACTTAGTGATCTTTCTACAATACTGTATGGATTCCCTTGTACAGACTTTGGCCTCTCCTTTCTTTTCAGGATTATGGACTTTACTTTTTCATGCATAACTGAGCATACTATCAATTTCTGATATTCATAATTTTCATGTGTTATGTTTCACTGTAAAGCAAATATTTACATTTAAATTAAGAATGATTTTTTCTTTTAAAATTAAATACTTGCAGATTAAAAAAAACTTTATATGTATTCCTTTTTTCTAGACATATATTTCTAATATCCAATTCTTTTTTTGGATTTCTGAAATAAAGGATTAGTAACAGGGGCTTGATTGAAAACAAGTCCATTCAAACTGTGGGTTTAAAGTAAAGGGACCTGGGTTCAAATTCCAGTTCTATGATTTCATTTTTGTGTGACATTGAGTGTCACTTTAAATCATTTTTTAATCCATAAAATCAGTATATAGTATTTGGAAATATGTCTTATTTTGGGGGCATAATCTTTCAAGCCAGTCCACGGATTCATACCTGATGTTAGAATGCAATGAGATCTTTATACTCCATAAAACAACATGAAAAAATAACTTTAATAGAATTACATTTAATAGGATATAATCAGAGGGGCATACCCTATATAATGGTGCCTGTGGGTCACATATTGATTTAGAAATCCACATATCAACATTATCTATGCATTTTTATTTATTTTGTTAAATATTTCCTCATTACATTTTAACCTACTTACTTGGGACTTTTATGAGGCAGGTTAATTGCAGATGGCATGTTATGTAAAATAGGTAATAGTCCTCCTACATTCTACCCAGTGTTATAGAGATCTCATTTTCCCCCCTTAATGGAATTTTCACAATTAAAATAAACTTAAATAAATGTTTTATTATTAGGAACACTAGAAGAAGATATTAATATTATAATTAATGGATAAAAACAATGCAAAAAATCCTTTTAAAAAATAGTCCATACAGTGAAGGTAACATCAGTGTAAATTCAGAGTGGCTCTGCTGATGAAAAAAAAAAAATGAAGATAACAAGAATCAGTGCCAGGTACCTCAGATGCAGAGCACAGATGATACTATCTTCAGCACCCTCACTGTTCCACATCACTGTCATATGTTATCTGTAGCAAAGTACCTTAGATCTCATAAGACTTGCATTCAACCTATTGTAGAGCATGAGCTGATAAAAGGAATCACTACTTAATGATGTTGAATGAAAAGACAAGAGTTCATCAGCCAAAATCTCTACCATCCCAGGGAGCCTCATCAAGGGATTAGGGATATATTTTACATGTTTCAGCTGAAGGGCTACAATTTCATTCCATAGGATTTTGATGAAGACCCCCATCCCTTTCATCCAGGTGGGGTAAAGGATACCTTGAATTCTAGGTGATTCTCCTTCAACATGAATGTTTGTAGACAAAAAAATAATAAAATCTAACATTTATGTAAACTCACTATGTGGCAGGTACTGTGCCAAACCCTTTATAATTAGCATATCATTTGATCCTCACACAACCCTGGGAGGAAGGTGCTATTTTTACCCCCATTTTACAGATGAGGAAATTAAGGCGTACAGAGATTTATTGACTAGCCCAGGTTCACACAGCAAGAAATGTCTGAGGTTAGATTTGAAGTCAAGTATTTTTGACTCAGTGCCCAGTGCTTTATCTACTAGTTGCCGCCAAAAGACAATGTACTTCTTTCAGAACATTAAAAAGCAAAGTGCATCCCAGTAATTCTACCTTTTAATCACCTATCCCAGGGATTGTATTAACCTGGGGCACACTGATTTCGAGTGGGTCTCTGATTAGATTTCAGGTGTCTGTGAACTTGAATGAAAAAAAAAATATATGTATATATATATATATGTTAATGATCAATAATCCTTAACTAAAATTTAGCACTTCAGTTAATTTCTTTATTTATTTCAAGCACTGTTTTGTGAAAGAGTCCATGGGCATTGCCAAACTGTCAAACCATCTCTAAATCCTTTCTAGGGGAAAGGAAACCTGCAAATTTCAATAAGTGACATACAGTAGATGGTTAACTGGGATTATGTCCAAAACTATCAGGTAAATATTGAGGGCTGAACCTAAGAAACCACTAGATCAGAGAGCCCTCTGATGTTTTGGCCTATCATTTATCAGACACAGGCTCTGATTGTGAGATGGGACCCATATTGTTTTTGTTCAGTCATTTTCAGTCTCTTTGTTGCCCCATTAGGGGTTTTCTTAGCAAAGATACTGGAATGGTTTGCTATTTCCTGCTCCAGTATATGGTACAGATGAGGAAACTGAGACAGAGTTAAATGACTTGCCCAGGACCACACAGCTAGTAAATGTCTAAGGTCAGATTTTAATTTCGGAAGATGAATCTTCCTGACTCTAGACTTAGCACTCTATCTACTCTGACACCTAGGTACCCTAATGGGACATATACATTTTATAATCAAGGATATTCTAAATGAAGCTGTGCAAGAGAGGAATAAAATATAAACAGTCTGGAAATATATGATAGAATCATATTTGAAAGGTATTAAATATCCTATTTTTAAAATATTAATCTAAAGTCAATGGGTAGGGACTGAAACTTCTTGAGCTAGGGAATGTTGTCGGGCCTATGTGTTCATAATAATAATTTGTCATCCATTTGAGTGGATAGGAGAGGGAAGGAACTCTATGCAGGGAAACCAATTAGAGATTTGTAAAAATGGCTTAGGGGAAGATATTGGGGCAATTTGCCATCAATGATGTTGTCAGAACGATGAATGGAAAAGTGGATGGACCAGTGGCTAAAATGAAGATAACTATCTCCCACAGCATTCTTCTTTTATACAAGTTAATTGATCTTTTCTCAAAAGGAAATGAACTTAGTCTGATATGAACTATTTTTGATGAAACTATACTATGTCTTTGTAACTAATTTTGCCTTTTTAGATGTTGACCAGCAATTGCTTCAATGATTCATTTTAGAATATCCCCAGGAATCAAATTTGAGCTCACTGGCCTATAGTTTACCTAAGTTCTCTAAGATAATTTTTTAAAATTCTTGAGATTTCCCAGGAAACAAATTGTTATTCATATTCACCAGAAATCTAACAATGACATTCTACTTTGAAGATTATTTCATTTATTAGCCCAGCATTTTTTTTTTCTTTCCCCACCTAATGAATTCAAGGCAATAAACATTTAGGTTAAAATGTCCAGTTAATGGAAATTTACAGTTTCATTTTTTTCAACAGTTTAATCACTATAATTCATCATTAGTTCTTTTTCTTTGTCCCCTTTCCTCCCTCCCCCCCCCAAGACTTATACAATATTCCTTTGATGTCCCTGCTCCCTTTTGCCCATTGGTCATGCTCAACTGAGAGCCATAAAGACAGCACCAGAGCACCAAGGAATTCTGCTCCCCTGTCATGATTCTATGTACTTTACAGGCACCCTGTTAATGGTCCTCAATTACTAAACTCACAAGCATATCAACATTACACCCAATAAATTTGCTTCTATTCTTGAATATGTTAGGCTGAACTAGGTGATCTCTAAGTCCCCTTTTAGTTCTAAATTTTATGATTCTGTAATTAGCAGATGTATTGGGTCAGGTCTATTTTTAACACAGAATCTCAGACTGCTCCAAGTTGTCAGAAATTCCAATGTCTCTCTCTGTCTCATTCTCTTTTTATCTCTCTGTTTGCCTCTGTTTCTGTTTCTCTTTGTCTCTGTCTCTCTATCTCTCTCTTTCAGACTTTCTGTCTCTGTCTCTTTGTGTGTGTGTGATTCTTTTTCTTGTGGCATTTAAATAGATTTGAGAAGCATAGTTTATGCATAATTTAATCTTTTTATTAATGATGTCAGTATTTTAATACAAGGATGGCCATTTTGATGAGGTGCAGGTTCTGGGAATCCCCTTGAATCTTTGAGGTATAGGCTCTGGGAACCCCCCTTGAACTCTGATTAAATCATCCCATTTGATGAGGCATTTGTATGAGGCCATAAGCCTTACATTGTAGCTGGGCTCAAACCTCTGTTACTAGACTTCCCACCTTTGACCCTATCAAAATATCAATCCACCCTTGAACTGGCACAGCCCACCATTGTCTGTATCTCCAGGAAGCCTCCAGCAACTTCCCTCTCTTAATCACTCATTGACCCTCCCCAAACTCCTCTTCTAGACCACCCCTAGATTCTTCCCACAATCTTCTGTATGTAAGACTCCATCTTGTCTCCATGTATGTGAGAGCACCAGAGAATGACCTAGCACAGACTTACTCTGTTTCTAATGCAAGCGAACTTTTAATAAACTTTACTTTTCTTTGGCTGAGAAGACTTGAGTCGAATTCATTCGGCAGGACATGGTGTATTGGTATTTTTGAATGTCCAGAGAAATCCTAACCCACTTTATGGGTAACCTCTTCAATTTGGCAATCTCTCTCTTAGACCCAAGACAGTCATGGTAGTAGGCTAATTGCTTAAAAGTCTTGTTGAAAGAGGCATGTTCCCCAGGGCGACAAGCAATTTTGATTGTTTAACAATTAAGGAGAGAATATATATTACAATAAGAGACTGGGCTCTTATTGTATTGATTACACCATTTACATATCTTATTGATTACAACATTTGATTCTAAGCTAGCCCTAGCCTTGGGCAATCTATTCAAAGAATTTATGCCCACCCAAACCTGAGTGGAACACCCAAACCTTGGTGGAGTCTGGATAGAGAAGAAGTTTAGCTCAATCTTCAAGAGACTGAGGTCTTGAAATGGGGAAATCTGAATCTCCCCAAATCATTGACTATTAATCCTCATTTATTTCAATTTGGTACAGACTGTAAGGCCTTCACCATTTTCCAAATTGTTTTTTACTGCATTGATGTGGCCAAAGAATAATCCTCTGGTGTTAAGCTTTCTAGTGATGGCCACTGCACACCTTGCTGCCCTGGTACTTGACCAACCTATCTATAATCCACCTCCTGGTCCATATTCAAAACTTTTGTTAGCTTTCAGGCCTGTGTTCCACTGACATAAACTTCACAAACCTCAAAGAGTGATTAGTCAAATAAGGATAACCAACAATAGTCAGATATTGAGGCTATAGGCTGAAACTTTTAATAATCAGTATTTTACCTTAAATCATTTCTTTGGTCTGGGCATTAATTTTCTTAGAGAGAGAGACAAAGAGACAGAGAGAGACAGAGAGAGAGACAGAGAGAGACAGAGAGAGAAAGAGAGACAGAGACTGAGAGAGACAGAGAGAGACAGAGAGAGAGAGACCCAGAGAGAGAAAGAGAGAGAGACAGAGAGAGAGACAGAGAGAAAGAGACAGAGAGAGAGAGAGAGAGAGAGAGAGAGAGAGAGAGAGAGA
>NW_027185771.1:21441159-21563875 GCF_028583685.1 Petaurus breviceps papuanus
AGAGCGAGAGAGAGAGAGAGAGAGAGAGAGAGAGAGAGAGAGAGAGAGAGAGAGAAGGAAGAGAAGAGGAGAAGGAGGAGAAAGAAGAGACCCCAAAATATCAACATGCCAGGTCCTGCCAACAACAAGAATTTGACTCGTGTCTTCTCAGCCAAAGAAAAGTAAAGTTTATTAAAAGTCCTCTTGTATTGGACACAGAGTAAGCCTGTGCTAGGTCATTCTATGATGTTCTCACCCTTCCATGGTGCTCTTACAAACATGAAGACAGAATGGGGTCTTATATACAAAAGGTTGTGGGAGGAATCTAGGGGTGTTCTAGGGGAGGAGTTTGGGGAGGGTGTTCAGGAGGAGTTAATGAGGTCAAGGAGTGATTATGAATGGGAGGTTGCTGGAGGCTATAGACAATGGTGGGCTTGGACAGTTCAAGAGTAGATTGATATTTTGATAGGCTCAAGGGTCTGAAGTAGATGAAAAATGGAAGGCTAGGCTAGTAACTAGGCTAGGATAGAGGTCTGGGCCCAGCCACAAAGTAAGGCTTATTGCCTCCTGCAAATGCCTCATCAAATGGGATGATTTAATCAAGAGTCCAAGGGATGTTTCCATAGCCTGTACCTCAAGGACTCAAGGAGAGCTTGAGGGGGCTCCCAGAGCCCAGATCTCATTACCTTCTCCTCCAATTCCTCCTCCTCACCCTCAACCTTTTTATGGGTAACCTTTTCAGAGGAGGAGGAGGAGGACTAGGAAGATGAAGAGGAGAAATCAGACTAACTGCCTTCCAGTTCTAGCATTTTTTATTCTAAGGCTTCTTTCTGATGTATTTATTTTTTTACATTCTTAGCACAGTGCTCAACATTTATATTTTCTTCCTTTCCTTCCTTCCTTCCTTCTTTCCTTCCTTCCTTCCTTCCTTCCTTTCTTCCTTCCTTCCTTCCTTCCTTCCTTCCTTCCTTCCTTCCTTCCTTCCTTCCTTCCTTTGTTTCCCCCTTCCTTACTTTGACCTGCTTTGTATCTGCTCTATGTTGATTTACCCCACCTTAAGCATCCTAATGAGTAAATAATCTGCCCCCATTCTTGGGGAGTCACCATACTGATATTGGACTTAGTACAGACACCCAATTAACTTAGCACATTGCTCATCAGAAGTACTAAGTTCATCTTCCTCACACTCAGACTCTCCCAAATAGGGAATTAAAAGTATACTCCATCACACTGGACCCATTCATTTTCTAAGGTCTTTTGTAATTCTGACACACTATGTACTATAATTCTATGTAGAATAAATTCATTGGAATAACATTCACAATAACAGTCTCATGATATCTCCTGTCTAATATCAGTTCATATGTAACTGTCCAGTTAATGACAGTGAGAAACAGAAGCCAGAGATTACTCTGCTCTGAAAATTACCTGATTATGCATTTTCTCTTTCATTAAGCATTGGGAAGATAAACTGGGAGACAGAGTCTTGATGAAGATTAAGCAGACTCAGACTTAGTTCACATAAGGAGGCTGGGGATCTTCAATCTTTTCATAGGTGACATACCTAAACAGGGTAATGATTCATCACCACAATGAAACTTCAAGTGAGTTTATGTAGACTGGTGGAAGATATTCAATTTTTCCATGTCAAATCTCAAAACCAAACTTTTTTTTTCTCTTTAAAATTTCCTCTACTTCCAAAATAATTGTCACTCATCACTCCTTTTCTTGATACTTGTTCCAGTCTTACTAGGGTGAAGAAAATTGCGAAGGATGGCTCATAACTTTAAATCATATTATTTCTAAATGTCAGTGATATTTTTTTTGGTAGAAACAGTTTTTTGAGGGCACCCAAATGGTACATTATTTGAGACAGAAAATAATTGAAAGATAGATTCAGAAGTTCAATGTGTAATAGTTATATATGTGTGTATATATATATATATATATATAATCAAATATATATATGTATTTAAATTAGGAATTTCTATTCTTTTATATAATCTCAAGTGAACTCGGCAAATATTGGAATAACCAAGAAACTTGTGGATGGTGTCCAGTGATTGCCTTTCCATGACTTCACTTTTAATCCTGCACTGTATACTTCTTCCAATTAAGACAATTTCGTTACTTTATGATAAGGTAAGGGATGGAAATGGGAAAGGGGTGGAAAACTGTCAGATATTGGTGACTTTCTAAACTTGGTAAGAGAAACTGAGCTGTGAGAAAAGGGTGCCACTAGTTGTTAGGCAATATTTCTGAAGAGGCACAAAACTCTCATGGGCCATTCTAGATAGCAGATAAACAGAGGAGGCAATGGTATTCTCTGGTTGGTACTCATGAAACACACTGCTGATATACTGTGATTGAAAGAGGAAGAGGTAATGAACATTCAAAATCTCTTCCTAGCAAAGTAATAACTATAAAATGTAAGCTGAGTGGGTGCTATTTCTCATCATTGAATGGCTTTACCACTGTGTTTTTATAAACTCTTATGTATTTATTCCCTTAGACTGTGAAACTGACCCAAGGTCTTGGATATGAAAAACCCAGAAGAACTTGTATGATGATGCCTGTGTATCACAAAGTCAAAAATGGCAGCATTTTTGCCAACACTGTTTGAATTACTCCTGATACTGAGTGTGCTTGTGTCAGAAGTTACGGTGAGCATATTCACAAATACTATATTTTTGGTACCTATACATATTATTGAAGACATATTTTATCCACCTGCTGTGGGCAAATATGTGTCCAGGAAGACAATCTTTTATAAGGTGATGCATTTCTGGAAAGCATATTGGACAGCAGACCCATAGTAAGGTGTAATTCTGGCCAAGGATGTGCTTAGGAGCTGCTATGTTTATGGGTTGAAATAGATTTTGTTACAAACAGAATCCAATGAGTGGGTAAAAGCAGCAACAAATGAAGTAGGAATGTATCCCAAACAAAATCAGAATTTTCTACTTGAAAGGGACTTCAGTAGCCATTTTGTTTAATTGATAATCCCAAATAACACTTATCATCACATATCTGACAAAGGGTAACCTATTTTTTTACCTGAAAACCTCTGATGAGGGACAACCTAATAGCTGCTGAGTTGTATTAGGCTTTAACAAATAAGTGGATCAAAGCGGGGAAGGGAAGGACATAAGTGAGTGATCTGTTTAGGGTGGAGAGGAAAGGATGGTAGCAGAGAAACAGTATATGGAAAAAAGACAGAAGAAATAGGCCCTATCTTTGAGGACATTAGAGTTCTAGTGGTGAAAATCAGGATGTTTAATCTGGAAAAATATATATTTAGAATTGATATGGTTCCTTACCACCCATCCTAGCCCTTCCCCTCCTGTGTCTTCTATTACAATAATAAAAAAGGTAAGATAGGGTAAGTAATAGTTGAAGAAATGGAAACAGGGTATCCTGTAGTACTTTCCACCCTTGCACAAGGTGGCAAGGACCTTAAAGCTACCAATAACAATGATAGAACTTTCTCACACTTGCAGAATACTTTACAGATAGTCTCACATCTGAAACTTACAATGCATATGAGGAAAGTAAAGTAAGTGTTTTATCTGCTTTTCACAGAGAACAAAATTGATGTTCCAGGTGAGGTCACTTGCCAATGACACATGATTAATAACTGAGAAAACTATATTCTTAACCATTGAATCCATGGACCAGTAAACCAGGAATATTTAGAATTAGTCAAAATTAATCACCAGGGAATAGAGTGATGCTTGAGATTTAAGGGTCTCTTTGAGAACTGACTTGATATATTCATTTTTCTTCATTTTGGAATAATGCAACCATGAGAAAGAATGTAAATGAATGACAAAGATATCATTTGAGCTTCTACAGCAAGTCATGTCAACAAAAATTTATTAAATACTTACTATGTGGTGGGTACTGTGCTTAATACTGGAAATATAAAGAAAGGAAAAATTCTCTGTCTTCAAGGAGCTCACAAACTTTTAGGAATATATACATATGTATATATGTATGTATGCACATTTATATATGTGTATGCATCTGTATATACATATGTGTGTATATAGATAGATATATCCACACACATGTACATACATGTTGTAAAGCCACACAGGAGCAGTTTTCCACAGGACAGCTGCTGTGAACAACTTTCAAGAATCTGATAACATACTGTAGTGAACACTCTATTCAATAACAAATCAGAGCAAAACATTCACATAAAATTATGGTACAGCATTCAAAATGTTACAACTTATCACAGAAAATCAAAATACAGCATTCACCATGTCACAACTCAACAACTTATCAGTAAAATGGCCACATAGTTTTCTCAAAAGTAGTCACATAGTTTGAACAAAGTGCTGTCATTTAGTCAATCAATCACTTAGTAACTCAATCAATCATGAAGTACAAAAGGTCAAAGTCTTCCATGAGGCATACTAAGTTACAAATCAGTCACTACTCAGTCATCAGTCACTACTCAGTACCCTCTTCAGGGATAGTAGGAAATACACAGGCCATCCACCCCTCAGTCACAAGTAAATCACAATTTCATCACTACTCACTACCCACAGAGAGGTCTTTTCATCTTGACCCAGGGCAGGCTTTCAGCTTCCATGGCTCCTCTTCCATGCTTCCAGCTTCCACCAAAATCTAATCAACTGCCACCTGAGTTCAAAGGCAAGCAGCTCTCAGCAACTTGTCCAGCTCTCTGTGCACTTCTTGATCCACATTGGAGCGCACAGTGTCCAGTCCATCTCAAATCCTTCACAGTCTCCATTCCTGGGAAGACAAGGCTTAACAAAGCCACAACAACATTTGTACAGAATACCAACACCACAGTCATGCTTCCTCAGTCTTTGGCAACTCTGGCTGGCCCTTGAAAATCCTCAGCAGCCTCAATAGCTCTGGCTGACCCTTGGGAATCCTCAGCAGCTTCATTCTCACAATCAAAATCACTTTCTCCCGTTTTCAAAATCAAAATCACTTTCTCCACGGAAGTTCTAGTCCAGCCACAGCAACCCAGCCTTCAGGTGCTCATCCCAAGAAGTTCTGACTGTCCAGTTTGTGCTCTTCCTTATATATGGCACAGCTCTTCCCCAGAAGTTTACAAGTTGTGGGGTTTATATGTTCTGTTTCTTAACAGACTTGATACAAGGCTCAAAAGAAACTTGAACTGAAACAAGGTGTAAATTCAATAGCTGAAATAAGGTGTTGACTACTTCTTGGCTTGCCATTACACATGTGTATAGACATGTATGTGTATAAAACTATATATTGAAGATGATCTCAGAGGGAATCCACTAGCACTACAGGGGGCTGGGAAAAGTTTTTGCTTGTTTATTTTATAAAATATGAGACTTCAAAGAATCTAGGGAAGATAAGAGATGGAAATGAAAAAGAATAGAATTCTAGGTATGAGAGACATCCTGTGAAAATGTACAAAGTCAGGAAATCTGATGTCTTGTGAGAAGAACAACAAAGAGGCCAGTGCCAATGGAAAGTTGAATACATGATGGGAAAAGAGAGGAAATTGTAAGGAGACTAGAAAGTCAAAAAGGGGAAAGATTATGAAAGGCTTTAAAGAGAGGATTTTATATTTGATCCTGGAAGGAACAGGGAATCACTAGAATTTATTGTAAGTGAATAACATGTTCAGACCTATACTTTTGGAAGAAAAATATGACACCTAAGTGGTTGGTAGATTGAAGTGGTGAGAGAATTGACACATAATGTATCCCTCTCCTAACTCTCTAGTCTCCTTACACTCTGCTCCCCAACACATATCCTTCCATTCAGTCTCATTGGCCTTCTGGTTGTTTCATGAACAAGATACTCCATATCTTGGCTTGGGGAATTTTCTATGATTGTCTCCTATGCTTGGAATATTCTGTCTTCACTCTGACAACTGACCTACCTGGATTCCTTTAATTTCCATCTAAAATCCCACCTTCTAAAGGAAGCATCCCCAACCCCTCTTAATCTGAGCACTTTCCTTATTTTTATTAGTTCCTCTTTATCCTGTATTTGTATATATTTGTTTGAATGTAGTATCCCCAACAGGACTGTAAGATTCTTGAGGGCAAGGCATGTGTTTTCACTCTTATTTTATCTCTAGACCTTAATAGAATGCCTGGAACATAGTAAGCACTTAATAAATGTTTACTGAATTGAATTAAACCAGAAGGTTCTTGAAATAATACAGGCATCAAGTTATATGGTAAAACACTTTGTTGTTGTCAGTATGAGAGGAGAGAAAGGGGCATATATGAGGTATATAGCAAAGTTAGAATCAACAGGATTTGATAACAGATTGGAAATAGTAGTGGAGATGTGAGACAGAATGAAGAGCTCAAGATGATACCTAGATTCCAAGCATGAATGACTGGTAGGATGATGGCGCTTTTAATGGTAATAGAAAAGTTAGGGAAAGGAAAAGGATTTTGGGGAAAAATAATTAGTTATATTTTGGACATAGTGTGTTTACAATGTCTAAGAGAATGAAATTCAAGATGGTCAATAGGCAGTTGGAGATGCAAAACTAGTTGTCTGTGGAAAAATTAGGGTTGGAAAAAAAGATCTGAGAATCACCATCATAGGTGACAATTGAATCCACAAGAGATGATAAAATCATCAAGTGAAGTAATACGAGGGAGAATAGAAGAGGGCTCTGGATAGAATATTCTGGGAGACTAATGAATAGTGGTTGAGTTGAAAATAAAAATCAGCAAGAGAGACTGAGAAATGGACAGACAGATAGGAGGATGACTAGGAAAAAGTAGGGCCCTGAAAAGCTGGAGGAAAGAGAATTTGAAGAAGAGTTTGATTGACTATGTCAAAGGCTGCAGAGATGTCAAGTAGAATAAGGATCCATAGACATTTGGTTTGGCAATCACAAGTAAGGTTCTCCTAGTTTGCTCTACTCTGCTTTTTCAGGATTTGTCTCTTTAATAGTGATCTTAGTGGGGGGTGGCTAGGTGGCGCAGTGAGTAAGAGCTCCAGCCCCGAAGTTGGAGGACCTGAGTTTGGTTCCAGCCTCAGACACTTAACACCCACACAAAAAAACTAGCCATGTAACCTTGTACAAGTTACTTAACTCCAGTTGCCCTCCAAAAGGCAAAAAAAAAAAAAAATAGTGGTCTTAGGGTATGACTGCACTTCTATTTCTACTAAGAAATTATTTTCATGAACACTTCCGTACATTTGACCTTGTGAGTTAAATTCAGGTCTCTCCCCATAATCAACCCCTCAATGCTTGCCCCAGAATTGTTTTAACAGGGCTCTGCTCTGACATGATTGAGCTGTATGACAATGGGTCAGTCTCTTCTCATAACTGGGCCTCAGTCTGCTCTTGTCTTTCTAGAAAAGAAGAACTATTTCTAGGAGTACATAGGCTGGTGATTTGAACCTCCTTGTTCTGTAATCAGGTACATTGTTTCTCTGGACCCATTCATGGAGGAGACGCAACTCTAATAAGCAGAGGTAGGTACTCCATCCATACATTAATTAATTCACAAACAAACCAATACTTTGGCATCTTGGAATGATGCTAATTATCATAAAAGTTATAGTTTTTGCCTAATTCTCCACCAAAGCAAAAGAAAAGAGATTTCCAATGTTTAATATGAATCAGATATGGAAGAGAGCATTTATTCTAATGCTGCTCTAACACTGAAGCTGGGCACTTCCTCTCTGATGCTTTGGATTTCCCTGGCCATTAGTCTACTCCTAACACTGCTGCTGCAAGAACCACATATCAATTATATGATGCCACCAATGTTTTTAGACTTCCAAAACTTTTAATTTCACAGGGTCACCTACTACCCCAGTACAAAGTCACATGTTGAGGTATGGGTAGTATCTCCATGACCCTGGCATAGGGAAAGACCCTAACATTACTTGCCTAGATGAAACTAGTGGTGCAGTCGATATAGCACTGGTCCTGGAGTTAGGAAGATCTGAGTTCAATACAGGCTCATGACCTAATCCAGAAGTTCTGATCCTGAGATCAGATCTTGAGAATCCTGATCTCAGATCCTGAGAAGACCTGAGCTCAAATCTAGCTTGTATGACTGTAGGCAAGTTACTTAACATCTGTTCAAGTTTTCTCAACCATAAAATGAGAATGGTAAAAGCACCTACATCAGAGGAGTGTTTTGATGATCAAATTAGATAATATTTATAAAGTCATTTAGCTTGGCATATGGTTGGCAGTATACAAAAACTTATTCCTTCCCTCCCTACATCCTTCACTAAAGCCACATCTATCAACCAGAAACCACCAGATCTTTTAATAGCTGTGGCATCCCAAAGCATCAACTCTTCTATCTAGGCATTCAAACAGGGAATTCACATTCATGACTCATATGTGGGCAGAAGTTAGTCTCTGAAAGCTCAACAAGGTTATCAGAAATGGCAACTGAACATTCTCAAAAGTGTGTGTGTGGGGGTAGGGTACTTACATTAAAATGAGGGGGTTAGACTAGATGGCTTCTAATGTCTCTCCTACCTACAAATGTATGATCCTAAGAAATACTCTGAATCCAACCATTTTGCTGCATAAGAATATATCAAACTTTGTTATCATCTTGTCAACACTGAACCATTTTGAGGGGATAATAAGAGTTGTGACACCATTGTTTTTTTGCCAAGGTTTTCGCTCATGTTTTGAAAGACATAAGTACTGTGTATGAAATTTATACAAACACACCATTATGTAAAAACAACCCATTTACTTAATATTTTGGGCATTTTACTACACTTTTGACCTAGTTCTGTAATTATTTATTTATTTTTGCAGTGTATGTGAGCTTTGTAAGGTAGAAACCATCACACCATTAGCAATTATTTAGCAGTCACTATTGCTCAAGTACTGTGCTAAGCACCAGCTATGAAGAAAGCAAAGTGAAAACTCCCCTTCCCTAAAGGGGCTTACATTCTCACAGGGATGGACGCCACAGTCATATATAAGTATAAACATGGTAACTACTAAATACATACAAAATAGTTTGGGTAGGTAATTCCTAAACCTTCCTTAAGAAGGTGAAACAAGTTATAATTAGAGGAGGCAGAAATACATTATAGGTATGGAGAATACCTACTGCAAAGTCATGGAGATGGGACATAGGGCATCATGAATATGTAACAGGAAGTAGAGCATTAGGACAGTATCCCATAGTAGGTGGAGAGAAGTAATGTAAATGGAGACTGAACAGATAGTTTGTGAAGATCATTAAATGTCAAATAAATGAATTTGCATTTAATTAGAAGTAACAGAGAGCCACTAGAGTTTGTTAAGAAGAGGGATACTATGGTCAGTCTTGTGACTCAGGAAAACCACTTCAGCAGATGTGTAGAGAATGGTTTAGAGTGAGGAGAAGCTTGAAATAAGGAGACCAAATAGGAGATTATTGCAATAGTACCAAGAAGAGGCTGTGAGTATCTTTACTAGGATTTTGGATATTGGAATGAAGAGGAGGAGATATATGGGAGAGTTTTCATAAGGGATAAATTGGCACCCAAGTGGATATGTGGGGCAAATGTCAATGGAAAATTAAGGATGACTCCAAGGTTGGGAAACTGAATGATTAGAAGAATGGCATTTTTTTTTTTCACAATAGAGATATTCCCCTGTTGGATGGAACATGGGAACTTGTTCCCTGTCACTACTTTATAAATGACTGTTAAATGAATTAAATGATAACTATAGAAACAGAGGTGAGATGAGGCACAGGATGCATTGGCTAAGGTATGTGGGCAATGTGTTTTGCTGTTATATTATGATGGGTAGAAGAAGAATCTCTCTAGCGTCTCAAAACTGAGGCTCTTATGAAGGTCCTCAGTAGCCCTGGTAAACTCAGTCATTTCTCAATGATTGTTTTATTTATGTTCATGCAATGAAATTTGTTTTCTAGGTGAAACAATAAAGAGGCTATTGGACCTGGATTCATAAATACCTGAGTTTGAATCCCACCATAGCTATGTAATCCTAGGCAAAGTCATTTAAACTGTGTCACCCTCAGTTTTCTGATCTCTAAAACCGAAACAAGAAAAACTGAGGCATAGTCTTGTGATGATCAAATGAGATTCCATACAAAACACAATTGAATCTTAAAGTTCAATGTTAATGCAAACTATTGATTATTGTTGCTTATTTCTGAATTATACCAAGTTAGAATCCATCTCTCATCAGTCTTAATTGGGCAAAATTTACTGTATCAATATTCTATATAGCATATATCAATTTCATTCAATGGATAGTCATTGAATTTGTAAGGTACTATGGAAATACCTGGATATATAAAGTTGACGAGAACATATTTCCTGTCTTAATAATAGTGGTGATAGAATATAAGAGTCAAGTCAACAGGCACTTATTAATTGTCTGACATGTTCCTTGCACTGTGATAAGTGCCAAACATATAATGAAAAGTGCGTGTGTGGAGAGGACACTTCCTGGTCTCAAGGAGTTCAGGTTGAATATGGAAGATAATACAAAGAGACTTATGTACAAAGTACATATACAAGACAAATTGAAATTGAACTCAGATGGAAGGAACTGACATTTTTTTAGAAGAAGGAAAGGCTTTTTACAGAAGAAGGAACTTTTAGTGAGATGTGAAGGGAAATAGAGAAGACATAAGATGAAGGTGAGAAGAGAATTTCAGCCATTGGAGAGGAGAGCCAGTGAAAATGGCTAGAGTTGGGTGATGGGGTATTTTCCATGAGGAACATCAGAGTCAATGTCATTAGACAGTAGAGTACCTGAGGGAACTAAGATTGAAGAATATTGAAAAGAAGGAAATGAGGCAGTTTATGAAGGACTTTAAAAGCCAAACATAATAGTTTAGGAGCAGCTAGGTAGCACACTGAATAGAGCCCAACATGGAGTCAGGAGGACCTGAGTTTAAATATGACCTCAGACACTTGACACACTTACTACCTGTGTGACCTTGGGCAAGTCACCTAACCCCAATTACCTTACCTTCTCCCCTCCAAAAAAAAAAGATTTTGTGTTTTGTCTTGAAGGAAAGCATTGCAATTTTTTTAATAGTTGTGACTGTTTTAACATATTCAGACCTGTGCTTTTGGAAGATCAATTTGACAATTGAGTAGAGGAAGAACTGGTAGGGAGAGACTTAAGCCAGAAGGATTTTGTAGTAGTCCAGGTATGGGATGATAAAGGTCTGCACCTGGGTGTTGCCAGTTGTCAGAGAGAGGAGGATGAATAAGAGAGATGTTATGAAGGTAGAAATGACAAAGACTTGGCATTTGATTACGATATGAGAAAGAGAGAGGGAAGAGTCAAGGATGCTTCTATGGTTATCAATCTGGGTGACTGAGAAGGTGGCGGTTCTCTTCAAAACAAGGAGGAAGTTAGGAAACTGTGCAATTGAGGGGAAAGATAAAGAATAAGTATAAAATTGGAATATAAATACATAGAAGGGAGTGCTGTCAGAGATGCCAAGGAAAAAGAGATGAGGGGAGGGCACATGGACTCTGGGTTCAGAGAATTTCATTCAAATCTCAGCTCTGATACTTACCATATGTGCAATTTTGGCAAGTCACTTTCTCAGTGCCTCTGTTTCCTCATTTATAAATGAGGGGGTTAGAAATAAATAATCTTTAATATGCCTTCCGACTCCATCTTTGAGTCATGGGATCAATTCAGGTTGGGAGCATTTTGGAAGGCTTGATGAGAAGAAGCCAGTTAGATGACCATAATTAGCATTTCAAGAGATCTCAGGGCATCGGCTTGTGAGAAATGGAAATAAAAGGAGAGAGGCATGATTCCTAGGCTTAGGTAATGGTGAACAAAAATTAACGAGGTAGGACAGGAATGGGTGCTCTTTGGTTGAAAGGTAAGGGTATGCAAAAGACTTTTCACATATTTCATTGATTCAAAAAAATCCACATTTTTTGGGGGGGTATCCTCTTTTAAATTTTGACATTTTAAATTAAATTTTATTTTATTTTCAAACAAAGATCTACCTTTTCTCTCTCGATTCCCCTGGCCAATTGAAAATGCAAGAAAATCAAAACCCCTGTTACAAACATATATAGCCCCCAAAAAATAAGTGTTCACATTATCTATATCCTACATATTTGTATTTACATCTATGCCTATATCTGTGTCTATAGCATAAAGATCACCCTAGGTTCACAAAGGCCAGATCAGCAAAACACAGTTTTATACCTGTGTTTTTGTGTAAAAACAGTTTTTACAAGTTTATATTATAATTATTCTTTGCAAGCTAGAAAGGCTTTGAACACACACGTGTTTATGTGTATATATGAATAGATATATTTTATATGTTTATATACATATATATGTATGTGCATGCATATATATGTATGTATATATGTATGTCTCATTCTACACTCTGAAACAAACCAGCTTTTAAGAGATGGGCAACATGTTTCTTGTGTCCTTTTTAATTATGGTTGGTGATTGTGTTGACATGAGTCCCCATGTGTTTCAAAGTTATTTGTCTTTACAATATTTAAATTGTTTTATAAATATTTCTCAAGGTTCTGCTCATTTCACTCTACTATATACTCTTTTACATCAATGAAGATCCCCAAAACTTCATACCTTAGGAGATCAACTTTGTGAGTTTCTATAGCTAAAAAGTATTCATTCCCTTAAGACCAAACCAGTAATGGGAATCTCCATACTTAGCCATGTTGGTCCATTAAATGACAAAAACAGAGAAGTCTGTTGGGAAGGCAATACCCAAATCTTTTTTTCAACTTGGGAGAAATAATTTGAATAAAAATGTGTGCTCTGCTGACCTAGCCTTTGTGAATCCAGGGTGACCAAAGGTGTTGATTACTTCTTAGAGGGAGACATAGTTGAGGCTTCTACTAAATATTTGTGGAACAAAATCAAATTAAGAAAGGTGAAAAAATGGATACTTTATCACACATATGCAAGACCTCTACAATATCAGTTTATTCTTACCATCAAATGGGCTACAAATAAATGAGCAATTTAAGAGAACTCATATCAACAGAACTCACAAAAAATTGGGAAAAAAAGTAAAATCTTCCCTTAGGATTATCACTATTTAATGTAATTTTTAATGATTAAACATCCCTAAATTAGGAAGAAAGTGCCTTTTCTGGCCACAGGGGAAGAGATCGATTATCAGCCATTCTCTCCATGGTGCCCTGAAAGAACAGAGGATGAAAGAGAATTGAACAAAGGAGAATGAGATAAGAAACAGAACCTCAAAGTGCATTGTGATAAAAGTCAGTCCTTGAGGGCGTTAGTTTCCAATTTGTCTTCTGAAATAAAGTGATGCCCAACCAGCAATTGTGTTTGCAAATAGACCCCCAATTTATGACTTCATTAAAGATTCAAACCAGAGCCTTATACGAAAAGGAGACTTTGAATGCCCTTCTTTCTGTCCTTGTCAATAAAGGATATATTTACAAAATTATAAATCCTGATAGCTTATCTCTGGAACAGAAAGAGAAGATAAACTTTTCCAGTATAGCAATGCTATACAAAACATATAGAGAAGCAATGGCATTAGACACCAGTCAAGTGAAATATTGGATTTCTCTACTTCTGACAACAGGTCAATGCTTCCTTTTCAAATTATAATTTGAAGTGTCTCTCATATTTTATATTTTGCACAGCTAAGGTCAGAAAAGAAATTAATAAAAGTCAGTATAGTGTTAAGGAAAATATTTCAGTCAGAAATTTGAAATTTAAGTGCTACACATGGTACCTACTTTCTATGTGATTTTGATCAACTTACTTTACATCTAAGAGACTTTGTTTCTCCATATGTAAAATGGGCCAGAATGGGGAACAGTTTAACTACTTTCTTAAGTGGAATATTATGAGGAAAACATTTTGTAAACTATGAAATGTCATAGAAATGGGTTATTTTATCTTCATCAGACTATCTAGCTTTCTCTTTGTTCTTCTAAGATAAATCAGAACTTTACAGTAACCCTGTGAGTCAGGAAGGATAGATTGTTTTCCCCATCTTACTTATGAGGAAATGAAAATTTAGAATGGTCAAGAAGGCTACTGTTCTAAGGTCATGACATCCAGTAGCACAATGACACCTGTATTAGTACTGAGTTTTCCATTTTCCCGCTCAGCCACAATTCAGATATTTCTTATACCCTTCTTTGCAATACTGGATAACCTTGAATCACCTTACCTTTTCTGCTGTATGTCCTACTCCCATCTTCCTTCCTGACCCTACTTTTTTGTTGTTGTGTTTTTGTTTGTTTTGTTTTCTTGCTCTCTTTGTTATTTTATTTACTCATGTTTTCGACATTCTAGAATGCTTTTTTTCCTTCCTCCTTTTGCTTTTTGAAGTCTTTCCAGTCCTAATTCAAATGCTACCTGGTCCATGAATATTCCCATGATCCCACTTTCAAGAAATGATCCTTTATTCTTCATTTTATATGTAAGACCTTGTGCTTGTCTTCTACATAATAGACTACAATAAGACAATAACAAAAAGTCCAACATGTACACAGCCATACAATTTTAAAATGGTAATTATGTGTCTCTAACCTCCTTATAGAGGATTCTAAACTTCCTGAATAAATTAACCAATTGCTATTTAAACTTTATAATTGTCAGGGCCTGGAATGTTGCAAATCCTGAGGAAGCAAGGTGCATAAGTGCAGTTATTGGAGCAGTGGGAAACAACTGATTGCTGTTCCAATTGGACACTTACACATCCTAAGAAGTACTGAGATAGCTGGCATAAAATGGAATGGAGTTCCCATCACCCCTGGGTGGTGGTAGCCAAGCCTCCCTCCCCAAGGTCTTCCTCTAGTACATACAGCAGCCAATCAAGAAGGAGATGATGTGCAAGTGGATTGACAAAGAGCAGAAGCAGCAGCAGCAGCTGCCACCGCCCCCTGCCTAGAAACTTAGATCCAAAACTTTCAGCACCATGCACAAGCTGGTGAATAATGTCACTGTGGGGTACATGGTGTACCCTGAGAAGAGCAGCCACATCTGCTACTGGGAGGACTGTCCCCAAAAAGGCAAACTCTTCAAGGCCAAGTAAAAGCAGTTTAATCACATCCATGTGCTCACTGGAGAAAAGCCGTTCCCCTGCCCCTTTCCTGACTGTGAAAAGTCTTTTGTCTGCTCAGAGAACCTCAAGATTCACAATAGCACTCATACAGGGGAGAAGATCTTTTAATATGAATTTGATCGATGTGACAGAAAGTTTGCCAATACCATTGACCAAAAGAAACATTTCCGTGTCCATACCAGTGATAAGTCCTACTACTGTAAGATTTGAGGCTGCCACAGATTCTATACACACCCTAGCTCCTTGAGAAAGGATATGAAGATCCATTGCAAGTCTCCTCCACCTTCTCCAGGTGCCCTTGGTTACCAATCAATGGGGACCCCAATAGAAGCCCCTTTGTCTCCTGTCCTGAACCCAGTCAGGAGCCTTTCTGCCACTCTTTCCCCTCAGGTCACCAATCTCAATAAGTGGTTTTTTGTCCATCCAGTGTAGCCCCAAACCACCTCCATACACCTAGCAATGGAAACACTTCAGAATCAGAAGATGAAGAAATTTATGGAAAGTCTGATGCTACAAGAACTATTCACTAGAATAATACTAGTCAAAATAATAATAAAGGTTTTTCAATATGAAAGTCTTTGGACTATTTCTTGAATGTAGACAATGTAGAGCCTGAAAAAAACCAATTGCTCAGACTTGCCACTTGGTTTATCTATTCCTATTTATTCTGTATGGAACCCTGTTGTGTTTGTATACTTAATTTAATTAAGATATTTGGAACTTTTTTTTTTTTTAAAAAAATGACCAAGTTGGATGCTAGGGCAAGCAAGGTGTGATTTTTGTCGTTTTCTTTTTGGAGATCAGTTTCCTAGTCTCAAGGCTAAATTGTAAACATCTGAAGGATTAATCTCCTTTGAACCCTGATAATTCACAGCTGTGCTGAGTCAAGTAGGTTTCTGCCTTCCTGCTCTGAATCAATCAGTGACTGGGTCTTTGATTTATATTCTGGGAGGTTGGCATTTTGCTTTGGGTGTTTGCTTATGAGAAGGACCTTTTGATTCCCTGAACTGGACTGTGAATAATTGTTTGACTACTTGGAGGTTTGTGCAGTCACGATCAGGTGGCATAGGTAGGAGGTTGTGTTACTTTCTTCAGGTAATGAGGGCCCTGTCTATTGAATATCTGTGCTAATTTCTCTGTATTTTCTACTTTCTATAATTAAAGTTAGATTGTTGACCCCTTTAAAAGTTGCCTTCCCTTTAACAAAACAGATCAAATAACCTGTACTAGCAGGTCATCCTTGGTGTGCTATGGTGCTTGCTAACAAGAGAGAGACAGAGACAGAAAGAGACAGAGAATAAGAAGAGAGATAAAACCTTAGACAGGCTGCTAGATAGTAGAAGTAAACAATGCCATTAGGAGAAGTGAGAAATAAGATTGGGTGCCAATGAAACTGTGGCCATGGTGTTGTGGTATTTTGGTCTGGATTTTCTCCTTCCTGTGAGTGTTTGTATCCATGCACCTCTCTCCCTGTCTCTCCTCCTCTCTTCCCCTCTTCTCCTCCCCTGCCGTTAAATAGCTAGACTTGGAAAATCAGATTTTTCTCTTCAAACATTTACTAGCTATGGATTCTGGGAAAGTAAAAACCAATCTAAACCTCAGTGTCCTCAAAATGAGGACCATGGAGTCAGAAAGAACTACATTTAAATCTAACTTCAGATACTTACTAGCTATTTAACCCTATTTGAGTTACCTCAACCTATTTAAGTCTCAAGTTCCTTATCTGTAAAATGAGGGATAATGATAGCATCTGAATCTGAGAGTGATCTGTGAGGATCAAATGACAAATACATGTAGCATCTTGCAAACTTTAAAGTGCTATATAAATGTTATTAGCTATTATATGTAAAATGTGAACATGCATTAGTATGAGGAATATGATGAAAATAACTTCAATTTATGTAGCAATTAAAGACCTACAAAACACTATCTTTTTTTTCTTTGTATCCCCAGTGTCCAGAGCACTGTATGACACATAGTAGCTGATTAATAAGAACTTTGAAATTAAAATCAATTCACAACAAATTGGTAAGGCAGGGAATCCAATATTATTAGACCAATTTTATTGATGAAGAAATTGAGACTCTGAAGAGTTAAATTAACTTGTCACAGTCACAAAGCTACTAAGGCTGAGGGCATAAAATAAGTTAAAACTTATTACTAGTTGATTGTTCTGACTACAGTACAACTATTGTACTCAGCAATATGATATAATAGCCTGAATGATGTCATCTGCAATTGCTCCAGTCCTCCCCCCAAAGTGGTGTGGGGTACTAGGACTGAGAACTGTAGGTGAGGAGGGGAATGGGAACCTTGATATCTCTCCCAGACCTTAGCCAATGTTCCTCAAAATAAATCCGATCGACTATAATTAAAATTAATTTTGTAGTATGAAAAGAGGACTTTGTATTGTTCTTGTCCCTCCAACATGTCTTTCCTCCTAAATTTCTATTTCTGTTGATGGCACAAAATACACAGTCATTCAGGCTGATAATCTTGGAATTATCCTTAAATCCTCCCTCTTTCTTCTATCTTCCCTCTCTCTTCCCCCAAGTGGAACTGGTTTTATAGATTAGACTTCAGAAATATTTTCTTCCATTCTTTTGACTTTTAAGCCACCACCTTAGCTAAAGAAACTTATTACCTCCTCTGCAGACTATCGTGGAGACATCTAGGTGGTGCAGTTGATGTATCATAGGACTGGGAATCAAGACAACCACAGTTTACATTCCTCCTCAGATACTTAAGGGCTGAGTGTCTTTTGCCTAGTGATTCCATCCTCAGGTTCTTCACCTTAGTTCAGAGAATTGTTGTGAGAATCAATTCAGATAACATACAAAATTACCTTATTAGTAGCTTACTAACTGGTCTCTGTGTTTGTCCTTCTTCAATATATTCTTGCCAAAGTAATCTTCCTAATGGAGACACCACACCACTTAAGTGCCCCACTCTAAAACTTTTAGTGGTTCTCTATTGACTATACCATAAAATACAAATTCCTTACATTGGCATTCAAGGATTTCCACAATCAGACTAACCTTTATTTTTGTCTTTCCTTTCCTGAACTCTAACAGTAGACTAATAGTCTTCAATATCCTTCTTCAAAAATGGAATATTTTGGACATGTTAAACTCAATTCTGGGAATGGATTCTGCCTCTATCCTTGTTAAAATTCTTGTCTCATATTCACATTTAGCTAAGCAGTCACCTCCTCCATGAAACCTTTCTTCCTCCCTGCCACCTTTTAAAAATATTCATCATCTCTCTCTTATGCATCCTTCAAATGAACATTAAAAATATGCATAGTGAAACAAAAAAAATCCACATTGTCCATGTCCTAAAATATAATTCTCATTCTATACTTTAAGTCAATCACCTCTTTAGTGGGAGGTAGCATGTTTAATCTTTAATCATCTGAAACAGTGGCTCATCATTGAGCTGATCAGAGTGCTAAAGCATCAGAGCCATTTTCTTTTATCATATTATCATTGCATAAATTATTTTTCTAGTTCTGTTCACTTCACCCTTTATCTATTCATAGATATTTTACCATTTTCCTTTGAAATTGTCAATTCAGTCATTTCTAATGGTACAATAATATTCCATTACATTCGTATGCCATAACTTGTTTTGCGATTCCCCAATAGGTGGTCTCTCCCTGAGTGTCTTTTTCTACAAAAAAAAAGAGCTGATATCATATTTCCCTCTTATTTCCCCCCCTTTCTTTAGGCATAGGCCTAACAGTAGTATTGCTGTCCTTAATTTCTTTGATTGCAGTTTAGTGATTTTGTTGATCTAGTTCCAAATTTCTTTCCAGAATGACTGAACGGATTTAGCATTCCACCGATAGTACAGTAATGAGTCTGTTTGCAGTTCCTTCAGCATTTATCATTTTTCTTTTTTGTCATCTTTGCCAATCTGATAAATGGAGTAATAGAGATGCTTCAATTTTTGTTTTTCTCATTATTAGTTATTTAGAAGATTATTTTTCTACATGGTTATCTATAGTGTGGCTTTCACTCCTTAAAACTACTTTGACCTTTTTTTTTCTTTTGTGACATAATTTAATCAAGACTCCAAGGGAGGTTCCCAGATCCTGTACCTCAAGGACTCAAGGAGAGTTGAAGGGGGGTCCCAGAGCCCATACCTCATCAAGATGACTGGGGTGCTCTCAGCTCTGTCATTTAATTAGTTATATGTATAACCTGAGCCCAAATGTTATGTATGTCCAAGTTATATGTATAACCCAAAGCCCATTGGTATGAGGCTTTCATTTGTGAAGATCAATTCCCCATGCCTGGGATGGTAGTTGTTGAAAATGGTAGAGAAGCAATTTGATCTCTTCAGTATCTTCACACTCTTAAATTGCTTCATGTTCTTCATGGCCTTTCATGTTATTTGGACTCTTCAGTCTCTTTGGATTCTTCTGCCTTCTAATTTTGAGAGAGAAGATGGATGATGTCAACTCCATTTCAGGTTGCTGAAGGAAAAAAAAAAACTCCAGGAAGAAGCTGACATAGGAGTTGCTAATAGCTTCTGTCATGCCCCTATCCCTAGCCTGCTGCATTATAAATCAAGGAATTTTGGTGAGATCTAGGGCTTTCTCTCTCTCTTTCTTGTTTGAGCTGAAGTCCTCATTCTTAATGGGAGAGGTCTTTCACTCTATATTGTCTGGTATGTCTTAGACTTTCTCTGACTTCTGTTTTTCTGTTGACTTATATATATGAGTTTCTTATGTGCTATGTGTATTTTCAATGTAGAACTAATATTTGGTGTGAATGGAGGCAAGACTTTCCAAGGCTTGCATATAAATTTTGGGGTCCTCCTTTCCCCATTAAGAAACAGTTTTTGTTGAAGAGGTATAGGTGAGGGTTGCTCTGAATACCCCAAAATACCAACACACCAGTCCTGCCAAATGAATTCACTCATCTTCTTAGCCAAAGAAAAGTAAAGTTTATTAAAATTTCGCTTGTATTAGACACAGAGTAAGTCTGTTTTAGGTCATTCTATGGTGCTCTCACACACATGGAGAGAAGATGGGATCTTATATACAGAAAGTTGTGGGAGGAATCTAGGGGTGATCTAGAGGAGGAGTTTGGGGACGGTCCTCAGGAGAAGTCAGACGAGGTCAATGAGTGATTAAGGTGGGAAGTTGCTGGACGCTACCTGGAGCCAACACACAATGGTGGGTTATGCCAGTTCAAGGGTGGATTGATATTTTGATAAGACTCTGTCTATCTACTGTGGGAAGTAGATAGACTATGGAGGGCTAGGCTAGTAACAGAGTTCTGGGCCCAGCCACAATGCAATGCTTATGGCCTCATGCAAATGCCTTGTCAAATGGGATGATTTAATCAGAATTCAAGGGGGGTTCCCAGAGACTATACCTCAAAGATTCAAGGAGAGCTCAAGGGGATACCTAGAGCCCACACGTCATTAATCTTGACTTTAGATTGAACCTAAAAATTATATACCTCACGCCAGGGGTGGGGAACCTGCAGCCTCGAGGCCACAGGTGGCCCTCTAGATCCCCAAGTACAGCTCTTTGCAATCTCTGAGGCTGTTGGTTCACCACCCCAACCCCAGACTAATAATATATACTAATAGAACAATATTTAATGCGTATATACATATGTATATATATATATGTATACACAAATACACATTTCTAATTCAATACTCCCTCTCTTTGAGTATAGCAGAGTCCTGGTCTCTGGTCCCTAGCTTACTGATTCCCCGCCTGGAGGGAAATAAAGCCCTCCCTGGAGAAAGGTGAGAGAAGAAAAGGATAAAGATATCTCTTTGGACCTCCCTGCTAGCCAAAAAGAACCAGCTTTGCTAGATGTAGGGGACAGCCTCATAAAGATGATTTTACCTCTCTAAGCTTCACTTTCCTCTTCTGAAAAATGCGGAACAACTTAAAAAATTCTCACTCAATATTTCGTGATGCCAAAACTCTTCAAAGGATGGATAGTATGAACTTATTGTCCAATCAGAACACAACTGGTTATAAACAAAAAGATAAATGAAAAGTGACCTTTACATATGGTGAAATGCAGAAGGGTGAGCCGATTTAGCACCTAAGAACTTGTTCCATCTCCACTGGTTTACATGGCGTAAAGTAGTACCTTGGGAAGGCAGAAAGACTTTTTCATTCTGTTCAGAGATACACTTTCTGATGGGTACCTAAATAACCTTTGATTTCATCCCTCTGGTGTAGAAGATGAAAATCTTTAAGAACTAGAGTCCCAAGGAAATGTAAATACTGCTTATTCAGGACCGACATTTCAAAAGACCTTCGTCCCACCAGCAGCAATGGCTATTCTGTGTTATCAGGTTTTCTGTCATTCATGTTGATTAAAGTTGATAAACATTGGAAATCATTTGGGGTAGACAGAAGAATACAAAGGAGAGAGATGTAACTCTATCTTTATTTGAAAAGGTCTATAATTCTTGGGAATACAGCAAACACATTCTTACTTCTATACCTTTGCTTCCTCACAGCATATTCAGTTATTTCAGAGGGAGAGAGAGTGAGAGAAATAGAAAGTCAAAAAGAGATTTGGAATGAAACATCCAGAGGCACAAAAAAGACATTCAAAGAAAGGATGTGGCACACAGAGAATAGCATAAAGCAAATAACCAGAAAGCCAAACAAACATAAATCCAAAAAGACACAGAGATGTATATCTAGAATAGGAAATGTTCAGATACAGTGAAGAAGACAAGCTAGCAGAGAGAGAGACACAAAAATTGGAGTGCCAGAAAGAGTTGAAAACACAGATAGACAGGTGAAAATACACACAGTAAATGAGGCAGACATAGGAAGGGCATTATATAAAAAGTCAGAAGTGGGTTTAAGGGGAGGAAGAGACATAGAGAGAGAAACAGGTAGAGACACAGAAAGAGAGAGAAGGATATGTGGGTTACCACATTGTGGATATATGATGACATATCTGGAGAAAATGGAATAAGTATGAAAGAATATCTTGAGTATTCATGGACCGAAAACTCTGTTATCATTGGCCAAGCCAGGGAAAAACATGGATGATCACACTCACACTGATCATGGAAAATATTTGCCTTTAAATTGAGCTCAAAGCATTTATTATACATGTGATGAAGGTTAAATTTGAAGAACTTTGGGAGACAAAAATATATATTTTTCACTATTTAAACATGGGTTCATTTTGTTTGATTTAGGAAATACCTAATTTGGGGGGGGTATAGAGATTATATTGACTAAAACCAAAGTAAATATTGATTGATTAAAAAAGAATTAATGCCCCTTGCACAGTTTTTAAGGTTAACAGTTTTACAGACAGGGAGTAACAAACCACAATGCATCCAGGAAAGGGAAATAAGATGATGAAGAAATCAGTTGATGGAACTCATAACATTTAGTCTGAAGTAGAAGAGTTCATGGGAGGTTAGGGTAACTGTCTTCAGATATCTGGAGGATTGTTATGGGGAGAAAAAAATTTTTTTCCAGCCTTATTTTAAAGGCAAGAGCTAGGAGAAATGGGTGAAAGTTACAGGGAGGCAGAATTATTCTCAATATGGAAAAATTACTACTAATGTAAGTAGCATGGAAGCTCATTTAGAAAAGGGAAGAAATGAATGAATAAATGAAAATATAAATTTATCTCAATATGGAAAAAATTCTACTAATGTAAGTAGCATGAAAGCTCATTTAGAAAAAGAGAAATGAATGAATAAATGAATGAAAAATAATTTATTAGGTACTTACTCACAAGTGCTAAACACAGTGATATAAAGACAAAAATGAGAGTCCCTGCTCTCGAGGAAGTCAAAGTCAAATAATGAAACAATACGTTAAGAGGTTGTAGCTACAAGTGAAAGCATAGTCATTTTTATATAGTTTTTGTTCGGTTATTCCAGTTGTGTCCGACTCTGCATGACAACATTTGGGATATTCTTGTCAAAGATACTGGAGTGGTTTGCCATTTCCCTCTCCAGCTGATTTTACAGATGAGAAACTGAGGCAAACAGGGTGAAGTGATTTGCCCATATATACATACATATGCTAGTTGGTTAAGTGACTGAGGCCAGATTTAAACTCAGTAAGATGAGTCTTCCTTTCCCCAGGCCTGTCACTCTATCCCCAGCATCCATTAGGTGCACCTAGTGTGGAACTATAGCTGAAAGCTAAGGGAAATAGAAGTTAATTGACTTGATCAGGGTCACATAGGTTGATTTAAGTATCTGAGACCCCTTTTCAACTCAGGTGTCCTGAGTTAAGGCCCAACCAAAATGACACAGACTGCCTCTAGTACAGCTGAGTAGACAGAGCTCTGTGCCTTGCGTCTGAAAGATTGTTATCTAGCCTATGGCACTTTACTAGTTGTGTGAATAGAAGCAAGTCACTTAAACTCCATGAAGTTCACTGTCCTCATCTACATAATAATACCTCTTGTAGATATTGGCAGGTAAAAAGGAGATAATATATGTAAAACATTCTTCAAACTTTTAAAAACTACATAAATGCCAGTTATGAATAATTGTTTTAAATTTAAATATTGCTTTCAAATAATTTTATATGATATGATACAGCTTTGGAAATACAAGAAACAATTGTCAATTATGTATAGTACTTTGTACTATTTTAGAAAGACACTAATTCCCTTAATGGAGGGTGAGTATTCCTGGGAGAGTGGATATTTTTGGCATTGCTAAATCATCCATCATTTTCTACCAGTAGCTACTCAAAGAATGACAGCCTCATTTAGAGGAAGGTGACCATAAACACATGATAACATGTGAATAATCTTAAGAATTATTAAGTCAAAACATATAGCAATGTATTCTTTGGAATTGGTATTGTTTTCAAAAATGCATGTGGAGACCCCAAGAAAGCCATGTCTCAAAATTGGGTTTTAGTTCGTTTCTTTCTGTAGCCCTAAAATTCCTTACTATGTATTAAACTTCTTATGACTGAACCGGTTCTCAAACAAGAGACAGAAATCTACACTGAGACCATATATATATTCTCCCCCCCGCCATGGGCAAGACCTAACCAAAACTTATGGTTGAAAACAATAAGTAACCAAGGAGACATTGGATAGAAACTTTGGGGGTTTGGAAAGTATTGTTACACAATATATTCAGATCCCTCCATTTAAAAATAATAAGCAATAGATCTTTTTAAATTACACGTAAAGAAAGTTTTCAACATTCACTTTTAGAAGATTTTGAGTTCCAGACTTTCTTTGCTCTTCCTCCCTCCCTTTCTCCTCCCCAAGAAAGCAAGCAATCTGACATAAGATATAAATTTACACTTATATTAAATATATTTTCACATTAGTAATGTTGTGAGAGAAGAATCAGAACAAAAGGGAAAAACTAAGAGAAAGGAAAAAAATGGTGAAAATACTATGCTTCAATCTGCATTCAGATTCCTGAGTTCTTTCTCTGGAAATGGAGAGTATTTTCCATCATGGGACATTTGGAACTATGTTAGATTATTGCGTAGCTGTGACAAGCCCAAGTCTCAGAGTTGATCATAGTGCAATGTATTTGTTGCTGTATACAATATTCTTATTGTTCTGCTCACTTCAGTTAGCATAAATTCACATAAGTCTTTTCAGGTTTGTTTTGTTTCCTTTTGTTTTTTATTTTTATGAAATCTGCCTGTTCATCATTTCTTATAGCAAAATATTTTTCCATTACATTCACATACCACAATTTGTACAGCCATTCCCCAACTGATGGGTGTTCTCTCAATTTTAATTTCTTTGTCACCACAAAAAGAGGGGCCATAAATATTTTTTTTGTATGTGTGATTCCTTTTTCCTTTTTTACGATCTCTTTGGGATACAGGCCTAGTAGTGGTATTACTGGATCAAAGTGTATGCACATTTTTCTCAGTCTTTGGGCATAGTTCCAAATTGCTTTCCAGAATGGTTGGATCAGTTCACAATGTTCCAGTTTCTCCACACCTCCACATTTATCATTCTCCTTTTCTGTCACATTAGCCAAAATTATAATTCTGAGGTGGTACCTCAGAGTTGTTTTATTTTGCATTTCTCTTATCAATAGTGATTTGAATAATTGGTTTATGTGGTTAAAAATAGCTTTAATTTCTTCAACTGAGAACTTCCTCTTCATATACTGTGATCAATTGTGGGATGACTTGTATTCTTATAAATTTGACTCAGTTCTCTATATATTTGAGAAATGATACCTTTATCAAAGACACTTGCTGTAAAGATTGTTTCCCAGCTTTGTGCTTTCCTTCTAATATTGGTTGCATTAGCTTTATTTATGCAAAAACTTTAAAAATTTTTAATGTAATCAAAATTATCCATTTTGCATTTCATAATTTTTTAAATCTCTTCTTTGGTTATAAATTCTTCTGTTCTGCATAGATCTGACAGTTAAACTGTTTTTTTTTTGCTTTGGAATTTGATTATTTTATCATGTTTTATGTCTAAACCATGTACCCATTTGTAAAAGGAATGGGCATTTGAAGATCTTCCCTGCCCCTTAATAGACCTAGGGTAGTTTGAAGACCTCCCCTGCTTTGAGAGTAAAAACTTTGTAGTCACATGGAGCCTGTGATGGAGGGAATTTGCTAAAGGGTGGAGCAGAGCCCACAGGAAGTTTCCCTGCTTTGAAGATAATCTCTTCCCCCTAATATGTTGAATGTAGTCACATGGAGCCTGTGGTGGGAGGAGTTTGATGAAGGGAAGCAGAGCCCACAGGAGGCTAACAGTCAGAACTAGCAAGATAGTGGGAGAGAGAGAGGATGCTCAAGCAAGAAGATACAGAGGTGTGTGAGTAAATATTGATCTTGTATTGGTTTATGGGAAGGCTAAAGGATGTTGTGGCTCTAAATGTTACTATGGCTTCTAAATATCTGGTACTATGATGGAATTGGCTTATTATTTTGGGGATTCAGTTTTCTTATGTCTAAATAAAATATTTCATTTTTGTCTTCGATATGGAGATTTTGGTATATTTTGTAATTGAACGGCATGCGATATTTATAGTCATGGTCTTCATCATGTTCATGGGTGCTGCAACTATTGCATTGGCACTACATTTGGCAATGAGAATAGGGTTGTGAAATATCGGACCTCTAGTTGGGGGAAAAAGGGATTTAGAAGAAGAAATGGCTGTCCTGGGAAGGGAGGATATGCCTTATGCCTCGCTAGCCAGGGAGTGGTCTAATAGGAACAGAGGCTACAGCAGGGAGAACCTAGAGATTTAGAAACATGTTTGCAAAGAGTAGCAATAAAACCTGGGAGACAGCTGGAGGCAGTGAGTAAAAGAAGCTAGGTTTTCATAATAGGCTACTGTATTGTGTGTAAAAGCAGAGACAAACTGTGAGCTAAGTGCAGAATGTGAGCCTTCCTTTAGAACAGCAAGTTGAGTCTCAGGTGGAAGAAGAGAGAACTGAAGAGTCTCTGGAAGCAGAGAGGGCTGTTGTAAATTTGGCTCAGAAAGAGAAGCAAAAATGTTAACAGGAAGAAATTTCATATAGTTTTGGTAGAATCTGAGCCTAGTTGTTATAACGAATACCAAGAGAGTTTATGGGTTGTACAGAATGATACAGAAGATTACTGATATTTTGAGCAAATTCACCCAAAGGATGGGAGAATCCTTAGTGTCTTGGATGGTACGAATCAGTGATGAAAAAGCTGGAGGAGTAATGGTAGATAGAGTGAACTGCTTGAAATTTATAAGTATTTGCCAGAATCCTTTTGTCCAATAACCTTTTAGAGATTTTCATTTGGCAGGAGGTAACAATACCACTAATCTGTTAGCTTTAGCTGCTTATGGATGCAATAGAATGTATCCAATTGATTCTAAATGGCCTAGTGGAGGCAGACACCGGTACATGCTTAGAGACTGTATGAGAAAGTTGAAAGAAGTAATGAAAACTGCTATGATGGTTGGAGATGCGGATATGTATCACGAAATGCCCTTAGCAGTTCCCCAGAAATATTTTGGTGAAGACAGCTCCTCCTGCTTATAAGCACCTATTTCTGACTCTACTAATTGGCGAAGCAGGGCATCTTCTTTCAGAGGCGCTGGATAAGATCTCACAGCTAAGTAAATTAGGAGAATGGGAAAATGATAAGTTTCCTTGAGAGAGAAAATTAAATGGCCAGTGGATTCAAATTCAGAATATATTGCAAGGAAAAGAATTGTTTACTGCTCTATTGAGAGTAGAGGTTGATTTTAGAAAAACTGATGGTATCCCAACTAATAAACTATACAAAATGTATCAAGAAAATGGGCTTGATGCTAGACAGAATAGAGAAGTGAGAACTGCCCCCCACAGATGCTCTATCCAAGTTTGTCTCACCTTCAGGGGACTCAGATTAAAGAAAGTTCTAGGATAGGTCGAAGAGGTCAATGTGCTGAACTTGTGGCAGTGTATCAAGCCATTGGAATAGAGCAAGGAGGACAGTATCATATATTCTCCTGTAAATGAGATTTTGATAGTAAATCGATGGACTCCAGAAGCAAGGCTGAACCCATATTTGTCTCTTTTTGACATTTTGTCTGTTAAACTTGTTTGCAAGATTTGTTTTCTGCAGGTGTGGTACGCTCCACCTGCAGATGCCTGATTGCTTAAGCCAAATGTCATCCCCTGTCCATGGCTGTGATGTGCCACCTCTGGACCTGGCATTGACTAAGTTCTAGATGACATCTAAAGAACTGACCTTTCAAATGGGACCTCCTGGACCTGGCATTGACCAAGCATGGAGCCTGTGGTGGGAGCAGTTTGCTGAATGGAAGCAGAGCCCACAGGAAGCTGGGGGTCAGAGCTAGAAAGACAGTGGGAGAGGGAGTATGCTCAGGCAAGGAGATAGAGAGGTTTGTGAGTAAATATTAATGTTGTATTGGTTTGTGGAAAGGCTAAAGGATACTGTTCCTCTCAGTGTTATTATGGCTTCTGAATATCTTTGGTACTATGATGGAATAGGCTTACTGGTTTTGGCATTTGGTTTTCTTGTGTCTAAATAAATGTTTCATTTATGTTTCATTTATGTCCTCTATATGGAGAGTTTTGTGATCGAATGTCATGCCATATCTATAGTCATGGTCTTTATCATGATCATGGGAGCTGTAAATGTTGCATTGGCACTACACCATTTCAACCTTATCATGGTATATGGAGTAAGATTTTGTTCTATACCTAGTTTTTGCCACACTATTCTCCAGTTTCCCCAGCAAATTTTGATAAGTAGTAAGTTTTCATCCCAGAAGCTCGAGTCTTTGGGTTTATTAAGCAGTAGATTACTATAGACATTGACTACTGTATCTTGTGTACTTAATCTCTTCCACTCATCCACTGCTCTGTTTCTTAGCCAAGTAGCAAATAGTTTTGATGATTGACACTTTATAATATAGTTTTAGTTCTTGTACAGCTAGACCATGTTCCTTTGCATTAAAAAAAGAATTCCCTTCATATTCTTTATTTTTTGTTCTTCTGGATGAGATTCATCCATTTAAAAAATTGTTCTGATATCATAAAATCATTAAATCATCAATTCAGTGGTTTAATTTCTGAGCTGTTTGGAGTTAGCATATAACAGGGAAATCAAAACATTAAGCCCATTATCCAGGTTATATGCTTCTGTTAGAATTACATTAAGCTGTTTAAGATTTACATGTATTTTATCTGTTAGAGGTCAAACTTGGTTCAAATACTTTGAGGTGTTACCTGATGTGCACCATCATAGCTCTATAGATAGTATAAAACTTAGTAACATAAGTCCAAAGGAAACCACCCTCATAGTTATATGATCTGTTATTTTGGGATGTTTGTTTAGCAAGCAATGAAGAAAGACAAAGGGGAAAACTTGTGGAAAAGGCAATGGCAGCTAAAATTACATTTGACTATTCAAAATACCTGGCAATTCTGGGGGCAGGACTGTACTCTTTGGAATAAAAATCCTGTGTTTGAGCAGACTTATCTCAGGGGAGGGATGAACTTAAGGAAATAGATTGATCATACTAAATTTATATTTGCTGTGATATCCACCCCATTTCCAAATTTTTCTTCTGTAGTCCTTGGACATGGTAAGGTTAAGAACATTAATATCTGCATTGCTTATAACAAACTTGACTGGGACATCTTATGTGTAAAATTAGAAATTTGCATAAATGATATCCAGGTTTTCTTCCAGTGTTAATAATCTATGCTTTAAAGTACTTTTTTAAAAGATGCAATGAGAGGAGGAGATTATTCTAGAGCTCAAATAGCATCCTATATTCTAATATTCCTTCTGTAATAAGTATATGGCCTTGGAAAGTGGAGACAGAGATCCACACCTTATCTTCAAATAATTTAATCAGTTATTGCCCTTATAGGGGAGAAGTTTCAATTGTGCTAACACCATGTTTTTTTTTCTGCTTTAATACACAAACATACACACATATACATGCATATATACACACATAACTATATATGCAAATATATGTATATATACATTATGTATCTGCCCCCCCCCCCGAATTGCCAGGTATTTTGAACAGTCACATCTATACATATACATACATACATGCTTGCATGAATGCATGCACATTATATTAATTTCTTTGATTGGGTCAAGAAAGGACTAGATAAATGGTTGCAAAATAGGTTGGTGTGACTCAGTTGGGCTCAACCAGAGGAATTTCAGCCAATGTTAGTACACCCAAGAGGTAAAGAACTCCAACCCTGGTAACCCATGATTTCAGTTTGAGAATTGAATCCAGATTCTCATGAGAAAATCTTATGCTTTGGAGACTTTCTCCCTTCCCACCTTCCCTACTCCCTTCCAATAATATTATCAGGGAAACTGGACCTGTAGCAATCAATGTCTTCATCTACAAGCGAAGCTACATAGAAGACAAACATGTATGAAAACAATGAATATAATCACCGAATGAATTTTCAAGAAGTGTGAACCCTTGAAACTGAAATGAATTCAAGATTATAAGCATATAGTGATTGGCATGGATAGGGCTGAACTTAGTGTCTTGAGTTCAAATGTGAAGCCAGAGGAATTTATTAAGTCCTAGAACTGGTTACCTTTTCTCTGGGACTCCTTTGTAAAGGAATTTTACAAAGAAATCAGGTGGCATTTCACCGAACATAAATGGTGGAAACCTGGTATATGGATGATTCTTTGGAGGATCAGAGGAATCCACATAGATTAGAGCTTGGGCATCCAGTCAGACTAGAACAGCTGAAACAACTTGGCATCTTTTACTAGAAAGTGGATGCTGACAAGTATGAGGATGATCCAAGGTTAGAGAAAATCTGAAAAGAAAACACTGCTAGATGGACATATTAGCCATATGTAAAGAGAAACTGTCAAATTATGAAGCAAAGATCAAGATGTTTTAAGAAGAACATTTATACTTTGATGAAATTTGATGTATTCGGGATGGAAGTGAATACTTTGTTGTAACAGATAAAGAAGATGGGTGGATCCACATCCTCATGGAGAAAGGAGACATGATAACACTTCAGCTGGGATTTATCATCACTTTACCCTAAATGAAACAAGCTATGTTAAGGCAATGAGACTGTTAGAGAACTGGCCTGGATAGAATATAATGGTGTGGATAATCATTTTGATGCTTGAGGAAAGTATATAAAGTTTCTGGCCCAAAGAACATAGAAATATTCCTCGGAGACTGAAACAATGCTTGGAAATGGGCCAAATATGACAATTAAGCAAAATGTTAACAATTTCCCTTTTTCTTCTCTGTCATGGACTTGAATATATGTTTTCCTTTTAAAGATTGATTCAAGAGAGTTTGCAGAGGCAGACACAGTGTATGGAGGTGGAAGGAATGCACACAGATGGACACAGCTGGAGCAAGCCCCAGCAAGCTGATTCACCAACTTCAGGGGAGATTCCAAGGACTGGGAATCTGTCAGAGGTGGATAAGAGACAAAGACAGAGCCCATGGAATCAAAAGAAGCTACTACTGAGGCTATCAACTCAAAACCTGGAAGTTAAAAAATCAGCTACCTGAACTTCCAGGTACAAAGATGGTGGAGTAGACCCCAGGTTCACTAATCCACCCCCCGCCCCGATCCTGAAAAGCCAGAGAATATTGCCCTAGAGTAAAATCGTAAAATAGTGGAACCAACTGAAGTTTTGGGAGTCCTAGGGGAAGGGTGGGGCTAAGGCTGTGCCAAAAAATGGAGAAAAACAGATTGCAAAGACAAAAACTTTAGAATGCCATTATCGTAGACATGAATAATCAAATTCAGAAGGAGAGCATTGACTCTACATCAGGAGCTGAAAAATCAAAAGTGAATATGAACTGGTCTCAAGTGCAGAAAACATTCTTAGAAGAGCTCAAGAAGGACATTAAAAAACCAAATTAGACAGGCAGATGAATATTGACCAATTATTTTAAAATTACAATTGTGAAAATAGAACAAATAGAAAAAAAAATTCACTGAAGAAAACAGCTCCTTAAAAAGAAAAATGCATGAAATGGAAAAAGAGTTTCAAAATCTAAATGGAGAAAATAAATCCCTAAAAATGAAATCTGAACATATGAAAAAGGAGCTTCAAAAATTAACTGAGGATAATAATTCACTAAAAATTAGAATCAGTCAAATTGAAGCTAATGAATCTATGAAGCATCAAGAATCAGTCAAACATAATTTCAAGAAGGAAAAATTGGAAAAAAAAAATTATGTTAAATATCTCAATGGAAAAATAACTGACCTGGAGAACAGGTCCATGAGAGATAATCTAAGAATTATTAGTCTAACAAAAGTCATCATGAATACAAGGGCTTAGACAACATCTTCCAAGAAATCATCAAGGAAAACTTCCCTGAGGCCCTTGAAACAGAGGATAAAATAGTTATTGAAAGAATCCAGTGGACACCTCCTGAAAGAGATCCCAAATTGAAAACTCCAAGAAATGTTGTAGCCAAATTCCAGAACTATGAGGTAAAGAAGAAAATACTTCAAGCAGCCAGAAAGAAACAATTCAAATATCTGGAACTACAGTCAGGATCACACAGGACCTAACAGCTTCTACCACTGAAAGATTGAAGGGACTGGAATATGATATTTTGTAAGGCAAAAGAGCTTTAACTACAACCCAGGACTGACTATTCAGAAAAAAACTGAGCATAATCTTTCAGGCAAGGAGATGGTCAATGTAATAGTAATGGAATTTGAAGATCTTCTATGCCCCTTGTATTTTCAATCAATCAGGTACTTAGCATGTTGTTCCAAGTTAATGATTGAGTCAAGTATTAAGATGAAGAACTTGGGAATCCCACAGTGGGATGGACTTGTTTACATAACAGGAAGGGAAGAGTTAATACTGTATAAAAGGAAAAGCCCAAGCTGAGAGAGGCCAGAACTTTTGGGAGCAAGCATCTGGAGGCTGCATTGCTACTGCTGGAGAGAGAGAGAAGAGAACTGAGAACCAAACTGAGAACTGAGAAGAGAAATGATAACTGAGGACTGAACTTAGAATTGAGAAGAACTGAGATATGAGAAGAGAGGAGAACTGGGAAGATGCATGGCTATGGTATTGGTACTTTGTCTCTTTTGATGTTACTTTGTCAGATTTGTCTGCTGATAGAGGATGGTGCTGTTGTTACAGAAGCCTTGGGACCTTTCTACTGGTTCAGAAGCCCTGAAAGAGGATTTTCTTGTTGTATGTTTACAGAAATCCTGGAGGAGGGTCTTGCTTACTATTTCAGAGTTTCTGGGACTATACTGATCATTTGTGTTGATTCGTCACCGTATTGTTGCGTCTATGTTGATTTCACAGGCAGAAGGTGAATTGATGAGGGTGACAGCATGAATGCTATTTTGGCTTTGTTAAACTTTGTCTTCCCAGGAACAGAATCTGTGAAGGACTTGAGGTGGACCTGACACTGTGAGCTTCACTATGGAAAAGGAACTGTACAAGAAACTGAACAAAGAACTGAGATCTGTCTGCCTTTGAACCCAGGAGGCAGTTGGATAGATTCAGGCAGGAGCTGGGACCATGGAAGAAGGACCATGGAAGCTGTGAGCCTGCTTCAAGTCAATATGAAAAGGTCTCTCCTTGGGCATTAATGCAAACTGAGAAAATCATGATTTACTGTGGGCTAGGGGTGGAGAACTTTGACCTTTACATTTAGATGATTGAATTAAGGATTTACTAATTAAGGATGACTGGAAACTAACCTCCAATTAAGAAGAAATAAGACTTTTTGATTGAAGAGATTAAGACAATGTGATTTAGGGGTGGAGGACTTTGTGTCTTTGTACTTTGTGTCAATTCTGGAGGCTTGCCTCCTTAAGGATGATTGAATTAAGGACTTACTAATAAATGATTGTGTTACTAAATGAATATTATCTTTATTTTTAAAACTGTAACCACGTTGGTGAAAACTATGAGGCCATTTTAATGATAAGTTGTTATGTTACAACATTGCAAATGCTGTACTTTTATTTCTGTGAATATTTTACCTTAATTTGTTACTGAATAAATAGAAAGTTTGCTATACCATGTGTAATGGGAATGTAAATTTTTAAGATCTTCCCTGCCCCTAGGCTAAAGTGCACCTGGAGCCTGGGGTGGGAGGCTTGTTTTTCAGTAGATACTTCTTCATTAGCCAGTGAGTCAATAAGGTTGTTACATCCTCTGAGCCAGGAGAAGGCTATATAAGCCCTGATGTGTAGCTTTGTTTGGGGCTCACTTTGAGAAGTGTTCTGTGATTTGATATGGATTCTGGGAAGCTGTTGTCCAGATCCCCCCGGCTTTGAAACCCAGATGTTGTTTGGTATGGATGTAATGGTTGGACAGTTTGGAAAGCTGTCTACTTGATCTGTTTCTGTCTTGATAATTCTGTCTGTATACTTTGAAGTTCGGGGAGCTGAACTTTTTCCCCTGAACTAGGTGAACAATACATATCTGACTGATTAAAGTAAGCTTGCTAACCCATTTTGAGTTGCTTTCCTTTATCAAAGCAGATCCAAGAACCTGTGTTGGCAGCAAACCCTGAGGACGCTTGGGGTGCTTGCTGCTACACCATGTAAATCAGAACCTTGAGGCTATTCACAGCAGCAGTTCTCTGGAAAGCTGTTTGTGCTTGGCTTTACAATCATTCAATTAAATAAGGGACTTCCAGACCTTCCTAATGAAAAAGCCAGAGCTCAATGGAAATTTGATCTCCAAATAAGACTCAAGAGAGACATAGAAAAGTAAACAGTGAAAACACACACATACACACACACACAGCTGCTATTTAATAAGAGCAAACTGTTTGTATCCCTATATGGGAAGCTGACACCTGTCAATATTGAGAATTGTATACATTAAAATGGGATATAGATAAATAGAAGGTATGGGTATAAATTGATTAATGTGATGATAAAAAACCTTATTAATGGGTACAAAAAGAGCATAATGAGAGAAGGAAGCAGAAAAGGGTAAATTATGCCACATAAAGAGGCATAAAGACATATTACAGTACAGGGAAAGAAGGGAGGGAGATGAACATTATATGAGCTTTGCCCTCATTGGTTTGGTGTAAGGAGGGAATAACATAATCAGTCAAGTAAAGGACTCTATCATGAAGAGACATAAAATTTATCATAATAGAGGGAAAGAGGGGTGGGAGAGGAGCACTGTATGAGATTTGATCTCATCAATATTGGTTCAAGGAAGAAATAACACTCTGCATTAAGTATAAAAATCAATCATACCCTACAGGCAGTGGGAGGGGGAAGGGGGAAGAAAAGGGGAGAGGGTAGAAAGGAAGGAAGAAGTAAGGGGAAAGGGTAGAAAAAGGGAGGGGGAATTGTTCGGGAGGGAATACTGAGGGAGGAGGTGGTCAAAAGGAAAACTAGTAAGGAGGCGAAGACAGAAGGGAGAATTAAAAGCATAATCAGGGGAGGGAATAGGGTGGAGGGAAAGACACAGATAGTAATTATAACTGAGTATGATTGGGATGAAATCTCCCATGAAACAGTCAGTTATCAGAATGCATTAAAAACCATAATCCTACAATATACTGTTTACAAGAAACACATTTGAAACAAGGGAATACACACAGGGTGAAGGTAAAACTTGAGTAAATTATTTTATGCTTCAGCTAAAGTAAAAAAAGCAGGGGTAGAAATCCTTATCTCAGATAAAGCACAAGCAAAACCAGATCAAATTGGGGTGGCTAGGTGGTGCGGTGAATAGAGCACCAGGCCTTGAGTCAGGGGGACCTGTGTTCAAATCTAGCCTCAGACACTTAACACTTGTTAGCCATGTCACTTTGGGCAAGTAACTTAACCCCAATTGCCCTGCCTTTCCCCCAATAAAAAGCAAAAAAAAAAAAAAGATCTAATTAAAAGAGTTAAGGAAGGAAACTATATCCTGCTAAAAGGCACCATTGAAAATGAAGCCATATCATTATTAAGTATATATGCGCCAAGCAGTATAGCATCTAAAATCATAGAGGAGAAGTTTACAGAGTTAGAGGAACAAAAAGAAAGCAAAATTATTCTAGTGGGGGTACCTCAATTTCCCCCTCTTTGAATGCGATAAGTCTAACCTCAAAATAAACAAGAAAGAAGTTAAGGAGGTGAATAGAATTTTATAGAAGTTATATATGATGGACCTCTGGAGAAAATTGAATGGGGATAAAAAGGAACATACCTTCCTCTCAGCAGTACATGGCACATACACAAAAAAATGAACAGGTACTAGGGCACAAAAACCCTCACAATTCAGTGCAGAAAGGCAGAAATATTAAATGCATCCTTCTCAGATCGTGATGCAATAAAAATTATATGTAATAAAGGACCATGAAAGGATAGACTAAAAACTAATTGTAAACTAAATAATTCAAACCGGAAGAACGAGTGGGTCAAACAAGAAATTATAGAAACAATCAGCAATTTCATTCAAGAGAATGACAACAGTGAGACAGCATACCAAAACTTGTGGAATGCAGCAAAAGCAGTTCATAGGGGAAGTTTTGTACCTCTGAATGCACACATGAATAAAATAGAGAAAATGGAGGTCAATAAATTGGGCATGCAACTGAAAAAGCTTGAAAAAAAATTGAAAATCCCTAATTAAATACCAAATTAAAAATACTGAGAAACAAAGGAGAGATGAATAAAATTGAAATTAATAAAACTATTGAATTAATAAATAAAACTTAGAGACAGCTTTATGAAAAAAGCAATAAGATTGATAGACCTTTAGTCAATGTGATAAAAAAAGAAAGAAAACCAAGTCAAAAGTATCAAAAATGAAAAGGGTGAATTTACCTCCAATGGACAGGAGATTAAAACAACCATTAGGAATTATTTTACCCAATTGTATACCCATAAATTTGACAATCTTAATGAAATGGATAAATATTTACAAAAATATAAGTTGCCAGAAAAACTGAATAGGATATAAAATACTTAACCCCATTTCAGAAAAAGACATTGAACAAGGCATCAATGAACTCCCTAGGAAAAAAAAAAGTCTCCAGGGCCAGATGGATTTACTAGTGAATTCTATCAAACATTTAAAGAACAATTGATTCCAATACTCTACAAACTATTTGGGAAAATTGGAGAAGGAGGAGCCCTACCTAATTATTTTTATGACACAAATATGGTACTGATACTTAAATCAGGAAGAGACAAAATTGAGAAAGAAAATTATAGACCAATTTCTTTGTGAATATAGATGCAAACATTTTAAATAAAATATTGTCAAAAAGACTACATCAGCTTATCATAAGAATAGTACACTTTGATCAGGTAGGATTTATTCCAGGAATTCAAGGATGGTTCAATATTAGAAAAAATATCAGTATAATTGATCATATCAACAATAAAACTAATAGAAACCATATGATTATCTGAATAGATGCACCTTTGACAAAATATAACACCCATTCCTATTAAAAAACACTGGAAAGTATAGGGAAAAAGTGGAGTCTTCCTTAATATAATAAGTAGCATCTATCTAAATCCATTGGCAAGTATTATATGTAATGGGGATAAATTAGAAGCATTTCCAATAAGACCAGGGGTGAAATAAGGATGTCCATTATCAGCCCTCATTCAATTTGGTACTAGAAATATTAGCAATAACAATAAGATAAGAAAAAGAAATTGAAGGAATCATATTAGGTAGAGAAGAGATTAAGCTATCACTCTTTGCAGATAATATGATGATACTCTTAGAGAATCAAGTAAAAAACTACTTGAAATAATAAATAAATTTGGGAAACTTGCAGGATATAAAATAAACCCACACAAATCCTCAGCATTCCTATATATTTCTAATGAAATCCAACAACAAGAAATAGAAAGAGAAATTCCATTAAAAGTTGCTGTAGACATTATAAAATATTTGATAATCTACCTGCCAAAAAAAACCCCAAGACATATATGAATACAAGTACAAAACACTTTTCACACAAATAAAGTCAAATTTAAATAATTTGAAAAACATCAGTTGTTCATTGCTAGGTCGAGCTAATATAATAAAACTGACAATCCTACCTAAATCAATTTATATAGTTAGTGCCATAGCAATCGATCTACCAAAAAAGTTATTTTATAGAGCTAGAAAAAATCATAACAAAATTCATCTGGAAGAACAAAAGGTCCAGAATATCAAGGGAATTAATGAAAAGAAATGCTAGGGAAGGTGGCCTAGCCATACTAGATTTTAATCTATATTATAAAGCAGCAATCATCAAAACTACTTGGTACTGGCTGAGGATTGGTGTAGTGCATCAGTGGAATAGATTATGTACACAAGACATAGTAGTCAATGACTATAGTAATCTACTGTTTGATAAACCCAAATACCCCAGCTTCTGGGATAAGAACTCACTATTTGACAAAAACTGCTGGAAAAACTTGAAAATAGTATGGAAAAAAATTGGTATAGGCCAATATCATACACTGTATACCAAAATCAAGTCTAAATGGGTGCATGATCTAGGTATAATGGCTGATATTGTAAGCAATCTAGGAGAGCAAGGAATAGTTTACCTGTCAGATTTATGGAGAAGGAAAGATCTTATGACCAAAAAAGTTAGCATTATAAAATGAAAAATGGATAATTTTGATTACATTAAATTGAAAAGTTTTTATAAAAAAAGACAATATAACCAAGATTAGCAGGTAAGTCGGAAATTGGGAAAGAATTTTTACAACCATTGTTTCTTATAAAGGCCCCATTTCTAAAATATAGAGAATTGAGTCAAATCTCTAAGAATACAAGTCATTCCCCAATTGATAAATGGTCAAGGGATATGGACAGTCAGTTTTCAAAGGAAGAAATTAAAGATATCTATAAGCACATGAAGAAATGCTGTAAATCACTATTGATCAGAGAAATGCAAATCAAAACAAAATTTTTTGTCAGATTAGTTAAGATGACAAAACAGGAAAATGATAAATGCTGGATAGGATGTGGAAAAATTGAAAGACTAATGCATTGTTGTTGGAGTTGTGAAATGATCCAACCATTCTGGATAGCAATTTATAACTATCCCCAAAGGGTTATGAAAATTGACCCAGCAATACCACTTGTAGGGCTGTATCCCAAAGAAATTACAGAAGTAGGAAAAGGACCCCTATGTATAAAAATATTTATAGCAGCTGTATTTGGGGTGGAAAAGAATTGGAAATCAAGGTGATAACCATCAATTGGAGAATGGCTAAACAAGTTGTGGTATATGAATGTAATGGGATACTCTTGTGCTGTAAGAAATGAAGAGCAGATGGACTTCATCATAACTTGAAGAGATTTATGTAAACTGATGCTGAGTGAGGAGAGCAAAACCAGGAGATCTTTGAAAGTAAATACAGACACATCATATGAGTGACAACTAACTTTGATAGACTGGGCTCCTCTCAACCATATGAGGTTAGAAGACAACGACAAAAGACTCCTGATGGAAAGGGATATCCACATCCAGAGAAAGAACTACAGAGAGCACAGATTGAAGCAAACTAATTACTCTCTCTTGTCTGTGTTTTGTTGTGTCCCTTCTTTCTCATTGTTCAACCCATTGGTTATAATCCTTATTTACAATAGACTGATGTTCAATGTGAAGGTATTTGTAGAACCTATATTTGATTACATGCCATGGGGTGTAGGAGGGAGGAGAAGGAGGGGGAGAAAATTTGAAATTCAAGAGATTGTGGAACTGAATGTCGTAAACAAAAAGTAAATAGATTAATTTAAAAAATTGATTCAAGAAAGGAAAAGTCATTAATTCAACATGGAATCAACTGAGATTGTGGACAAATCCTCCTTTTAAGAAAACTTTTTTTTTTTTGTTCTCTAAATATAAAACAAAAATTCTGGTTTAGCTTACCTAGATTCATATATAAAAAGTCCCTAAAATAGTAGAATAAAATCTTTTAAATAGGATGTAATCCCATCCCCAACACTGTGATGGATAGGTATCTATATATCATAGAAATTAATTATTTTTAATTTATTGTTTAATTAACCAGGAATTTCATTTTACTAATTATGAACCTTTTAGATGAAAGATATATACAAATTCATTGTATTCAAAATTATTAGTATTCCTATGACATGAGACTTAGCATGCATATCTACTGATTGTGCATATTCTTGAAAATCAAATATTTCCAATATAGTAAGAAAATCTACTTAGACTTTTGAATGGAACATAATTTTGTGATTCAGTTGTGCTTAACTTGTTAATTCTATAGAAAAATCATTATCAACCAAAAAATCAATAATTCTTTGCATAAATATATTATTCTGGAACATTTAAAATATTTGGAAATCTATCTTCATCTTAAAATTTTCAGCAATTCCAAGTAGCAAACAGATCAAATCTTTGTCCTAGAGATAAGAAAAAGCAAAAAATTTAGTTAACTGAATAACTTCTAAGTTCTCAGATAGTTCTTTAACTAGTAATGCAGCTGCCAGATGACTCTTACATCCCTAGTACCCTCACTTAGCTAGGTCATTATTCCATGTAAGTAATCAAGTAGAAAATGCTTAACTGCTGACTTTTTTGAAAGTAGTCTTTAAAAATGTCTTTTGTGAAGCAAAATTTTGTACTGTATTATAGAAACTGAAAATTAAAGATAAATCCAAACATTCAAAAAAGTCTGACACCAGTCTTACTAGTTCTATAATCTTGGACAAGTCACCTAACCTCTTCTTGCCTCAGTTTCCTGAACTATAGAATGAGGATAATAAGAGTCCCTGTCTCCAAAGGTTGTAAGAATCAAAAGAGATAATATTTGTACAGAATTCAGCACAGTGTCTTGCTCATAATAGGTATCACAAAAATGCTAACTATTATTATTACTATTATTAGATAAATATTCAACAAAGAGCCTATAGTAACTAGTAATTTTGAGTTTCTCCTTTGCCACATGCTTTTCCCATACATGTGCCTCACCATTATTTTACTCTGAGTGTAAACCCCTTCCACCTACAGACCTGTGAATGTGTCAAAGTATACCATACACATTTTATGGGATGTTTTGTACCAATCTGTTTTACATTATCTCAGTAAATGCAGATTCTAAAAGGTAATTGAGTTTAGCTCGGTGCTTGTCTTTGATAAGCACACCATGAAGGCTTCCTGAATACTTGAAATTTTAGCAGTTCTCAAAAGTTAGCCCTAGAACTTTGAGAGGAGAAGTAGTTCTTTACTGTCTGGAGACAATTCTCACCAATGAAAGAGAATCAGGGGAAAATAGTGGTGGAAGGATTGCTGCACTTTCAGCAACTCTGCTGAGTCTTATTCCTGACCCTGGATATTTCTTCACCATGCTCCAACATTCTCTTTATCCTGATAGAATCCCATTTTTATCTACAGACTTCTCACACTGGATGAGAGCCCTCCATACCTGTGACCTCCTCCTGAAATTCATTTCTCTCTCTTAACACACACACACACACACACACACACACACACACCCCAATTCTCAGAGCTTGGTCCATTCCCTCCCCCATTAGAATATAGCGGGTAATGTCTTTAAAAAATAAAGTATTCGTTTTACCATCTCTTAATGCAGTCCCTCACCCCACTACAAAATATGTGTTTACTAAAGGCTTGTTGACTTATTGAGTCTAACATTTGATGTTATCTATGCTATCTATGGTTACTGGAGGTAGGGTAGGGGATGGTGGGAACCTTGTGGAAAAATGTCCATTTCATCAATAAAACTTATCATCTAGAAAGAGAGGTAATTTGTGCATGCTTGAATATTTGTACTACATTTGGGGATAGCAGGTTTTTAAAGGAGTTTGTTAAAAATAACTAACTAAATAAATAAATAAATAATAGAACCCAAGGCCTAAAATTCTATGGGATCATAGATACATAACTATAAGGGATTTCAATAGCCATATCTCTCACCCTGTACATGTTACTGAAACTAACATAATTTTATCATGTAAATGGCATTAAAAAAGAAACATGATTGAATATATTTTTTTGTTTGCTTGTTTTTTTTGTTTTTTTTTTTGCTATACCATAAGTGCCATGAGACCTTTCTATTTGGCTTTCAGTTGTAACCATTTATAATTATAGTGTGTTCCATTAGAATTTGAGGTCCTTGTAAGCTTTGCTTTTCTATTTTTGTCTTCAACCTTTGGCATAAATCTTTACACATAGTAATCCCCAAGTAAATGCCTTAATAATTAATTATTTTTTCAGATGAGAAGACTTGCCTAATGTTTACAAAGGTAGTAAATTTCAAAGGTGTTATTTATGTCCACATCTAGTCCCATGACTTTAGATCCAATGTTCTTTTCATTGAACTTGCCCTAAAGTCCAGTAAATCTGAGTAACTCAGAAGACTGAAAATCTAAAGACACAAAGAGAAATAAATCCAATGAGAAGGAAAAGGCAGGAGCTGTTTAAAAAAGTTGGTACAAATAACTCATAAACCAACTTACATTTTAATGACTCTGCAGAATATGAAAGCAAGGGCAGGAAATGAAGTTTGCATACAAACATAGGACAATTCTACAAGAATGACATTATGAGCATTATAGCCTGGAAGGAGTTGAGTCTGGAAAGTAAAGCTAAGAAAGACTTTATTTTTTAAGCTGTTAGAGGAAAATGAGGCTCAAAGGAGGGATAAGATTGGCATATTTGGTGGATAGAAAGTTGAGAAGGAAAAATACAAATGAGAGAGTTGTATAGCTTTTACTTTGTCTCTACTTTCTTAGTCATGGAAAGTGAACTTTGGACTGGAAAGGATAGAACAAAAAATGACAAATAGGGATTTAAAAGCTAAGATAAGTGGGGACGAGTAAGTGTATACCTAAATGTCCTTAATGTGTTCAAGTCACCTTGCCCAGATGAAATCTATTGAAAAATGTTAGGGGAAAAAATGTCAATGTTTGGAATGTTGTGGAGATAATACATCTCCATGTAGAAGGTCATTTCAGAAAGAGATGTTTATAGGAGAACAAATGAAAATAAGGAGAGAAGGAAGAAGAGAGAACAGTGTATTGAATAAGATGCAGACAGAAGTGTTAAAAATTATTTGGTTTCTAAAGTAGAATATGAATGCTGCCTGATGTTATTATCACACAAATGATGAAATAGGCCCTTCAGAATAACCCAAGAAAATTATTATGAACTGATGCTAGTGAAATAAATGACTAAAGCTTGGAGAATAAGAAATGAAGGAAAAAAGAATGGAAAGAAGAAGGAAAGGAAGGGAAGGAGAGAGGGAGAAAGAAAGGGGAGAAAATTGAAATAAAATTTAACTATAACAATCTCTAGGTTCCCATTCATCTTTTGGTTTGGGGGTAAGAAGATTGTAGGACAAAAAGTAAGGATTTGAAATGTATAAGGAAAAATTGTGAAAGTGACTGAGGAATTTTGAAAAGGTCAGAGATTAAATTTAGGAAGGGAGAAATTTGGAAGAATTTAAGGAGAAGCTAAAGACGAGCTTGACTTAACAGAGGTGATTGACTCAATATAAAGAAAAAATGATTGAGCAAGTGAAAGAGTAGTGCATGAAAAAACCAACATGCGTTCATCAAAATGGAGGGAGAACAAGATATGATGTGACTAAAGTGCAGAATTTAGTTAAATGTTCCACAGTATGCAGAGCAAATAATCCAAGTAGAAAAACAAATAAGATTATGGTCTCAAGTCTATATTAGAGAAGATTTAGTTAAAAAAACATTCAGTTATTTAACCTGAAGAAGGAAAAACCTAGATGGGGTTTGAGAGCTGTCCTGAGGTGGAAGAGATTGCTTGCAAGGGGAATAAAAAAAATTAAAAAATTTCCAATTACTGATTTATTTTTCAAGATTTTGGTCAACTATGACTCACATATGTAGGGATTTCTTTTGAGACATGAATTAGTGTAGTTGGCTACTGAGGTCCACTCTTGGTCTTGAATTCCGCGACTTAGTGATCTCTGTACCCTAAAGACAAGCCTCCATGGTTGACACTTTCTAAAAAGAATCTTCTTGTTTTGGCTAGAAGGTTTAATCCTAGGTTCATTGCTTATGATATTTGATCCTCTCACTATGAGCCAGGGACTTAATATTTACCTTACCCATGGACAGCTCTCTGAGACAATGTGCACAAGCACAAAGAACCCCACTTCACCATTGGCTTAGCTGCTATAATATCCTAAGGTGAAGATGAAAATCCTTTATTTTTTTTTAAGTTTTATGTGCAAAAAGGGGGGAAATAGTAAAAAATAACCACTCCTTTTTGATTTTTATGGTTGAGCACATCTAGTTCCCATCTACTTTTGCCTCAAAGATATTGATAACTAACATCTCCCACTTCCACTTTTTCACCTGTTGCACTCTGGAAAAAATCTCGAAGTGAAAGTTAAAGAAAAGTGTTTTGTTGTGTTGTTGTTGGTGGTGGTGGTGGTGATATTGATGTTGTTGATTCGAACATTTGATTATATAATCCCTAATAGGGATTAGGCTAAATAAATAAATAAACCAGAACAAAATAAATTTCCTCCAACAGAATCTATTTTATTGAGTAATCTAAGGGTCACTGAAATCTATTTATAAGAGTTGCCCAAGCACCAATTCCAAAATTAAGAATCCAGGATTTTGTTATTAATTGTTACTATAAGAATATATTTGGGGGGGGGGGAATGTAAGAGAGAGCAGTTTGGGGGAAAGGGTATTCAGTAGGCTTGGTTTTTTGGGGTGGGAGTAGGGGAAAGATGGCAAGAAAATTTTTAACTCAAAATCTTGTGGAAATGAATGTTGAAAACTAAAAATAAACAATTAAAAAATACATATTCTTTCTCTCTCTGTGGAGAGGTTTGGACTATGAAATTTTTCACAGAAAATTTTCCCTTCTAGTAAGCTCATTGAAATCATCAGGATATACTATTGACCATGCTCTCTTAAAATAAAAAACAAAACAAACAAACAAAAAACCTAACAAACACTCTTTAGCAATTAGAGCCAACCATAGATAAAATGCACTACCTTGAGATTAAGCAGGTTCACTCTTCAAAAAAAATAATATATAATTGCTTGTCCAGTATGTAGTAGGAGATTCTTTTTTTTTTTTAAATTTCCAATCCCTTGCCACCACAAAAAGGGCTGCTATAAACATTTTTGTGCATATGGGTCTTCCTCCCACTTGTATGATCTCTTTGGGATATAACCCTAGGAGTGGTATTGCTGGGTCAAAGGATATGAAAGTATTTATAGCCCTTTGGGCATAATCCCAGATTGCTCTCCAGAAAGGCTGGATAAATTCACAACTCCACCAGCAATGTATTAGTGTTCCAATTTGCCCATATCGTCTCCAGCATTTGTCATTTTCCTGTTTTGTCATTTTAGCCAATCTGACTGGTGGGATGTGGTACCTCAGAGTTGTTTTGATTTGCATTTCTCTGATCAATAGTGATTTAGAGCACTTCTTCATGTGCTTATAGATATCTTTAATTTCTTTCTCTGAAAATTGCCTGTTCATATCCTTTCACCATTTATCAATTGGGGAATGACTTGTATTCTTATAAATTTGACTCAATTCTCTGTATATTTTAGAAATGAGTCCTTTGTCAGAGAAATAGGCTGTAAAGATTCTTTCCCAATTTCCCACCTCCCTCTTAATCTTGGTTACAATGACTTTGTTTGTACAGAAGCTTTTCAATTTCATGTACTCAAAATTATCCATTTTACATTTTATAATGTTCTCTAATTCTTGTTTAGTCATAAAGTCTTTCCTTTTCCACAAGTCTGACAGGTAAATTATTCCTTGTTTTATGAGACTGCTTACAGTATCAACCTTTATACCTCGATCATGGACCCATTTAGACTTGATTTTGGTATATGGTGTTAAATAATGGTCTATGACCAGTTTCTGCCATACTATATTCCAGGTTTCCCAGCAGCTTTTGTCAAATAGTGAGTTCTTATACCAAAAAACAGGACCTGGGGGTTTATCAAATAATAGATTACTATAGTCATTGACTTCTGAATCTCCTGTGCCTAATTTATTCCATTGATCCACTTCTCTATTCTTCAGCCAGTACCAAGTAGTTTGGATGACTGCTGCTTTATAATACAGATTGAAATCTGGTATGGCTAGTCCACCTTCCCTAGCATTTCTTTTCATTAATTCCTTTGATATTCTGGACCGTTTATTCTTCCAAATGAATTGTTACTATTTTTTCTAGCTCTATAAAGTAGTTTTTTGGTAAATTAATTGGTATGGCACTAAATATATAATTTAATTTAGGTAAAATTGTCATTTTTTTAATTTTAGCTTGACCCAGCCATGAGCAATTGATATTTTTTCCAATTAGTTAGATCTGACTTTATTTGTGTCAAAAGTGTTTTGTAGTTGTGGTCATATAGGTCCTGGGTTTGTTTTGTCAGGTAGATTTGTAGTAGGAGATTCTTAATCAGAAATAATTTAGACTAAATGGCAGTTAAAGTCCTTTCGAACTCTGAGAGTGATTGTAGTATCTTCTATGGTCCTTTCTTATTCTTCTACACTATTTTTTTTGCACTGAAAATAAATGTTCTTAAAATCCATTGCTCCTCTGACATTCTGTATTCTAATGTAATATATTCTAAAGTTTTCTCACTTCTAACATTCATGTTCTCCTTTCCCACAATCTATTTTCTAGAGACTTTCAGTTCTGATGCATAATGCTCTATTTTCAAAATAAATTTAATTTTATCATCTCTTCTAGCTTTACTTTCAATGTTTTTTAGTCTTATTCTTTGTATCTGTCATTTAAATGACTTTCCCATGTTCCTGGAACTGGTTAGTGTTCAGACAAGAACTAGATCAGAGGGGCCAGAGTCAAGATGGCTGAGTAAAAGCAGGAACTTACTTGAACTGGTCCCCCAATTACCACCAACTGTAAAAAATGATGTTAAACAAATTTTAGAGTTATAGAAACTACAGAATGACAGAGTGAAATATATCTCCAACTGAAGTCGGCCTGGCAAGCCAAAAGGAAGGATCTATCACACTGGACAGGGAAAGAAGTGAAGTCCTACATGGACCTCACCTCCACAGATCAGCAGCACGGACTGGCCAGAGCAGACCTCAGAGGACTAAATCACTGGCTGTGTTAGTGTTTTCCAGATTTCTCAACCCATAAACTCCAAAGAGAAAGTAAAAGGTCAGTGGGGAAACGTTGTTGGGACTGGGTGGGAGAAGAGCAGGTCCCTGCCTACAGGGTTTCATATGTTGTGGCTGCTTCCAGAGCTCCAGGTCCACATATGATGGGCAGACCAACCAGCTGATTAGAGGGCAATAGCAGGAATCTATTTGCTGGCACTGAGGAAGGATTCTCTTGCCTTGGTCTGCTTCGATCTTGGTCACAGTCTTGGGTGACAGTCCTAGTGTAAGGAGCTCTGGTTTGGCAGAGCTTGTGGCAGTTGTGGAGAGTGCATCCTCATCACAGTTCTGAAGCAGGTGCCTGGAAGAAGCTCTGACAAAAGCTGCATAAAACCCTAGAAATTTGGCAGACCACACTCTCCACTCTGGAAACAGAGTTTTACCATGGCAAAGATATCAAAAGTCAGGTAATTGACTAGAAAAATGATCAAACAGAGGAAGAGAATTCAGACTATGGAATTGTTCTTTTGGGACAAAGAAGATCAAAACATAGAACCAGAAGAAGAAAACAAAGTCAAAGTTCCTGCATTAAAAGGCTCCAAGAAAAATAGGAATTGGCAGCAGGCCATGGAAGAGCTCAAGATGGATTTTGAAAATCAAGTAAGAGAAGTAGAGGAAAAATTGGGAAGAGAAATGAGAGTAGTGCAAGAAAAATCATGAAAAATTAGCCAACAACTTGGTAAAGGAGACCCCAAAAATACTGAAGAAAATAACACCTTAAAAAAATAAACTAACTCAAATGGCAAAAGAGGTCCAAAAAGTCAAGGAGGAGAAGAATGCCTTAAAAAGCAGAAATGGCCAGACAGGGGTGGGGGGAACTTCACTGAAGAAAGTAATTCCTTCAAAATTAGCTTAGAGTAAATGGAAGTTAATAACTTTATGAGAAATCAAGATATTATAAATCAGATCCAAAAGAATGAAAAAAATAGAAGATAATGTGAACTATCTCATTGGAAAAACCAATGACCTTGAAAATAGATCCAGGAGAGATAATTTAACAATTATAGAATTTCCTGAAAGCCATAAAAAGAAGCCTAGCCATCATATTTCAGGAAAGTATCAAGGATGACTGTCCTGATATGCTACAACCAGAGGGTAGAATAGAAATTGAAAGAGTTCACTGATTGCCTCTTTTAAAAGATCCCAAAAAGAAAACTGCTAGGAATATTATAGCCAAATTCCAGAGTTCCAAGGTCAAGGAGAAAATATTACAAGCTGTCAGGATGAAACAATTTGAGTATTGTGGAAATGTAATCAGGATAACACAAGATCTAGCAGCTTCTACATTAAGGGATTGGACAGCTTAGAATATGGTATTCCAGGGGTAAAAGGAGCTAGCTTTAAAACCAAGAATCACCTACCCAGCAAAACTGAGTACAATATTTCAGGGTAAAATATAGACATTCAATGAAATAAAGGACTTGCAAATATTCTTGATGAAAAGACCAGAGATGAACAGAAAATTTGACTTTCAAATACAAGAAGGAAGAAAAGCATGAAAAGGAAAACAGGAAAGCTAAATTATAAGGAACTTATTAAAGTTGAACTGTTCTCATTCCTACATGGAAAGACAATATTTGAGACTTTTCTCAGTATTAGGATTGTTGAAGGGAAAATAGATGTAGATATAGATTTTGGATATAGATATATATGTATACACACATATATAGGTCAGTGTGTGTGTATATATATGTATATATGTGTGTGTGTATCTGTGTGTATATGTATACATAGCCAGAGGGCACAGGTTGAGTTGAAAATGAAGGAATGATATCTAAAAATAAAATTAGGAGGTTAGAGAGAAATATATCTGAAGAAGGAGAGAGATAGAAGAGGGTAAACTATCTCACATAAAAGAGGCAAGGGAAAGCTTTTACAATGGAGGGGAAGAGCAGGGAGGTAAAAGGGAATGAGTCAACCTTACTCTCATTGGATTTGGCTTAAGGAGGGAATAACATACACACTCAATTGGGTATCTTACCCTACAGGAAAGTAGGGGGAAAGAGGACAAGAGGGGGGATGATAGAAGCTAGGGCAGATTGGGGAAGAGAGTAGTCAGAAACAAAGATTTTTGAAAAGGGACAGAGTCAAAGGAAAAAATATAATAAATGAGGAGTGGGATAGGATAGAGGAAAATATAGTCTTTCACAATATGACTACTAAAGAAATATTTTGTGTAACTACACATGTATAACTTATATTAAATTTCCACTCTTCACAGTGGATGTGGGTGAGGAGGAAAGAAGGGAGAAAACCTGGAACTTAAAGTTTTAAAAACTAATGTTAAAAAAATTGTTTTTACATGCAGCCGGGAAATAAGATATATAGGCAATGGGGTATAGAAATCCATCTTGCCCTACAAAAAAGGAAGGGCTGATGAGTAAGGGGTGAGGAAATGAAGAAGGATGTAAGAGTGGGCAGACTGTGGAAAGGTATATTCAGTTTGCTTGCCATCTTGGCATGGGGGGTAGGGGAGAGATGGGAAGAAAATTTGTAACTCAAAATCTTGTGCAAATGAAAGTTGAAAACTTAAATAAATAAATTTTGGTAAAATATTTTTTTTAAATAAAAAAAGAAGTAGACCTATTTTTTTTTCTGATTTTTATTGTAGTGTTTATCTTCTATAGGACATGACCTTATTAGTATTTAGGAAAGTAATAGGTATGTGAAATGCCTGATACGTTATGAAAGTCATTAAAATGAGTTTCAGTTCTCTTAGGAAATGGAATTCCTGAGCTGGTTTCCCAGATGTCTGAATTATATATTTTTGCTTTAAAATCATAATTTTTGGAAAAAAAATTAAGGTGACCCTCATATTGCTAGATGAATTCCAAAATACAGGAAGCAGGAATAGAAGATCTCAACTAATTTATGGAAATTATAGTGGATTGGTAAGTGTTGAATAAGGGGCAAATAAGAGGGAGCAAAAAACATTGGAATCTGATTACATGATCTGAACTTAGTCATCTTATTCAAAAACAAAACCAGACCAAAAAGAATGCTTCTTTTCCTATGCTTTATGGTGAGTGATAAACAGAGTCCACCATGTGGCCATAAAAATATATCTTTAGCTCCAAAAAATACGAGTCGTTCTGTCAGCTAAATGTAGTGATTTAAGTTTATAGGGCTTTTCTTTGAAAGAATTATGAGACTTAAGTATCCAATCATTCTAAATGATGTGCATTTGGAAATTATGAACTAAGGCCAACTGGCATTGGCATTTTAGTACAATTTAATCATGAATTTACCTATTTGAAGTTATTGTTTGGTTACACATTTCTTATAGCAGCTGGAGTGGCAGCATATTAATGGCAATAAAACTTCATTAAGGTGACATTAAACTTCTGAGAGAAGACCATAAAACTAAACAGAGAGCCCGGCATCAAAACTCTGCTTCTTCTGGAACTAAGTCAACTTGGAGATAATAAAGACTTTCAAAAACCTCGACAAAGAGCCAAGAGGGTCCACTGAAAAACCTCAGAACGTTAGAACAGGAAAACTCTGGCTCGCCAAGAAGACTAATGAGCATATAAACCATAGGAAATTCTGAGATAAAGCTTTCTTGGAAACCTTAAAATAGCAAATGTGGATGTGAGTTTCATTAACATATGGACACTGAGGGAAAAAATACTGAGCAGTAAAATAATCTTTGGAAATAATTCTTTGAAAGATTTCCTCTGCACCACTCAGTCTCCAGTTCTAGGGCTGCCATTTTATAAATAGGTTCAGCAAAGTAGACAATTAATTAAGTAGAAAAAACTGCACAGAACTTTGCCCACAGTTGTTGTTCTGTCATTTTTCAGTCATGTCTGACACTTTGTGACCCTATTTGGGGTTTCCTTGGCAAAGAAACTGGAGTGGTTTGCCATTTTCTTCTTCTGCTCATTATATAGATGATCAAAGTGAGGCAAGCAGGATGAAGAGATTTGCCCAGAGTCACACAACTAGTATGTGTCTAAGGTCAAATTTGAACTCAGGAAGATGAGTCATCCTGACTCCAAGCCTGGAATTCTATCCCCTGCAACACAAAGTTGCCTAGTCCATAGTGGACCCTCAATAAGGGTTTGGTGATTATAAATGAATGGAAAAAATAATAAGAATACACACACATGCACATAACATATAATACATATACTCTGTGTGTGTGTTAGAGAGAGACAGAGAGAGAGAGAGAGAGAGAGAGAGAGAGAGAGAGAGAGAGAGAGAGAGAGAGAAATACACATATGGGGAGGTACTGCAATGATCATCAAATTGAGATATAGGAGAAAATTAGGATCTTTGCCTCATGATTAGGAAATTGTGCTGAAATTAATACTTCAAAATATCTGTAATTTTTACTTATTGGTTTTAGCTCTGCTATCTGATGAGACCATAAAAGTTCTCTAAACTTATCTTTTATTTACACAGATTGTTTACATAATTTATGGAATCACCTAGTCAAAGAATATCCTTGATGTAAATAACTCTGAGAGCATTACCTAATTTGTCCCATGTTTGCCAATGGGAGAATTGAGGATTGTTCCCTCAATCATTTTCCACCACATCAAGAATGCCTTTAATAACCTCCCTCAAAAATTGTTATCTAAAATTCACTTGAGGACAGCCAAAAAGATATTCATGAATTCATTGACCTATTAAATTCTCTATTTGACCCTAATAAGGACAAAAAGAAAACAAAAACATAAAAGTACTGAACTATTCACAACAGTATTTGTAGTGCTTTTGATGGAACAATAATGAAATAAAAATAAAAAATAAAACAACAGAAGCAAAGTATGTGAACATTGCCTAGAAAATAGCTCAACTAATTAAGACATGAATATAAAACAGTATCATGTTTTCATAAGAAAAGATAAAAGGAATTCAGAGAAACATTGGAAACATTATTGTACAAATTCTTGTAGAATAACAAAGAGAATCATGACAGCAATGCACACATAATACAATAAGAAAAAAACAATAAAATGAAGATAAAACTTTGAGTAATTATAATGATTAATATTTATCTTAGAATAGATAACATTACATTTCTCTTGGTTGAGATGTAGGAGAATATGGGGGTAGAATGTTGTATTCATTAGCAATCATGGTATTGCATGCTAATTGAAATTAATTTTTGGGGTGGCTAGGTAGCTCAGTGAATAAAGTGCCTGCCCTGGAGTCAGGAGGACCCAAGTTTGGTTCCGGCCTTAGACACTTAACACCCACACAAAAAAACTAGCCATGTAACCTTGGGCAAGTTACTTAAACCCAATTGCCCTCCAAAAGGTAAAAATAAAATAAAATAAATAATTGTTATATACAGATGAAAGTAATCAATAAAACTATTTTTAAAAGACTATAATAAATTAATGAAAACTCAAAACCCAATTTATTAAATAAAACAAAGGTTAGTTTACATCCTATTGGAAATGGTATGAAGAATTTTTTTTCTTCCCATAGTAATTGAACTAGATAGTCTCTAAGGACTTCTTCAAATCTGAGTTTTGATGTCTCTATAATGAAAAATGAGTGGCCACCTATCTTTTCCTCAAAACCTTAAGTGAGGAGTAACTATTTCCAAATCCAGTCTATTAAATGTTTGGATAGTCTAAATGTTGCTAAGTTTTTGTTTATATTGAGCTAAAATCTCTTTCTCTCTTATATATCTATATGTAGATATATATGCATACATATGTATCTCTGTCTATCTATCTATCTATCTATCTATCTATCTATCTATCTATCTATCTATCTATCTATCTATCTAACTACATTGTTTCTCTTTTTTCTCTAGGCCAAGACAAGTCTAATTTCTTTTACATATGACAGTCTCTCAAATACTTGAAGATATTGATTATGTCCTCCATATTATTGTTCATCTATTCAGTCATGTCTGATTTTATCTGACCCCATTGGACAACAAATCCTTCTATCTACTATCTTTCAAAGTCTGTCCAAGTTCATGTTTATTGTTGTAGCACCAATGCAATATTCACAGTGCCAAAGGTAACTATAAATATGCCCGCATAGTGCTTAACCACAAAATATAACAGACTCTCCATATATAAGACAAAAGCAAAACATTTATCCAGACACCAGAAAACCAAATCCCAAAACCAGTGAGACAATTCCATCATAGTAGCAAAAAGTTAATAAGCCATAACAAAGAGAGTCATAGCATCATTTAGCCTTCCCACAAATCAACATTTACTCACAAGCCTGTCTCCCTCATATGCATCCTCTCCTCCCTTTAGTTTAGCTGTGCTGACTCCTAGCTTTCTGTGGGTTCTGCTCCACCCTTCAGCAAACTCCTTACACCACAGGCTCCATGTGGTAGGTGGCATGGTATATCTTCAAAGCAGGAAAGATCTTCAAATTCTCATTCCCAGTACAATTGTTTTCATGAAATTATCTATCCATCTCAATCTCTGTAATTCCCTTTTTATTTTGCTTTCAATCTGTCCCAAAATCAGAGTCTTTTTCCAATAAGTTCCATGTTCTCTTTATGTGATCAAAATATTAAGCTCCAACTTCCTTATTTGAACTTCCAGTGAATAGCTCGAATTAATTAATTTAAGTACTGACTGATTTGATCTCCTTACTCTCCAAGGGACTCTCAAAAGTCTTCTCTAGCACCCCATTTCAAAAGCATTGATTTTGTAGTGCTCTTCTTTTCTTCTAGGCCAACTCTCACAGCTATACATGTGTATGTGAAAACTATGTCCTCCACATCCCACCTTAACCTTTCTTTTTCCAGAAAATATTACCAATTGATTCTCATGTGACACTGACTCAAGTCCCCTCACTATGGTGGTTTTCCTTTTAGGACTTTCTATCATAGTATATCTTTTTTTTGTTATAATGGGGTTGCTAGAACTAAACATGATGCTATAGAAATGATGTGACTGGGATCCAGCAGAGGAGGACTATTCCTTCCCTTACCAGAACATTATTCTTCCTTTTATTCCAATAATCTCTAAATTGGAAATAATTTTTTTTTGTAATTTCTATCCTAGATTTGAAACTCAATATTCTCTTAATGGAGTATTGACAGACAGACAGACAGACAGACAGACAGACAGACAGATAGGTAGATAGATAGATAGATAGATAGATAGATAGATAGATAGATATAGAGATGTATACACACATAAACATATATTGTCTTTATATAAATACATACACACATATTCTCCTACTTTTATAATTACTGATCAGTAGTTAATAGTGGGGAGAAGAATGAAATATATAGAAAATGCCAGTACCTAATATATATTTTGATAGTGATGCCTATTAATTCATCCATGAACTTATTCAACAAACATATATTAAGAGTATGTTCTAGACATGATGTTGTGTTATATCTGATGAAAAAGATGCAAAGGTTAGTGAAATGGTCACTGTTCTCATGTGGCTCATTAGCTCGCTTTTCTGTAATGCATTTATGATTTACCACTCACTTTCCTCAAAATCACCAGGGAGGTAGAGAAAGCATATTACTATGCTCATTTAATGGATGGGCAAAGTGAGGAATGGAGTGGTGTAGCAGCAAGCACCCGAGGGTCCCCAGGGTGTCTGCCAACACAGGTTCTTAGATCTGCTTTTCTAAAGGAAAGCAACTCAAAATGGGTTAATAAGCTTACTTTAATCAAACATATATCATTTACCTAGTTCAGGGGAAAAAGGCCAGCACCCTGAACTTCAGAATATACAGAAGTTACAAGCATAAGTTACAAGAATATTTCAGCAGACAGGCTTCCAAACTGTCCAACCATTACATACATCCATACCTAATCAAAGTTACCAGAGAGGGAAACATCAACATCTGGGTTTTCAAAGCAGGGGGGCTCAACGGCTGTCCAGAATCTCATCTGGTCAAATCACACAACACTTTTCAAAGTAAGCCCCAAAGCAAAGCCTCCCATCAAAGTTTTATATAGTCTTCTCCTAGCTCAGAGAATGTAACAACCGTCTTGACCCACTGCCCAATCACAAAGTATCTCCTGAGAAACAAGCCTCCCACCCCAGGCTCCAGGTGCACTTAAGTATGGGGGCAGGGAAGATCTTAAAAATTTACATTCCTATAACAAGTGATGAAGATTCTAATAATGAAGACAGGCTTCCTTGCCAGGTTTCCTGACTTTAAGTTGAAAATAACACTATAGTCACTTTTCTTTTCTCTTGAAGTAAACATCTAGAGAAGGTGGTAAAAATTAATAATTAGCTTAGAAACTAGAAGGTTTTGTTGTTGCTGTTGTTATTATTGTTTTGGGGGCAAGGTTCCACCTCACAAATAATTGCTTAGCTTCCTTTGTAAAATAACACTTAAAGGTTTATAGTGAACTTTCTTCTCATCATACAACCTAGTGAGTCAAGTAGTGAGATCAATATCTACATTTTACAGTGGCTAAAGAGACATCAGATGTTTCAACTGAGAAAAGAGTTGAGATTAGGATTGTGGAAGAATAGATGACAGAACCTATTTTCAAGTATTTCATAGAGTGCATTTGATAAAGAATTAGAATCCTTTTGCTTGGTCCCATTGATCAAAACATTTAGTAAAAAATGTAGAGGAAGATTTAGGATTAAGGTGTAGATCTACTTCCCAATGAAATTATTCAAAAGTAGAATGGACTTCAAAAAACAAAGAAATGAATACAATTATTGATCACTGCAGAGGTTCAAGTAGAGACTGAATGACCACTCTTCAAGCATATTGGAGAGGGTTTACTCTTTTGGGAACAATTTGTAATTAATCATCCTTGGAGTCCCATCCAAATCAAGAGTCTGTGACTCTCGCAGGCTTTGAAAGATTAAATGAGTTGACCATGATAACATGGCAAGCCAAGATCAATACCTTGTCTTGAACCCAGTTTTTCCAGTTCCAATCCCAAAGCAGTTTCCATCAGATTACATTACCAACCTCTGTCGGAAAAAGTCCCTCACTGCATTCCAATGAGAATCATGTAATTGTGTCACTGCATTTTTACAATTGGCAGATGTTTCCAGCATGTTTTGTGGATGCCAAAAGTGAGAATTGATTGTTCAGCAGAGAAAAAGTCAAGAAACTCTCTGTTTACTAACTGCCAGATTTACATTCAAATGGAAAACATAGTTCCTGGATTGTGACTCTCTACGCATAAAAATAGAAAGAAAGGAAATTCATTGTAAGCTACTGGTCTACCCAGACAGCTTAAATGTTTCTAACTTGCCCATGATCTGAAGAGCACCTTGAGTATTCAAGAACAATTACTTCAATGAAAACTACAGATGAAATGAAGTCAAATGCACAAAATTCATCTTCATGTACAGTTTTCTCCCTAGCAAAATGTCTACATTTATCTTCACTCCTTTGCCATTAGATTGATTAGTTAATGGGCTTCCCAAGCAAAATATCAACTCACAGACAAATGACTTCTTGTGACTTTTCTGTGTGTCAAGAGGGTATATCAAATATCATACCTGATAGTTTTAAATCACTATCTTTCTTGCCAGGGCATCCTTAGCATAGTTTAAGAAGATCCCTAGGCAGTAACTAAAAGATTTTTTTTTTTCCTATTTTTCAGCCATTAACGTCACATTAGCTGCAGACAAGTCAAATCCATTCTCTGGGTCTCTATTTCCTCCTCTGTAAAAGGATGAAATAATGTAAATATGTCACTCTGAGGGAAAAGACGACTGAATGGGGGTAATAGAAAGCATATTGAACTTGGGATTAGGAAGAATTATTTTAAATCCTACCCCTGATTCTTACTAAGTATGTAACCACTGGCATCTCATTAAAATTGTCTGGGCCTCAGCTACCTCACCTGTAAAATAGAAACAAAAATAGTAGTATTCAGTACGGAGTGTTGTTGTAAGGCCTAAACAAAATCATATGTGCAGGTCTCATTGCCAACATTAAAGTACTGTAAGAATTTCAATAATAGTTGTTATTATTATTAGTAGTGGTAGTTAAGTGGTATAGCAGATAGCGTTTGAGACTTCGTGTAAGGAAAATCTGAGTTCAAAACTAACCACAGACATGTACTAGTTAGGCAAGTCACTTAACCTCTGTTTGCCTATGAGGCAGCTAGGTAGCTCAGTGGATAGAGTGCTAGGCCTGCAATCAGTAAGTGCTACCTTCATATCCAGTCTCATATAATTATTAGCTATGTGATCCCAGGCAAGTCCTTATCTGTAAGAAATGAGGATATAATAATACCTACCTCTGGTTATTGTAGGATAAAAGGAGATCACATTTTGAAAGCATTTTGTAAACATTAAAACTATATGAATGCTGGATAATGATGATGTTGAATGTAACATTAGCTTTAGTAATGTTGCCTTTGGGGTACATACTAAAACCTCTGATTTTATTGGTACAGGGAACTCTGGTGAACTCCCTCAACCAATCCACATCAGTAACCTTTGTATGATTTATAGTATTAGAATTTCTTAGATCACTGAAAGGTTAAGTTACTTTTCCAGAATTAAATAGCAGTGTGTATTGTTTTTATTGTTTAGTTGTTTCAACTCTATTTGGAGTTTTCTTGGCAAAGATCCTGGAGTGGTTTGTGATTTCCTTCTCCAATTCATTTTACAAATGAGAAAACTGAAGCAAATAGGGTGATATGACTTCCTTAGGTTCAAACAGCTGGTAAGTGTCCAAAGCTGGATTTGAATTCAGCTCTTCCTGACTCCAGGTCTAGTCCTTTGTACAACGTGTCATCTAACTGCCCATGAGAACAGACATAGCTCACTGTCTGCTAAGCCATGATGATATTACTGAGGTATATGGCCCATGGTTTTCCCCCCATTTACAGAGGAAGCAACTATGTCTTAAGGATAAATAGCTAGCCCAAGTGCTCCTTTGGTCACCTAGTAATGTTACAAGAGTACTTTTCTAAAATAAGGTGACATGCACATTTTGTTGACTCTATTATTGATGGGGAGGTAATGGACAAGAGTCCCCAAAAACCAGCAATACATAAGTGGGTTGCAATCTATCTCCCAGTATAACTTCTACAAATCAAAGAAAAAATAAGAGCTTCTGCTGAGCTGAAGTTTCCAGCTACAATCCTAGTGAATGTTTGTACATCAGGTATCCTAGGACCAAGCTTGGACAGAGAATTAGCGCTATAAAGTATGCCACCACATATGGATTTTGTGTTGGTTTGTCTGTGTCTATATTCACTTAAGAACATTATCTTTTGAGGTATTGTTGGCTAATTTTTATGTGGTTATCTAGGTCCATTCTGGGGGCAGGGAGGTAGCACAGTGGATAGAGAACTGAACTTAGAATCAGGAAGACTTTCTAGCTGTGCGACCTTGGGCAAGTTGCTTAATCTCTGCCATTGGAGAAGGAAATGGCATACAACTCTATTATCTTTCCCAAGAAAATGGACAGCAGTCCATGGAGTCATAATGATTTGGACACAACTAAAAAATGACTGAACAACATGTAGTCCATTCACCATCCTGGTTGCAGTACTTAGGACATGCTTTAATTTTCAAAGCCCTCCTTCAACTCTGTGCCCCGAATATTACAAAGTCACATCAGGGAAGAAGGAAAAGAGACTTGTCACCTCCTTTGTTCTGGATTCTAGACCTCTTGAGAATGCATCCTCAGATTGCACTAAAAAATAGGTTAGGTCAAAATGCATTCCTTAAAGCAGAGGTTATCATTAAAACAAGGAAAAATGGCCACTTCATTCACTGAACCACCGAATCTCAAAACTTGGAGGAACCTCAGAGTTAATCTATTCCAATCCATGTAGCTCAGTGGATAGAACACTGGGACTAGAGTTAGGAAGACTTGAGGTCAAATACAGCCTTGGACTCTTACTAGATGTGTGAACCTAGGCAAGCCACTAAATGTTTGCCTCAGTTTCCTCATCTGCAAAATGCGAAGAATAATAGTACCTACTTTTCAAGGTTGTTATAAGGAACAAATGAGATAATTATAAAATTCTAAGCATGGTGCCTGGAACATAGTAAGCACTATGCAAATGTCTGCTATTATGAGTTATTATTATCTGTACTGAGACAGGAGTTCATTTCTATACAATTCCCTAATAATTGGATAGATATTTTTAGGGAAAGAATAGTGTGTTGGGAATATTCCTGATTTTGAAGTCCAAGGAGTGGGGCTTACAGAAACTCAGAGATATAAAGTTGACACAGACTTCAGAAAACATTGATTCTAGGAGACAATCAAAGAAAACTCCATTAAAGCATACCTTGCCAATATATTGTTTGATTAAAAGTCTCCAAAGAGAGGGAAACTGCCCTTTCTAAAGGTGCAGTTCTACTTTATAACAGGTCTCTTTTTAGGAAAATTTATTTCTTCTCCTCATTCTCCTTTCCCTCGCCTCCTTTTTTTTCCTTTCCTTTTCTTCCTCTTCCTTCTTTCCTTCTCTTCTTCCTTTTGTCCTGCTCTCTCTCCTGCTTTTGCTGCTTTTCTTCTCATCTTTCTCAAATGCCTTTTTCTCTCCATCTTACACTGATGAGCTCATGGGGTGACCTCCACTACTGATGAACATAACAAATACACCTGATCAGTTTTAACCTCAGGCTTCCCAGTAGCAGAGATTACCAGGTGCCTATCAACATGGCTGAAAAGGTTATTTTCTGCCTAGCAGTTCAGGGATCCTGTATAACTGCTTTTCATATGTATGGCTTCCTATTGCTGTGTCCTGCTTGTGTAACTCTGGTCTCATTGGGTAATGCCTTGAGCTCTATACACCTCTCCTTTACCTTTATACTCCCTCCTTACCCTAAGAAATACAATACAATGACAACACATTTTGAGTTCTCATCTCTGGAGAAGCTTACTCATATAGGGAACTATCATTTCAGAAGTGTTCAATAAATGAATTAGCATTAAGGTGATGATCACTGAGAAGACAGGAGATATGGGATTCAGGATTATGAGATCAGGATTCAGGAATCATGGCTCCTAGTCTCGATTTTGTCATTAATAGGTTTTGCAACTATAATCAACTTACTTTTTCTCTCTGGAAATGTATTAAAATGCAGTGTTCTAAAGAAAGTTTGAAAAGGGATATAAATAATCAGGACAATACTAGGATTACTGTGTCAAATTTAATACATTAAAAAAAGAAGCAGTCTATATGGGATAGTGAGTCACAGTTGCATATAAAATTCTCTTTTTGTTCTTCTTAGTATATAGAAACATTTTCATGTTTCTTGTTTCTCAAGTTTATTATATATATATATAAAGAAAATTTAGCTATAAAGGGAAACATAAGCCCCATTCTATATTATATGATCTTATATTTATTTTTGAAGCCCTTTCCAGTGCAAGCATTGTCAGTTCTAATAGCCTAAGTTCGAAGACTCTTTATAGACCTACTATTATAAAGGTTATTGATATATTACTTCCAATGTAGCAAGAGGCTGTACCCCACATGTAGCATGGAAGGCATTATGTGACATTTCTAGCCTCTTCTCCTCCTGCTCTTCTTAAAGAGAGAGACTTTAATTCCTGCCAAAAGGGGAAGCAGGAGACTGGGGACAGATGTTTGGCCACTGCTCTCCATAGAGAGACGAGTTATCAGGCTCAAATTATATCTTCATTTATGTTAAATATAGACATATATTATTATAATTGTGTCAAATAGAGGATATGGTCTTTCAGATCCCAATTAAATTTCTGATCCTTGTTGATTAATTGGGGGAAAGAGAACCTCAGTTTTATATCCTAGGCTTGACTCCTTTCTCATCAAATACCAGTTCCACAATAAATATACAAAGCAATTAGTGAAGAACACATTTATCGAAGTTAAATAACAAAAAAATTGAAATCAGAGAAAGTACACACAGGAGAATAAACACACACACATATGTGTGTATTCACATACAGATACAATCCTATGTGAGTATGTGTATATATGTCTATGGGTATAGACAAATATATATACACACATGTGGAACTAACCACCTCCTAAGACATACTATTCAGCTTTCTAGATAGTACTAATTGTTAGGGTTGTTTTTTTTTTTTTTTGTAGCTACATTCTGGAAATTGATTTAAAATTTCAAATTAAATATAATTAGTTGTACATTGAAGGGTCCATAGCAAAAATAAATATTCAGTGTCATCTTTCTCCTCTATCTCTATTATCATTGTGATGTTATATTTCAATAAGGGTAGTTATTTACAAAACATGCTTCTCCTTCCCTTGTGCCTCCAATAAAGTCATACAGTGTGGGGCAGCTAGGTGGCACATTGAGTAAAAGTGCTGGCTCAGGAGTCAGGAGGACCAGAGTTTGGTTCTGGCCTCAGACACTTAATACCCACACCCACACCCACACCCCCACACCCACACAAACACACACACACAAACTAGCCATGTAACCTTAGGCAAACCCCAATTGCCCTCCAAAAAGGCAAAAAAAAAAAATAATAAAGTCATGCAGTGGAAGTGGTCAATGAGTTCCTATGGTAGTGATTATGATTGCACTGAGATAGCTTTATCATTTTTGGTATTTACATTGTTTATAAGATTTTTCAATATATGATTATTCATATGCAATGAATATGGATATGAGTTAATCTGACTGTTGTAGTATGAACAGTTGGCTAAGGAGGTCATGTGGGACTAATTATCTAAAAATGGACATTATAGAATGAATTGACAACCATTGATTGGACTCCAGATCAATTGTCATTAATAAAATGGATGAATATATTAATAACAACAATATCCACATTTATGGAATTTGTAATTCAAAATCATATTCTGTTTTCCACTACAGCCTCATGGCATTGGTAGCATCATATTTTGGAAAGTTAACATAAGATTGGATGAGATTCTACCAAGTGCCAAGTGAAGTAATATAAAGGGAGAATAGAAGAGGGCCAGGGTCAAAATCTTGAGGAACACCTTTATTGTGGGTTTTTTATAAATAACCAAGGACAAACATTAAGATCACATCTGGTTCAATGGAGTCTGGGATAACTTCTGAAATCTCTCTAAGGAAAATATTCATTAATGACATTCAAGATCTTTAGAAATTTGGAGGAGCTTTAGGGATAAAAGACCAAAAATAATAACAAATATTTCAAAGATCCATCATTGGATTTATATGAGCATTCATCGCAACTGCAGAAATTACAACACAGGATTGCCTTAGCAAATTGTCTTCATAAATTGTGGTGATTGAAGAATATAGTCACCCTGTGAGTAGTTGAACTAGCCTGATACTCAGACAACATAGGTGTGATACATTCCTGCATTCATACTTGAAGCTTTTCTATTTTGATAGTGGCTGCCAAAATTTGCACTTATCTGATAGAACTTTCAGGATCATCTGTACAACATAATTTAATTAAATTTAATAAAGATTTATTAAGCACCTAAAAGATTGTGCTGGGGTGTGGAGCCAAGATGGCAGAAAGGAAGCAATAACTTTTCTAAGCTCTTCCATGAATCCTGTCACTAAATTTTAAGGAGTGAATCTGAATGGATTTTGGAGTGATAGAATCCACTGGGACAAGGAGCCTAGCAGAATCCAGCCCAGGAAAGTGCCCACGTAGGTTTGGGCAAGTGAAGTATGGCTGCACCAGCGCGGGCTAGGGGCTAGGGAGCAGATTACAGCCTGTAAGAAGGAGCCCCAGTCAGCAGACTCACCCATCCCAACGGTAATTCACAGCCATCTCACTACAGGATGGGAGGATCAGTCAGAGCTGGGTAAGAGAAAGCACAAGGTCCACAGCAGGTTCAGCCGCATCTCCTGGGGCTATCAGCTCACAGCCTGGAAGTTTTAAAATCATCTACCTGAATTTCCAGAAGCTAAGAGGGCCAAGTAAACCATAGCTGCTCTGAATCCCTCTCCCTGACCCAGAAAACACAGAGATAAATGTCCCACCCACAGTAAAATCCTGAAATAGTAGAAATAGCCCCAGGCTTAGGAGTCACTGAGAAAGGGTACAACTGAGGCAGTAAGGAGTCTGAAGTGAAGGGTGGGGGGGTCCCAAGAAGCCCCACCTCAGATGACCAGCAGGAGATCTAGAAGCCAAGGGTGGTGGAACCAGCAAGCACTAACAACACAAACACAGGTGGGCCTTAGCACCAGCAAAAGTTATCTGTAGACACCAGCTCTGATGGCTGCCAGCTGCTGAGCCTGCCTGAGCTGTAGCCCAGAGGCATAAAGGCAGAAATCTGAAGTGGCCAGACCATCCCTTCCCCACAGATTATTCTGTTAGCCTCAGGGTAACTCAGGAGAAACACTGAAAGTCTTGGCCTTGGCCTCAGTCTAGACACCCAAAGGTTGCAGGACACAAAGTAAACAACCAGGCACCTAGCTCCCAGCCTGATAAGCATGGGTCAGAGCCCTCTTTACCCCAGAAACAGAAATACACTTTAAAGGTCAGGAAATAGGTAATTACAATGGGCCTGAAGCAACTTGCAAAAGCAAGACCAAAGACAATTGAATCCTAATATTGTAACCTAGAAGTCACTTTCAGGAGACAACATGGACTCTATCCACACCTGAGACCACAGAAGAAAATATGAACTAGCCTCAAGCCCAAAAAGCATTCTTGGAGGAGCTCAAGAAAGATTTTAAAAGCCAAATTAGAGAGGTAAAAGATAAATTTAAATCTACAGTGACCAAACTGGGAAAAAAAATCTCACTGAAGAAAACACATCCTTAAAAAGTAAAATTTGTGAACTGTGACAGGAGGTTCAAGATCTAACTAGAGAAGATAGCTCCCTAAAAAAAAAAAAAAAGAGCTTTAAAAACTAACGGAGGAAAATAATTCCCTAAAAATTAGAATTTGTCAAATCAAAGCTAAGGACTCTATGATGCATCAAGAGTCAGTCAAGTAAAACATGAAGATTCAAAAATTAGAAGAGTGGGAAGCCAGGTGGTGCAGTAAATAGAGGACCAGCCCTGGAGTCAGAAGGACCTGAGTTCAAATCTGGCCTCAGACACTTAACATAAAACCTAACTGTGTGACCTTGGGCAAGTCACTTAACCCCAACTGCCCTCCAAAAAAGGCAAAAAAGAAAAATTAGAAGGAAGTGTAAAATATCTTACTGGAAAAACAATTGACCCGAAGAACAGATTCAGGAGATATAACCTAAGAATTACTGGTCTACTGGAAAGCCATGATGAAAAAAGCGGCCTGGAAAACATTGTCCAAGAGATTGTCAAAGAAAATTGTCCTGAAGTTCTAGAATCAGAGGGCAGAATAGTTATCAGAAGAATTCACCATACTCCTCCTGAAAGAGATCCCAAATTGAAAACTCCAAGAAATATAGTAGCCAAATTCCAGAATTACGAGGTCAAGGAGAAAATACTGCAAGCAGCCCAAAGGAAATAATTCAGATATTGTGGAAATACAGCCAGGATTACACAGGACCTAGCAGCCTCTACATTAAAAGATCAGAGGGATTGCAATTTGATTTTTCATAAGGCAAAAGAGCTAGGACTGCAACCAAGGATCAATTACCCAACAAAACTGAGCATAATCTTTCTTTCTTTCTTTCTTTCTTTCTTTCTTTCTTTCTTTCTTTCTTTCTTTCTTTCTTTCTTTCTTTCTTTCTTTCTTTCTTTCTTTCTTTCTTTCTTTCTTTCTTCCTTTCTTTCTTTCTTTCTTTCTTAGCAATCAGGGCTCAGTAACTTGCTCAAGGTTACATAGCCAGGTGTTTCTGGGTGGGTAATAAGTGTCTAAGCCCAGATTCAATCCACAGGTCATCCCGACACTGGAGCCAGTGCTCTTACTCGCTATGCTACCTAGCTGCCCCTGAGCATAATCTTTCAGCCAAGGAGATGGTCATTTAATGAAATAAGGGACCTCCAGACTTTCGTGATGAAAAAGCAAGCACACAATGCAAAATCTAATCTTCAGTTATGACTCAAGAAAGACATAAAAAGGTAAACAAGGAAAACTCTCTCTCTCTCTCTCTCTCACATACACACACACACACACACACATGCAGACATGGACACAACTTGGAATTCAATAAGAACAAACTGTTTACATCCCTATGTCAGAAGCTAATACCTTTTAATTCTGAAATTTATGTGATTATCGTGACTTTTAAAAGGAATACATAGATAGAGGGTGTGAGTATAAATGAACTAATCTAATGATAAAAAACAAAACAAAACAAAAACCTTATTAAGGGATTCAAAGTGACTGTAGTGGGAAAAGAGGAAAGCATGAGGCAGGAAAAGGTAAATTATGCCACACTAAGAGTTCCAGCATATGGAACTCCAGCAACTGGTTTTGTGATTAAATTCTGTTGCTCTCCACTTATACGAGATTAAAAGAGTCATGTCTGCATCCTGGAATTCAGTTTTTAACTGCAAAACTATGAGGTTGGACTAAGTGCTCTCTATGTTCTCTCCTACTCTAAAGCAATGGTAAAACACAGGTATGTTCCCTATCAACAGGCACATGATCATTGGACATTCTAGTTTTTAATTTTTTGAAGAGTTCAGACACTGACCAAATATATTGGAAGACAATTCAAATTGTGTGCCTCATTCTTTTTGTTATACAGATATTTGTTTTACTTTTCTGAGGCATTTAAAAGTGTTATTTTCCAATATAGGAGCTGACCTCTTATTTGATTAAATTTAACAAAGATTTATTAAAAGCCTACTATGTACAAGGAATTGTGTTAGATACAAGACTATGTACAAGGCAGAAACAAAATAGTCCCTGTCTTCAAGGACCTTACATTCATTTGAAATTTTTTACCAGGATCCAATTAGATTGAGAGCAGCGATTGCCTTTTACCCTTCCTTGTATATCCAGTGCTTACCATCGGTATATAGCAGCTACTAAATAACTATTTATTAACTCATTGATCACTGTGTATATACTTTTGGTTGTAGTGAGCAAATCAAGGAGGGGGACAGATTGCAGGAGACATTGCTTGGGTAAGGACAAGGACAAACATAAAAATATGTTTGGTTTCTTGTCTTGTGTGTCTGGGGGGGGAGAGAATGATGATGATGATAATTATTTCAAAGTTAGAAGGTATAACAATAATAATGTTAATAGCTAAGATTTATACATTTATTTATGAATTTCAATTTGAAGGTTTGTGATTACATATATTATTTCTTTGGATCTTTATAACTCTGTAAGGTAGGGGTTGTTTTTACCTACATTTTATAGATGAGGAAACAGATTCTGCAGGCTGAATGACTTACCCCGAGTCACATAGTTAGTAAATATCTGAGAAAAGATTTGAATTTGGTCCTTCTTCATTCCAAGGCCAGTGTTCTTTGCACTTAGCCATCTAGCCCAACTCATTCCTAAACATGGATCTGCTTTACAATATATCTAATAAGTCCTCGTCCAACCACCATTTGAAGGCCTTTGATGAGCAACAGCCTTTTACTTCTCAAGGCTTTCCATTTCACTTTGGAATATTTGCAATCACTAGAGAGGGTTTTTTTATGTAGCTTAAACTTATCTCTGAACATGCTCACTCATGTTCCTAGCTCTACACTGGTTCATAATCAATGAGAATTCAAAGCCTGGTAATGGCAGAGCATGTCTATCTCTTTTAAATGCAGTTTTTCCAAAACTGATTACAGCTTTAATGTCTCCCTCAGTATATAGATATTTTCACTTAGGAAGAAGAGGAGCAGGCTCAATTGGAAAGCAGTTATTGTGTAAGTAATTGCTTCATCACAATTATGTCATTTGCTTTCTCAAAAATTGAAGCAAGGGAAGGTTAACCCCTGGGATGAGGCTGTCACTACTTCCTGGCTAGAGACACAAGGGCCAGAAAGTCATGGGAATGTCCCTGGAAAGATGAAGTTGGTACTCTATAAAGTCAAGAAAATGCTTTTGGAAACATAGTGTTGGCACCCTATAAATTATTCACTCTAGAAAAAAAAAACAGTTGCCTCACTCTCATAAGAACTAAATATATATGAGCAAAGTCTCAAGTCTCTCCTGCTACTGATCACCTCTGAATGTGATATAGCTTGTCAGTTTCCTTCCAACGCTGAAAATGTACATCAATTTAAAAAAAATTCTATTGTGTCTATTTCTTAGCATATAATTCTGTCAAACCATCAAACAGTGTAATAATACTTCTAAAGGCTTAATTTTAACACACTCTGCTCAAGGTCCCTTGGAACACAAAGCTATCCTGCTTGTAAGGGTTTATTTTTTCTCCTTTTACAAGCCTTTTCTAACTTTGAAAATTGGCTACCTCACAGCTCCTAGTATGACTCCTTTAGGAATGCTCAGAATAGCAGGAGAAAACCTTTTCAGAATCTTTTCTTTCTAGACTTGTGTGAGGCATCAATCTGTCCAACTGATCCATTGCACTTTTTGGGTTATGGGAACACATGCTCTACATGTCAGTGATGGTGTTAACCAGGCAACCTCACTCTCTCCAGTTTGCTGAGTTTATTCTTACTGAGGATGAGAAACCAGGGCTATTAAAAAAAGAGATCATGCACAACCCCCAGGAACTCCATATTGTCTACTAAACAAAGTTCTAAATATAAACAAACAAAACCAAAGCAAGAAAAACAAAGACAAAACCTTAGTAATTGTTACATCCCACTAAAGACAAAGTGGTTTTGCCTCAGGTAGGAGTGAATTGCCCATCATTAGAAATCTTCCAAGTAGATGATCAATGATCAATTGGTTTCTTCAAAACCCCCTATTTGATCCCTAACTATTTCGCTATCATCTTTCTACAGCTCCTCTCCTTAGAGAATTAATTAAGTAATATATTTGTAGAAACCAGATTTATTAAGAGTATACAGTGCTCAAATTGTTCTATGTGATGGGAAAGGTACAAAAATTAGGTAAGACAAGTACCTTGATTACACTGTTTAACATTTAAATGGGAGCTTCAGTAAGGCACAAACACAGAAAACACTTCAAAAAGTACATTAGGCAACAATAAGGGGATGGTTGAATACATTGTGAAATACTAATATAATAAAATATTTTTGTGAAAAAAGTGTGAGGACCATAGCAATATTTTTCAATAAAATAAAGAAAAACAAATGGTTGGGGGAGACAACCAGAATAAAGAAATGAATGCTAACTACCAAAATGTAAAGAAAAATAAATGAGAATTAATAGATAAACTAAGGTTTCTTACAGAGACTGGGAGAGTTACTAAAATCTTGCATTTTATTTCTTACTATTCATTTATTTAGGTAAATAGTTAAGAATCTCTGTATCCATCAGACTATACTCCCCTCTAAATGACTAAGTGGTTAAAATTCTTAATTCCTTGGAGTCTCCATGTTCTCATTTTAAACATAAGGGTACAATTCTTTATATTGTGCATCTGGTAGTTATTGTGAAAATTAAATGATATAATATGTTTTTGGGAAGAACCTTCCCCTTCCAGCACAACTGATATAATCAGACAATGTAGTAATACATGATGAAGTCTTAAAGTCTGAACAATGTGAATGTGTATCCTACGTTTTTTTATTAGGTGTAAACTTTGTCGTGTCGAGAAGGGAAAAGCACATTTGGCAGAAGAAACAAGCTAGCCAGTCTTCTGGAATAAAAAGCATGATTAATGTCAGTAGTTAGATTTTTTGACTCAGGAGTTGAGTAGACCAGGTCTGGGAGGACTTTATGGAGACAGACCAATCTGCCTGTCCTGAAATCAGGAAGAAGGATAGTATGAAACTTTCTCTCGTGTTCCTACTCTCTGTCATACATGTTATTGGAGATACTGGACCAGTAGGAGAGAATGCATATAGCTAGTAACAGATATGCACATGAGTCTAGACGTGGGTCCACGGGCAAATCTGTCAGTGTCATTGTAAAGAGTAATATGCTATGTGACTGTCAGCTATTATTATAGACCCCGTGTTTCTGTTTGTCACATCAAAGTCATAGTATCATATATTTAGCAGTGGAAGAAACCTTAGAGGCCATTTGGTTCAATGTCTTTATTTCACAGTTGAGAAAGATGAGGTGCTGAGAAGTTCATTAACAAGCCCAACATCACAAAGATATTAATGGATGGAGAGAACTCTTGTCCATGTCCTGTAAGGCCTCTTGGCTGGGATCTCTGGACTCTCCCCACTGCACCTGGTCTGTAACTGATTGCCCTATCATAAGAAACAGAATGATCTAGTGTGTAAAGGGCCACTCTTAGAATCAGGATGATATGGCTTTAAATCCCACCCCAAGACATATTGCCTGTGTTACTCTAGAGATATCGCTTAACCTCTTGGTTTCCCAGGAAGCTCTTTATAAAGCTTCAGAACAGCTGCTGATATCCATCTGTTAATCACTAAGAGAATCACATTGACTCATGAAATCAAATGTCCAACCTCACTGGGGGTGGGGGGAGGAAAGAGAGATCACATTTGCTTTCTCGGTGTCCGTGTCACACAGTTGACTCCTGTTGAGTTCTTAAACTTCACATGCAGTAAAATGTGAGATTTCTCAGTTCTACGATTATTCTAACAGTTTCCTAATTCATCTCCCTGCCTGGAATCTCTCACTACTCCAGTATATCATATATACTGTTGCCAAAGTAATTTTCCTTAAGCATAGATCTTAACATGGACTCTCCTTCTCAATCTAATGACTTTTTATTGTGACTAAAATAAAATATAAACTCTTCTGTCTTTTAAAGCCCTTCAAAAACTAGCCTCAACTACATTTCCAATCTCATTGGACAGTTCTTACCTTCCCACTCTTTCTGATCCATTCCAAATGGATTTCTTTTGTTCCTTACAAGAAGCATTTCATCTCCCATTTTCATTCCTTTGAACTCTCCTTTCCTCATACTTGAAACATATCCTTCTCCTCACCTTTGCTCCATTGAGTTCCTCTCCTTAAGAAGAAGTAGTTTAGGGACTATGTCATGAAATCTTTCCTCATCCCTTTACCCTCTAATGCCCTCTTTTCCAGATGATTTTATATATCACTATTTTGTTTATATTTGCATTTATTCACTTTATATTTAGATACATGCTTGCTGTCTCCCCTCTTTAGAAAATAAATTCTTTGAGAACAGGGATTGTTTCATTCTTTTCTTTCATTTTCCCAGCAACTAGTAAAGTATCTGGCACATAGTAGGTGCTTAATAACTGGTAACTATTTCATTGATTGACTGATTTACCTCTGAATATCAGAGATAGTAATTGGTATTTATTTTGGCATAAAAAAGATACAGCTGGTATAGCATAGACACAGTGGTCCAGACTTGAAAGGATTTTTAGCAGAAAACCAAGTGTTACCATTGTGATGGATTTCTGAAAATGCACAAGTTTCACAGGGGCTTAGCAATAATAAGCTATTTGCTCAAAAAAATGTTCCCTCTGCTGCATTGAATTCATGTCCCAAAGATGGGGGAGAGGGATGTAACACTCTAAAGGCCCACCAGGTACAAGAGAGGGAGAGATTAACACAAGAGGTGTTGCATGTCACTGTTTGCAAACTGACATCGAGGGCGTAGGTGATGCAGAAAGATGATTCTAATGAGAGACCACATTATCATTAAAGGGGCCCTTTGCCACAGTACTGATGGAAGTCAGAGATCTTACCATGTCTTTCTTCTCTGCTCTTTTCTTTTCTTCTTTAAACCAAGACACTCGAGCTGAAGGATATTTTTAGCTTCCTGACTGTGGGTGAGTGATAGAGTATGTAAGTGGCTTGGTGAGTCTGGAGGTGAACAGTAGAGCAAACTTAATTGAGGGACTTGATGGAATAGCCCTGTAAGGTTGCCTAAGAGCAGGAGATTGGCAGCAACATTGCAGGGACAAACAAGATCAGACCAGAATCCTCAGGGGCTGTAATACCACATGCCGTAGCTGTTAGGCTATTAGAAAAAACACTGAACAACTAAAGCAAGAGTGAAGAGGCAGAGAGATGACAAATTCCCATGAACTGTATCCTTTATGATTCAGATTATAATTTTCTTGGAAACATATGATTAAAAATACAATTTCATGTTCATGAAAGTTACCTCAGATGACCCCAGTAGGAACATGCTTATATCCTACAAGAAACACCAAGAGGACATAGGTTCTTGTGAGAATGAGCCAGGATAATAATTACTAAGAACAATAAAATAATAACAATAATGATAACTTATTCAATCTAGCACTGAGCCTTATAAACCATGCTATTATTACGTTAAGTTATTCAGCCCTGACAGCAACTCTATGAGGTGGGAATGCAATTATTATTATTACCTCATTTTCCAGATGAGTAAGGAGAAGATCTGAACACTTAAGTAACTTTTCCAAAGTTGTACAGCTTTTAGGCAGAAGAAAAGAGATTGGAACGCAGATAATCTGCTTCCAAGTTCAGTGTCCTATCTACTACAACATTCATTCTTGGCTAATCATTCTGAATTTTAGAATTGTAAACTGGAAGAATAAGGGGGTAATGATGTCCTGTTTTTCTTGTTTCACATTCAGTTTCCTGGTGATCTTAGATAAGTGTATGGCTATCTCTGGTTTAGATGAGCTCTATAGGGTCTTCAAATTCTAACTGTTTAAGATCTAGGATCCTCTCTAGATCTAACATTCATTCGTATATATTTCAGTGTCTCATCTCAACAATAGTCTTTTACTGTGTAGATCACAACCCATCAACAGCTTCATATGCTGTGTCCTGTTTTCTCATGGCTTCCCTACAAAACTCTTGCCTGTAGATCTCTTGATATGACATGGGTATCAGTAGAACACATAGTGGTCCATCAATTCTCCTCCATATTCTTTATTTGTAACATGCTAAAGTCTACTCATTCTCACCATGTATCTTTTAGTCAAATAATCAAGTATGTATTGAGTAACGACAATGAGACAAATGCTGTGCTATACATTGGAAAGTAAGAAAAATGGAAATGCAAAGACAAAAGGGTAAAAAAAAGCTCCTGTTCTCAAGTCAATCAATCAACCCTTATTATGCTTATTGTGTGTCATGGTATGGCAGAGTTCTAGGTTCTGGAGGAAATGGAGTTCTAGGAAAGACAGAAGCTTTGTACACACATCGTATATACTTATATATGCACATATGCATATGCAGACATGTATAGATAAATAAGTGTGTATATATGTATACATACACAGACCTGTATCTAGTTGGAACTATGTTTTGTACATGCCTAGGTTATCAAAAATGGCGCAACCTATGTGGGAGAAAACAAAGGTCTGTGTCTGGGAGAACATACCCTTTGTTTCCTTGCAGTGGGAGCAATCTTTTTCCATTGGCTGTTTAGCTAGGAAACAAAACAAAACAAAACTATATATTGAAAACTACCAGATTGGGAAAAGTCTATTTACTTTCCTGCTTTTGCCAGGGAGTGAAGGTCTTATCCATCTACCCCATGGGCACTATTCATTGAGCTGTGTGAGGGATCCTGTGACCCTAAAAATTATGTTTTGGGACTTGGTCTCTTTCTTCGTTGTTGTTTTTATTGTTGTTTTTTCAGTTCTAGCACAGGTGGCAAAGGCCCTAGACCCAAGAGCTCAAGTGATGGAGATCTAGGAGCCAGACTCCCAAGCAGGACATTGCTGCCACCCCAGCAAGTTAGCATGGAGAACCTAGGGTGCTGGGACACTAGCTATACTATTATAAAATTGAGATAAACTTAAAACTTAACCCGCCTCCTCTCCCCAAAGATGGAGGTGGTATTTGGAGAAGATTATGCTCCCTAAGTGTTGGAGGAAAATTGGTATATTTTTCTTTTTATACATATGAAGTAAATACTCCTTTGTAAAAATATAACCTTTTTTTTTTCTTTTTGGAGGAGGAAGGCAGGGCAATTGGGATTAAGTGACTTGCCCAAGGTGACACAGCTAGCAAGTGTTAAGTGTCTGAGGGAGATTTGAACTCAGGTCCTCCTGACTCCAGGGCCAGTGCTCTATTCACTGCACCATCTAGCCACCCCAAAAATATAACTTTGTTAAAGCTAATTTAAGTGGTTAGATGTAATTGGGGTATGTGCCCCCCCCCCAATTGTACAATCACATTAATAGTAGCTTGAGTTAAGGTAAAAAACAAACAAAAAAATAGAGACCCCTAAGGCCCTTTAAATTAAACAGAGAACCCTAGGGGATAGGAGAAATTTGCATACCTGGAGTTCAACGGGGACCTGTACAGGAACAGTTACGTAGGTATAGGAATTGAAACTTTGCTCTCATTTGATAGAGGTAATTACTAGATGAAGAAAACCTTAACTAACGCAGTTCAGCACCTTTTCTAAAATTTAGTCTCAGAGAGATAACTAGAATAGGGATTGACCAACTACAGCCTGTAGGTCCAGCCAAGCCTGCCACCAAAAATTGAAAAGAAACAAATATGCTTTGCTTATGAGCCTACACAAGCAAGCACTAGGCCATATGTGGTCCATAGTTTGCCCATGCTCAGTGATGGATTCATGTATGCGGTAAGATTTCTATTGAGGTTTAAGGATGGATTCCTATCATCCCTTAACATACAAGGGGGTAAGTGGACATTTCAGGATTAGGGAAATAGGAATAAGAATAGCAAAAGCACAGAAACTGGGAAAGAGCAGGATCTACTTTGGATAGATAGTGGGATTCGGAAGTTGTAGTGGCAGTCATAAGAGATGAGGATAAAAAAACAAGCCTGTTTCAATCATGGTGGATCTTGAAAGCCAGGCAGAAGAATATAAAGTTTATTCAGCAGTCAATGGGGGATTACTTAGGATTTTTGAGCAGAGGAGTGATATGTCCAAAGTGATCATTAAGAAAGATTGGTGGGACAGTGATATTAGATAGGGTTGAGAATGGAGGATTTAACTTTAAGAATGTCCATAGTTCAGTTGGGTACTACTAAAGATCTATATTGGAACAGTAGAGTGAAAAGATAAAGGGATAAATGTTAAAGATGTTCCAGAGGTGGAATTCATTGAGAAGTAACACCAGGAAAATGCCAAAATAGCCACACAGCTTTGAATATGGGAAGTGGCATAGTTGACAAAAGAGGAAAAAGCTTAAGGGGAAATAGAATTAACTTGATTTGGAACATGCCGAGTTTGAGTATCCAGGGGAGTATTTAACAAGACATTTCTTGTAGGCAATTACAGTAATCTTGTAGATCTTAGGAGAGGTTGGGACTAGAGATCCCAGTTTCCCTAGAGATGTTTTTGAAATCCTGGAAGCAAATTGTTGTGGAAGATGTTGTGGAAGAGAAAAACAAAACAAAAACAAGGAAACAAATCTAAAGAATTGAGAAAAGAGAAGAGGAAATATTGTAGCATGGAATCTTGGAGGAGGGGCAAAAGGGAAAAAAAGGGAAAAGAACCATAGAATGAGAGAGGGAACAATTATAAAGTTTTGAGAAGAACCAGTAAGCCATGGTATCTTTAAGTTCAAGGGAGAGAAGACATAGGAATGTGTAGCAAAAAAAGAAAAGAAAAAGAAAAAGAAAATGAAAAGAATACAAGTATGATTAGGATTGAAAAAGGCAAATGAATTTGAAAATTAGGATCTCATTTTTGACACTGGAGAGACAGTTCCAGCATAGTGGTTAGAACTAAAGTCAAATTGCAACCATTTCAAGAAAGAGTCGGTAGTGAAGAAGTGGAGATATCAGTTGAAGGTTGGTTTCCCCAGAAGTTTGGTGGTGAAGGCAAGTGGGAAATTTATACTATGATTTCATGGAGTAAAAGGATCAGAAAGATTTAAATTACATGATTCTACTACAGGAAAATATTTTGGGGGGGAGGGGTACTAGAGAAAGAGAAATATAGAATAACTTCCATCAACTGAATAAAGAGATATTTTAAAAGGAAAGGCAACAACTTGACATTTACCATGAATTAATCAATGTCTTGTTCCTGTTTATTTTTTTTACTAACTTTAAACATGGACAAGTCACTGACTTTGGTTGTATCTCAGCTCCCATATATCTGAGATGGGAAGCTCTCAGGGATGCTCTAACTTGCAGCTTCAAGGTCACATGTGTCCCTGTAGGTCCTCTGGGGCAGCCTTTCGATTTAATTCAATTTTACAGAACAAATCCTTTTATGAAAGGGATTTGTTCTGTGATGTTTGGATTCAAACAAAGGGCTGCTGTTGAGAATCTAAAGGGCCACAGGTAGCCGTGAGACCACAGGTTCCCCACTCCTGCTCTAAGCTCTTCAGATTCATCATGCTCATGATCACATGATGAAAGATGGATGGAAGTTCAGATTGTTTAGTGCAACCCCATCATTTTTCAGATTAGGAAACTGAGGTTCCCAAAAATTAAGTGACTTGCCCAAGTTTATACAGAGAGTAAGGACAGTGTTGGGGTTTCAGACCAGATCCTCTGATTGCAGACTCAGGGATTCTATTATGAAACGTAAACTGAGTCCTATGTCAACTAAACCATGGTGCTCCAGTCCCTTTTCTGGGATCTTGGTATTGCCAATGAGAAGGAGAAAGTATACAGTTGTGTCCCAAAAAGAGGTTTACTGAAATAGAGTTTTAGTGCTGGTGTTTAAAAGGTCTCTAAAGCTGCTATGGTGCTTCTGATGGGTGTAAAAGAAAGGAGGCTTTGAACCTGTCTCCTCATTTCTCACTGCAAAAATCATTTATTTGATCTAATGGAATCTAAGACATTTTTAGACTACATAGGAATTTTTGGCCCTTATAAAGCCCATCTGAGACTAATTCTTAACGCATTTATAAGCATTCTCTTCTTGCTGACATCATTTCTAGTGTTTTTAGCACCTTAAATGTTAGCAATGGAATGAATTCTAATTTTAGACTTAAATAGCCATTTTCAAAGCACTCTTAAAAAATCTTGTAGTTAATATGGCAGAAATTTTTGAACATATGTTTAAATTAAACAGTGTCCCTGCGATGAAATACTTTTAACAAGGCCTGGGAAGTCAGACTTACTGTCTTCATCTGTTGGATAGGAAAAGCACTAATTACTTAAAGCAAGGTGCCATTAGGATTCTCCTTTAAGAAAGGTCACAGGGTATATGGGAATTAGTTTGGCTCTGGGGTACATAGACCATCATTTCATGCCTAACTCTTCACTAATGAACTTTGGGATCTCTACCAAACAGTAAAGTAGAAGCACATAGAATTCTGTAGACGGAGGTCAGGAAAACCTGATTGCAAAATGTCCTGCTGACACTTTCTAGTTGAATGGATATGGACAAAGCATGACCTCTCTGAGTCTCAGTTTTATCATCTACAACGGAGATAAAAATATAAAAATTCCTGTGGTACTGGTACTGAGCTCATAGTGTTTATTGCAAGGGGTAAACCAAATAACTTATGTAAATTTCTTTGTGGTATTTGAAACACTAAATAAGGGACAGTTATTACTATACCAGGAATTACTCTCCGAGACTCAGTTTCTTTATTGCTAAAATGTGGTTGCTGATAGCTACCCTCCCTGTCTTGTGGGCTGATATGATGAATGTGCTTTATAAAACTTTTATTTTTTTTAAAGTATTGTGCTAACATTATGTTCTTCTTATCTTAGCAACTGATATAGTTCCTTGAGCTCAGCTTATGCTTCCTGGTGATGATAACCTAATGTCATCTGAGATGTTCATGGAGAAAAAACAAACAAATAAGCAAACACCAAAGCCCTCTAGCTAATGAAAGGCACTCAGTCACTTATATGGGTTGAATTGACAGATACATCCTTGCTTTGTTTGTCTTTGTTTTGTTTTTATTTATTTGTATACATTAGGAAAAATGACATTCATGAGACCATGAAAGAGGAAATACTTGTGCTCAGTTTCAAATTCATATCTAATGATGGTTGTAATGAATCAGCATGACAATGGAAACTTATATGGATATTTGTATAAATTCACATGGACCTGTTGACATGATCAAAGACGCGTTATAACATAAAAGGAAATATGGATGAAGTCTGGAGGCCAGAATTACATGTGCCCATTGGTAGCTGTGTGACCAGGCAGAAGCTTTCACATTTCTCTGTTTCTGTTTCCTTCTTTGTCAAATCACTTCTATCCTTTTCTATCCTCACTATAATGCCTAGCATAAAGTAGGCACATACTAGAAAGTCATTTGTGACATGAAAATGAGATCATGTATGTGAACCATAATGTGAATTGGAATTGCTCCTGTACAAGGAGTTACATAGAATTAAATGAGAAATTAGTAAAAAATAAAGTTCTGATTTCAGCACTTTTATATTAGTACACTGCATACTTCCACAGATCCATGATCTCACTCTGTGAGGCTATCGTCAATATATTTGGATTAATATAGCATATGGCAAATAATAGATGGAATGATATAGCATATGGCAAAGAAACCCTATGTGAGAATGAAGAATAACAGATGGGCAGTCTGAAGGAGGCACGATGGATACCGAAGAAAAATTAAAAGCACTAGAAAAAAGATGCATAACAATTTGGGAGAATTTTATAGAAATGATTGACAGAAAGACATGTATCAGGCAGCTAGGTGATGCAGTAAATAGAGTACCAGCCCTGGAGTCAGTAGGACCTGAGTTCAAATTTGACCTATGACACTTAACACTTATTAGCCATATGACCTTGGACAAGTCACTTAATCCCAACGGCCCTGCCTTCCCCCCTCCAAAAAACAAAAGCAAAAAAAAAATGTGTATGGAGATAACAAAGCGTTCAGATGGGCTGTGATCTCCTCCATTGTGTGGCCAATTTTAATAGTATCACAGATCTCTTGAAATACTAAAATTCAGGAAAGAAATGGAATGGATCATGTATTCTTTATATGCCAAATAACACTGTACGAAACTGCCTAAGCCTGTATGCTGCTTTGTCTGCTTTCATCTCTGACCAATTAAATTCCCAATCTCTAAACTCATCACGACCTAATAACTCAAGACTTGATTTAGACCGCCTTCCTCAGGCTCCTCCTCTACCTTTGATTGGATGACTGGAGTGTACAGTGCTAAACTGCTCCCAAAGCCTTCCTTAACTTGTTAAGGGCAGAAACTAGATTTTTTGGGGGGCTCATTTCACTTTGTATATGCTGTTCTACCTACTTTCAACTCAGCACAGATGAGAATGCCCCTAATTTGGATAGCATCTGATCTCTATCCACCCCTAGTGCTTCCTTTTCTGGGTTGTCTTAACCTCATCAGTTTGTAAGCTACTTTAGGGGAAGAACTGTTTTTCTTTTTATTAATTGTGTCTCCAATGTTTAGCACAGTGCCTGACATATAGTAGATGTTTAATAGATGTTTACTGGATCATTGGATTGGAGGAGGCAATCCATTTTAATACTATTCCCAAAGATATTCTAAAATGTTTAATATTTGACTCTAGGGAATTTGTATTTATTTTAAATTTCTCTGATTATCCATGTGGGTGTTTCTCTCTCTCTCTCTCTCTCTCTCCAAACCTTTCCTTATTTCAGTCAATGTTCTTCATAACTTATGACACCAACCAGAATAAAAATTTACTTACCCCTTTAAAATTTGCAAAGATCTTTTATGTTAATTTATTTGAATAGCTGTGGAATATATGTGCAAAATTAAATAATTAAAATGCTGTTCAGATCCTCATCTTCTAATGTGTGGAAGCATTGTCATAGCTTTCTGGTTGGTCTTCTTAACACAAATCGCTCCCCAGTGTAATCTATCCTTCAATCAGCTCTCAATGTGATCTTCCTAAAGAATAAGTCTGAAGAGAGTAAGTTTGACCATGTCAACTCAATTAAGTTCAATGTCTCCCTATCACATCCAGAGTCAGGTATAAAACCCCATATTTCTTGTTCAAAGCTTTTTACAACCTTTATTCACTACCTTTGTAGTCTTCTTATACCTTCCCTCAACACCCTCCCCTCAATCTACTCTTTAATCCAATGACACTGGCTGCTTTGCCCTTCCTTAAATAATACATTTCACTGACTGTTCCCCAGTTCTGGAATTATCTCTCTCTTCATTGTTCTCTTCTGGCCTCCCTGGCTTTCCTCAAGTCCCAGCTAAAATTCTGCCTTCTACAGGAACACTTTGCTAATGTTCCTTTATTCTCGTGTCTTCTCTGTCATATTTCCAATTTATCCTGTTGTTTTTATTTAACATCTTTTGACAATAGCATTTACATGTTTTCTATCCTTTAGTCTGCGAGCTCTTTGAGAACAGGATTGTACTTTGTCACTCTATATATGTACAGCACTTTGTATAATTCCTAGCATAGAGTAGGCGCATAATATTTATGTATGGATACTTACATGAATACATGCATATACCTAAATGTAAAATCCATATACACATAGTGACATGTGTCATGGATATTTAAATGAGTTGACTTTTTTGCATATGTGTGAATGGGATGAATGGATAGGTATATGTGTGTATAAGTGGTACAGTGGTTAAAATGCCAAGTTAGAAATCAGGAAGACCTGAGTTCAAATCTGACCTCAGACATTTACTATTGTGCAATCATGGGCAAGTTATTCAACCTCTTTACAATTTCTTCATTTGTAAAATGGGGACAATAATAGCATGCACCTCACTGGGTTGTTGTAAGGATCAAATGATTTTATAATTATAAAGCCCTCAGCAAAGTTCCTGGCACATAGTGTAATATAAACATTAGATATTTTCATCATCATCATCACAGATTACGCTTGATGCTTCTTCCTGAAGACCAGGTGTGTTAGATTTCATTTTCACCATTTTTACCTAGAGTTCTCCTGTACCCTTAAAGGAATTGGGCATTTTCAGACTCTCTGCAAGTAGCTTGTTTTTGTTTGTCCTTTATTCTAGAAGAGGATTGATATCATCATGGGACTTGTGACTTGACTTCAGCATGAAGCCATTTTTTCTCAATTCTTACCTAGCCCTATAAATGGCTTCTGCCGCCATCAATATTGTTTGCTCAGTTGTGAGTATGTGTGTGTGTGGGGGGGGGTGTTGTCTCTGATACTCCAGTTCCATATACCGACTAATAGCTGAATTAGCTTTTATATAGAAATATTTATTTTAAAAAGCATAGTCACAAATATACAAATTTACTCCCCTAGCATGTTGGAAGCATAAATTTCTTTGTCCATTGTACCACCTCAGTCTCTGGACAGGGAAGATAATCAGGTTCATAGCTTACCTCTGTTGCTATAGATCACATTTGCAGTTACAAGTCAAGAAGCTTTCTCAGATTTCAATCCAAGGCACCCTGGCTTCTCAGGGTCTTCATGCTGAACAGATATCATCCCTTCTGAAATACTGACTTGAAGGTCTTCATGGCTCTGGAGATCACCTCTGGTACCTGAAACTGAGAAAATAAAAAAAAAGAACAGAAATAAATACTCCCAGACCCATTGACTGGAGCTGGGATAAAACAGATATGAGTGGGAGGAAAAGAGTTCTTACCTTTTCTTTGCTTCATTTCGTGGCACCATGCACAGAAGATAGGAGTCAGCAAAGAACAAAGCCAGAAAAAGAGGGTAGCAAAAAGGTGTGGATAGCTCCATCTCTCTAGTTTTAAAGATGTAGAGAGCCGATCAAAGGAGGCTACACCCACCCACATGATGGAGAGACAGTGGGCTTTGTGTTAGGTAAACTGGACACGATCAAAAGGCCCCTCGAGGATTTCTCCATGTTAGAAATTATCACGCCCAGAGAAGCCCAGGTTCCATATAGTTACATGAGTATATGTGTATAATACATACATGTACATATATGTATATGTGAAATTATGGGATGTAAGGTGTGTTCATGGAAGACTAATACCTCTGGTGCAAGGGCTGCTGAGCCCTTTTCAGGTCTGTTTCCCACCTTTGGTGTCTACCTGATCCACCTAACTCTCAACTGTGCTTCCAAGAAGCTGTAGCATGCACAGAGACACACACCAGTAAACTGTTCCAGCACACAGGCTATTCCAGGGTGAGGGTAACCAAGGGGTCTCAAAACCATTGCTGAGTTATGGGGGTGTCTAACCCAAGCTTTCTCCAGGTGGAATGGGCAGACAAAAGTGGCAATGGCTATGAAGACAGTTGAAGCAGGTGCTCTGGAATCCTTAAAATTTGTTTAGACATTAAGATGCCAAGGTCATCCACTGCCATCACCAGTCAAATTGATTTTGTCCTACCACTGAACTGTGATAACTGTGGAAGAGAGAGTGAGACTGACAACTTCATGCAACTTTGCCTCACTTAAATCTTATTTATGCATGAATCAAAAGATATTACCCATAGCATTTTTACCTTTTAAAAAGTCCTGTGGTGACAGGCAAGTGATGAAGCAGGTGCATATACACGGGGAACTGTAGTCAAAAGCATGCACACAGGTGGTCCAGGTCATAGGGTCATATCAGAGGAAGCAGCAGTAAGATTTGTCAGGCCTCTGAGTGTCTGAGCAGCCTTTTAAGGACTACACTGCTCACCTCCTGGTGTGAAGAAGGGTCTAGAATGGGTGCCCTAAAAATTGTCTGCTTTCTCAACCCTGGCTTGATTACTGTGGCAGGTAGAGATCCTGTACTGTGGTCAACACACACACACACACACACACATTGTAAAAAATTTCTTCAAAGATTATTCCATTCACCATCAATACACAGAATGTGCTCACGCTTATAGATAGCACAAAATTCAGTAGAACTATAAGACAAACAGCTCTTGTTGCAGGAGAACCCAACAGGTATCATATACAAATAACAGCCCTGAGTAAAACAAGACTGGCGAATGAAAGCCATCTTACTGAAGTAAGATATCCATCAACGCTAAGTAGGTGAGATGCACCAGAGGCCTTTGGTCCATAAATAACCTTCCTCTGAAGGGAATCATGATTATACTCATACATAAACACACATACATACATACATAATATACATGCCTATCTATGTTTATACATATGTGTATGGGCATGATCATGATATATACGTGTGTGCGCGTGCATTTTTCTGGATACACATTTTTCTGGAGCCACATTGGCAGTCAGTCTAATGCCTCTTCTCTCTCATACTTTCCTTGGAGCTCCCAAACACTGAGCTAGCTCTGGCAATCCATGTGTGAACCTTACTATCAATGTACATATCCCTGGAAAGTATACTGCCAAGGTAAGCAAATTTATCCACAGCATTCAAAACTTCTTCATTTGCTATAACCAATGGTTCCACATATGAATGGTGTAGTGATGGCTGATGGAGCACCTGTATTTTCTTGGTGTTACTTGTTAGTTCAAAATTAGCACAAGCAGCAGTGTGTGCATTTTTCTGGGGAGACCACAGTGAAGGGGAACACCATGAAGCTGGTGTAGATTTTGCAATCAAAACTAATCTTGTCATCAAACCTCTATATCTCCCAAAAGGCATGAACAACAGACATAACAATTTGATTGCCACTTGCAAGAAAACTCCAAGCCACCAACATAGTGCCTATGTACCTATCATGTCAAAACCTGAAGAAGTCAAAGACAAAAATTTATGAATACCTGAAGACCTGTATCATCAATGTCCCAAAAGAAGACAAGTTTTAATCCTGGGAGATTTTAATGCTATAGTAGACTCAGACTACCAGGCATGACAGGGAGTCATTGGGAGGAATGGAGTTGGAAATAGCAAAAGCAATGGTTACTTACTACTGAAGACTTGTGCATTTCATGACCTTTTCATCACCTACCCTTTCCTTTGTTTATTTAAACACAATAAAACTTTTTGGATGCACACTCTCAGCAAACATTGACATTTAATAAACTATGTGATTGTAAGGAGAAGAGACAGACAGGATAGAAGACTAAAGAAAGGAATGTTTGGCACAGAGTGCTGGACTGATCATAGACTTATCCTCTCCAATGTAAATATTTGCATTCAACAAAAGCAGTGGCCCCAAGGCAAAATGACTATGAGAATTAATGTCAACAGATAGAAATTAGAGTGTTTCTCTGAGTGGGAGCAGTTTGTTGCTAACTTGGAGGGAAAGTTGAGCCAATGCACAGTTAATAACAGTGAAGCAGAAAAGGAGTCATCAGCTTTCAGAGATTTTATGTGTAGAACTACATTTGCTCATCTGCATTTGTTCAACACTCATAAACATCAAGATTGATTTGATGAAAATTAAGGGAAATTCAGAAACTGCTAAATGAAAAATGAGAACTACACAGGGTTTACCAGCAGGATAGTTTATCCATCTCTATGAAGGGAGCAGTTAATTCCAACAAAATTGAAGAACAAGAAAAACTGCAAGAAATGCAGGATTCCTGGCTCAGTAAGAAAGCAGATGAAATTTAATTTCATGCTGATATTAACGATCCAAACCACTTTTATGATGCTTTAAATAGCATAATTTATTATATGTGCACATATATACATACATAGGCATACATGTATATATCATGATCATTCCCACACACATGTATACACTCATAGACAAGTGTGAATTTGAAGTATGTATGTATGCATGTATGTATGCATGCATACACACATGCAAGAGCATAATCATGATTCCCTTCAGAGGAAGGCTATATATGGACCAAAGACCTTTGGTGCATCTCAACTACTTAGTGCTGATGGAGCCACATTGATTAGTGATAAGGACATGATCCTAGAGAGATGCGATGAACATTTCCATAGTGTTTTAATATCAAAGTATTTAGTCAAAATTAGCCCAAGCAGCAGAGAAAATATCCATATTGTGTTACATCTCAACTTCAGAGGCTGCATTGAGTGCACAATCATCTGCAAAGAAACAAAGGAAAAATCATGTTCCTTATACTCCCTCCACTTTGGTCTTGACGTGTAGCCTTTCAAGTTGAAGAATTTACCATCAATATGGTATGTCATCAGAATGTCATCAATACTGAAGCCATTAATCAATTACCTCAGGTTAAAGTCAAACCATTCCTATCTGAAGTTATAATTGAAGAAGAAATTTTGAAGGTCATCAGAGTTCTTGTGTGTGGCAAAAAACCTGGTGCTGATTCTATTTCAGTTGAGATTTACAGGGTGGAGGAGTCCATCGCTTATACAAAAGCTGACTGAAATTTTCTGTTTTAACTGGAAAGAGAATGTTATCCCACAGGAGTTCAAGGATTCCTCTATTGTCCATCTTTATAAAGGTAAAGGAAATAGAGTGTACTGTGACAATCGCAGAGGCATCTCTTGGTAAGTATTGGCAAGATTCTTTCCAGAGTCCTCCTTAATAGACTGATCCTTCACCTGAAAGATTATCTACCTGAGAGCCAGTGTGACTTCAGAAAGGGCTGAAGAATGGTGAATATGGTGTTTGCTGCCCTGTAACTCAAGGAGAAATGCTAAGAGCAGAAAAGAGGTCTGTACACAATGTTTGTAGATATGATTAAGGCCTTTGATACTGTTAGTCATGAAGGTTTATGGAAAATTATGTCAAAATTTGGTTGCCTGGAGAAGTTCTTCAGTATTGTATGTCAATTTCATCATGGAATGCTTGCATGGGTTCTGGATAATGGATAATGCTCTCACACTTTGTCAGCCACTAATGAAGTAAAACGTGGCTATGTGCTTGGTCCCATGCTTTTGAGCATGATGTTTTCAGCCATGTTGTCAAACACCTTCAATGAGGATGAACATAGCATTAAAGTCAGCTACCATATTGATGGTAAATTCTTCAACTTGAAAAGGCTACATGTCAAGACCAAAGTGGAGGGAATATAGGGAGCATGATTTTTTTTCTTTGTTTCTTTGCAGATGATTGTGAACTCAATGCAGCCTCTGAAGTTGAGATGCAACAAAGTATGGATCTTTTCTTTGCTGCTTGTGTTAATTTTGACCTAACAATTAATACCAAGAAAACACAAGTGCTCCATCAGCCATCACTACACCATCCGTATGTGAATCAATTGGTTATAGCAAATGAAGAAGTTCTGAATGCTGTGGATAAGTTCACTTACCTTGGCAGTATACTTTCTAGGGATGTGCACATTTATAACAAGGTTGACACATGCATTGCCAGAGCTAGTTCAGTGTTTGGGAGGCTCCAAGGAAAGTGTGAGAGAGGAGAGGCATTAGACTGACTGCCAAACTGAAGGTCTACAGAGCTGTTGTACTGACTTCATTGTTGTATGCCTCTGAAATCTGGACAATATACCAGTGCCACGCCAGGAAACTGAATCACTTTCATTTGTACTCTCTTAAGAAGATTCTGAAGGTCGCCTGATAATGTAAGATGACTCCAAGGTCCTTTCTCATCCTGAACTGCCTAGCATTCCAACTCTACTACAGTGAACACAATGCCAATGGGTTGGCCATATTGTTCCAGATGCCAAAAAGCACACTTCCACAAAAGACTATTTTATGGAACACACCGTGCAAGCAGTCACAATGTGGTCAGAAGAAACGATATGGGAACACTTTCAAAATTTTTATTAAGAACTTTGGAATTGATTTTGTGACATGGAGGACCATGACACAGGACCATCCAGGATAGCATGCCTTCATCAGAGAAAGTGCTGTGTTCTATGAGCAAAGCAGAATTGAAGTAGCTCAAAGGAAACACAAGATGCGCAAATTTAGATAAACCATCCTGAATATTCACATGGACTATGTATGCATGACTTGAGGCAGAGCATTTTGAACTCATATTGGTCTGATGAACCACAGCCAGACTCACTGTGTCTTGGCTGTAACATAGGGATGTCCTTTTGGTCCTTTTCAGGAATGAAGGACCACCACCACCATGTGAAGGTATGTGTGTGTGTGTGTGTGTGTGTGTGTGTAGAAAACACATATATATGCCTAAGCAACTCACATTACATTGTCCTAGATACATTACTACATGTGTATGTATATATAGTATTCATACATATTTCACATCTATAATGTAGACATATATATGCGTTGTGTAAATAAGTATCTGTATTTATTCTTCCCTAGAAGTAAATTTTAAGTTGGTGAGACTTTCTTTAGTGAAACAAGACCTTGAATGACTAAAACACATTGCATCATCAGATATGTATCAGTTGCCCATTCTTGTAGCTTTCAGATATCAATATCTTCTTTGTTTTGTGAATGGTCCATGAAAAAAGAATGAAAAGAGAACTTAGAAAAAAAATTTTTTTTGTATTCAAATCAATCAATATGTAGTGTTGAGTATGTGTCAGGCATTTCCATCTGAAAGGAGGTATAAAAATCTCCTGCCCTCAAGTTACTCCAATTTTCTCTGGTGTAAGAGTAAGTACCATATACCAATATAAGTAAATAAAAAATACATACAGAATAAAAGCAAGTTATGATTGAGGTGAAGACCATGGGAAGCATTAAAAACTGAGATCAGGAAAAGCTTCCTAGATACTAAAAAGCATCAGTGGAAATCTCTTGCTCTCAGCTTTACAGGATGCTAGAGATATTAAAAAGACAAATTTTGAGCTATCTATATGTATGTATATCTATGTATATACATATATTTGGAGAAAGAGGAGAGAGAGCCAGAGCCAGAGAGAGAGAGAGAGAGAGAGAGAGAGAGAGAGAGAGAGAGAGAGAGAGAGAGCACCTTTTAAGGAACAAGTATTGCATTATTCTAAATGTTTGTCATTTTGTCCTTTCAATTACTTCACACTCTAATTCATTGCTGCTATACTTGCCTTGTGTCTTTCATTGTTCCAGGAAATCAATCAACATTCATTTTATAATTCCTTTTATATAATTTTTTCCCTGTGAAGCTGACCCAAGAGTAGGAGGTGTGTGTGTGTGGGGGGAGGGGTCACTAACACTATAATGGCTTAAATGTTAGCTAATATGGTCATTGATTGTTAGAATGATGTCTCCAGGGATCAACATTATGGGTTTGGTTGTAGTGTATAAATTATGTTATTTTGAAATGCTGTTGAATGAAGAAATGCTATGCGACATGTACCTGAGTTAGAATTCCTCATTGATTATGGCTGGTATGGATGTTACCTTCCACAAATTTTGAATATGTTCTAGAGGCTGAAAAGGGTCATACTTTATCTATTAGCACACTTTGAAAAAGAATAAAATGATCTGCTATAGAAACATCAACAACTCAAATATGGTAATTTACAGCCCAGTAAGTGTTAGATTAAGGATTTGCAAAATTCTCTTCCCCCTGCTGTTGGATGATAAACTCCCAGCCTAAGTGGTAGCTCTTCTGTCCACCCCAGTTTTATAATGGACTGTAAGATAGGAGGCATTTTCAGCTTCAACATCTCTGAATCATAGCATGAGGAAAATACGGCCTCCTTAGAGCAGAAATGAAATTACTGACCATTTAATTAATATTTAATATCCAATTCTCAAATATGTATTTATCAAATCATATAATGTCAAAATTACAAAGAACCTTTGAGTATATGATGTTAGAACATAGAATATAGAATTTTGAGTTTTATTGGACCTTGGAACATAAAATGTTAGAACAAAGAAAATAGAGTAATAGAACTTATAAGGATTTGAAGGATATAGTGTTAGAAACATAAATCAGAGTTGTAGAACCAAAAGGGAGGGAAAGCATCATCTAGTCCTTTCCTCTCATTTGATATTGATAAACACACCAGAACCCAGAGAAGGGAATGGCTTGCCTGAAGCCACCCAAATCGTTAGTGGTGTAACACTGACAAATACATATTGGTAGATGGTGTAAGATTGGATTACTTGACAGAAGGACTCAGATTTGAAGCAAGATCTCCTGATGTCACTTCCATTACATCATTCATTATATGTTTGTTATATGATATTCAATCTCCCTAGATTTACACAAAAAGGCTGAAACCAAACAGTCAACTTCTGTGGCTATAAATTTCAAAATACCATTTCAAAACATTCAGGAGAGCAGAACTTTCTTATCACTCTCTGCAGACTCTCACTCTCAGCATGGTAGGAAAAGAAAATGACTATTACATAGCCATTTCATATTATACATTATAGTTTCTTTCATTTTATTTTTAAAAGACTATGGGAGCATACAGCCATACCTTTCTACATTTCCTCATGGGTTTCACTTAATTTTCATTGAAATCATACAATAATTTTAGTCACAGAGGCACAGACAAAGATTAAAAAAATAACAAAACAAAAACTTTAAAGTTATCTAATTCAACTCCTTATTTTAAAAACAAAACAAAATAATAAAAGTGAGGAAGAGAAGGGAAAGAATTGCCTTCAGTTCACACAAGAGTGGTAGTTCATACAACATGTAAATCAGAACATAGTATAGAGGATTGAGTAGTACACTTGGGACCAGGAGGGATCTGGGGTCCACATGCCATATCTGCCACTTACTACATGACCTTACTTTCTTCATCTGTGAAATAGTAATAGTGATGGATATAATGTCTGTATTACAGAGTTATTATGAAGATCATCAAAACACATGAAATCATCCATAATTCTGAATTTATAGATCACTTAGTTCAACTTCTGTATCTTATAGTTGAGGGAACTGAGATTCAAATGTTAATTGATTTTCCTTAGGTCATAGAGCTAGTAAAAAGCAGAAACAGAATGCCAGCCCAGATGATCTAATCTCAAAGCGCCTTAGTTATTATGTACAGCCTCCTTCTTATTGTCTATACTCTCTCCCCAAGATCCTGTTTGTTTGGATCCCCTGGGACCTAAAATTTAGAGCAGAACTTCAGTGAGATGTATTCATGTTCAAATACCTTTGGATACCTGGTAATTTGCTTTGATCACAGTTTTTAAGGGTTGTGGACCATAGAATATCTAACTGGAAGATCTCAGAGATCATCTTATGTGAGCTTTCATTTTACTCATGGAGAAACAGAGGCTCAGACTTGTGAGTTAACTTTACTTAGGTCATGCATATTTTGGACCATAGTTGGGATGCGAACCCATGCCTTCTCATTCCTCACCCTTCCTTTATTATAAAGCTTAGAACTTGAAGGAGCTTTACTGATCACCTAGTTGAAACTCCTTAATTTTAGAGATGAGGAATCCAAGACACCATAAGAGGAAGGACTTCCCAAAAATGAGGTGGCATATCCCATAATCATGATTAAAATCACTGCCTTCTCACTGCAAATTGAATGGTTGTTTTGTTTTTATTTCTTTTCACTAGGTTACAATTTGAGATCAGGTTTTGAATCATATCCAACTTTATAACTCCAAAGCCTCTCATAAGACCTTGCTCATAGTAGGTGTCAATGACTGTTTAAATAATTTCAATAGTGTGGAGCATTTAACATTAGAAAGAACACGACATTTAGAGTCAGAAGAACTGGGTTCGAATCCTATTTCCATCCATATGACCTTGGGTATGAAACATGATCTCTCTTGGCCTTAGTTTCCTCATTGGTAAAATGTGAGGTTGGATTTCATGAGCTATCAGGTACCTGCCAAGTAGAAATCTGTGAGCATTAAACTGAAGTGGGTTGAGTTTGATTTGACCTTTGGGCCACTTCATGAAGGCTTTCAGAACACTGCATTCTGAAATAATTAGACTCAGAGATTTTGAGTTAGAAGGGACCTTAGAGGTCACCTAGTCTGACCTTATCCTTTTTTTTCTTTTTCATTTTAGACTCTTGCTCTAAAGTACTTTGAGATACAAAGAAATGGTGCTTTATTTAAAGGCTTTTCCTGTTCTTTGTTGTACATGGGTGAATAGCTGCTTTATTTATTACACAGGTGGCAGTGGCCATGGAGGATTTTGTTAGGAATTTATAGAGCTGGGCTGCTCTTTTATTATGCAATATTTTTAGTCTGGCTTTCTGTGAGCACCTCGGGACTTTGGCACAGATGAACTTTTATCATAAAAACTCTCATAGTGATTATTATTAACATACATTGTTGTTTATCAAGCTCCTGTGTCAAAAAATGTCTATTGACTTCTCAGGGGCTTTTTTCTTGACTTAACAATGGGGGGAGAAGCACAAATACATTAGACTCCCTGGATTTCAAGCTCTTTGAGGCCAGAGAAAGAATTTTCTTCCCAGTTCCCAAGATGAGAGCTGGCACACACTAGGCAATTAATGCTTGCTGAAAGGATAAATACATGAACCAGTTGTGAATGGTTCTACCTGGGGTTGCTATGAACTTTCTAGGCAAATAATATTCACATGAGCGATTGAATAAGTGAAGGTCATATTCATCAAAAACAGAAATATTTATTCAATTAAGATATGCATTTGCTATATTTTTGAATGGACGTTGTTGTTTCATGTTTCTTTGTGCAAGACAGCCTCTATTTTCCATCTATAAAATCAATGTCATAATCCATCTTTGGGGGGAGAGGTGATGGGATATATCTTTTACTCTAAAATAGCTTTTAATAGAACTTCCTAAGATCATAGAATGCTAGTTCCAAGGAGAAATTTAGTGATAAACTTTTCCAAACTCCATAATTTATAATTGAAGGAACTGAGGTTCAAAATTTTAATTGACTTTCCTGATGTAATAAAGCTATTCCCCTTCACACATCTGCCAAGATCCTGCCTGTGTGGATCCCTGCGGAGCTCAAAAAAGTATCGGAATTGATAGGATACCTAATCATATTCAAATTCCCTTGGATGCTTGGTTATCACATTGCTTTGATCATATTATTTACCTTATTTGTTCTGTTTCATTTTGTTTTTAACCACAGAACCTCTCTTCTCCTCTAACATGCCTTCCAGTCTAGTTCTCATTCGATTACATGATAGTGGTTCCTTATAAAAGGAGTTGAAATGTCTATGGTTTGGTCCAAGTTCTGCTTCTCTGTATCGCATATTTCTTTGAGCAAGTTGTTTTAACTCTCTGGAAATCAGTTAATTCATCTATTGAATACATGTCCTGTATGGAGATGTTTTTTTTTAATATTTGTTTATATAGATTCCTTCTAGCCCACTGACTTGAAATAAAAGGAATGAAATGATGCTTCTGAGACACCCTCACTACTCCACACGCATTGCCTCAAAACCTTGGTATTCCATTTTCACTGAAAACTCATTTTGGCATGAAAGAACTATCCATCCTCCACCAAGATGGATATGGTGCTCATTTAATAGAGAAAGAAGAACAGAAAATTAATGGCTGACTTGAAAGGAATGGAACCTGGTATTCCTTGCTCTAAATTATGGCATATTTTTTTTTAATTTTAACTATACAGATCCCCACTATCATCTTCTTAGAGGCTTTTAGGTGGCAAAGTAGATAGAATGCTGGACTGCAGTCAGGAAAATGACCTCAAATCCAGCATCAGATACTTACTGTGTGACTTTGGACAACACTTAAAATCTGTCTGAATCGGTTACTTCAACTATAGTGCCTCCTTCTCAGGCTCTTCATGAGGATAAAATAAAAAAAAATATATTTGTCAACACTTAGCACAGTGTTAGGCACAGAATAAGCACTTAATACCTTCTTCTTCCTCCCTCCTCTTCTGATGATGCATTATAGCTTAGAGGTGACCGTTCTTTTACAAAGACTATGCTACTAAGAAGCTGGGACAAGTTCGCTTGAGGGGGGCAAAGTCATGCAAACCATAGATCCAGGGAGGAACTTTGTATTTATCTATCAGAGGACTACACTAGGCAAGTGGGGAAACACTCATCAGGAGAAAGGTATCCACCTGGATGACATTTTTAGACACAGAAACTCATGAAGCCATATGAATTATGCTGAGGGGATGCATTTATATGTACAGGAGTATCACAGTAATGGAGCCATAAATCCTTGAAGTATTTACGTACTGAGAGAGGTGTACTTAGGCATTAAAAAAAGCAACACTGGAGATCAGAAGGACCTGAATTTGAGTTTAGGTCTTCTAAGAATTTGGCATGGGATCTAGAGACTCACTTTTCCTCAGTTTCAACATCTATTAAAACAAAAGTATGAAGTTGAATTAGATGATTTCTAAAGTTTCTCTGGGTAGCCAGGTGGTTCAGAGGATAGTAACAGGCCTGGAATTAGGATGACTCATCTTCCTGACTTCAAATCTGGCCTAAGACACTTTTTAGATGTGTGATGCAGTTCAAGTTATTGAATTCCATTTGCCTCAATTTCCTCTCTGTAAAATGAACTACAAAAGAAAATGGCAAAGCACTCCAGTATCCTTGCCAAAAATACCCAAATGGAGCCAAAGAGGTAAAAACAATTGTAATGACTCAACAACGATAACAAGAAGGTGATGTATAGGTTGAATCTTACAGGGAACAAAGAATTCTAAAAGGTAGAAATAAAACAAGAATGAATTCTGGTAGTGGGCAATAGCCAGTGCAAAAGTTTGGAGACAGGAGATGCTGTGCCCATTTTGAGGAATAACAGGATGGAAACTTTGACTGATGCTTAGTGTACAATAAAGTAAGTGGGGATAGTAATAAAGGATAATATGAGGAAGATAGGTTGGGACAGGGGTTGTGCAAGAAGGGTGTTTATATTTTATCTTAGAAGCAATAGGGAGCCACTGGAATTTGTTTAAGTAGGGCACTGACACTCTCACGTCTATATTTTAGGAAATCACTTTTGGAAATATGTGGAGGATGGTTTAGAGAGAGACAATACTAATAGGAAAGACAAGGTAACTGCTAGCAGTTTAATTTCTATACCTGAGGGTTCACATTCCATTCCATTCCATTCCATTCAAAAAATACTTATAAAACACTTACCATTTGAAAGTCATTGTGCTAGATGTACAAAAACAAAACTGAAATTAACCCTTGCCTCCGAGTAGATTAGTTCTGACATCCCTATGGTCTAGAAGACCATAATTTCTCCCAATTATGACATTTTATTTTATATTTTAACATTTTCTTTCATAGGTCAAAGTGCAGTCATGTATTACTTAGAGCTCAGGATAAAAAAAACACATCTACATAGCATGCTATTTTTTTTTTACTTAAACTCATTTGGAAATATTGAAAGAATTTGATTCAAGCTCTGATATATTTGAAAGACACACCGCAATAGACGAATCATGTAAGCAAAATTATGGTTTGATGGAGAATTTATGTCTATCTCCATCAAAATAATTATGAGTAAGAGGCATTAATATTATACACGTATTTGTTCATAACTGCTTCTGAAGTTGTTTCCATGATCATCAACAAACTATTATTATCTATCACCATTTGAGGTACAGAGCAGATTTAAGGGCTGCATTCTTGAAACCAATGCATGTAAATTCAATTGATGAGGGAAGAATGGTAATAAGGAAAATACATTTTAGTTATCAAATAGTAAATGCACAGTCTATAAAATATAATCTTATATTGAATCTTATTCAGAGTCTAGGAATACTTACACAAGCATCAGGTACTTTTTACAAATATTTTATTTCTTTTCCAATTACATGTAAACATATTTAACATTTACATTTTTTTAAATTTAGAATTCCAAATTCTCTTCCTCCCTAATTTCTCTCTTCCTCCTCCTTCAGAAGGCAAGCGATTTTAAATAGGATATACATGTAGAGTCATACAAAGCATATTTCCATATTAGTCATATTATGACACAAAACATAGACCAGAAAAACTCATAAAACAAGAAAAATGAAATTAAAAAAGTATTATTTATTCTGCTTTCAGACTCCATTAGTTTCTCTGAAGGTAGATAGCATTTTTCATCATGAGTCCTTCAGAGTTGTCTTAGATCAATCTAGAGCTGAGAATAGCTAAGTCATTAGCAGTTGATATTTTAACAAAAATGACTGTAACTCTGTACACTGTTTTCTTGGTTCTGCTCAATTCACTTTTTATTGGTTCACATAAGTTTCTCTGGATTTTTCTGAAAGCATTCTTCTCATAATTTCTTATAGCATAATAATATTCCATCACAATTATGTACTTTCTTATTCATTCTGTAATTGATGGGCATTCTTCAACTTCCAATTTTTTGCAATCAGGTAGGGTTAGTTTTTAATCTGTATTTATCACATATTTTAATTGCAAATGCTATGTTCATTTCCATATATTCTTTTTTTTTTGCTTTTCTTTTTTTAGAGGACAGTTGGGGTTAAGTGACTTGCCCAAGGTCACATGGCTAGTTTTTGTGTTAAATGTCTGAGGATGCATTTGAACTCAGGTCCTCCTGACTCCAGGGCCTGTGCTCTCTTCACTGTACAACCTAGCAGCCCCCATTTCCATACATTCTTAACTTCATACACTGGGGAAAGGCAGACATTTTATAAGATTTATTTTCCCAAAGTGTTCATTTGGTACATATATATATATATATATTTTAATATTATGAACACGTGATTAATTAGGTTTGTTTACATGATATATGGGCCAGTGGTAGAAAAATAAAATTAATTGACCAAGTAGCAATCGCTTTAGCTAGTGGAAATGGCTATTTGGCAATCAAAAAAATTTCCCAAAGTTTGAGGAAATCATCTCTAAAACAAAATAGAATTCATTACTGTCTAACAGTGTTCATGAATCAGTCTTCCAGAAAACATTTAACATTCCATACTTGCATGAGAGATTGAACCAGAGGATCAGAAATATGATTTTCTTTCCTTGAAAGGTTTCATGATTACTTAAGGTGTTCCAAATCTTTATTAGTCTAGGCGTAGTTCAGGAGGGATTAGTGCTTTGAAAGAGTGTTTAGTTTAGATGACCTCTAAGGTTCTTCTCAATCAAGTAATTCTATTATTCTATTTTTTTAATCTTTGAAGTCTCTTCCAAATCTATATGCAATAAAATCTTACTAATTTCTGCCTGTCTACCACTATTCTTTTTCTGTGAAAATTGAAATCGCATATGACAATGAAAAAAAGACCACAAGAAATCATAAGTCAGAGGATGAGGTGTGGGTCATATCAAAGAAAATCAGCAAATAAACATGAAATGCCTATGATGAAGTTCCAACCTAATGCTAGAACCCATGCATATGACCTCTTTAAACAGCAAGCAGAGAAACTATTTTCCATATCCTCCTCTTTGTTTGGGGTCTTCTATCTCCTCTAATTCCATTGCTTCTCAAAGTTTTATAGTATAATCTTGAACAATGATTGATTGTTTAGGTTTTCTTCCACTGTTTCAACTGGTTGTTTTACCTTTATCTCCTTGGCTTTTAATTGTTGACTAATGGCATCAACATTTTTTCCTCTACTTTTGTTTTTTGCATTCCATTTCACAGGGTTCATTTTCATTGACATTAATCATGTAGTTAGTGCTAAAATATCCTAATGTGATCTCTAGCTGAATATTCATGTAATTTGCTAATGTCTTTCATCAAATCTTCAATAGTTTTCTTGGGCATCTGCTGACTGACAATTAACCACTCAATGGACAAGCATTTAGAAAGCACCTACCACATGCCATGCTCTTTTATCAAAATATGCTTACATCCCTTTCTCCTCCTATAGTACTTAACATAGCAGCAGGCAATTACATTAATCATTGTGTGTACGTCCAAAAATGTTTTTTTTTTTACATTCTGTGAAATGCTATTAAAGAATATATTCCTTCATTATAGCTATGAAATTTAGTAGCATTTTAAAATAAATTACTCTGTGTGGTATAACATTTCTATTATTTGCCATCTAGCTAAAAAATATTTTCATAAATTCCATCCTAAGTATGTCCGTCTCCACTTTGAAATCATTTTAGAAATCAGCATAATACATTTTGTCATCAGCTCTACTATTATTAGCACTCCTGGAGTTTATTTGAAGAGTATTTTAAATGTCTTCATGTGACTCAATTCTTTTTCCTCTTCAGATTTAAGGAAATCCCAAATTCCCCTTTTTTATTTATTTAACAATAGAGTTGCTTCTTAAGCATGTCCATAATGTGCCTAGAATACATTGTTTTGCAACACTGAGCTAATGAATTCAGTCAAGAAGCATTTATTAAGGGATTAATATGTTCCAGACACTTTACTGAGTACTGGGAATACAAATGCAAACAGAAAGAAAGCTATTCCTGGCCCTAGAGTAATGTACATTGTAATAGTGACAGATACCATATAAAAGAGAGGTGAAAAGAGAGGGGAGTGGGAGGAAATGAAGGTACCTGATGGAGATGGGGGTGGGGGGGGGGGGGAGGGGAGTATAGAAGAAAAACTCCAGAAAGTTGGGAGTACAGCCTGAAAAGGAATTAAGAAATGGTTGCTTTAGTTATCCTCCTTAAAATGGAGGTTCTGGGAGGAACCAAACAAAGAGAAAGCCTGCAGGGATGTTGAGTACTAGCAATGTGAAAAGAATTTGGAGTGAGCCTTGAAGATGAAGAGGGTACAATGGTATGATAAAGAAAATCTTGTGGAAATGAGTCAGGAATACATAACATGATTAGCCTGGGATTCTTCTTTTGAAAAGGGATATTACTGACAAATATATTATGAAGTCCTTGTTGATAACTGGTAAATTACATTTCCAAAATGTTTTAGATGTGTTGCTAGTCTATAAAGAGGCTGTAAAGAAACATATATTATGTTTCTCTGATGATGACAAAGAGTGAAAATGAATTAGGATGACTGGCATCTACAGTGAAGTTAGTTTCCATTGGAAATCTGCATGAACAACAAAAAAGATTATAAACCATTTTGGTTCAGATCTTGGAAGAATAACCTTTATTACAGCAAACAATAATCGTGATGAGGACAGAACAGAACAGAACAAGTCACTTGTAGGAATATAAATTGAAGAATGAATGTCAAGGAATAATAGCAGAGAAAAGATATAAAAAATTTGGAGTCCCTTCTCTGTGTCTTATTTGTTCTGGAGAGTGGAAGATAAACTGAGCTCTGATAGAGAAGGTTATAAAGGGTTCACTCAGTCCCTCCCTCCTTCAGCAAACATTTATTGATCACCTGTAAGGAGAGGACTCTGTGGTAGACAGTAAGTGATATGATGGAGAAGGTGAAAGCATTACAACTTGATAAAAGAGATATTTGTAGATAAAGGCAGGAAGGAAGGTACATAGTGTTTCTGAGGAATGGAAGATAATTTATGATGAGTAGCATGATGGAAGGTTTCCTAGAGTAGTGGTCTAATGGCATTTCCATTTCATCTTGAAGAATGGATAGTATCTCAGTGACTGTAGCTGGGGATGGGAGAGGAGGAGAGGTGTAAATTACACTATAATTATAAAGAATAATGTGAGCTAGAGTACAAATGAGACCAAGAAAAGGACAAAATCAGAACCATAAAATCTCAGCATTGGAAAGCATTTCAGAAGAAATCTATTCAAATATGGAACTGAAACAGAAATCTCCTCTAAACATCATTGATAAGAAATCATTTGACCTGTCTTTGAAGACATGCACTGAAAAGAAACCAACTACCTCCATTTGGGGGAAGCTATTAAGTATTAGGAAATTTCCTGTATTTTTATGTCAAATTCAATTGTTTCTGACTGTAATTCCTCTCCCACATACACTATGCAGTTTTTTTTTCCAATGAGACCAAGTGTAAAAATTTAATCCTCCTTCTACTTGACAATTTTTAGAAAACTGGAAGATAATTATTAGTTCCTTCCGCTCTTCCAAATCTTTTTTCTCCTTCCTTAAGTTCAAAATTTCCCTTCAACCCATTCCCAAGTGGAATGGTCCCCAGTTCCCTCACCTTTCCAATTCCCTGGCTCTTGAGGAACTCAAAAAGTTAATTTCTTTGATATACAAGAAAAGCAGTAAAGTGACACATAAATCTTTAAAGGTAGTGCCTTGAATCTATTCAATTGAGAATTAATAAGAAATTTTGAGAAAGGGAATTAATAGATCAAATTTGTACGCGAGAAAGATTACGTCTGTAGCACATAAAAGATATATAGGCAGGATGGAGCTGGCAAGTGGAAGCACAAGGATTTATGTGGAATTTCCCTCAGTCATATAAATTTGAAGTTAAATTGGCATGTACATACATATATGTGTGTATATGCATATGTATGTGTTATTCTTCTATGGATTATTTTATTGATTTGGTTATCTGGTGAGCACTCAAATATTGTAATTACATTTTGACAAAGCATTAAAGACTAAGAAGTATTCAGTCTCTAGCCTATACAACTTTATATCAATACTATAAACTACTTGTCAAAACAAGAGCTTACTCACAATGAATATGATATACACATACCAAAAGTAGGTTACTTAATTTACAAGTATATAAAGATTTTTCAATGATTAAATATTAGTATATGCAATTTTTAGGGCCTCTAAGGAACCTTAGAACTCTTCAACTGCCATTCTGTTTCATCTAAAGTTGATTTAAAGGTTTTTAAATAGAATTTAGAAGGATTTTAAATCCTCATATATATAGCCCAACTTTACCTGGTTTATACACTGAATTTCCTGTTGAATTTTTATGAGATGTTTGATTTCCCCTTTAGGAACAATGAACTTCTGATTGGATCATATAAATGTCCAAAGGGGGTTAAGAAAAAATTGCCTACTGTTTATTTTAATAAGGTAAACTGAGGTTCCCAGGATGGGGAAATCTCTTTTCAAATAAAGTGGTCTGTAAGGTGAAACTTCCTGAAATATTTGGGGTAAAAGAGGAAGCCATTAATAAAAGCACTTTCTTGAATCTGACACCAAACAATTAAATTTGAGGAGAGCAGTCTGACTTGATGAAAAAGACCTGTTATTAGAATCAGAGGATAAAATTCAAATTCCAGCTGGAACACTACCTAGCTAAATGGTTATAGACAAGTCACTCTTTGTAATTGTTTTTTTTTATATGAAAAATGTTTATTATGAAAACATTGGACTGATTATCTTTAAAAAGCTAATCTGAGGAAAATATTTTGTCCATTATAAAACCCAACAAACAGTAACATAATTATTCATATTATTTTTTTCCCCCACCCCCACTGCCCCAACCCTTTTCTGCTTCCAGTCTGTTGGGTTCTATTAATTCTATTGCTACTTTGTGTCCAAGATAGGAAACTAGATGCCTAGGAAGATTTCTGGGAAGGTGAACCACGAGTGTTTCCTTCCATCTTATAAAAAAAGCTACTCCAATTCTATTTTCTCCTTAAGAGAAGCCAAGTGAGGAGTGGTAATTTGCTAGGTTATTCCATCTTCCATAGGTTAATCCCATAATATCAATGTCTCTTTGTATCATTACCATATTTCATATACTAGACTGTCAACTTCCTGTGTGCAGGAGCTTACTGATCTTTGTGTGATCCTAATGATTTTCTACTGGAGTGCTACTTCTAGGACTTTACCTTCTAGGGGCCCATCACCAGAAAGTTGAACAATATTTAAGGTATTTTTCTAGCATCACAGTCATGAAGACTGTATGCTTAAGGTGCTGGTGAAGATGCTGTCCACAGTTACAATATCATGAATCTTTTGAAAAACTTTTGATGATATTTAAAAAAAAGAAACTGAAAATGACAAACATAAATAAAGATAGCTCACATTTAAATAGTGCCATGCTTGCAAATCTCCTGAGTTGCTTAGATTGATACGTAGACATATATACATGTGTTTATGATATACATGCACACATACAAATATACACACATGTATATATAAGTACAATAATATATAGGCACATGTACATATATGCATACATATGCACATGCATACTCATACACTCATATGTGTGTATATAAGACATATGTGTATATGTATGTATCTGTAGCTCTATCAATGTCTATATCTATATCCATATCTATGTCTCTATCTCTATGTGCATATGGATATATGTGTATATGTACATATATATTCATATACACACATATATCTCTATCTCTACATTTAGATCTATAGATAGATCTAGATATAGACATCGGTCTATCTCTATCTATGTACAGATCTAGATAGATACAGATATGGACCGCTATCTGTCTATATCCATGTAGACAGAGATAAATAAAGACTGATAGATATCTATATATAGATCAATATAGATATATATCTAGATAGATAGATATAGATATATAGAAATAGTAGGTGACTTAGAGAAAGTCATACGATTAGCTGTTGTCAGAGACATGTCACAAACCTAGGTTTTCTGACTCAAATTTCTCTTTCTGTCTGCCTTTCCACAATACTTTCAATACCTAGAGTAGGAGAGGTTATCACGTATGTTGCCAGACACACTGTTGTTGGATACTTAGAAAAGGCTTGTCAATTAATTCATACCACATTATTCTGTCCATATCTAGATACTTTTTGTTGCTTTGTGTCTGATGGTTAATAAACATTCCTTGATTTAACTGAATAAGGTATCTTAATGTCAGAATAGAGACAGGAAGCTCCTGTGATTGCCATAATTCCAAACAATTACTAAAGACCCTGTTCCCACCCTCATTATTATCATTGACTATGCTTATTGAACACCTGAGGAATTTAAAGGGGCCGAAGATAGAGAATGTTCTTTGTGCTTTATATACACTGGACAGTAAGCTCCATAGTAGAAAGGATGACATCTTATCCGGCTTTGCCTCTTTTCTAGCTCCAGAAATAGAGCTCTTTACCCTCTGGGTCCTTAATAAATGTTAGCTAGAATGGAAAGAAAGAAGAAAGGAAGGAAGAAAGGAAAGAAGGAAGGAGGGAGGGAGGGAAAGAGGAAGGGAGTGAGGAAGGAAAGGAAACAAGGAAAGAGAATTGCACTTATTCTTAACAGGGATGCAAATATGGTTAGATCATTGAAGTTTTTTTCTTTTTTTAAGGTGGTGATGATATGAAAGAATATCAAAAGTAGGTTAATCCATTAGCATTGTGATTTAAAGAGGAAAGGTTATTATAAAGAAGTGTGTTGGGATGAATAGCTTTGGGCAATTTGAAGGCATGTATGGGGTATGTATGTATGTATGTATGTATGTATGGGGCCAATTCTGTATCCAGTGAGTGAGATCGAGAATGGTTACTGTGTTGAGACCAAAGCCAACTTTCTGTGTTTGGGTGGCTTGCTGGAGAAACTATGCAAAAGTCATAAGAACCTGGGTTTGAACTTGTCCTCTGATTCTTATTTACTTGTATAAGTAATCTCTCTGTGGATTAGTTCCCTCATTTATAAAAAGAGGGGGTTGAAGACAATCTCTTAATTTCTCTCCCTGTTCTTTATCACAATTTACTATCCTATGATAGACACTACAGGAGTTTTTGTTTGAGATCAAGATATGTTCATTCTGAACTTCCAACATACCCCAAACAGGAAAAGAAAGTGTCCCAAAGGGGATATTGCACAAATGTATGTGGTGTGTATGAGTCATATTACCTTGTCTCTTTTCATAGCATTTTCCATAATCCATGAGCTCTGGGAAAGATAAAAGATAGAGACTTTGGATTCATAGTAAAATATCCAGAACATACCAATAATAGGAGCTACTTGGGTAAAATTTCCTCTTAATTCTTGCAACTGTCAAGATAGGAGGGCAGTCAGCTAGTGTACTCTGCTCATTAGTAAGTCAACTGCACACAGAATACTATGCCAGAGGGCTGCCAACTATAGAGATTCTCATTAGCAAGTCCTAGGACATTTCTTTCTTCACTTTCCTTTTCATGTGGCCATATAACCCCACGATGAAAGCATGCTCCCTCCAGGTCATTGATCCTTTTGGTCATTGGCCTGATATTCAGAGGTTAGTAAGCCAATGTGTGAAAACAGGGAACTGTGACTTCAGGAAAATCAATCTCCAGACAGGTCCACCTGGGTCTTCTTTCATGGGCAATTAAAGAAAAGGTCACCAAGGAGCCCAAACAATCTTTCAGTACTGCATATATAATCACTGACTCCGAATTTGACTAATGTATAACATGCAGCAGCCTGTACACGCACAAGTGGTCCTTCTTTGAATGGACATGATAAAGTCACTGAACTTGTCTAAGGACAAGTTCTTTTCTGGGATGATGCTGTCATCAAAGAGAAACCTTTTCACCCTAAGAATTTATTTTGAATAATAATGATATGTCATGTATGTATAGTCTATTAAGATTTACTAAGTATAAGTCTCATAATTATGGGAGATAAGTAGTTCAAGTGTGCTTAGCCCCATTTTACAGAGGAGGGAAAGGAAAATAATTTTTTGAATGATACTTTTTCTTTTATTTATTTATTTTATTTTATTTATTATTTATTCATTATTCATTCATCTATTTATTTTTCAAATGCTTTATTAACTTCTGATTTACATCATTCATTTCCACCAGATTTTGAGTTACAAATTTTCTCCCCATTTTTCCCTTACCCACTGCCCCAAAATAGCAATCTGACAGGATATTCCCTCCTCCAATCTGCTCTCTCCCATATTTTCTCCTATACCCCTTTCGACCTTTCCAGTAGGGCATAGTGGATCCTATGCCCCAGTGCCTGTATATCTTATTTACCAATTATATGTAAAATAGTATTATATATATAACATTTGATTTTAAAACTTTGAATTAAAGATTCATTCCCTTCCTCTCTTGTCACCCACCCTTACTGGGAAGATAAGTAGTTCAGTATAGGTTGTACACGTGTAGCTAATGCAAAATAATAACATAGTAGATATATTTTAAAAGACTGACTATATTTCCCTCCCTCCTATCCCACCTCCCACTTGTTATCTTCTCTACTTTGATACGGTCCCTTTTCAAAAGCGGATGATTCCAACGTTCCTCCCCCCAGCCTGCCCTCACTTCCATCATTCTGCCTTTCATCCCCTTCCCCACTACTCTCCTGGAGGGTGAGATACCCTATTTAGTGTGTATTTCATTCCCTCCTCAAGCCAAATTCAATGGGAATAAGGTTTACCCATTCCCTTTTGTCTTCCTATTCTTCCCCTCCATTTGTAACCATTTTCCCTTCCTTCTTCTTTATGAGATATTTTGCCCCATTCTGTCTCTCCCAATCTCCTTTCATTATATTCCTCTCACCTCTTAATTTCACCTTTTAAGTATCATCCCTTCCTGTTAAATTTATCCTGTGCTCTGTATCTATGTATACCCGTAAACATATATACACACATTCACATATGTATTCATGTGCCCATATACCCTCATATATAGATAGATAGATAGATATATCTATTCCCTTAAACTATTTTCATACTGACAAAAGTTTCATAAATTACAATTATTGTTTTTCCATGTAGGAATGTTAATAGTTCAACTTTGATAAGTTCCTTATGCTTTCGTTTCCCTGTTTACCTTCTCATGCTTCTCTTGCTTCTTGTATCTGAATGTCAAATTTTCTATTCAACTCTGTTTTTTTCATCAAGAATGCTTGAAAGCCCTCTATTCCACTGAATGACCATATTTCCCCCTGAAACATGATACTCAGTTTTGCTGGGTGGGTGATTCTTGGTTTTAATCCCAGCTCCTTTGACATCCGGAACATCATATTCAAAGGCCTTCGATCCCTCAGTGTAGAAGCTGCTAAATCCTGGGTTAATATGATTGTGTTTCCACAATATTCAAATTGTTTCTTCCTGGCTGCTTGTAATATTCTCTCCTTTATCTGGGAATTCTGGAACCTGCCTATATTATTCCTAGGAGATTCCTTTTTGGGATCTTTTTCAGGAGGTAATCGGTGGATTCTTTCAACCTCTATTTTGCCTTCTGGTTCTAAAACATCAGGCCAGTTTTCTTTGAGAACTTCTTGGAGGATGATTTCTAGGTTCTTACTTTGATGGCTTTCAGGTAGTCCAATAATTTTTAAATTGTCTCTCCTGGATCTATTTTCCAGGTGAGTGGTTTTGCCCATGAGATATTTCACATTGCCTTCTATTCTTTCATTTGTTTGGATCTGTTTAACAGCATCTTGATTTCTCATAAAGTCATTAGCTTCCATTTGCTCCAATCTAATTCTGAAGCAATGATTCTCCTCATTGAGCGTTTAAGATTCTTTTTCCATCTGGCAAATTCAGCTTTCTAAGGCATTCTTCTCCTCATTGCCTTTTTGATCTTCTTTTGCCATTTGAGTTAGTCTATTTTTTAAGGTTTGATTTTCCTCAGTCAGGCTGTTGACTCTCATTTCATAATTTTCTTACATAGTTCTCATTTCTCTTCCCAATTTTTCCTTCACTTCTCCTATTTGCTTCTTAAGGTCCTCTATGGCCTGTAACCAGCTTGTATTTTCCTTTGAAGCTTTTGGTGCTGGAGTTCTGACTTCACTGTCTTCCTCCTGTTCCATGCTTTGCTCCTTTTTGTCCCCAAAATAGGAGTGTAATGTTGGAATCTTTTGTCTGCTTTGTTTCCTTTGCCTGGTCATGTTGCCCCTCAGTCACTTGACCCCTAGGCTTTTTGCCACAGTAGAACTCTGCCACCAGACAGGGGAGCTTTCATCCCAAATGCTGGAGTTTTCTCAGCTGCTGGAGGTATTAGATGGGTGCCCTCTCTGAGGTCTACACATGCTCTTTCAAAATGGACACTCACCCCAGGACCTCCACCCTAGACTGCAATCCAGATCCAAGCAGGTTAAAGCAAGAGTGATTACCCCTCAAACTGGTGCTTGGTCCCCGTACACTCTGCAGGCCAGAAGCTGAAGCTGCTACGTGGTGCTGGCTGGCTGTGCTGGGTGTCTCAGTGGCTTCTCGCCCTGGGGGCAAAAGCCATGCACTTCCACTTACTGTGTCCCAAAGTCCAGACTGCACTGAGTACTCACTTTATCCTTCTCATCTATGTGTTGATAATTCTACAAACAGTCACAGCTGCTGCTGATTTGGAGTTTTTTTCTGCCCAGCGCTGCTCAGGACCACCCTGAGGCTAAAACCTCAGCTCATGCCTGGGCTTGGCTCCCAGTATGGTATTCTGACCTATTCCTGCCTGGATGTCCTCAGCGGGAAGTTAGCTTCTCTGTGTCATTTTGTGGGTTCTGCAGGTCCAAAGTTTACTTAGAGGCTCTTTTTACATGGATTGGGGAAGGTGGAAGCTGGAGAAGTGGGAAGGTCCTGCTTCTACTCTGCCATCTTGGAATAATTCTTTTTCTAAGTGCAAGAGTGAGGATTTGGAACCATCTCATCTGAATTTGGGCCAAGAACTCTTTCTGATACATAATGTTGTCTCCAGAAGACAAAGTGAAAAAATCAAATGATATATGAGCAATTGTGAAGAACTGGGGTCCTTCTCTGGCTCTTACAATTACTAACTGTGTCTCTTCAGAAAACTCATTCACTTTCATTTATCCTCTATTTACTGATTCATAAAATGCTGATTATACTTACTATCTACTTTGGAGAAACAAATAAGTGCTTTGTAGGTCTTAAAATGTTATGTAAATTTAAGCTATAATTGCCATTACTACTGATTCTCCTGCTGCAAATTTTACTACTACTACTGCTACTACTATTTGGTCTTAGTTAATGGCCAAGGATCCCTATTATATATTTATTCATATATTTCTATTGCCAAGGTATGACCATAAGAGTAGCAGTAAATGTCACTCTGTTTGGCTTCATTGTCCCTATCCAATAAATAAATATATACTTAATGCTTATCATATGTCAGACTTATGTCTAGGTCTTGTGTGGGCAAAGGCATTACTAGCTCCTATTCAAACATTCAGGGTAACAAAAGAATCTATCTGGTTTATGAAAATTTTTATTTCTTTGAACAGAAAAGAAAGATGAAGCAATTAAGCAAAAAAAAAGATTCATAAGTCTGATCGAGAAAACACATGAAGTATTAAATCTTCAGTGCTGTTATGCGGTTTGAATCCCTCCATTATTTTGAAGAAGGCTTTATTTCAACAAAGATATATGAATGTTTAATAAATGTTTATTGATTATACCTCATTGTTATAAACACAGGAATTAGAAGGCCTCAGACATTGGCAAAGATGTAGTAATAGTAGTAGTAGCAGTAGCAGCAGCAGCAGTCATAGTAGCTAGAGTAAAACTAAGAGTTTAATTAGCATAGGCAGCAGTAACAGTAGCAATATTACTTGTAATAGTGGTGGTGATAGTAGTAGTAGTGGTGGTAATAGTACCATCAACATCAGTAGTAGTAAAGGTAATAATTGTAGCTCAAATTTATATATATATATATATATATATATAGTTTTAAAGATTACAAAGTACTTTCTTTGCAGTCCTTACTGCTTCCCTCCACTCATTTACACAGAGGTATATATTTTGGTTCTGCTAGACAAGAAAAACCATGCCATTTTGGTGGCTATATCTTTTACCCCAGAGAGAACCATTCAGAGAAACAGCCTTATGCTACTACTGTGAGCGATTGAACTCCCCAGGCAAGGAAATAAATCTGAGGAAGCTAGACAGGAAATACAACTTCATACTGGATCCTCATCATCTGGGCAACTTTAGTATTAGAGTGAAAATCCCGGTCACTCAATTTTAGGTCTTTTATTCTTCATCAGTGATTCTCTTAGGGGCCATCTCCATGTCCTGATCCTGTCACTGGACCCACATGGCTCCAGAGGAGAAAATGAGGCTGGTGTCTGCACAGCCCTCCCTCACTTAAATGCAATTCACTTATAGGTCATGGCATCACCTTCAAGCAACAACTGATTCTCCCAATACCTGGGATCATATTGTGATCCTATTTCCTCTTCAAGAGGTACATTATTTGTAAATTCACTTCTCCATGGGAAAAAAATAACTTTTTGACCTTTAAAACTTCAGATAACCTATAAGGCAACCTCCAAAACTTTTGAAGCCCAGGATATTGACTCTTCTCTGAATAGAAAACTAGGGATACTCCGGGAATAACATTACTAAAGGGCTCTCTCCTCAAGCCAAATTTGGGAGTGCATGCCTTCCTCTACCAAGTACCTATTTGGTCACTTGATTTTCTACCACTGCCTCCATTGTTGTCCTACCTTGGCATGGGGAAGTCTACTTTCTAATATCTGTGCACTGATTTATGCTTAGAAAAAGAGAAAATAAAATTAGAAAGTAAAAAGTGGCGAAGAATTTGAGGTCCAGGAATGTTCCTCTCAAACAATGAGGGTGATCTAAGTCTCTTTATGTTCAGTACTTCTATAAGGCTTCCATCAGCAGTTCCTAGTATATTCTAAGGTATGCATGTGGATGGTGTGAGGACAGGGGCAAGTGCCAGTATGTAGTTATGTGCAATTGTATGTGGAACTTCTATCACCAACTAGTTATATTTTCCGCATCTTTAAAGAAAAAAAAAATATGATGAAAGGGAGAAACAAAAATGGATAAAAAGAAGGCCAATAGCCACATTTATACAGTCTATCATGAAGGGGTGTTTCCTTTGAGAAAAATCTTTCCTTCCAATCAATCCATCAATAAGAATTTATTAAATGACTGCTAAGTTGCTAGAATTGTACTCGTATTAGAGAAACAAAGACAAAAATGAGATATTATTTATTGTCAAAGACTTAGATCCTATTTTGAGATTCATGATATACATTACATATATGGGTTTAGATGCTAAATGATATTATAGGGATCATTCCAGCAAGCAAGCAGTCCAGAAATTCCCTATAAAATTTCAGGAATTTCAAGGACATGGTGACTCATTGATTGGGTCTTTTCTGGATATTGGATTTCTTGACTGTTTCTGGCTATATAATAGTTGAAAGAACTTGGGATTTTAAGAAGATGTCAAAATCAATGAGTGGTTCTTAGGTCCTCTCCCATCCTGTGGCAGCAGAATATTATTTCCATTAAAAGAAACAAAATCTGGCAGAGTCCCTTTGGAATTTTACTCTACAGGGTAAGTAATATGATTCCAGTGAGTGGTGAAGGTCCTTTTATATTTCAGAATCATGGTGATACTGTCCACATGACAGCTACTCTTACATACCACAACTAGGGTGCTTATGCCTATGAACCAGAGAGTCACTGACTCTTTTATATCTTCCTAATTGGTGTCTTTGTGAATGTAAGAAGTTTGACTCCTGGAAAATCAAGGAGTGGGATAATTGAGGTGCCCCTTGAGGGGCAGGGGCTAATGGTAGGAGAAGCTGCTACATCAAAGAGGATGACCATTGAAAAGATTACTAGCCCAAGCCTGGCCCATCCCAGGAATTGGAAAGTAGTTGGACAGTGCAGCATTGAGGTGAAATGTAAACTAATTAGTAGTATTACAAAACTCTTTCACATTTGGTGAGCCTAAAAGATACCCTCCCAGATGATTGTATTAGTATTCATAAATTGTTATCCTCATCTAATTGTTCTGTTAATAAATGATATGATTCTTCTTCCTTATTATCTCCTTGTGTGTAGGAAACCAAGACATGATTGATATGTTTCATTGGTATCTCTTTTGCTCCCCCATATTGGGGCCATAGAAATAAGGTGGAAGTTAATTCCAACTGTGAGATATAGTGGTGCAAAGAACACATGGAGCTCCAAAATGGATTTTGGATGTAGGGAAGAGGAGAAAAATCAACCTGGCTTAACTAAATTATAGCAAGGAGAGTGATGAATGATAGGGGTGAGGAAAAAAAAAGTTGGGGACAGGCAATGAAGGGTTTTAAATGCCAAAAGATTAGTTCATATTTTATTCTAGAGGCAATGGGGAGACACTGGAATTTATTGATTTGATAGTGACATCATGAGAGTGATGTTTAGGAAAGAATATAAATTAACAATTTCATCTTGAGGGAGAAACATCCTCCAGGAGTCACTGATCTGTATTTCTCTAGGAAGGTATAGTTTTGTAAAATGAGAAAAAAAGGAGGGAGAGATCATTACTCTATAAGATCATGGTGGTCATCAGGCTGCCAATTCCCTGAATCAGTCCCATATACTTCCACAAAATTCAAAGTTGAATGTAGGAAGAGACAGGCAATAAAGTCATGGAGTAGAAAGATACATAGGCTATGAATCATTAAATATGGATTTGATTTCCTCTTTGATCTCTTAAAAATAGGAGCCTGAGAATTCTGGTAAATGAAAACAGTAGGTTATATGTTGCAAGTGGTGCATCATATTTCTAGTTAGTCTCTGAACCTATTTAGGAAATCATTGAGAAGTACCCTTGTCTTTAGCATTTATGGTATCAGAAACCAGCATCTGTAAATGTAAAAGAGTGATAGAGTAGAACAGAGACCAGTAGTGTGCATGATAGCAAGAATAATAGTATGAAACAGTCCATTTTTTATGTGGTGGAAGTATTCTTGGAGCCTAGGTAGTTTGCATATCAGTGTGTTTAGGGGCTAAGAGAAATAGGAGGAATAAAGAATGGAGTTATAGGCCCTATGCCTGCTTAGAAATTTAGTGTGAAAAGAGTACATGTTATAGACAATTATTCTCTGTTCTGGATCCTAACCTACTGTATTCCTTCCATACCAGTATTGGGAAGAAACCATGAAAAACTAATTAGAACATGGGGTTTTATGTCACTTATCTGAATGAGTCCATTTCTGGACTGCTTTTAGTCTTTATAAGAGAAGATAGAGAAGGTAGCATGCATAAAGGGTTCTAGAGCCTGGAGAATGAACAATGACATTGTACCTATTGTGGGGAAGTTCCTAACTTCTCCATTCTTTCTTTTTGAAAAGGACCAATGACATCATATTTGATGGCTTGACTCACTTGTGAATTGGACTTAAGTGACATATACTTGTACAAAGTCATCAACCTCATTCTGTATTTCAGAGTCATGGAAGTCCAGTGGTAAGACAAAAGTCAAGATGACTGGCAATGGCATGGGATGTGATGGATGACCTTAGCACGTTTGATGTCTGCCGAAGATCTAAGGGTTCCACAGTACCTGCTTCAGCTACCTTTGCAGCTGCTGGATCAAATGTTCTCATCTGCCCATTGCACCAGGGGAAGTTTTCACATACTTGGGGTAAATTGGGTAGCAAGGTGGTGTGGTAGATAGAATAGCAACTATTGCATCACGAAGACTCTTCTCCTTGAGTTCAAATCTAGCCTCAGACACTTGCTAGCTGTGTGACACTGTGCAACGCACTTAATCCTGTTTGCCTCAGTTACCTCTTCTAAAAAATGAGCTGGAGAAGGAAAAGGAAAATTATTTTAGTATTTTTGCCAAGGAAACCCCAAATGGTGCCATGAAGATTTGGCATAACTGAACAATAACAGAGCTCAACATAAAAGTGAAAGCTGGTGTAAAAAAAAATCTATTGTACTAAGCCATGATATGAGGAATAAAATTGTTTCCTTTCTTTGTACAGCTCTCTTCTTGTCTGTAAAATGGGAATAATCTTCATTGTAATAACATCCTCTCATATGTTCAGTGAAGAAGTTCTCAATAAACTGTTAAGCCTTAGAGAAAACTCCAAACTCCAAACTGTGTCATTCAAACTCCTTAAAGGTTTGTCTTAAGTATGTGCTGGGATTAATAATGCTCACCTATAAAAGGGTTGGTAGCTTTGTGTGTCTACTTTACTCAAACACAAAGGAGTGAACTTCAGCCCTGGATATGTAGTTATGAAAATAACCCACCAAGGGTCTGATTGCAGCCCTGAATCACTACAGCCCATTTTACAAAAAGGGCTTCTCCATCTCTGACGAGTTGTATTTGCCAAAGTTAGGCCAAAAGGAGTCAAAGTCATTTAGATCCAATCTCCTTTCCAAAATGAAATGAGCAGGAGTTTTATTAAAAGGGAATGAAGAGGAAATTGAACTTTCATATTTCATTGTGCAATTGTGGTGACAGAAAACAATATTCGTCGACAGAGAGTTTGGAAGATTGTTATTTATGTCATTTTTTTCCTTCTTCCTTTTATTCACCTACACTCTACTTGGTCATGTCATAATAGCAGACGAGTATTTTTTTCTTCTCACATAATGTAGCTGTTGTAATGTTATTTCCTTGCTAAGCTAGTGTACTTAGTCACCTTGTCTTAATCCTACATTTTCCTGAAAATAGAAATATTTACATTAATTGATTTTGTGTTCTCAAAAGAAATAGCATTTGAATTTTATATTTTTATTTGTTGCTTTGAAATATTATACTGAATGCCCGTGCAAGCCAGGGTTCATTTCTGATATCATATTTGTATCCTCAATGTCAAGTACATAATGGATGCTAAAAAGTCTAGAATAAAGGCCTGTACTACAAAAGTTGATTTCCAGATCCTCATTGTTGAATAGAGATGATTTTATGTTTCTAAAGTTTATGTCAGGAGATGATAAAGAGTGATCGAGGCCTAACAATGACCCTTGTGTTTCTTTTCCAAGGGCCAGTTTAGGAAAATTCAGACACATACATCCACAAGTTGTCATTAGATTAATGATATATTTTTTTTAATGTTTTTAATTCTTTTTGGTCACAAAAATGCTTGGAGAGCATTTACAAACTACTAAGGTATGGAAAAGCAATAATCTGTGTCAGTGGACTGAGGACCAATGCCAATGAATTCAGAAATTCTTCAAATATACTTGAGTATGTCGAGAATTCTCATAGTAATATTGAACTTTTATATCAGGTTCTGTAACTTCAGCATGCTTTTCACGAATTTCTTTTATTTCTCTAAATGTTAGAAATGAGCTAAAATTCTTCCTAGCCATAAATAATATAATTGATATAACTATATAAAAATCATAATATAAATATAGTTATAAAAAATTTAATAGGTGTGATGGGCATCTATGTGGCACAATGGATAAAGTGTCTAGACACATAAAGTATCTCTAGAAGACCTGAACTCAAATCTACCCTCAGAAACTTAATAGCTGTGTGATCCTGGGCAAGTTTCTTAACCCTATTTGCCTCAGTTTCCTCATCTGTAAAAGTAGTTGGAGAAGGAAATGGCAAACCACTATAGTATCTTTGCCAAGAAAAACCCAAATGGGGTGACAAAGTGTCAGGCAGGACTGAAATGGCTGAAGAAGAATAGGTGTAATACAGGTTGTTTGGAATTAGTCCCTTCCAACATGATGAGGAGAATAATGAGGAAGGGTAGCTAAGTTGATGTGTCCAATTAAGCACATGAGAATACATGGGGGAATGATCATATATTTGACATCATCTGACTTTCTAGTATTTGATGTGTTCTAGGTTTCCAGAAGTATGCTGATATTCTCACTCTACGATATATTCTATCTCATTCTAAAATCACAGAGACCCTGACTTTCCGGGGCTAACTTGAATCATCTGATATTTCTGAATGTTAAATTATATTTCCCAGAATCAGAAATAAGAAACAGACCCCAAAACTTCAGCAAAAAGAAAGTATTATTTATAAGTTTATAAAATTTATAAATGAAGTATATTCCTGTTATCCTTGTATGCACAACAATTCCCTTGTTGCTTTGTACTCCCTTAATAAGCCTTGTAGTTAGATTAAGTTAGGGCACCATAAGTTATATATGTTGGGGCACCATACTCTGAGTTCCATATTTGAACTAGCTCAGTCTGTCAGGGAAGACAATGAATTTCCCCTTACTGGAGGTCTTCAAATGGAGGGTGAACTTCTGAATGGCAGGTACAATGTAGAGTGGATTTTCATTCATGTACAGATTGGGTTACCCATTAAGGGTATATTGAACTCTGAGAGTTTATGATTTTTTTTTCTTTTTGGAGGGCAATTGGGGTTAAGTGACTTGTCCAGGGTCACACAGCTGGTTTTGTATTAAGTGTCTGAGGCCAGATTTGAACTCAGGTCCTCCTGACTCCAGGGCTGGTGCTCTAATTTCTGCACCACGTAGCCGCCCTGAGAGTTTTTGATTTTTGAGACCCTTGACAAGGTACAGAATTGAATGGAACCAAAGTGATTGCATAGCTAGATCATGTGTATACAGATAAAGATTTGGAATGAAGATTGTTTTGGCAATTTTAGGGTGGATTCATAGAAACATGGAGCCTAAAATAAGGGGGTAATAGCCATGCATTCATCCTTTTAATAAATAATTGGTAGGCACTTGCTATAGGATATATAGTGAACAGTGCTAAGCACTGGGAACAAGAGGAAAAAATCATCTAAGGCACAGTTCTTGTCCTCATGAAGGTTTCTACACAGGAGGAAATAAGATCCCATCTGACAACTATAGTGCACATGATTATTCAATAACTATATTAATGAGATATGAAACAAAATGTTACGTGAGATAAAATAGGCAGAGGTCATTAGACAAGGAGGTGGTGGCAGTGGAGACAATGCTAGATTTGGAGTCAAGATGTGAGTTCAAATTCTGCCTCATAAACTTACTAGCTGTGTGATCCTGGAGAGATCACAGCTAAATTTCAGATTCAGTTTGCTTATGAAGATAATGATAGCACCTAGCTCATAGGGATATTTGCATTTCAAGCAAGATAATAAATACAAAGCACTTTATAAACCTTAAACTCTATAAATGCTAAAAATTATTATTTCCAGTTCTAGGTATTAGGGAAGGATCCTTGATACAAGTAATATTTTTATTGAACTTTATAAGATGCGTGGGAATTGAGCAGATGAAAAAGAAGCTTTAGAACATTCAAGGAATTAGAGTAACACATGGGAACAGGAGGTAGAGGGGACACCGCTTTCAGAGAAGGAGCAGACTGAGTTGGCTAGAGCATAGATCCATGGAGGGCAAGACCATGAAATTCAAGTCAATCCAGTAATCATGTATTAGCCCCCACATTTTGCCAAGTGTTAGGGGAGAGATTAGAGGTTGGAAGGCATGTTAGAATGCCATGATATTACAGTACAGTCAGTGGGAATGGGAAGAGGAGATGCAAATGAGGTTATGTGCAGTGGATGTGAGAATTGGCAATGAATTGGATATGAGAGGCAAGGAAAATGGAGTCAAATATAAGGGCAAGGTTTCCAACATGAGAGACTATAGAGATGGTGAGACCATGAATATAGAGAGTGAAATTGGAAGACAAAAATGGCTTAAGAGGAATGCTAATAAATTAGGTGTTGGTCACACTTATTAAACTGCTGATGGGAAATCCATATGGAATTCTCCTTAATTCAGATGGTGATATGGATCCAGAAGAGATAAGACAGGTAAGGACTGGGGAAAATACATTGGAGGTTAATGCGGTAAAGGAAATTGCCAGGCAAAAAATATAGGCCAAATTCTATTTGCCCTGGTCAAACTTCAGCCGAAGAATCTGCGGCTATATTTTTAAAAATTGAATGACAAACTGTATAACTTCTGGCTTAGTGGAGGGGGCAGTAGACAGTTCAAGTTAGTGAGAAAACAGAAAATCATGTTATATTAAGAATTAAAGGTCCTGGCATTTTGGGGGGAGAAGCAGAATAATAGCTATCTATAAATATTTTTTTTAAGAAAAAGAAAGATTAAATTAATTCATTTGTGTTCCCAGAAGTAGAAATAGAAATAAAGGATGAGTAGATTTCTGCTCTCCTTAAGGAAAATCTACCTAATCAATATTGTGTAAAAGTGGAGTAGAATTGGCCACTGTGGGGAGCAGGGAGTTCCTTGTCACTGGAAATCTTCAGGTAGCTTCGGTACTAACACTAATTGGGTATGCTTTAGATGGAATCTATGTTTTGGAACAGCTTGGACTAAGTGACCCTTGAGATGTGTTCCAGCTCTGAAATTCTATGTATGATCCTAACCCACCACTACTTCCCTCGAGTTCACATTTGGATGGCCTAGAAAAATTCCTCAGAAACTCTTCTCCAGACTTGCTCACTTAGCAGCTCTTTTTTGGAAACCCAGCAAACATTAAAAGTTTCAGACAAAATTAAAATTCAATAAAAGTCAGTCCTCTAGGCTATGAGAGAGGAATCAGGGCATGGGAATTACAAAGTAGATTCCCCCAAGCTGACCTATGCCAGCTAAAACTAATCATTTTCCAAAAGCATACTCAAGAAAGTAACCTCCTTATATGAAAGTGATAGAGAAGTTGTAAAAGGCAGGGGAATGGGGGGAGAGAAAAAAAGCAAAAAAAAAGTTAAAATTGAAAAATTGCAGAATCATTAAAACATTGTCTTGCTGGGATTATTGTTTTAACAATTGTCCATGAGGCTTACATTTCCAGTAAAGGGAAAGTAGGTTTGGTTCAGAGTATAGTTAGATCATATTAAAGGCATTATGAACTTAACAGATATTTCAATAAGACATTTTGCCGGAGCTAATTTCAAATCCATTTGGAGAAATTGGAATAGCTAGTAAAGACTTGTACTTCTACTCTTCAGTATGAAAATGTGATTGGATATCAATTTTGTCAGTATCATGTGACTTGGAAATAATAATGATCTTAAATATATTCTAGTCCAAGATTTTCTATTAGAGATAAAATAACCAGAGGTTTAGAAAGGTGAACTTGTCAGAAATCACATAGCTAGAAAATAAGTAAGAATTTGAACCCATGACTTTTGGATAAAGAATGAGTATTCTTTCCTTTACACTCCTACTTAGTAGCATTCAGGATGAATTGCTCTCATCAACGTTGAGAGCCTCCAGGCTTTGAAAAACCCAGATGTTGATGCTCCCTGTCTGGTAACTGACTAGGTACAGATGTAATGGTTGGACAGTTGGAGACCTGGCTGCTTGAAATGTTTCTGTCTGTATACTCTGAAGTTCGGGGTGCTGACTTTCCCCTGAACAAGGTAAATGGTATGTTTGATTGATTAAAGTAAGCTTGTTAACCCATTTTGAGTTGCTTTCCTTTAGAAAAGCAGATCTAAGAACCTGTGTTGGCAGCTACTCTGGCGATGCTGGAGTGCTTGCTGCTACACTCCCCAAAGACTTTCAAAGAGTCAGAATCAGATGACTACCTCCCACAGTTACTTTTTCCTAGTTTAAATGTTGTGAACTTTCCCATATCTTCCTTGTGTTGATTTTAAAATCAAATATGTACTATGCTATTCTCCTTTTGACCAGCCACACCCAAGGGGAGAACTTTCTTCTCCTGCTCACTTTAAAACCCCTCTTAGCCTGACCCAACAAGCCTCCCATCAGAAGTATCTGATTGTCCCATTGTTTCAGTGAATAGGAGTGTACTAGGTTTTTGGTGTCTTTCCACACATGGTGGTATACTGGGGTTTCCCCCCATCCCATATATCTCAGTACCAAAATTTTAATTTTTCGTCCTGCCAGAAAGGCAAATTACAGGAAGTTTGGACACCTACAGAGGGTCCCCACTTTTGGAAAATAGATATTAATATACTAGTTGAAATATAAGAATTCTCTTTATACAGTCATGCTTTTACTCTTGTTAGTTACATGAAAATCACTTATCTCTGGAAGAGGAGAGTGCAAAGTAAGTTTCCTATCCAGAGATGGCCACTGTGAATTCTGAATTTGCTTAGTTGCATAGAGGTGTACTTTTAGCATCTCTGGGTTATGTATTTGGTACTCAGATGGACTGTTCAGGATTCCTTTTAAAATTGTTTCAAGGTCATTCTTTGTGATTTCATGCTACATAACGCCCCTTTCCAGGCCATTTCACACTGATAAAGGTTTCCTGATAAACATTGATTTTTCCCTTCAATTTGCCTGAGAAACGCATCCTATATTCAAAGGTGTTGTTTTCTCCCTCTGTTTTTTTTTTTTTACTTTAGAGATTCTCTTCAGTTCCAAAAGAACCTACTCAGTGTCAGTGTCAGTATCAGGCACTGTGCTAGCTGTGAGGCTTCTAAATAAATCAAATGCAAATGGATGAGACAATTGAATGAGCTAAATCTGCATATTGCACCTTCAGTTTCTAATTTTTTTCCCCTTCTTTGGTGTATTTAGGACCTGATGGCAGAGGCAGTGTAGTAAAATAAAACAAACATGAAACTTCTTGCCCAAAGACTTGGCTTTTGTCATCTATTGTCAAAGACAGAGGTCTATCTGACATCAATGATGGAAGACAGCATGAGAGGGTGACCCTGAGTTGAAATTCTGTCTCTGTCAATTATTACCTGTGTTACCTTGAGTCTCTAAAAACCTCTTTTTGCCTAAATTGCTTCATCAGTAAAATGGCTGGCTTAGAACTGCCAAGTTCTTTCCAGTTTAAATCTATGATCCTTTAAAAGTGAACCTTCTTATACTTCACCTGATTCTGATCAGTAAGAAGGAACTATTTTTAAAAACAAAATAAGGGAAACCTTGGAGGAAATTGTCCATTTTATTTGGTGATTAATCATATATAGTCAAGAAAAAGAAGTCACAAAGAGGTTAATTTCACCATAGATTTAAAGAGTGAAGATGTCAGTGGATTAAGAGAAGGGATTGGTAGAATTTGATGACCCCAAACTAATGAGAATGTCAAGTTGGCAGAAAGAGGAGGTACTCAGGAATGAAATTCTTGGGACACAAACAAACAAACAAAATACATTTTGATGATGGTGAATAAAGAAAGTTCTCCACAGTGACTGATGTGGATACACAGGGAACTCATTGGACACTGTGGATTTTTAAGAGCCTGGTAGGAAAGAGTTAAACTAAAGATGAGTACAAAAGCATGACACATTTCTATAATAATAATGTCAGGATTCAGAATGAACTGAAGTTTATGAATAAGGCATAAAACCATAAAAAGTATAGTTTTCATTGCATTTGGGAAAAATAGCAGAAAGTTGGGATGAAATTATCATTTGTGTCAGATGGCAAAAACCTAAAGAACGATAGAGAATAGACAGATCCAAATAACTTTTTTTTTGGCTTTTTTGGAGGGCAGTTGGGATTAAATGACTTGCCCAAGGTCACACGGCTAGTTTTTGTGTGTTAAGTGTCTGTGGCTGGACTTGAACTCAGGTCCTCCTGACTCCAGGGCTGGTGCTCTATCCACTGCCCCACCTAGCTGCCCCCCCCAAATAACTTTTATGTCACTTTTCTTTTAAAAAATAAACAATATTTTAAAAATAATTTGATTTATGTAATAAAATACATTTTTTCTCTCAATGAAAATTTTTATTTAGTGAGAGCAATGTGATATACTTCATGATTTAAAAATTATCTTAACATGTTGTGATGCATGAGTCAAATACCTGGTTCTGTTGAGATTTAAGATTTAGGCGTGCATGAGATCCCAAAATACCAACATGCACGGTCCTGCTGAATGAATTTGACTCATGTCTTCTCTCAGCCAAAGTAAAGCAAAGCAGTCACCTGCTCTGGGCCCCACTCTAGACAAAGTGAGTGAGGGCCTTGAGTAGCAATTAATGGTTGCAATCTCTCCCAGGCCTTGTGTTTAATTGGATATAGACCACAATGGGGGGACACTTTATGATCTAGGAGTCCAACAAATGCTAGGGTGGCAGAAGTAGCTCACCCAGGAATTTCCTGATCCCAAACAACTGGCTCAACTATCTCCCACACTTCCAGAGGAACATGGGGAGATCTGGGGGGGCTTAACTAGATAAAACTGGCTTCCCAATTCCCAATTTCACCATCAGGTCCCTTTCCAGATCTTATTCCCAAGGGAATAAGAGAAGAGCATAAGGAAGGAGTGTTTAAAAAACAGATCCTCGAGCAGTCAAGGGACTGGGTATGTCTGGAAACATCCCTTAGTTTCCCCTTTTGATGTCCCTGACCTGACTGGTCAAGGGGAGAGTAAAACCACTTGGTGAGAGCAGAGAACTTAGCCATAATAAAGTGGGTAACCTTAGCTTCAGCCTTGATGCTTGCCCAGAGTTCAGCCAGAGAGATGGAGAAAGTGGGAGCACTGCCAAGCCCCAGACTTCCCTGTAACTCCAAGTCTTGAAAAGACCGGAGCACAGGGTGCTGGGAGGTAACTCTACCACTTTTCCAATCTTGGGGACAATCCTTCCTCCAATGTCCTTCCTGGTCAGATGGGCATGGTTCTAAAGGCTTTGGTTCCTGGGGCTCCTTCAGGGGGGTGGGGGGAAAGGGTTCTGGAGGGGTACTCCTTGCACGAGTGACTCTCCTTGTAGCATCAAAAACAGGCTTCCCCACTGCCCAAGTGACTGTGCCTACTCCAAGGGGGTGCCCTGGAGGGGCTTTTCCTGGCCATGGCAGTAGCCAAGAATAGGGCATGTTCTCTCTGGTTTCTTCCCTTCATTCTTTTTCCTCTGCTGCCACTAGGTCTCTGTTGTTAAAGACTCCAAAGACAGTCTCCAGTAATTGGGCCTGAGGTGTTTGGAGTCTGATTGCCAATTTCTTCAGTTTCCTCCTAATATTTGGGGCAGACTGATTAATGAAATACATGTTAAGGCTTGCTGATCCCTTCTATGGAGTCAGGATCTAATTCACATACATTTTAATTGTTTCTACCAGTTGGTCTTGGAGTACGGCAGGGTTTTTTTTCCCTTTCTCTGATTAGTTTCCCTAATTTCCTGTAATTGACTTGCTTTTGAAATGTAGTTCTTAGGCCTTCTAACAGGCCAAGTACCAGATGGTCTTTTTTTTCCCCCTATCCTCACACGTTTGGTAATGCCGGGCTGGGTCACTAGTGGGAGCAGTAGCTGTTCCTGGGGGATATTTTATGGGCTCACCGCTAGCCAAAAGATCCCCAAATTTGGGGGTTTGTTCCCAGATTCTCCTCTTCTCCTCAGTGGAACACCAGATAGAGAGGAGGATATGCAAATCAGCCAAAGAAAGCTCGTAATTTAGGGATATGTCTCTGAACCCCTCAGTAAACTTGGTTGAGTCTTCTAAGAAGCTCCACAATTTTTCTTTAACTTGAATGGGATACAAAATGGAGAATGTACAACATTAGTTGTCCCACTGGGTGAGACAGGAATTTCCTTAGGGGAAAAAGCCCTGACGGTCCGGTTGGGAGCAAGGCTTGGGAAGAGAGAAAGGAAGTCTGACTTCCTGTGAAGTAGTGACTGGGCGGGGGGAGGGGGGCGGGGGGGGGTGCTGCCTGAACTTGATCAGACTGCAAGAGCCAGGGATTCGGCTGGCAAGGGGAAAGGTCAGCTGGCACATGAGGAGGGGAAGGGGTCAGAAGAGGAGATACCCCTAAGACTGCCATGGGAGTAGGGCCTGAGGCCTTAGTGAATGATGCCTCAGGGGGAGGGTCTGCAGAGGGAGGCACCTCAACAAGACCAGTGGCTGGGACCTGAGCAGGGGTCACCTCAGGGGGAGGGGCCATGGTGGGAGATGCAGGATAGGAGATATGAATGGTGAAGGAGGCAGGAAACGTGTGTTGGTTTAGAGTAACAGGGAAGGGAAACCAAAGGAAAAAGGGTTGGGGAGTAGCAGGAGGGGCTGGGGGAACTGCCTTGGTGACATCAGTGGCTGGGATCAGGTTGTAAAAGGATATCTAATTCTATCATTTGTTTTTCGTATTTATTCTTTCTGAGAAGAAAGAAATCCCCTTGAAGGTTAGAGCCATAGTGTATTTTTTTTTTTTTTGCCTTTTGGAGGGAAATTGGGGTTAAGTAACTTGCCCAAGGTTACATGGCTAGTGTTTCTGTGTGGGTGTTGAGTGTCTGAGGTCAAAATTGAACTTGGGTCCTCCCGACTCTGGGGTGGGAGCTTTACTCACTGCGCCACCTAGCCTCCCCATACAGTGTATTTTTCTTTGAAATTTCTAATAACACCCATAAGTCCAATGCAATGTGCCCCGATCAATATGTGTTTGTTCCATCAGTTGTGGTAGTAAAGCAGCTATATTATACTTTCCTTCAAAACTTGGTTCACTCCATGACTTATTGATACCATTCTCACTTCTGTTTAATTTTCTGAACCATTGCTAATGTCTCTGTCCAGTTTTATTAAACTATTTGTTACAGTTTTAAAATTTCAACAGGAGAATTAAACTAACAGCATCTCTCCAAGTCCCTATTTTCCTCATCCCAAATACACCTGTGCTGCTTTATTTATCTGGGCACATCCGTCTCTTGCCAAGTGGATAGTTAGACTGTTCAGTGGCAATAATTATCAGAGCACTGAGAAGCCTGATAGATAGCCAGGGAAAAATACTGAGCACAAAAAACATAACAGATATCCAGGTGACTTTTGTTCCAGCAGTTGACTGCTTTCACTGGGGCTGAGGGAGGTGAACCCTTAGTAAGGACCATATAGGCAGGAAAGCAGGGATGTCCAGAGTTTAATGAAATCATCATCACTGTTTCCTTGTTCCCCCTTCCTTCATGATGTGCTTGGCCAACTTCCAGTTTCTATTTATGACCATTTATCTTCCACAAATGAAAACAGAACACCAACACACAAGGTAAAACAACTGAACATCCAATGAAAACACCACACAAATATGTATCATCTCTTTTATGATTCATATATATATATATACTGTATATATATGTATATATATATATATATATATATATTTGGGCAGTTAAGTAGCACAGGGAATAGAATATTGGGTCTGGAGTCAGAAAGATCCATTTTCCTTAGTTCAAATCTCACCTCAGACACTTGCTACCTGTGACAAGTCACTTAACCCCATTCTCCTCAGTTTCTTCATCTCTAAAATGAGCTGGAGAAGGAAATGACAAACCATTCGAGTATCTTTGCCAAAAAAATCCCAAATGGGGATTTGAAGACTTGCACTCAACTGAAAAACTCTGACCAACAAAAAATAAATACGAATACACATGCACACACACACACACGCACACACATATCTCAGCTAACATTCTGATGTCTCAGAGTCTCTCTAGAATTCACCACTGAACAAGGTATGGCTTCCCTCCTAAAAATCTCTCTCTGAGTCAAAATATGAATTACTTACATTCTTAGGTATTAGGGACAACTGGAAAGCAGAGTATACTCTGCTATGCAAGCTAACTTAAAATCCTTTATGATCCAGTTTAAGAATTAAAGTTAGTTATAAAACTGTGCACATACTTTGAACCAACAATATCACTTACTAAATCTATATCACAAGGACATTTTTAAAATTTTTTTATTTTTTTTAAGCAATTGGGGTTAAGTAACTTGCTCAAGGTTACATGGCCTGTTATTTCTGGGTGTGGTGCTAAGTATCTGAGCCCAGATTTGATCTCCAGGTCATCTCGACACTGGAGCTGGTGCTCTTTACTTGTTGAGCCACATGGCCGCCCCTAAAAACATGGAGCACTTCATGAATTTGAGTGTCATCCTTGCACAGGGGCCATGCTAATCTTCTCTGTATCGTTCCAATTTTAGTATATGTGCTCCCGAAGCGAGCACCACAAGGACATTTTTACAAAAGGAAAAGAACCTATAAGTACGAAAATATTTATATCAGTTCTTTCTGTGATGGCTAAGGATTGGAAATTGAGGGGACATCCATCAAGTGGGATGTCACTGAAAAACTTGTTGTATATGTGGTATGTAATAGAATACTGTTTTTCTATAAGAAATGATGAGCAGGTAGATTTTAGAAAAACCTAGAAAATCTTACACAAATTCATACAAAGTGAAATGAGCAGAACCAGGAGAATATTATATACATTGACAGCAATATTGTTTGATTAACAATTGTGAATGACTTAGATTTTCTTAGGAATACAACAATCCAAGACATGATGAGAAATGCCATAAGCCTCCAGAGAAAGAACTGATGTATTAATACAGACCAAATCATGCTATTTTTCCCTCCCTTCCTTCCATCATGTCTTTTTCCCTCTTTCTTTTCTTCTACCATGGTTTCCTTTTCCCCCTATTTTATTTGAGTTTTCTTTTCCATTTTTCAAAAGCTTTATTAATTTCTGTTTTACATCATTCATTTCATCCAGATTTTGAGTTACAAATTTTCTCCCTGTTTTTCCCCTACCCACCGCCCCAAAACAGCAATCCCACAGGATATCCCCTCCTCCAATCTGCTCCCTCCCATATTTTCTCCCATACCCCTTTCTACCTTTCCAGTAGGGCATGGTGTATCTCTATGACCCAGTGCCTGTATATCTTATTTCCCAATTTTATATAAAATAGTATAAATAATAATTATATATATGTATGTGTATATATATATATAAACATTTGATTTTAAAACTTTGAATTCCAGATTCATTCCATTCCTCCCTTGTCAACCACCCTTACTGGGAAGATAAGCAGTTCAGTATAGGTTCTACATGTGTAGCTAATGCAAACCAATAACATAGTAGATATATTGTAAAAATCTGACTATATTTTCCTCCCTCCTATCCCACCTCCCACTTGTTCTATTCTCTACTTTGATCTGGTCCCTTTTCAAAAGTGGATGCTTCCAACTTCCCTCCCCTCCCAGGCTGCCCTCCCTTCCATCATCCCCCCATCTCATCCCCGTCCTCCCTACTCTCCTGTAGGGTAAGATACTCTATTTAGAGTGTATGTCATTCCCTCCCCAAGCAAAATTCAATGAGAATAAGGTTGACCCATTCCCTTTTGCCTTCTATATTCCCCTCCATTGTAACCATTTTCCCTTGCTTCTTCCATATGAGATAGTTTGCCCCATTCTGTCTCTCCCCATCTCTCATTATATTCCTCTCTCACCTCTTAATTTCACCTTTTATGTATCATCCCTTCCTGTTAAATTGGTGCTGTGCCCTCTATCTATGTATACCTGTACACATATATACACATGTTCACATATGTATTCATATGCCCATATACCCTCACACATAGACATATATATATATATATATTTCTATTCTTTTCATCAGTTACAATTATT